>NC_051316.1:16903677-17541493 GCF_015220235.1 Choloepus didactylus
TCTTAAAGGTTAGTTGCAAAGTGGAATCTAGAACCATAGTAATAAATTTGTCATATTCTTTTGCATTATAATTCTTTGGTCTACCTTGCACTTTGGATGGCTCTTTTACCCATGTATGATCTTGACCTTGTGGCGTCCTTGAAAGGGTCACTTTTGAACCACATCTTAAGAATTGTTGCAGTGAATCAAAGATGCTATGACGGAACCTGAATGCGGGAAGTGGTTAGAGAAGTTGAAAGGAAAAGTGGAAGTGTATAGAGATGGATAGATACGGCATCACCAGGGAACTGTGACTAATTCTATTTAGTGGAAAAGGGAAATTCTGCTATTATGAAAACCAGAACTTTGCTGTGAAATTTCTGGCCTGGGTAGATGATGGTACTGTTCACTGATAATAGAACACAATGGGAGACATAGTTTTGGGCAAAATGAGGTGGATTCTTTTGGATATGTTGGTATTTGGGTGCTTATTAAGACATTAAAGATAGACCTGTTTTACACACACACACGTGTGTGTGTGTGTGTGTATATATATATAATTACTCTTCAGAAAATCTGTAAACTTCTGAATTCCTAACAAATTCACAGGATTTCAGATAAGAGATTGTGGATCTTTATGGTCTCTATTTCACAGACAAGGAAATGAGACACAGAATGGTTAAGTAATTTTCCCATATTCACACAGCCAATCAGGCTGCCACACTAGGCTGTAATCCTACTATGATATCCAATATCAAGTAAAGCTTTACATCCACCCATCTCTTGTCCATTTATCCAGCCAGCCAGCCATTTATCTATTTCAAAACACTTACTGAGACTCCTCTGTATCTCAGACTGTAAGACAATGGTTCAAAGTTACTGTGGAAGTGATAAAATTTTCTAAAATAAATAAGCAAGGTTTACAGAAAGTATTATTTTCATAGATGTTACTCAAGGGTTCTGAGAACTGAAGGGGTGATTTAATATTCATCTGAGTCCTAGCTGTGTTGGGTATTGATCAATAGGGTTTGCCCACACCTCTCACTGTTTCCTCAAGGGCAGAGACCACATCTCATCTCATATATCCTTTCTATTTTCCCAGTGGGACCCATGTTAGCATTTGAATACTGTGGTATCTCAAAAAAATTGACAGAGAGGAACTGAATGATGAATTTGCTTTGTAGTACAAGAGACAGCAGGACAAAAACAGAGCTTTACAGATGCAATTCATATAGCAGCCTCCAGAGGAATTGCAAAAATATTTTCTGAAAACAGAAGAAAAAGAAAAAATGTCTTATAATTTCATTAGAGAAAACTGCTGTCAAAGGGGAAGTAAAAGATTGTGGGAATGGAATACAAAATAATATAGCCTAGCGAATACTCCTGCAATTATGGGGAGGCCCATGGGTAAAGCTATTTAAGAATCTTGAGCTTACAGCAAGCTCAGAGGTAATAGCATAATAACTGGAGAAGAGATTCACTGGTTCTAGGCCAAAAAACACCCACCATGCAATCTCAAGTGAGTGTGTGGGGGAGTAGATGAAGAAATTCAACTTGGAGGAATTGAGGGCAAGGGTGAAATTGCATTGCATGGCAGAGAACAGAATGACATCTACATTACAGGGGGTGGGCACAGATCTCAGATTGCCTGGAAAATACCCACACCATTTCTGGGAATTTTGGCTGAATCGTGTTTGGAGACCTGGAAATGAAACTTCCCACAGATTTTGCTTGGATGAAATGGTGTGTTTCGGACTTGACTCCACTAATGTGTTAGATCAAATTATATATACCTTCAAAAGACAAGTTCTTAATCTGCATTTCTGTGGGTGTGATCCCATTTGTAACTAGGACCTTTTGAGGATGTACTGTCAGTTAAGGTGTAGACTTATTTGTGAATAGGATTTTCTGAGAGTCTATTTAGGGATGGCCAAACTGAAGCAGCAGAGGCCTTAATCTGTATTACTGGAGGCTTTGTAAAAATCAGAAGTCAGAGAAAGACACAGGAGACCAAGGGCATCTTCCTGTGACAAGAGGCAGAGATGCAAGCCAAGGAACCTCAAGGATTGCTTCAAGCCAGCCCCACGTTCTACAGACGTTGAGGAGATAGCATGGCCTTGATGATGCCTCAGTTTGGGGCTTCTGGCTTCTAAAACCATAATCCAATAAATTCCTGTTGTTAAACCAACCCATCGTGTGGTGTTGTTTATAGCAGCCTGGCAAACTAAGACACCTAATAGCCAGTTGGAGATCTGCAGGAAACCAATTTAACCTGTTGGGTTCTTAAGGAGACCTGGACTTTTGCATGAACACAACCCAAACCACTATTGGAGGAAATGACTCCAGACACACTGGGTCTTCATTGCAATTCCAGCACCTTGTCTGATAATCGACCACAATGTGCCTGCATCGGGCCTCCTTCGGGAACATGCCCTGCTTCCATGTTAGGGTCAGTGGCTAATGCTTCAGAAGCTCCCACTTGGGCTCTGTGTTCACCCATGAGCTAAAGGAGCCCTACCGTGCGCTCACCACATAAGTAAGCCTTGCCTGCCTCCTGGGCCTTGGCTCAGCATCTCTGCCTTGTTGTGATGGTCCTGAGCTGTGAACATGAGGAACCTGAACCCCAGGGTCCTCATGTGCTAACTTTTGACAAAGGATGTATTTTGTGTAACTACATCAAGGGTACACATTTATGATATGCATACATACTTATATGTGATAAGCATATTTTGCTACACTATATATTATACTTTAATAAAAATTGAAACAGTTAATTGATTAAAAAAAGCTAAAGATGTAGATCATATATCTAATTGAAAAAAAATTAGAATCTGGTTTTGCAGTATCATGGTTAAGATCATATTTTATTTAGAGAAATTAAAACCACAAAGATGAATCTAATCAATGTATGTGCTGCCTGTTAGTTTTTGAAAAAATTTTATTTAAAATATCATGTCATGTTTATCTCAATTCCTGAATTCCGAATGAAATTAAAATGAACTTTAGAGACCCTCCCTTCATTCCATAGAATAGCTGTTGAAGGGACTTAGAATTCACCACTTTTGGCCTTCATTTCTCAACCTTAATCAGTTTCTCCTGGTGGAGGGAGAGAAATGGAACTTTATGGACTGAGGCTAGAGACTAAAAGAAAGACTACAATGACTAAAAATCCAAATACATAAAATAAAACTTTCCTATTGCCATGCTAAACCATGTAAAGAAAAGAAGGAAACAGACATGTGTGAACTGTCCTCCAGAAACAATGACAAGTTTCCAGAGGTCTTTAATGTTGGGGAACCCGGGAGCAGAACATTTGCAAGCTGTAGTGGGGATGCTTTAACAATCTTTACTCCCTTTCCTTTTAAAATGCATTTGTTGCTAACTGGGACAAATTGATCCCCTCCTGTTATAAAACCATCCCAGGGGAATACCTGTTGTCATGTGTGGGCATGCCTTATCAATGCAGCCACACCTGGCAGATCACAGGGGCCCTGGGGTATTCAGAGAGTGACTTGTGAAGGTGCTGTAAGGGGATATTGGAGATGGGCCCTGGGTCTTCTCCTGCACATCTGGCCACCATGCTCTGAAAGCAAGAAGATAGAGGCCATTTTCTGCAGCCCAAAGGGTCTTGTTGGGCTGTTTTATTCCAAAGGGAGTGCAAAGAATCTGGCTCAGGAACAACACCCTAAGAGAGAATCTCCTTCCTCTCACACAGACTCAGAAATCTGTTATCTCATTCTATTATATTTTATTTAAAGTTGACTCATTACCTTCAGCAGATAAATATGTTCAGGAATCTCCAATCAGATAAACACCTGCACCCTACCCACATTTCCCCTACCTGCACACCTGTCTTCCTGCCCTTCCAGCAATCACTGTACCTGGCTTCTTCTCTTCACACCTGAGTTAACAAAACACAGGTGAGGGCCATCTCCCATTCTGCCCCAGTCTGGCTTCTATTCCCTATATTACACCAGAAGTTTCTCTCTAGGTCCACCCAATTGCCAAGCCCATTGACACTCATGGTTCAGAGCACAGGATGCTTCTATGCCCATGAAGGTGGGAAACAGTCAATGGAAGTGGACTGGGTGAGGATAGGGGTGACTTGAAAACTAGTATCTCTTCTCCCAGTCTCTCCCAGTCTTCACAAGTCCAAAATGAGCTCTTGATTTTCCTTCTTCCCCAGTGTCTCTTCTCTCAGTTCATGGAACCTCCTTGCACTACATTGCCCATGGCAATACTGTGGTGACATCTTTGATTTCTCTTGCACTCCATATCTAAATGCATGTGCAAATTATATTTCAAAAATGTATCCTGTTGTTTCAGTTTCTGAGGCTGCTCCATCAAATACATGAAAAGGGTTGGCTTTATTAAACAGTGGGAATTTATTAGCTTACAATTTTAAGAACAGGAAAATGTCCATATTAGGAAATCATCAAGGTAATGCTTTCTTCCCAAAGACCAGCTGCCGGCAACCCTTGGCTTCTCTGCCACAGGGCAAAGCAAATGGTGGCATCTGCTGTTCTCTCCCTTCTCTTCCAGGTTTTGTTGATCTCCACTTCTTGCTTCCATGGTTTTCTTTTCTCTCTCTCTGTATTCATTCCATCCCTTATAAAGGGCTCCACAAATAGGATTACAAATAGGATTAAGAACCATTCTGAAGGAGGTGGGTCATACCTTAACTTAAATACCCTCATCAAAAGGTCCCATTTGCAATGGGGCTACACCTACAGGAATAGACTAGATTTAAGAACATGTTTTTCTGAGTACAGACAGCTTCATACCATCACATATCCAAATACTTCTCATCACCTTCATCTCAACTCTACATGTCCATGCCACCACTGTCTCTCTCCAAGACCACTGCAATTGCCTGTTCACTGGCTTTCTTGCTTCCACCTTGAACCTCATGTTGTATTCTCCTCACAGAAGCCAGAATGTTCCTTGTTAAAGTAGAATCTGATGATGTCAATTCTGTGCTCACAATCAACCATTGCTTCTCATCACACTTAGAAGAAAATCCAAAGTTTCCATCATGGTCCATCATGGCTATTCTCCAACTTCTTCATTTCCCTACCTCTCTTCTTGCTCACTGGGCCTCCTTGCTCTTCCTCCAACACAGAAAGTCCACTCTTTACTCCAGTCCTTTGCCTCTCTGCTTCCTCACCTGCAAAACTCTTTGCCTTCACTTAACTGAGATTACTCATCAGAGTGGTTTTCCCTGACCACATTCTCTCCCCACACCTTTCCTTTTTTTCAGAGCATTTGTCCTCACCAACATTACACTACTGACTGACTCACTTACTTGTGCATTTATTGGCTTTTCACTCGCTGGTCTGTCAGCAACACTAGGGTTGGGGCTTTGCCTGTTTTGTTCACCACCTTATTCTCATTGTCTATAGCTGCACCAGTCCAGTGAATGCTGAATCCATAACCTTCTGATATTTTCAACTCCTGTATTACTCTCCTCCATCCACCCCAGTCACATGCTGGGTCCACAATGTCAAAGGAGAATTTTTGAAATGCAAAATTTAAAATACTAATAAAAAACCTTTAATATTTTAAATTAATTTTTTAAATCCTTTTAATTTTCTACAAGTTTAAGGATAAAATCCTCAATTCTCTAATCCAACATGTGATGTCCTTCATGATTTGGATTGTGCCGGGACCCCTGCCCTTGCCTTTAACCACTCTTCACAAGTATCTGTGGATGGAAACCATGTAAACTAACTTGTAATTTTCCCTTGAACCATGTCTTCTTCTGTCCATGCCTGTACCCTGTTGGAACTTTCCTTTCCCCTCTTCTGCAACTATATAACCTCTGCTTATTTTTAAAGATCCAGATAAAGCATGGCATCCTCCAAAAATCTTTTCCGACACCCCCATCCTCCAGGCTGTATTAGATGACCCTGTGCAATATCCATCACAAAAATTACCATGGTATGGGAAACTGTCTGTTTATTCATTTGTCTTCCTTACTAAAATCTATGGATAGACCCTCCTTTTTATTGTACCCTGGATTGCCATATTGCCTACTACAAAAAGTCCAAGGAATATTTACCAATTGAATGGATGGAAGGTTGGATGCCTCCTTGCTCTATATTCTTTCAAACGATACAAAATTATGTCCAAACTGTTGGCTATCCCATGTTTAAAAAATTTCAGCTGTGTGTACAATTGCCAAGAGAACTTGCTTTTTCTGCTAGTTTTGGCAAGTTATTGGAAATAAGTGGATTCTATGCCTACTGGAGAAAATAAAACCTTCACTATACTGAGAACTGTACATGGATAATCTCATTTATCTCTCACAGACTCCTAGGATATGGATATTACTGTCATTGTCTAAAAGCACATAGTTAATAATGAGGTAGAGTAATGATTCCTACTCAGATAGCCTTGGTTAAAAACCTGGGGCTTTTAACAATTAGTCATAAAGTGAAATATTTTAGTGTGGAATAAGAGGAACAAAACTATATATTACTCTAATTAGTCACTAGAATGTGTAACTATTTTGGCAATGACCCCATTAATTTGTAAACATTTGATGGGAGGAAAGTCCCATTGATGAGTACAGTCTTCAAAAATTGGAATCATGTATTCATCATTTTCTTGGAGTTAGCACACATGTAATGCTTTATTTTAGATATATAGGGAAAGCAAGAAATGAACAGACAGTAAGGATTCAAAAAGGTAAACATACAACAAGAAAAACTTTCATTAAAGAAATATAGATCATCAAGGGTTAGTGAGTTTATTTTCTTTTCAGCACTATAAATATATCATTCCATCATCCTCTGTTTTCACTGTTTCTGCTTTGAAATCATTCATGTGTCTTACTGTTGCCTCCTTGATGTTAATACATCTTTTTAAGTATTTGTGGCTTATCTAAAGATTTTTCTTCTTTTTGTTGGTTTTCAGCAGTTTACCATGATGTTCTCTAGCTATGATTTTGTTTTTATTACTGTGACTCGGATTCACAGAATTTCTTGCATTGGTGATTTGTATGAATTTGGGGAAATTGTGAGCTATTAACTTTTCATATATTGTTAACCATCATGTCTTCTCGTCTCCTAGTTGCCCCTCAATTATATTTATATTTGACTTCTTCATTTTGCCACAGTTACTTTTGACGTCTTTTTTTTTTTTTTTTTTGTATGTTATACTCTTTTTGATTCTGTATCATTCTGGATATTGTATTCTAGTCTATCTTCCAGTTTACTGATCTCTTCAACTGTGATCAATTCATTGTTAAACTCGTCTATTGAGGTCTTCTTAATTTCAGTTCTTGCATTTATCAGCTCTAGAATTTTCATGATTCCTTTTTTTAAATCAATTTAAGTTTTCTGCTAAATCCTCATTTGTCTTTGAATTTCTTTCATCATATTAATCACTGTTATTATTAAATCTATATACCATAACTCTCACATCTAGATGTGTTTCTATTATCTATTTTTTTCCTTTGGTCCTATCTTCTAGTAAACCTGGAAATTTGCTATTGCATGGTATATATGTATAAGAAATTATAGAAGCTTTCTATGCACTTTCCCATAAGGTTACCACTAACCACCATGGTAATTAAGCACTTGAAATGTGCTTGGTTTTGTAGAAAATGCTCACTGGATTTCAAAGACTTGGCAAAAAATATAATGTAAAATAACTCACAATTTTATATTGATTGCATGTTGAAATGATAATATTTTAGATATACTGGTTCAATAAAATATAATATAAACATTAATTTCACCAGTTTATACTTTTTTAATGTGGGTGCTAGAAAATTTTAAATTACATATTGGCTCAAATTATATTTCTACCAGGCCATGTTTCTCTAGATGATAGTATCTCCCTCCAGGGAGGGTTTACCTTAACTATTTTCTGTCAAGCAGGTATAGAAGGGAAGATCACACCAATTCAATTATGATTGAGATGATTTGAGGCTGCTTGGCACTCTTTTCAATGCCTGGTAGAGTTCCGGTGTACTGTAGTCCTTCAGGGATCCTAACTGAAAGACTGGAGAGTTTATTAGGGCCCCTTCTCAGTGACAAACCCTTACCTCAAATTCCTCAGCACTGTGAAACTGCTGAAAGTTCTGTTTAGCTTGCCAACCAAATGTTTAAAATATGAAGATTACTCAAGGGAAAAATTGGCACAAAATGTCAGGCCCACTTCTCTGTACTTTTATACTCACTAGGAGGTTGATTCCTCAAGTCTCATGCTTTCTGGTACCTTTAAACCTCTATTTTTGCCTTCCCAACCCCATGTGACTTCTGAATGCTGAGCCTTTCCACTCCATGCTTTTTATGAATCAGTAAATTCCTGGAGGAATAAAACTTTATAGAATGCTCAGCTTACCTCAGAGTGTTTCCCTTCTCTCTGGGATGTTGGCCAAGTTCTAGTTACCAGATGGTTCTCCAACATCTTTGAACAGAAGCCTTGGTGTTTTATCCAGCTTTTCTAATGAGATATCAGCAGGATCGGGCTGTTACACACTAGACTGTTAAAGTCAGAAGTAGAAGTTCCCACAGCCATCTCCCAACACTACTTCCTTCCCCATAAATATTAACCTCCTTTCTTTTCTTCTTTGTTCATCTCTTGAATATATAAATTCTGTTAGAATATACCTTCCAATGTCAAGCTTTCCAAAGTGAAAATGGAACACCTTGCATTCCACTCAAGATAAGCTGCCTAAATAGGACCTGTCTGTCCTTGTCCTGAGGCTTGGGCTCTGTTGGGAGCAAACATGGGAGTTCTAACAAATTAATAGTTACATTTTTGGCTTTTGTTAGGTTTTTAGCTTTAAAAGTTTGGAGACTATCCTCAAGTTCATTTCTGTCGTTGTCATAGTCCAAGAGGGCCATGCCAGTCCAAAGGCCAAAGAAGACAATGAGCATTTTCTGATACATGAACTTTTATTCAGGACTTACAGGGTGGAGAAGTTGTGGAGAGATCATGACGGCTCTCTCAGGCTGGGCAGGCATCGCGTTCACAGGGAAGATGACTGAGTGATGCAAAAAGGGCAGAAAGCCTTTCATAAGGGTTTAAGACAAAGGCCCTCCTAAGGGTGGGGGGAGCATAGATGCAGGAACAGGTTACTTTGACCTGGGGGATGGTGCAGAAGGACTGGAATAACACTTGAACAATTACATTTTGCTCTTTTTGTGAGACTAAGAGCCTCTCACTTCCTGCCTGCTTGCATAAAGTTACATTTTAAGGTCAATTTACCCTTTTTCTCTTTACTGGCTTAGAAAGACAATAGGTTAAACATTTAGCTGCCTAGATCATGCAGACTGCTGTGCACCAAAGATCTGCAGGCCTGTTTTGCTCAGGCCACAGGTTGCCACAGTTGTATAGAACTTTGGGAGCTGTAGTGAGATCAAACCTACTAGTTCACTATCACTGGGATGTTCTTTCCATTCACCATGCCCTCTAATGTGTCAATTAGTGGCCATTCTCCCTCTGCCCTGGTAAGAACCCTTCATTTAACACTTGACTGTTCATGGGGAGGCAGTGCCCTCCAGCTCCAGCCAGGGAGCATGACCTTGAACTTACTGCTACTCCATACTCAGCAGATGTCAAGTGGAGAGTGACTTGGCAGTCCATTTTTTCCCCTATATAAGTAATTATCTGTGCCTGGATTAAATCACACTGCTAGCTGTGTACACTGATCACACCATAAGGGGAGCTAAGAATCTTTATTGAATTACAGTTTGGGTTAAAGTCATCAGTAGCCATGGAAGATTACAAAAGAAAGAGCTGATTTCACTTGAGGACATATTTCCTTCGTTAAATATTACCTTCTTTTGAAGACCATTGGAAACTTTCTCTCTGGTGTAGGATGAGGAATGACTATATTGCTCCTCGGAAAGTCTTTTTATTTTTGCATTACGAACATTATGAATTATGTAACTCATGGTGTTTGCTTCTCTGTGTTGACCACTTAATAGCTTACAGTCATAATTATAGCTTTCTTCTAACAAGTGTATGAGATTTCATCGCATACATTTGCTATGCTCACCTCAAGTCTGGTTTTGTAGTGTCTTTCCTAACCATAGCTTTCTCTGCACACCTCTTGGCCTTGGCCATGGACAGCACTCAAAATTAGACTCACCTCTTCAATTCCTTCAACAACTGTGGTTGCCATTTTATTGGTCTCTCTGTTTCCAGTCTCACCTTCTCCTCCCAATATTCTCTGCATTAGGCAGAATAAACATCTGTATTAGTTATCTATTGCTGTGTAACAAATTACTCACTAAATTGGTGTTTTAAAACAACAAACATTTATTATCTCACCATTTCCATGGGTCAGGAAACTAGACATGGCTTAGCTTGGTGTTTCTAGCTCAGGATCTCTCCCAAGGTGAAGTCTGGGGCTGTGTTCTAGCTTGCTAATGCTGCTGGAATGCAAAACACCAGAAATGGATTGGCTTTTATAAATGGGGGTTTATTTGGTTACACAGTTACAGTCTTAAGGCCATAAAGTGTCCAAGGTAACACATCAACAATGGGGTACCTTCATGGGAGGATGGTCAATGGCATCCAGAAACCTCTGTTAGCTGGGAAGGCACGTGGCTGGCATCTGCTCCAGAATTTTGCCTTCAAAATCACTTTCTCCCAGGACATTCCTCTCTAGGCCTCAGCTCCTCAAAAATGTAACTCTCAGTTGCTCTTGGGGCATTTGTCCTTTCTTGGCTTCTCCAGAGCAAACATCTGTTTTCAGGGGCGGTCTCCAAAATGCCTCTGTAAGCTGAAGCTCCTCTCTCAATTCCAGTGTGTTCTTCAAAGTGTCCCTCTTGGCTGTAGCAAACTTGCTCCTTCTGTCTGAGCTTATATAATGCTCCAGGAAACTAATTCAGACCCACCCTGAATGGGCAGGGTCACACTTCCATGGAAGTTATCCAATTAGAGTCATCTTCCTCAGTTGGGTGGGTCACATCTCCATGAAAACACTCAAAGAATTATAATCTAATCAGCACTGATTATCTGCCCACACAAGACTACATCAAAGACAATGGCATTTTGGGGGACATAATACATTCAAACCAGCACAAGCTGTGATAATCTCTGAAGCTCAATTGGGAGAAGATTCACTTCCAGACTCACTCACACGACTGCTGGCAGGCCTTAGGTCCCAGTTCGCTGTTGGTTGGAGATATCGTTTCTTTGCCACATGGATTTCTCAATATGGCTGCTGACTTCCCTTAGAGGGAGTGAGAGAGAGAGTGGGAGAGAGTGTTCAAGATGGAACCCGCAGTCTTTTGGTAACTCATCTTGGAAGTAGCATCCCATCCCTTTAGCCATGTTCTATTGGTTTGAAGCTAGTCACTAGGTCCAGTCTATACTCAAGAGGAGGTTATTACAATAATGTAGAGATTCTGGGAAGTGGGGATCATTGGAGGCCATTTTGGAGGTTGTCAACCATATCATCTAATTACAAAAGGCTGAGCCCACCTCTGCTGAAAATCCTTTGTTAGCTCCCTAGTGCTCTTCAAATGAAGTCCAAACTCCATGATCTATGACTGCTGCCCACTCTTCTGGCCTTATTTTGAGAAGCTTCATTTCTGGCCCATTTATTTTTTCTAGAAAGAAGAAAATGTATTACATTCAGTTTCACCTTCTTTCTGTCCCAGATGCTATTTTCAAAAAAAAAAAAAAAGAAAAACAGCAAACTTATCACAAGTATGAAATAGAATATAGGAAATGTTGCCAGAGTAATGCACAATGCAAGACTTTGTCCATGAATCATTTACTGTTGGCTATAACTGAACAAAAATAATAAAAACAATAGTAATACCTAGTATTACCCTGTGTCAGGCACTGCTCAGAGAACTTCACATTTATTAACTTATTCATCCTCAAAACACCCTATGCAATTGTCCTTCTCATTTCACAAATGAGGAAACTCAGAGTCCATGACCTTAAGTAATCTGCATACTGCCATGGCTAAGGCAAGCAGACATGATCCAACAGGCAACTCCTTGGAAGTGAGTTCTTCTTTCCATGCCTCTCCAAATGTCCAGTGCCAGTGCTCTCTCTACTTCAGGGGGTCAGCACCATGTTCTTGGAAACTGATTCAAGGATGCTTCCTGAAAATAGTGTTTGCTAAGATAGAGGGTGATAAGGCAAGTTTCTGAGACATTTTTAGTATGTATTAGGATTTCATGAATTTGGTAATATAAGAAGAATTTTTTGTTTATTTACTTTTTCCCTGAAATAATCCTTTTGGAGCAAAGATTGTGTTTAGGGGGACCTTTTTCTAGAAAGCTTTCAACCTGATTCTTTTCTTTCCCAGAAAAATGAGCACCATGACAACTGTGGTTGGAAACTGGTCTGTACAGGGTGACTTAAACTTCCTCTTATCTGTTTCTTCTTCATTCACTGAAGTGGGCTGATGGTGGCCCCAGAGATATGTTCATGTCTCAATCCCCAGAACCTGTGATTATTATCTTATATGGCAAGACCATTAAATTCTATGGCAAAAGATGTGATTAAGGATTTTGAGAGGAGGAGCTTATCTTGAATTATACTAGTGAGCTTTAAATGCCATTACACAGAGGAGGATCCAAGATGGTGGATTAGGAGAGACAGAGCAAAATATTTCTCCAAGAAAAACACTAGATAAAAATCAGAAAGTGCTCCAGAATACCAGTTCCAGGGTTGTACCAGCTGGAAAAGGTCTGCTACATCCACAGTGACTGTGCACTTGGGGAAACTGAGAGCCTGCA
The DNA here is from genome assembly GCF_015220235.1 of Choloepus didactylus. Classification (NCBI taxonomy): domain Eukaryota; kingdom Metazoa; phylum Chordata; class Mammalia; order Pilosa; family Megalonychidae; genus Choloepus; species Choloepus didactylus. The sequence continues at coordinate 16,916,379 of NC_051316.1, forward strand.
TTCGGAAATGAGTGAGTGAGGCTGCTGGGGAAATGGCAGCCCCAATGCAGTGGGGAGAAACCTGGGGTTGGCAATCGGTGGTGGGTTATTTTAAAAACCCAAAAAATGGCTGAGGATCTGGCAGCTAGAAACACGCAGTCGAGTGTGGTGGGGAGTGCCTTCCATGCCCCAGGCACCCACCTCAGTGTCTGGTGTGGATGATAGTCTTTTGCACACCCACAGCTAATTGTCCTGGAGCTAGGAATGGCCCACTGCAGCAGGAGGAGGTCTGCAGAAGTGGGAAGTTACCACACTCCATATGGCCATCCTCTCAGTGGGCTGGGAATGCCCCTGCATGGCGCCATGGCTGGGAGCTTCCCTAGGGGATTTAGTTCACCTGTGACATTGCCCAGACTTCCTCCACAGAGTGCACAGCTTGGAGGCAGGGTCCTGCATAGAAGTCCCAAGGGCCCTATACCAATCCCAGGAACTTGTGGGCCTGCAACAGAGAGAGACAGTGGGGTATCTGAGCTGAAGGGTTGGACCCATGCAACAGTTTTAAGACTCCAGGAACAGCTGGGAGATGTGAATCTTAAAGCCTTCTTCCCTCCCTAACTGTACAGGGCACACCCCCCACCTTCAGGGCTGGCAGCACCAACTACACATGGAAATTTTATGCACTGATTGGATGGATGTCCACAAAGTTCAGACCTCCACTTGCCACAGAGATGAAGTTTGGGAGAACTGGCTTGAGGGTAATAGGTGGCTTTGGGGTGCCTTCTGCTGGTAAGTCAGGGAAAGTGCACTCCACCAAGCTGTAGCTCTGACAAATTATAGATAATTGTTCAAAAAAAGCCCGCATATCATAAAAGAACCCTATCAAGATAAGCAAATGCCAAGAGGCCAAAAAACAACAGAAAATTTTAAAGCAGATGAAGAAACCAGAAGATATGGGCAACCCAAACCCAAACACCCAAATCAAAAAATCAGAGGAGACACAGTACTTGGAGCAATTAATCAAAGAAGTAATCACAAACAACAACATCATGGCACAGGATATAAAGGACTTGAAGAATACTGTAGAAGAGCATAAAGAAGAATTTGCAAGAATGAATGGAAAAATAGACAATCTTTTGGAAATAAAAGAAACTGTTGATCAAATTAAAAAGATTCTGAATACATGCAGTACTAGATTAGAGGAAGCTGAGGAAAGAATAAGCAAACAGGAAGTGAGCAAGCTTGGAAGTGAAAGTACAAAAGAAAGAATGGAGGAAAAAATAAAAAAATTCAAAATGGAGCCCAGGGATATGATGGACAACATAAAGCACACAAATATAGGAGTCACTGATGTTCCAGGAGGGGAAAAGAAGGGTAAAGGTTTAGGGAGATCATTCAAAGAAATTGTTGGGAAAAACTTCCCAGCCCTTCCAAACAACATAAATACCCAAATCATGGACTCCCAGTGAACTCCAAACAGAATAAATCCAAATAAACCCACTCTGAGACATATTCTGGTAAGACTGTCAAATGCTGAAGAGAAGGAGCAAGTTCGGAAAGGAGCAAGAGAGAAGCAATACACTACATACAAAGGAAGCAACATAAGATTAAGTAGTGACTACTCAGTGGCCACTATGGAGGCGAGAATGCAGTGGTATGACATATCAGAAATTCTGAAAAGAAAAATTGTCAACCAAGAATTCCTTCTCCAGCAAAACTCTCCTTCAAATTTGAGGGAGAGCTTAAATTTTTCACAAACAAATGCTGAGAGATTTTGCTAATAAAAGACGTGCCCTACTTCAGATACTAAAGGGAGCCCTACTGGCAGAGAAACAAAGAAAGGAGAGAAAGGTATGGAGAAGGGATCAGAACTAAAGAGATTTAGTAAGGGTATATTAAAAGAAATAAAGAGAGAGGGGGACAAAACACATCTAACAAACAAAAACCAAAGGATGGGATGGCTGATTCAAGAAATGCCTTCACAGTAATAACATTGAATGTGAATGGATTAAACTCCCTAATTAAAAGATATAGATTGGCAGAATGGATTAAAAAATATGAACCATCAATATGTTGTTTACAAGAGACTCAGACACAGACACAAGAAATTGAAAGTGAAGGATGGAAAAAAATATTCCATGCAAGCTATAGCCAAAAGAAAGTAGGAGTAGCAATATTAATCTCAGATAAAATAGACTATAAATGCAAGGATGTTATAAGAGACAAAGAAGGTCGCTATGCACTAATAAAAGAGACAATTCAATGAGAAGAAATAACAATCATAAATGTCTATGTTCCCAATCAAGGTGCCCCAAAATACATGAGACAAACATTGGCAAAACTGAAGGAAGCAATAGATGTTTACACAATAATTGTGGGAGACTTCAATACATCACTCTCTCTTATAGGTAGATAAACCACACAGAGGACCAATAAGGAAACTGAAAACCTAAACAATATGATAAATGAATTTGAATTAACAGACATATACAGAACATTACATCCCAAATCACCAGGATACACATTCTTCTCTAGTGCTCACAGAACTTTCTCCAGAATAGATCATATGCTGGTCCATGAAACAAGCCTCAGTGAATTTAAAAAGATTGAAATTATTCAAAGCACATTCTCTGATCACAATGGAATACAATTAGAAGTCCATAATCATCAGAGACTTAGAAAATTCACAAATGTCTGGAGGTTAAACAACACACTCCTAAACAATCAGTGGGTTAAAGAAGAAATAGCAAGAGAAATTGCTAAATATATAAAGATGAATGAAAGTAAGAACACAACATATCAAAACTTATGGGATGCAGCAAAGGCAGTATTGAGGGGGAAATTTATAGCTCTAAATACATATATTAAAAAAGAGAAGGAGCTAAAGTCAAAGAACTAATGGAAAACTGAGGAAGCCAGAAAATCAACAGCAAATTAATCCTAAACTAAGTAGAGGAAAAGAAATAAAAAGGATTAAAGCAGAAATAAATGATATAGAGAACAACAACAACAAAAAAAGCAACAGAGAGATTAAATAAAAACCAGAAGTTGGTTCTTTGAGAAGACCAACAAGATTGACAAGCCCCTAGCTAGACTGACAAAGTCAAAAAGAGAGAAGACCCAAATAAACAAAATAATAAATGAGAGAGGTGACATTACTGTGGATCCTGAAGAAATTTAAAAAATATAAGGGGATACTATGAACATCTGTGTGCCAACAAACTAGATAATGTAGAGGAAATGGACAATTTCCTGGAAACACATGAACAACCTAGACTGACCAAAGAAGAAATAGATTCAACCAACCAATCACAAGCAAAGAGATCAGTCTTCAAAAAGCTTCCCAAAAATAAATTCCCATGGCCAGATGGCTTCACAGGGGAATTCTACCAAACTTTCCAGAAACAATGGACACCAATCTTACTTAAACTCTTTCAAAACATTGAAGAAAATGGAACACTACCTAACTCATTTTATGAAGCTAACATCACTTTAATACCAAAACCAGGTAAAGATGCTACAAGAAAGGGAAACTACAGGCCAATCTCCCTAACAAATATCGATGCAAAAATTCTCAACAAAATACTTTCAAATCAAATCCAAAGACACATTAAAAAAATCATACACCATGATCAAGTGGGGTTCATTCCAGGCATGCAAGGATGGTTCAACATAAGAAAATCAATCAAAATGGAAAAATCAAATAATCATCTAAATTGGTGCTGAAAAAGCATTTGACAAAATACAGCATCCTTTTTTGACAAAAACACTTCAAAAGGTAGGAATTGAAGGAAACTTCCTCAATATGATAAAGGGTATATATGAAAAACCCACAGCCAGCATAGTACTCAATGGCAGGAGACTGAAAACCTTCCCTCTAAGATCAGGAATGAGACAAGGATGCCCATTGTAACCACTGTTATTCAACATTGTGCTAGGAATGTTAGCCAGAGCAATCCAGCAAGACAAAGAAATAAAAGGCATCCAAATTGGAAAGGAAGAAGTAAAACTGTCATTATTTGCAGATAATATGATCTTATGTCTGGAAAACCCTGAGAAATCAGTGACACAGCTACTTGAGCTAATAAACAAATCTAGCAAATTAGCAGGATACAAGATTAATGCACATAAATCAGTAACATTCCTACACATTAGAAATGACCTAACTGAAGAGACACTCAAGAAAAAGATTCCATTATCAATAGCAACTAAAAAATCAAGTACCTACAAATAAACTTAACCAAGGATATAAAAGACCTATATGTAGAAAACTACATAATGTTACTAAAAGAAGTAGAAGGGGACTTAAAAAGATGGAAAAATATTCCTTGTTCATGGATAGGAAGGCTAAATGTTATTAATATGTCAATTCTTCTCAAACTCATTTACAGATTCAATGCAATTCCTATCAAAATTCCAACAACCTTCTTTGCAGACTTGGAAAAGCTAGTTATCAAATTTATCTGGAAGGGGAAGATGCCTTGACTTGCTAAAAACATTCTAAAAAAGAAAAACAAAGTGGGAGGACTTACATTTCCTGACTTTGAAGTTTATTATAAAGCCACAGTAATCAAAACAGCATGGCCCTGGCACAAAACTAGATATATTGATCAATGGAATCAAATTGAGAATTTGGTGATAGACCCCCGGATCTGTGGTCAACTGATCTTTGATAAGGCCCCAAAACCCACAGAACTGGGATGTAACAGTCTATTCAACAAATGGGGCAGGGAGAGCTGGATTTCCATATCCAAAAGAATGAAAGAGGACCCCTACCTCACACCCTACACAAAAATTAACTCATTAAAGACCTCAATATAAGAGACAATACCATGAAACTCCTAGAAGATAATGTAGGGAACATCTTTAAGACTTTGTATTAGGAGGTCACTTCTTAGACCTTACACCCAAAGCACAAGCAACAAAAGAAAAAATAGATAAATTGGAACTCCTCAAAATTAAAAGCTTTCGTACCTCAAAGGAATTTGTCAAAAAGGCGAGAAGGCAGCCAACTCAATGGGAAGCAATATTTGGAAACCATGTATTTGACAAAAGACTGATATCTTGTATATATAAAGAAATGCTACAACTCAATGACAATAGTACAGAAAGTACAATCATAAAATGGGCAAAATATATGAAAAGACAGTTCTCTGAAGAGGAAATACAAATGGCCAAAAACACATGAAAAATGTTCAGCTTCACTAGCTATTAGGGAGATGCAAATTAAGACCACAATGAGATATCATCTCACCAATTAGAACGGCTGCCATTAAACAAACAGGAAACTACAAATGCCAGAGAGGATGTGGAGAAACTGGAACTCTTATTCATTGTTGGTGGGACTGTATAATGGTACAACCACTCTGAAAGACAGTCTGGCATTTCCTTAGAAAACTAGGTATTGAGTTACCCTTTCATCCAGCAATTTTACTTCTCGGTATATACCCGAAAGATCTGAAAGCAGTGACAGGAACAAGTATCTGCACACCAGTGTTCATAGCAACATTATTCACAATTGCCAAGAGATGGAAACAACCCAAATGTCTTTCAACAGAAGAGTGGATACACAAAATGTGGTATATACACACGATGGAATACTATGCGGCAGTAAGAAGGAATAATGTCAGGAAACATATGACAACATGGATGAACCTTGAAGACATAATGCTCAGAGAAATAAGCCAGGCACAAAAAGAGAAATATTGTATGTTACCACTAATGTGAACACTGTGGAAAATGTAAAATAAATGGTTTATTTTGTAGAATGTAGGGGACCTAGTGATAGCAAATAGTGAAGGTGGAGCGATAATCTAATAAGAACAGATAAGTTATGGAGGGTAAACTTAATGTTATGGGAATGCTCAGGAATGAGTATGGTTTGTTAATTTCTGGGTGGTATGATAGGAACGAGTTCGCAGAAATGAAGTTATTTTAGGTTATTTGTTTTTCTTATTCCTTTTTCTGGGTTACAGTTTGTTTATTTTCATGGGGTAGAGTAGGAACATGTTGGAAGCAATGTAATTATTTCAGGTTATTTGTTTTTTCTTATTCTTTTTTTTGGTTTTGTTTGAAATGGTTTCTTATTGTTTGTTTTTAAATTTTTTGATAAAATTAAAAAAATAAAAAATAAATCAATGAAGAATACCTAAAAAAAAATAAATAAATAAAAATAAATAAATAAATGCAATCACACATATCTTTACAAGAGAAAGCTTTGAGAAAGATACACAGAGGAGAAGGCAATGTGACGACAGAGCAGAAAGAGATGTGGCCACAAGCCAAGGAATGCTGGCTGTCAGCAGAAACTGGAAGAGGCAAAGAGCGAATTGTCCACAAGAGTCTCCAGAGGTAGTGCAGATCCGCTGATAACTTGGTTTCATACTTCTGGCATCCACCACAGTGAGAGAATAAATTTCCGTTGCTGTAAGCCACCAAGTCTATGGTAATTTGTTACTGCAACCCCCAGCAACTAGTACGGTCATCCTCTGGCAACCATGGTTTTATTTTTGGGAAAAAGTCAGGTGATTTTCCAACTCAAGGCATCAAGATGAAGCTGATTTGGGTTCAACATCAGGAAGAACTCTCTTACCAGTGAGCATGGTGGTCAGGCAGAGCCTCCACCTTACTATATAAGATGTTTGGTTGCTGGATGGCCCCAGCAGAGAGAAGGGAGCATCTGCTGTGGGATCCCAGGACAATGTGCTGTTATTGGGAAGAAAGTTGGGCAAATGCAGATGCCCATTGCTAGCTCTAAGTTTCTCTGATTCCATAGCTATCATTTCTTTCCTGGCCCTAATTCTAAACCATTTACCATTAAAATGACTTTAGTGTGGTTTGGAAAGAAATGCAAACAGAACTATCATGCTTCCTTTGCAAGTATTAGCCTGCACATTTTTTTGAATAGAATGTTTGTAAGAGATCTAGATCTCTGATAACAACAGCATGTGCATCCAATTATTCCAGAAATCGGTTTTATCCTACATGATCAGGAGCACAAGGGACTTACCAGCATTTTCATCTGTACAATCGCTCAACATTTAGACCTATTATTCTTATCTAAAGTATAACTTTTTCACTTATCCCACCATATCTGCCTCCCCCAAATTCCAAGTATTTTAACATGTGCTTTATTAATGGTGAAATGACTTTCTCAAATTATCCTTTATTTTGCAACCTCAAGCAATAAACACAAGAAAACAAAAAATGTTTTACATATAGATATATAAAGTAGTATAAATTCCAACTGACCTTTTCAAAATTTAAGTGCCTTCTCTGCCACTTAAAAGTCAGGCTTCCTGTCTTCTCAAGGAATGGAAGTTTATTTCCAAGCTGAGTACATTCTTAAATGGGCTTTTAAGAAATTAATCATATTATGGAGCGGACTAACACCATTGCTTAGAGTCTCTGCATTAAGTCTCTTTCTGGATGGCAATGTCCCAGAGATGCTCTCAGACCAGCTTATTGTGATACGCTATCCCTTTCTCCTGCCTAACTCTATCTCTTTTTTTTCCTCCCCCCATTTCTTAGCATTGCTTTTTGTGGAAAGGAATCTGCTAGAATTTTTTTAAATGTACATTTTCACACCCCTCACCACACTTGGGAAAATAACCCTGTACGTTGTACGCATATCCCAGTTTACATACTCCCATCATATCCTCATTTAATCCTCATCAAAGCCCAGTGCAGTCCAGGACACTGCCCTCTTTTTAGAGATAAAGAAACACAGACACACAGATACAAAGAGACTTTTCCAAGGATGTGCCCTTGGTGTGTACACAGACATCAATTTAACACAAGCTCCTTTCTCTGTGCTACAAAGAATTTTCAGATGTATAACTCACTGTTTTGATTACTCTGGTTGAGTGTTCCTGGCCATGGTTTTCATAGGCCCCTGCCATTACCTCCTGTCTCCATTCCTTTCCTGGAGCCCAAGACTTCCCCGGGCCACACATTCACACCCATTAAGGCTCATGTGTTGAGAGGACATTGCATCTCTGATGGTGGGACGAGGACCAAGTAATGGGGTATAAAAATGTGATACAGGGAGTGGAGGGGTGATCCAGGACACAGAATTATAAATGCAAACTTACATAAGAAAGTTGAATTGGCTTAGAATAAGAAAAGAAAGATCAGTAAATTACACATGGTGGAAAGTTGACAAAAACCATGTGTATCTCAAATGTCATACAAATAACAGCTTTTCCAAATAACTGTCTGACGTACCTCTAAAGCACTTCTTTCTTCCAGAATTATAGTGCATTATGTATGTTTCATCTGGAACTATATACTTCATGAGGATAAATCCATGAGAATCTCAAACCTATAAATTGCCACGCTGTGATGCGTGAAACGTGACTTCACATATGGATGTGCTCACTGTGTAGTACTGCTGCTGCTTTTTACCCCATGAAATAGGAATTCTGATAAGTGTTTCACATGGTTCCCATCAAAATGAAAAAAGAAAGCTTAGTGAGTTTATAATTAAATATGCTTCATTTTAAGAGTTTTCCTGGCAAGAGAAAACTTCTGTTTTGACTAGGCATCCCTGAGAACTGCTCACATTTTATAAGCCTCATCACTGAAAGAGTTTTAATAGACTAGCTTCTGGCTCCATACCTTTTAAACCTAGCTTCTCCTCCACCACACACATGCCCATGATAATATAGGAAATGTTCATACTGCATATACCTGTAGACCTTGCACCTTCATGTCAAGACACGAAGGAGGGTCAAACAGAGTGGGCAGGGAGAGCATTCCATAATGACATTCCTGTGCTGGAATGGCGATGAGTAAGTGAACTATACATGGAAGTGACTACAACCCCCCAAAATATGTTCCCTGCCCCCAAAACTCAAATTAAACATATCTCCCGGTCACCATCCTGTGAGTTTCTATAACTCACACTGGAGGAAAGGCAAGTAATAAATGGGGTTATGCAATTGAGAAAGAATTAAATGATAGAGAGTAATGCTAAGGGATGGATTAGAGAACAGACTTGACAATGACCTGTGAGGCAAAAGAGCCAGGGAGGGAGGTTCAGCAGAGGCCCCCAGCTTCCTGAGCAGCTGATACAGAAGTTGCCTTTAAGGATGCTCTGTGACTTCTCGGTATATACCCGGAAGGTCGGAAAGCAGTGACACGAACAGATATCTGCACGCCAATGTTCATAGCAGCATTATTCACAATTGCCAAGAGATGGAAACAACCCAAATGTCCTTCAACAGATGAGTGGATAAATAAAATGTGGTATATACACACGATGGAATACTACGCGGCAGTAAGAAGGAACGATCTCGTGAAACATATGACAACATGGATGAACCTTGAAGACATAATGCTAAGCGAAATAAGCCAGGCACAAAAAGAGAAATATTATATGCTACCACTAATGTGAACTTTGAAAAATGTAAAACAAATGGTTTATAATGTAGAATGTAGGGGAACTAGCAATAGAGAGCAATTAAGGAAGGGGGAACAATAATCCAAGAAGAACAGATAAGCTATTTAGCGTTCTGGGGATGCCCAGGAATGACTATGGTCTGTTAATTTCTGATGGATATAGTAGGAACAAGTTCACAGAAATGTTGCTATATTAGGTAACTTTCTTGGGGTAAAGTAGGAACATGTTGGAAGTTAAGCAGTTACCTTAGGTTAGTTGTCTTTCTCTTACTCCCTTGTTATGGTCTCTTTGAAATGTTCTTTTATTGTATGTTTGTTTTCTTTTTAACTTTTTTTTCATACAGTTGATTTAAAAAAGAAGGGAAAGTTAAAAAAAAAAAAAAAAGAAAAACAAGGAAAAAAAAAGATGTAGTGCCCCCTTGAGGAGCCTGTGGAGAATGCAGGGGTATTCGCCTACCCCACCTTGATGGTTGCTAACATGACCACAGACATAGGGGACTGGTGGTTTGATGGGTTGAGCCCTCTACCACAGGTTTTACCCTTGGGAAGACGGTTGCTGCAAAGGAGAGGCTAGGCCTCCCTATGGTTGTGCCTAAGAGCCTCCTCCCGAATGCCTCTTTGTTGCTCCTCAAGATGATTATCATAGTTAGATTTATAACTAAGCCAACTTGAAAGGTGAAATCACTGCCCTCCCCCCTACGTGGGATCAGACACCCAGGGGAGTGAATCTCCCTGGCAACGTGGAATATGACTCCCGGGGAGGAATGTAGACCCGGCATCGTGGGACGGAGAACATCTTCTTGACCAAAAGGGGGATGTGAAAGGAAATGAAATAAGCTTCAGTGGCAGAGAGATTCCAAAAGGAGCCGAGAGGTCACTCTGGTGGGCACTCTTACGCACACTTTAGACAACCCTTTTTAGGTTCCAAAGAATTGGGGTAGCTGGTGGTGGATACCTGAAACTATCATACTACAACCCAGAACCCATGAATCTCGAAGACAGTTGTATAAAAATGTAGCTTATGAGGGGTGACAATGGGATTGGGAAAGCCATAAGGACCACACTCCCCTTTGTCTAGTTTATGGATGGATGAGTAGAAAAATAGGGGAAGGAAACAAACAGACAAAGGTACCCAGTGTTCTTTTTTACTTCAATTGCTCTTTTTCACTCTAATTATTATTCTTGTTATTTTTGTGTGTGTGCTAATGAAGGTGTCAGGAATTGATTTAGGTGATGAATGTACAACTATGTAATGGTACTGTAAACAATCGAAAGTACGATTTGTTTTGTATGACTGCGTGGTATGTGAATACATCTCAATAAAATGAAGATAAAAAAAAAAAAAAAGGATGCTCTGTGGTCATCTGTTATCTGTTTGGTTCTGCTTTAGACCAGGGACTAAAGCTCTTCTTAGACAGCCATTCTAGGGAGTACATGGAACAACAGTGACTTGCGTTTCTAAAATAGCTTGGCTATCAGACTGTCCCCCTATCGGTTAAGGTCTAATAAGAAACAGATGGTATATTCAAATTAGTATATTCTACTATACACCTATAAAGGTGCTGGCAGGTGAGAAAGACCGCAAAAGATAGTGAAGTCTTCTAAAACCAGGATTTGGGGATCCATACCACCCTAGGGCTTGGAAAGTGTTCTGGTTTGATAATGCTGCCATTATGCAAAATACCAGAAATGGATTGGCTTCTATAAAGGGTGTTTATTTGATGACAAGGGGTCACACCTCCATGAAAAGAATTCAATCAGAGTTATCAGCTACAGTTGGGTGGGTCACATCTCCATGGAAACAACTTAATCCAAAGATTCCAACCTAATTAACACTAATACTTCTGCCCCCACAAGACTGCATTAAAGAACATGGTGTTTGGGGGGATATAATACATTCAAACTGGCACAGAAAGGAAAAGAAGGAGAGCAGTCTTGGGGTTCAGAAGAAGAGTCAAGTACAGAAAGCCACCTTGAATCAATCCAAGATATCCACACAGAGGAATCTGCAGAAATAAGTACCCTGACTTCGCTCTCATTCCTTCCCTCTGATTTCCATCTGGGGCATCCTACTGGTCTACCTCAACCAAATGCCAGCAAATAAAGGGGACTGTTGACCCAGCCCATTCAGGTCAGGCTTCCAAGGCAGATAGGAGAGTTGAGAAGGGTGGAGAGTGGAATTATAAGGGGAAGTGTAAGACATTCAGCACCTTCTGAGGCTTAATCACTCTGACATTGAGCCAACCACCAAATAAGTGAGTGAGGCCACCCTAAGCCATCCATTCCCAGCCAAGCCACCCTCTGACCTCAGGCACACATGCAGGTGAAGCAGAGACCAGTCAAATATGTTCAGACTAGAAGAACAGCCTGACTGACCTACTTAACTGTGAGAAATAATAAGTATTTGTCATTTTAAGCTTAAGTTTTGCGATGGTTTGTCATGGAGCAAAAGCTGGCTGGTAGAACTTCACAAGATTGATTGTCATGAAGAGTAAGTGACCTGAGGTGAGTAAAGCATTTTAGAGCAGGGTCATGATATAGTAAGTGTTCAGTAAATATTAGCCATCATTAATATTGGGCTGTACATTTTATGGGTTGCTTCTCCTTTTTGGTAATTTGTTTCATTGTGTGGTTTGCAATGTGATTTTTTTCTGTTGTTTATTTTAAATGTGAGTCCTTCCTTGGCAGGAAACTTTTATTACCTCTCTGGGATTTCTATAAGTCCAGGAATGGCTTGATGTTTAATTCGGCTAGATCACAGTAGGTTTTACATTAATTTCTTAGCTGGGGATATGTGAATATATGGGTCATATAAATTTTTAGATGATACAGATTTGAGTTTTCAATTTGTCACTTAATACTTTCTTCCCATCAGAGTCCAGAAAAATGTTAAGATTCCTTGGGTGCTCCCCATGACCAATGGTAGTTTTTCCTTTCACCTTTGTATCAAAGGATTATTAACTGTTTCCAGGTCCCAGACTTATCCAGGCACCCTAATTCCATTCCCAGCCTTGCGTGACTTTTTTTTTTTGAGTGTAGTGTAACTTTTTTTTTATTAAATTCAGTTTTATTGAAATACATTCGCACACCATACAATCATCCATGATATACAATCCACTGTCCACAGTATGATAACATAGTTATGCGTTCATCACCACAATCTATCTCTGAACATTTTCCTTACATCAGAAAGAACCAGAACAAGAATAAAAAATAAAAGTGAAAAAAGAACACCCAAATCATCCCCCCATCCCACCCCATTTGTCCTTTAGTTTTTATCCCCATTCCTCCACTCATCCATACACTAGATAAAGGGGGTGTGATCCACAAGGTCTTCACAATCACACTGTCACCCCTTGTAATCTACATTATTATATAATCGTCTTCAGGAGTCCAGACTGCTGGGTTGGAGTTTGGTAGTTTCAGGTGATTACTTCTAGCTATTCCAATACATTAAAGCCTAAGAGGTGTTATCTATATAGTGCATAAGAATGTCCACCAGAGTGACCTCTCGACTCCATTTGGAATCTCTCAGCCACTGACACTATTTCGTCTCATTTTGCATCCCCCTTTTGGTCAAGAAGATACTCTCAGTCCCACGATGCCAGATCCACATTCATCCCCGGGAGTCATATTCTGCATTGCCAGGGAGATTTACACCCCTGAGAGTCGGGTCCCACGTAGGGGGGAGGGCAGCGAGTTCACCTGTCGAGATGGCTCAGTTAGAGAGAGAGAGGGCCACATCTGAGCAACAAAGAGGTACTCAGGGGGAGACTCTTAGGCACCATTACACTTGCATGACTTTTAAAACCATATTCTCATGTGTCTCAGTCTGCCAGGCTGCTAAGACAAATACCATATAACAGGTTGGCTTAACAACAGGAAAATATTGGCTCACAGTTTTGGAGGCTGGAAGGCTTGTTTCCTCCTGGGGTTGGCAGCATTTTGACAGGCTGACAATCCTTAGGTTCCTTGGCTTTCACGTCACATGGCAATGTCTTCTCCTTTCTCTTCTGGGTTCTGTTGACTTCTGGCCTCCAGCTTTTCCCCCTGGCTTTCTTTGATTATGTCTGAATTCCTCCTGCTTATAAAGGACTCCAATAATCCAGCTCAAGATCCACCCTCATTCAGTTGGGCCACACCTTAACTATCTGACATTTTCAAGGTAGCCCATTTACAATGGGTCTGCACCTGCAGGAATGTGACTCAAGATGTGGAACATGTCTAAACTGGGGAACATAATTCACTCCACCTCCCAATGGATGGAAAACACTTCTTCTACTCTTCAGGGCCTAGATTCATGTCCAATATTCCTTTGGGCTGCCTTGTATTCAGCTTGTGCTTTAAATTTCCACTTTGTTTCTGGGAATATTCCTTTTTATTCTTTTAATCTAGGCTATGTTATTTCAAAATGTTAGATTTTTGTCCATTGTGTCTGTGTCTTTGTAGTGATAGGAAATCCGATTTGTTCAATCCGACATTTTGCTGGAAGTCATCAGCCATCTCTTTCTTGGCAAATTAAATGGGCGTTTCTCGGTCATCCTTCTTCTTGGGTAATAGGAAATTTTTTAATTTTTTTTTTAAATTTTATTTTGAAATAAATTCAAAGTTACAGGAACAGTTGCAAAAACAATACAAAGCCCATACACAGAACTCCAGCATACCCCGACCTCCCTCCCTGATATCCCTGTCCACCAACTTTAACATCCTGTCACACCACCATTTCTTTCTTTCCCTCCCTCCCTCTGCATCATCCATCATCTATTGCTCTATCTTCTGAACATATGAGAGCAAGCTGCACACATCCTTGAACAAACAACATAATTCACATATACATTTTCCATGAACAAGAACATTCTTTTATGCAATCCCATTAAGCACAGCTAAGAAGTTCAAGAAATTCAACATTGATACAAAGCTTACATTCTATGTTTCCTTTTTTTCCTTTCTTATGTTCCAACTGTGTCCCTTTGAGCCTCCTCTCCTCCATCCTCAGATCCCATCCAGGATCATCCTTGGCATTTAGTTGTCATTATCTATTTAGACTGTCTTTTTTTTTTTTTTTAATTGTGGAAACATATATACAGCCTAAATCTTCCCATTGCACCCCCTCCCTAGCATTCCATTAGTGGGATTAATCACATTTAGAATGTTGCAATGCTATCGCCTTCCCACCATCCATTACTAGAAATTTCCCTTCACCCCAAACAGAAACCCTACACTGATTTCTTAACTCCCCATTGCCCCTTTCCCCACTTCTCGTAACCCATACTCTACTTTTCATCTCTCTGGTCATATTCTCTGATACTTTCTGTGCCAGTTTGAATGTATTATGTCCCCCCAAACGCCATTATCTTTGATGTAATCTTGTTTGGGCAGATGTATCAGTTTTGATTAGATTGAAATTCTTTGAGTGTGGAGATTTGCCCCACCCAACTGTGGGTGATGACTCTGATTGGATAATTTCCATGGAGGTGTTGGCCCACCCATTGGGTGTGTCTGAGTTAAATTACTGGTGCACTGTATAAGATCAGACAGAAGGAGTGAGCTTGCAGCAGCCAAGAGGACACTTTGAAGAAAGCACAGGAGCTGCAGATGAGAGAAAGTTTGAAGATTGCCATTGAAAGCAGACTCTTGCTCCAGAGAAGCTGAGAGAGGAAAAATATCCCAAGTGCAACTAAGAGCGACATTTTTGAGGAACTGCAGCTTAGAGAGGAATGTCCTGGGAGAAAGCCAATTTGAAACCAGAACTTTGGAGCAGACACCAGCCATGTGCCTTCCCAGCTAACAGGTTTTCTGGATGCCACTGGCCATCCTCTAGTAAAGGTACCTGATTGTTGATGTGTAACCTTGGACACTTTATGACCTTAAGGCTGTAACTGTGTAACCAAATAAACACCCTTTTATAAAAGCCCATCCATTTCTGGTGTTTTGCATTCCAGAATCATTAGCAAACTAGAACACTTTCTTTGTGTTTACCATGGGGCTTAAATTTAACTTCTTAAATCTATAACAATCTTGTTTTTCTTTGATATCAACTTAACTTCAATAGGACACATAAGCTATGTTCCTATACTCCTCCTTTCCCCCACCTTTATGTAGTCCTTGTCAAAAATTACATATTTTACATTGAGTACAAAACCACTGATTTATCATTACAGTTTATATATTTCAGATCCTGTAGGAAGAAAATAGTAGAGTTACAAATCAAAACTACAGTAGTATTTGTATTTATATTTACCATGTGATCTTTACTGGAAACCTTTATTTCTTCATGTGGTTTCAGTCAATTGTTTAGTGTCCCTTCCTTTCAGCCTGCACAATTCCCTTTAGTATTTCTTATAGGAGTGCTCTACTGGTGATGAAGTCCCTCAGCTTTTGATTATCTGGGAATTTTTTCATCTCCCCCTCATTTTTAACCTCCAGTTGTTTGTGAATTTTCTAAGTCTTTGATGGTTACTGACTTCTATTTGTATTCCACTGTGGTCAGAGAGTGTGCTTTGAATAAATTTAATTTTTTTTTTAATTTATTGAGGCTTGTTTTATGTCCCAGCATATGGTCTATTCTGGAGAAAGATCCATGATCACTAGAAAAGAATGTGTGTCCTGGTTATTTGGGATGTAATGTTCTATGTATGTCTTTTAAAATTCTCTATATCTCTCTCTCCTTTCTTTGTTTCTCTGTTGGTAGGGCTCCCTTTAGTATCTAAAGTAGGGCAGGTCTTTTATTAGCAAAATCTCTCAGCATTTGTTTATGAAAAATTTAAGCACTCCCTCAAATTTGAAGGAGAGTTTTGCTGGATAAAGTATTCTTGGTTGGAAATTTTTCTCTTTCAGAATTTTAAATATGTCATGCCACTGCCTTCTCACCTCCAAGGTGGCCACTGAGTAGTCACTGCTTAGTCTTATGTTGCTTCCTTTGTATGTGGTGAATTGCTTTTCTCTTGCTGCTTTGAGAACTTGCTCCTTCTCTTCAGTATTTGACAGTCTGATCAGAATATGTCTTGGAGTGGGTTTATTTGGATTTATTCTATTTGGAGTTCACTGGGCATTTATGCTTTGTGTATTTATATTGTGTAGAAGGTTTGAGAAGTTTTTCCCCACAATTTCTTTGACCCTTTACCCTTTCTAGACCTTTACCCTTCTGTTCCCCTTCTGGGACACCAATGAGTCTTAAATTTGGACATGTTATTTTATCTATCATATCTCTGAGATCCATTTTGATTTTTCAATTTTTTCCCCATTCTTTCTTTTGTTCTTTCATTTTCCGTTCTGTGGTCCTTGAGGAGGCTGAGTTGTTGTTCAACTTCCTCTAATCTTGTATTATGAGTATCCAGAGTCTTTTAAATTTGGCCAACAGTTTCTTTCACTTCCATAAGATCTTCTATTTTTTTATTTACTCTTGCAATTTCTTCTTTATGCTCTTCTTGGGTCTTCTATATGTCTTTTATATCCTGTGCCATGCTCTTCTTCATGTCCTTTATATCCTGTGCCATGCTCTCATTTGTCCTTCATTCTTTGATTAACTGCACCAAGTATTGTGTCTCTTCTGATCTTCTGATTTGATCAGAATAGACACAATATCATCTGGTTTTATCATATGCTTTAAGATTTTCTGCTGTTTTTGGCCTCTTGGTATTTGCTTTACTTGATAGGGTTCTTTCAAGACATAAAAAATACCGATCTCTAATTTGTCAGACCTACAGCTTGGTGGCATACACTTTCTCTAACAAGCAGATGGCACCCATGAGTCTCCTATTCCCCTCAACTCGGTTCTCCCCAACTTTGTCTTTGTGGTGTGCAGGGATCTGATTCTTGTGGGATACAATTGGTGCAGTAAGTTTGGGGGTGTTGTTAGTGCTGTCTGCCCTGAGTGTGGGGCATGTTTCTGGGTGGTTAGGGAGGCAGGGGAGCTTTAATAATCAAACCTCCCAGGTGTTCCTGGAGATTTAAGGCTGTTGCAAGAGTGTAAGCCTTCGTTTCAGTCTTGCCACAGATTGTCTCTGCTGCTGACCCACAAGACCTTGGTGTTGGCATAGGGTCCCTGGGATTTCTGAGTGGGACCCCTTCTCAGCCATGCTCTTCCAGGACCTCTGCTGAGGGATGGTTGTGCCACGTCACAAGTGTGCTCTGGCTGTCCAGGGAACCGCTGGGCTGCTGGACCGTGCAGGGGCATTCCCAGCTTGCTTTAAAGATGGCTGAATGCAGTATGATAACCTCCCCCTCCTCGCACAGCTCCGCCTAACCAGCTCCGGGACAACCAGCTGCGGGTGCACCAAAGGCCACTATCCACAGCCAATACTGTGGCATGTGCGTGGTGCTGTGGGAAAAACTCCCTGTCACACTGGGTTTCTAGGTGTGGCTCTGGGCTGTGGATTCGGCCTGGGCAGGAGCATCCCCCACCCTCCGGGGAGGTGGCTGCAAGGGGTGCAGTTTCTTTCTCCTTTTGGCTCCCTTCTGCCCCCCTGCCCCTGAGGCAATCAGCAGCAGTCTATCCTCCATGCCAGACACCGAGACATCGGCACAGCCCACTCCTGCCGTGCTTCACTGCTCAGTTCTCACTGTCATAACTGCAGCTGCTCCTGGGGTGTTTTTTTTTTTAAAGGAACTAGTCCATCTCCAAACGCCAACCCATGGTTTCCCCACACTGCAGCGTGGCTGCTGGACATTCAACTGGCTTACTCACTTGTTTCAGAATGCAGACTCCCAGTTTCACCAAGTGCACAGTCCCTGTGGATTTAGCAGAACTTGTCCAGCTGGTGCATCACTGGAACTGGTGTTCTTGGTCACTTTCTGGGTTTTATCTAGTATTTTTCATGGAGGTGTTTCTTTTGCCCTGTCTCACCTAGCCACTATCTTAGGTCGCCATTGGAAATTTTTTAATTAAATTCAGTTTTATTGAGATACATTCACATACCATACAATAACCCATGGTGTACAATCAGCTGTTCACAGTACCATCATATAGTTATGCATTCATCACCACAATCTATATTTGAGCATTTTCCTTACACTAGAAAGAATAAGAATAAAAAATAAAAGTAAAAAAGAACACCCAAATCATCTCCCCATCCCACCCTATTTTTCATTTAGTTTTTGTCTCCATTTTTCTACTCATCCATCCATACACTGGATAAAGGGAGTGCTATCCACAAGGTTTTCCCAATCACACTGTCACTCATTGTAAGTTACATTGTTATATAATTGTCTTCAAGAGTCAAGGCTACTGGGTTGGAGTTTGGTAGATTCCGGTATTTACTTCTAGCTATTCCAATACATTAAAACCTAAAAAGGATTATCTACATAGTGCATAAGAATGTCCACCAGAGTGACCTCTCTACTCCATCTGAAATCTCAGAGCCAGTGAAACTTTATTTCATTTCATTTCACATCCCCCTTTTGGTTAAGAAGATGTTCTCAATCTCACGATGCTGGGTCCAAGCTCATCCCTGGGAGTTATATCCTGTGTTGCCAGGGAGATTTATACCCCTGGAGTCAGGTCCCACATGGGGTAGGGCAGTGATTTCATCTGCCGAGTTGGCTTAGCCAGAGGAAGAGGGCCAAATCTGAGCAACAAAGAGGTACTGAGGGGGAGACCCTTTGACACAATTATAAGTAGGTTTAGCCTCTCCTTTGTAGTAACAAGCTTCATAAGGGCAAGCCCCAAGATAGAGGACTCTACATACCAAGCAGTCGGTCCTCAATGTTTGTGAGAACATCAACAACAATCCAGGTAAGGAAGTCCAACCCTTCTGCATTTTCCCCCAACTCCTCAGGGGGGCCCTGCATATATATTTTTATTCTCTGATGAAATTAGTTTGGGATGTATTGACATTTCACACTAACCTATACAAACCTACCAGATCTCACTTCCTATTCAAAGTTCCATGTAATTATGGTGTTTGAACAAACTGACTGTAGAAGTTACATTGTTTAGAAAATATAGATCCTGCACCAAATAAACATCTCTTCCCCTGGTCTTACATGGAAGTTAGTTTTAAAATACAGTCAGTTTCAACCTTTACTCTGTGGTCTGATTTGCCCTAGTCTTAATCAAATCCACTTTATTCGTATCTCTAATTGAATTCTAGGCCTCTTTTACAGCTTTGTTTTTTAGCAGTTGCTGTATACACTAATACTGACATTCATATTTGCTGAGCTCTAGCTCTGAGCTTCAGGTGTCACACAGATGCCCAACATTCCAGAAATTGATCAGCTTATACACAAAGGGATCAACATCTCAGAGTTTGGAGATAGCCTTTACAATTCAGGAATAGATTTGACTGCTGTAAAAGCTTACAATCTAGGGACCATTACAGAATCTGGAGATAGCCATTACAGTTCAGGAATAGATCGGACTACTGTTAAGAGCCTACAATCTAGGGACTATTACAATAAGCTTTCCCGTAATAAGCTGTTCTCTAAGATTCAATTCTGAGTTTACACATTGTAGTTAGTCCATATTGGTGAGGCATTATAGTGTTTGCCTTTGTTTCTGGCATACTTCACTCAGAATATTTTCTACAGGATCCCTTCACCTCCTTGCATGTCTCACAGCTTCACTCCTTCTCTTAGTTGCTCAATATTCCATTGTATGCATACACCACAGTTCACCTTTCTGTTCCTCAGTTGATGTACCCTTAGGCCACCTCCACTCATTGCAAATCTTGAATACTGGCTCCATAATCACCATAAACAAAATGTCTTGGCATTGGCAGTCCATCCCCAAGGGCTGGATGGAAGCCAAGTGTCTGAGTACCCTTGGGTGGTACCATCCAGCATGTCCCTGGGCTTTTGACCCAGCTTTGATGGTCACATCTACAAGGGAAGGAGACACGAAACAGCCTTTTATGCTTGGTATTGAGGTTAGGTTAAACTTTTGCTAAAATAAGTTCAGCCATGGCAAACCTGGTAGTTTTCTGAGACATGGTAGGTGAAGGGTAGCAATTTTGGTTTGGTATCAAATCGAGATAAAATGGTGTACTTTTTTCCACTTTTATTGATCAGAAATACGTATTTAAGGTGCCAACCCCACGATATCACAGATTACATGGAATGGTGGTTTTTCCTCTTTTCTTTCAGGTATTTCTTTAGAAAAATATAAAAGGATAGGGTTATTAAGAGTGATTTAGGCTGGCTGCAGGGCAAGATGGCGGCATAGACAGGAGTAGAAGCTAAGTAGTCCCCCTGGAACAACTACAAAAACCGGAAACAACTAGTAAATATTACAGAATAACTGCGATGGGTACAAACGAGACCATCCACTCATCATACACCCAACCTGAATTGGGAGGAATGCCCGAGAACACAGCATAAAATCTGTAAGTAAAACCTGCGGAAACCAGGTCGGGAGACCTCCTCCCCCATAGCCCGAGCTGGAGAGCCGCGTGTGCCACAGAGAAAGCTCTCTCCCAGCAAGCGAATACAGCTCAGCTGAGCTCCAACTGGGGTTTTAAGTAGCGAGTGTGAACTGCTCACTACAGGTACGCAGCCCCAAAAAACAGACAGAGGCTTTGGGTGATGACTGACCTGGGAGAGCCGGAGGGTTGCCTCGGACTGGGTCTGAAGGGGACTATCTGTTTCTTTTTCGGCTCAGTGGAGAAAGCCCCAGTCATTTTCAGTTTCCAGGGTGGTGACTGTGGGAAGGGTGGAGACACCACAAGCAGAGAGCGAGACCATTGAAATGCTAATGACCTCCACCTGAGGGGTCTGTCTTCTCTAGGAAGAAAGGGGTGGAGCCCTTTCCATTCAGAACCAGACCCCAGAGCCTGGGGGAACACGGCCATACCTCCTCACACCAGTCAAGAATTATAGGCTAACAGGCATCACCTGCTGGGCAGAAAAGCACAGTGACCCGAGGCATCAAAGGGTGGAGCAATTTTCTAAGACACACCCACAGGGAAACCAGATACTGAATATTTCTTCCCTCTGGGACCTGAGCCTGTTCTGGTCTGGGAAAACCTGATTTGGATAACCAAGGAACCATGCCTAGACAACAGAAAATTACAACCTACACTAAGAAAAACAAAGTTATGGCCCAGTCAAAGGAACAAACGTACACTTCAACTGAGATACAGGAATTTAAACAACTAATGCTAAATCAATTCAAAAAGTTTAGAGAAGATATTGCAAAAGAGATAGAGGCTGTAAAGGAGCACTGGACATGTATACGGCAGAAATCAAAAGTTCAAAAAACCTACTAGTAGAATCTATGGAAATGAAAGGCACAACACAGAGATGAAAGACACAATGGAAACATACAACATCAGATCTCAAGAGGGCAGAAGAAAAACACTCAGGAACTGGAGAACAAAACACCTGAAAGCATACACGCAAAGGAGCAGATGGAGAAAAGAATGAAAAAATATGAGCAACGTCTCCGGGATCTCAAGGATGAAACAAAGTACAATAATGTACATATCATTGGTGTCCCAGAAGGAGAAGAGAAGGGAAAGGGGGCAGAAGCAATAATAGAGGAAATAATTAATGAAAATTTCCCATCTCTTATGAAAGACATAAAATTACAGATCTAAGAAGCGCAGCGTACTCCAAACAGAAGAGATATGTATAGGCCTATGCCAAGACACTTAATAATCAGATTATCAAATGTCAAAGACAGAGAATCCTGAAAGCAGCAAGGGAAAAGCAATCCATTACATACAAAGGAAGCTTAATAAGACTGTGTGCGGATCTCTCAGCAGAAACCATGGAGGCAAGAAGGAAGTGGTGTGATATATTTAAGATACTGAAAGAGAAAAACCACCAACCAAGAATCCTGTATCCAGCAAAGCTGTCCTTCACGTATGAGGGAAAGCTCAAAATATTTTCTGACAAACAGACAATGAGAGACTTTGTGAACAAGAAACCTGCCCTACAGGAAATACTAAAGGGAGCACAACAGGGTGATAGAAGACAGGAGTGTGTGGTTTGGAACACAATTTTGGGAGACAGTAGCACAACAATGTACGTACACTGAACAAAGGTAACTATGAATATGGTTGAGAGAGAAAGATGGGGAGCATGTGAGACACCACAAGAAAGGAGGAAAGATAATGACTGGGACTTTGTAACTTGGTGAAATCTAGAGTATTCAACAATTGTGATAAAATGTACAAATATGTTCTTTTACAAGGGAGAACAAGCAAATGTCAACCTTGCAAGGTGTTAAAAATGGGGAGGCATTGGGGGAGGGATGCAATCAGCATAAACTAGAGACTGTAACTAATAGAATCATTGTATTATGCTTCCTTTAATGTAACAAAGGTGATATACCAAGGTGAATGCAGATAAGAGGGGGGGATAGGAGAGGCATGTTAGACACTTGACATTGGTGGTATTGTCTGATTCTTTACTCTACTTTGATTTAAGGTTATTTTTCCTTTTGCTGCTTCCTAGCTGTCATTTTTTTTGTTTCCTCTTTCTTTTGCCTCTCTGCCTTCTTTGACTCTCCCTCCTGCCTTGTGGAAGAAATGTAGATGCTCTTGCTTAGTATCAGCAGAATGTTCAATTAGGATGAACTTAAATGTTTGGAAATGAACAGGGGTGTTGGTAGCAAGATGTGAGAATAACTAACAGTGCCGAATGGTGTGTGAATGAGGTGGAAAGGGGAAGCTCAGAGTCATATATGTCACCAGAGAAAGTTGGAGGTCAAAAGATGGAAAGGTATAAAACTGAATCCTATGGTGGGCAATGTCCATGATCAACTGTACAAATACTAGAAACCACTTCATGAACCAGAGCAAATGTATGACAATACAATTAGAAGTTAATAATAGAGGGGCATATAGGGAAGAACTATATACCTATTACAAACTATGTACTACAGTTAGTAGTATTTCAACATTTTTTCATAAACAGTAACAAACGTACTATATCAATACTAGGAGTCAACAATTGAGGGGGGGTTGGTTAGGGATAGGGGAGGTTTAGAGTTTCCTTTTCTGTTTTTCTTTTTTCATCTTTCACTGTATTTCTTGTCTGGAGTAATGAAAAGTTTCTAAAAATTGAACAAAAGTTAAGTGTGATGGATGCACAGCTGTATGAGGGTACCCAGGGGCAAGTGATTGTACACTTTGGATCTTTGGATAATTGTATGGTATCTGAACAATCTCAATAAAAATCAAAAAAAAAAAAATAATAAATAAATAAAAAGAAAAAAAAAGAGTGATTTATTTGATACTTTCCAAATTCTCCAAATTTTATTTAATAAACATGGCTCATTTTTATAAGCAAAGAAAAATTAAGTTAAACAAAAAGGATATTAGATTTGGATGAACAGGAGCCACCTGTATGTGGTCCATTGTACCCACAACTTCCCATACGATGGAGTTTGAATTTATGTTTAATTCAATAAAACAACATACACTTGCTTTTGCATGCTTTCCCATGAAATCACAGAGAAAACAGAGAAAAATAATCTTCCTTAACTGCTAGGAAAAATGTTTTATATAAACTCTGTCTAAGCAAAGTTATCTTTTGTTTGTTTGACTTGAGACAATTAAAGAACAGCAAGAAAATTGTTAAGAGAGAAAAAAAGAACTGTGGGTCTCTAAAGATTCCATCTTCAAAAGATAAGGCATGCCAGCAAGTGAGGCAGGCTTTACCCAACAATTAAGGCATCCGGGCTTGAGCCAAGCTCCTGGGTTTACATGTGTTCAAAAGATTTCTGTTCCCTCCCTTGAAATGTTTTACTTGTTTTTCAGGAGCACCACAAAGAGATTAAAAAGGCCCCACTCGTTTTAGTTTTCCAAATTAGCATGTATCTTAAAAAGGAGGCAGGACCGGGGGCCCAGTGCTGGCATTTAAAGTCCCAGACCCCATCCACGTGGGGAGGGACGGTCAATTATATGACCGCCCCGTGCTCCTCCTGGGTGAAGAAAGTGTGCTGGCTTGCAAAGAATGACACGTGGAGGGCTTTATTGCTTCTGAGCTGGGCAGTCTTTCTGGGCTCCAAAGGACACACCCCTGCACGGAAGTGTCCTCTGGCCTGGCCTGGGCCTTGGGCAGGAGGGAGGAATGAGCAGTAAGGCTCGCGCACTTTCTCCATGTGCGTTACAACTCGTTGTGTGGCTGGGCGCACCCCAGTACATAAGCGCGCTACCTAAACTGACGCCTTCCTGGCTGTTAAAGTGATCATGAGATCCACGATCCAGGCTAGTCTAATATATACCCTGCAGCCCAGCCTTCTGACACAGAGTAGAGACAGAGAGATGGAACGACTTGTCCAAAGGTGCACAATGGGTGATGGGGACCCAGGGCGTTTAGCTCTCCTGCAGCTCCCACCCCTGTACATCCAGGGCATCCTAAACTGTGGAAGAAAGCTGGGATGGAAGGAAGGCGATCATTAAGATGTGAGGAATTTTAGGGGGTGTCACAAACATTAGAATTTTTACAATTTAATATTTCTTAAAAGTATTTTTTTAAGTTTGTGTTTATGTATAAATATAACAAAAATTGCCATTTTAACCATTTTTAACTGTACAATTCAGTGGTGTTAGTTACATTCATAATGTTGCACTACCTTCACTGCCATACAGGACCAAAACTTATTTATCGTGCCAGAGAAACTGTCCCCACTAAGTAATAACTTATCCCTCCCTCCAGCCCCTGGTAAACTCTGATCTACTTTCTGAATCTAGGAATTTGTTTATTCTAGATATTTCATATAAGTGGAATCATCCAATATCTGTCCTTCTGTGACTGGTTTCTTTCACTCAGCATGATGTCTTCAAGGTTTATCCATGTTGTTGCATGTATCAGAACTCCTCTCCTTTTATGGCTGAAAAATATTCTACTGTGTGTATATAGCACATTGTATTTATCCATTCACATGATGATGGGGAACTGAGTTGTTTCCATCTTAAAAGCTTTTTGTGAAAACTTAATTGTAATGTTTTACCCATTTGTTTCTATACAGTTGTAAAAACATGCACTGGGCAAATGCCACTGTCAAAACCAGGACTGGCCTTTTCAGGGATTGGGAGTTTAAAACAATATCACCAGATTGCTCTACTCTCAGTTAAATTCAATGGGGAGAGCTGATTTCCATCAGTAGTCCCCATTGAGAGTTTGTAATTCTCTCTTGAAAGCAGCAGTTGTCTACAGCACTAAAAATATTTATATATTGTCAGTATATCCCCGGAAGGAGAAAGTAAACAGAGGCTGTGTCAAATCTGAGACCAAGGCTGGGCCACAGCTGTGTCCCTGGGGTGGAGACTCCACCAGAGCAGCGTGGAGCTACAGTTGTGCCAGGGACATGGTAGGTACCAGTAAATAGATTTTTGTACAAATGCCCATCAGTGTTCTTCAAGATATTAATAGGAATCTCAGAGTACAAAAAGTTCTGGAAGCCCCGTTAGTTTGGGAAACTACTGAAGTTGAACACAGGGCTTGCTGTATGTCCTCCCCGTGACTTTTACGTCCTGGTGGGTGCCAGGAATGTCCCAGGCAGGGGATAAGTGTGGCTGTTTCTTAGTGCCCCTGAACACGTGCTTTTTGGAGAAGGGGCAAAGAACTTATCAGTGGCTTTCAGTATAATAGTGTGCAAGGAACATAAGTTTGGAATCAGTGATCTTGCCAAGCCTCTTCATTTTGCATGCCAGTGTTCCCAGCAGCATTATTCACAATTGCCAAAAGGTGGAAGCAACTCAAGTGGCCATCAACAGATAATTGGATAAACAAAATGTGGTCTATCCACACAATGGAATATTATTCAGCCATAAAAGAAATGAAGTCTGGTGCATGCTGCAACATGGATGAACCTCAAAGATATCATGATGAGTGAAATGAGCCAGGCAGACAAGCTCAAATATTGTCTGTGCTCACTAATATGAAACAATTAGAATAAGCAAATTCATAGAGACAGAAGGTGGATTACAGGTTACCAGGGTCAGTAGAGGGAGGGGGAAATGGGAATTCATACTTATGGGTACAGAGTTTCTGTTTTGTGTGTTGAACAAGTTTTAGTAATAGAAGGTGGTACAATGGTAGCACAACATTGTAAGAGTAATTAATGACATTGAACTATACACTTAAAAATGATTAAAATGGCACATTTTATGCTATATAACATATGTGACCACAATAAACAAATAAAACACAGATACACACACAAGAGGCCCTTGGTTTAATGAAAGAGCTGGAATGTCAGAAAACCTAGGCTCAAATCTGCTCCTTACTGGTTGTTGTAATATTGGAAAACTATTCCTATGTATCCATTTTCCCATCTGAGGAAGAGAATTGGTTGACAATATGTAACTTTTCCTCTGGGCATGATAGAGTGCCTAGAACAAAGGAGGTGTTTAATAAATAAGTCTTAAAGTTATGACTGGACAACTGTCCCAGAGAGTACCAATTGGCCGGGGGTGACCAGTAAGTGAGGAGTGGAGTCTGGGTTTCTTGTCTTTTTTCTAATATTCCTTGTCCTGCACTACAATGGCTGATAATAGAAATTGCCCATGGACACATTTCTCTCATAAGCATAACAATTTCAATAGACGTTTCCAGATGTTTCCATTCCACAGAAGAATGAAGTTAATGGACATGTATCAGGCTCAAACCTAAGACTTAAAGAAAGATCACTGAGCAAGAGTGGCCATAAAAAATGTGTAGGTTGAGACATCAGCATTCCTGGGCAAACATAAACCACCTTTGGTCACATCTGGTCTCCATCAGGCCTGAAGTGTTACATAAATAAATGCAGGGTTTATGGGGTGAGGGGCCCTGCTGAGAAAGCCCAGGCTAGTTTCTAACTAAGCTCTGCTGACGAGGTGCAGGGGGCTGCCTGACAAGTCCTGGAAAATGCTCCTGACCCTCCCCCCTTGGACAGAGCTCTCAGCTCCCATCTATGTAGATGGATCAGGGATGCAGAGCTCTCCACAACCCACCTGGATGTGCCCCCAAAGGAAGTCTCTGTCTACAGCAACCTGGTGGAATTCAGTTCAAAAGTTAGGGAAGACCAAGGCACTTCAATGACCCTGTGAGTGTCATCATCCATCCATCCGTCTGTCCATCCATCCATTCAACCATCCACCTACTCATCCATCCACCCACCCATCCATCCATCCATCCATTCATCTGTCCATCCATCCATCTATGCATCCACCCATCCATCCATCCATCCACCCATCCATCCATTCACTTATTAAATAAATTTGAGCTCCTAGTATGTGCAAAGCACTATTATAGGCACAGAGAATCCAGCTGCAAACAAGTCAGGTGTGGATCTGACTCTTGTGCCACATTCCAGAGGGAGAGACAGACATTAAATAATTGCACCATTATTCATTGGGCAGGGAGATATATTCTTAGAAGCATTAGCAAGTGCTGTGAGAGTGTGAAATAGGAGATGCTTCCCATCTAGGAGGACAGAAAAGGCTTCTGTGAACCCAGAAGCCACCCAACCGGGGGCAGCCTCAGAGCTGCCTCAGCTGGTAGCCGTCTACACCGACTCTCTGCTGCAGCCTTGTTTGCTCTTTCCCAGTGCTGTTGGTTTTACTGTTCACTCTTTTTTCCAGCACATAAACCCCCAAAAAGTCCATCCCTTCTCTAGACAAAACCATTACTTTTATTCTAGTGTAAATCGCACCCACCCCACCCCACCCCACCCCACCAAACAATCTAACCAAAGGATTGAATCTCAAAAAGGAAAAGTCTCTGTACCACAGTGAAGGATGGAGAAAAACAAGAATTCCTACACATTGCCCCCTGACCCCCACCAAAGTCCCTTCCCCAGACGCCATCCATGGGCTCTAATTGAAGGCATTCTGAAGCTCTGTGTACAGAGCTTCCGATCACAGCACCCTGTGCTTTGTTTTCCAAAAGGAATGAAAAAACACAATCTTCCTTACTCCAACCCTCCCCCCACACTCACACACAAAGTTGGCCCTGCCTGTCAGGAGACATTTTTCCATCTGAGGTCTCTACCCTCTGCTTTGCACCCCTGCTTGTTGAACTAGACCCAGATGAGCTACACCAGGAAGAGAGATTTCCCTCCTCCTTGATGCAGGGAAGCTGTCATTGCACATACACAAACAGCCCCATTTCTTTGAGGATAACCATGGTAATCATGCCTTAGAGGTAATTACACTGGTCTTGTATCCTGTCTGTGGCAATGCCTGGATCTTCAAGAAAGGGAGCCTCTGGTTTTATGCTAGAGTATAATTTCTTTGTAGGGGCAGGGTTTTTATGCTACTCCTAAACCGGCTACCTGTGTCTTGACCATTCATTTCCACTGTGCAAAGTGGCAATTAGGGAGCCCCAAGGGCGGTCCCTGACAGATTTGTTCTTGTCTGTGACATGTATTTTGTGAGGTAGGAGAGAGGTCCTCTGTCTTCTGCAAGCTGCTCTTAAAATAAATACTGCAGGCTCCTCCAATGAGGATCTGCCTGGGAAGAAGAAGGGAATCTACTTGTGTCCAGTGGGTCTTTTATGTGCTTTGGAGGGTCAACCCAGGGAGAGGCACAAGGGGAAAAGAACCCTCCAGTCAACACCTACACATGGTCACTGGAAATATGGAATTTGTCCACAAGGTAACATGAGCTGATGGATGCATTGCCTGAAGGTGGAACCTAGGACAAGCTGCATCCCTAATTTTGTTGTTGTTTTTGTTCAGCTTAAAACATTCTTGGAGAAACTGATTTTTTTCATCAAAAACATCATGGTCTAAGAAACTGGTGTGTATGAACTTATTTACAGGACAAAGGCTCCGATGGTCACAATGCACAGCTCCGTGATGTTTTTGTAGGACCCCACAAAAGCTAAGAGAAAATAAGCTGTTCTTGAGAAATGGAAACAGAAGTCACCTTGGACATTCAGTCACCTTAATTTAGGGAGAAGAAGTTGAAGACCACGAGGTCAGCTGCATTGTCCAACATGACCCCTAATCTCCCAATGTCCAATACAACGTTGGCAATGCTGATGACATCCAACCATGACTATAATTATGCAGCTCAAACTCATGCTTTGCTGAGGCTGTGGAGCACTGAACTTTTATTCACTGTTTGAAATCTGAGTGCTGGGTTGGGCTCTTTGCTTTTCTTTTCATGTCAAGATCACTTACATAAAGAAAGACAGTCATCAAAATGCTTTTCTTGGGGCTCTGCTTACAGAATTTGGGCTTGTTTTAAACGGTTTTTGCTCTCATTTTGTAGGGAATGGTCAGGATAGGAAAGCAATTTCCTCTGTAATTGTTAGGAACGGTGCTTTGCCCATACCAACTCTCCGAAGCTTTTTTGCTGAAGAAAAGTAATATGAAATAAAGTGAGGCTCAGCCTGAGGTGCTCCCTGGAGAGGGAGGAAGATTTGATCACACATTTAACATTTTAAACATCATTTAAAGGAAAGCACAGTTCTTGTTTTCTCCTAAACTGAAACAGCAACATTAGGTAAAAGCTATCTTTGAACGCATAGATCTCTACCTTTCACTTTCTCCTTATCCTGCCTTCTTTTCCTTCCTTGTCCCTATCTCTATTTCTATAGTCTGTAATCTCCAAAAATTCTGTATATTCTCTATCTTTTCTAACATTTCCAAGTACTTACATTAAAAGCAACTGCAACAATCCTTCATTAATTTGGACCCCATTTTTTGTGAGTAAATAAGCAGATGAGTTTTGTCCCAATTGGCAAACGAAGTCACCATGGGCAAAGGAACTGCTTAAAACCCACCCAGTGTTTTGGAACAATTTTTGCATCTAGGATTTTTTTTAAAGGTATCATTTTGATTTGCTTCCCATGTTTAATATCACCCAATTTTTCTTTTACTGAGTCTGCTTCCTCATTGATTGAGTTGATAAACCCATGAGGAATTTTGGGGAAGGGCACATAGATCTGAGGATTAAAATATCTCTGCCAGATGGCAGACCTTCTGATTGCATACCCATCTCCCATGTGCTCAGCCTCCACCATAGTCCAGGGAGAAGGTAGAACAGAGACAAAGGAGAGCAAAGTGGGAGCTTGACTCAGAGTCTAAGGCAAGGAAAACACAGTAACACAAAAATGATGCCAGGCACAAGTTTTAAAAGATAAACTCTCGGAGGATAGGTGCCCTGATTTGTGTTTGTTTCATGTGGCACTCAAAACAAATTTTGCAACAGAAAAGTTTTAACAATTGTATGAGTTTTCTGACTGCTAAAACAAATACCACACAGTGGGTGGGCTGAACAACAGAAATTTATTTGCTCTGGGTTTCAGAGGCTGGAACGCTTGCTTCCTCCTCGGCCCCATATTCTTCTGCCTGGCTGGCAATCTTTGGGGTTCCTTGGCTTTTCCGACATGTGACAATGCACATGGTGGTGTCTTCTCTTGTCTCTTCCAGGTTCCACTGACTTCCAGCTCCTGGCTGCTCCCCGTGGCTCCTATTTCTGTGTCCAATTTCCTTTGCCAATAAAGGGTTCAGCCATATTGGATTAAAGCCCACCCTCTTTCAGTTTGGCCTCACCTTAACTAATAACCACTTTAAAGGTCCTACTGACAAATGGATTCACATACACGGGGAGTAGGATTTGCGTAAGAGACATGATTCAGTCCCCGCCAACAACCAACAAAAGGCCTAGTGTAGTGGATCATAACTTTTGAGTTTCATGGATCAGCAGTATTTCAAAAAGAAATTAAAACAACAAAACAAGCATTTATCATCATTCTCAATACATAAGAGAAAGGACAGTTTAACATCCAAACTATAAAAAGTACATAATCCCAGAATAAGGAACCATCTTTAAATAGAATAAACTTGACTTTATGAAAATCTCAT
The DNA here is from genome assembly GCF_015220235.1 of Choloepus didactylus. NCBI lineage: Eukaryota > Metazoa > Chordata > Mammalia > Pilosa > Megalonychidae > Choloepus > Choloepus didactylus. The sequence continues at coordinate 16,947,505 of NC_051316.1, forward strand.
TTCATTTTTGTGCATATTTTTCTAGCTTCATTATGGACTTGTAGAAACTTCATCCCTAAGATCCACTGGTTCTGTGTTTAGGACTATTAACCTGGAGCAAGGATGTCAAATGGGCTTCAATTTCAGTGCCAATTGCATTCCAGTTGCTGACTGGGACACCACGTTGAGAAGGATTCTGAAAGGGAGACCAGGCTCAACTATTACTAATTAGCAATATTTGAGATGGGCATTTTTGTGATTTAAAAATATGTTCATAAATTCTTTGGCACTCCTCTCATCAAAAGATAGAGTCTGATTCCCTCTCTTTAGACATAGACCAGTTTTAGTGACTTTCTTCTAACAAATAGAATGAGATAGAAATGATGCTGTGTGACTTTTGAAGCTAGGTCATAAAAGACAATGCAGCTTTTGCTTGGTTCTGTCTCTGTCTCTTGGAGCATTCACAATTGGAATCCAGCCACCATTGTGTGAGGAAGCTCAAGGTACACGAAGAGGCCATGTGTGGGTTTCCTGTCTAACAGCCCCAGCTGAAGTTCCAGCCATCAGTCAGCGTCACCCACCAGATGTGTGTGAGTCTGCAGACGATTCCAGCAGCCACCTTTGAGCTGCCCCAGCTGAAAACACATGAGGCAGAGATAAACTTTTCCTGCTAAGTCCTGCCCGTACTGCAGATTTGCGAGTTAACAAATTGTTTCAAGCAAATAGTTTTGGGGGTGGTTTGTCAAGCAGCAGTAGATAACCAAAACAGTCACAGAATGGAAAAGTGGCAGCAAATATTTGCCATCTTTATCCTAGAGCATCTGAAAAAAAAACCACTCAAAATTATTATTTTTCTACTAACCTATTCCTGTTTTCCTTTGGAACTTTAAAAATTTAAGATGATGAAAAAGGCCCAGGTCATGATATCAAGTAGTTACATTCAAATTTACTAATTCTCTATGTTGAGTTTAACATCTGCCAACCCTCTAAAAAATGATGTAGGGTTAACACAGCAGACAGCATGAGCTGAGTAAATGCAGAGCCTTTATTACTGGGAGTATGTTTTCTATGGTATTTTGTTGTCTTCCAGGCCAGACTGTTTGCAGCTGGTCTTCTCTTGGCAAGAAGTTCATCCAACAATGTATTTTCCCTCCTATAGAGACAAAACATTCCCTGGAAATCAGAGATTAAAAATATTCCCTTCATATCACTCAAAATAAATCTCCCCCAATAGCTTTGGGCAGAACAAACATGAACAGGGACCACGAGATTGCTTTCTTTGACCCCTCCAGATGCATCAAGTAGAAGTCCTTGCCAACTCACCAAAGCTCTCCAGTTAGAAACCCTCAATCTAAAAGACTTGGTGTTGACATCTGTGATCTGCTTTCTAAGATGGTTGCAACAGGAAAATGCAAGTTGGAGATTGAACCAGGGCCTGAGAATTTCAGAATTCAGAAAAGAGAAGTCCTATTTGCAAACATCTAAGGAGGTGCCCCTTCTAAGACCATGCTCCCTGGGCAAACATTCAGACGTGTTGAATGGTACTTTTCTAGGGCTCGGTCATTTTATTAGAAATTCTTTCTCTTCAGTGACTCCTATTGAAACATTGGAAATGTGATCTACCTCCCTTGTCCACTATCCTCAAGGTCACTGCATTACAAACCACACACAGACAGGTGATGGCTCATCTACCTATCTATCTATCTATCTATCTATCTATCATCTAATGTCATTTAGTTTAATTAAATTAGTATTTGTGTTTACATTTGAGTGTAAAATGATAGCTAAGACATACAGAGGTTCAGCCTTTAAGGACTCAAGCAGAGTGGAGACAGTTTGACACAAAACCACCTACTTTCAGTACAATGTAAGGAAAACAAATGAGCGAAGGCAGCTTCCTGGACAGCATGGCCTCTGTGCTCCCTTCTTAAGGATGAATTAAGTGAAAGAGACAAAAGTGACTGAAAGAATGGAGGGTTGTGGATAGGGGGACAGCATTGGCCAGGGTGCTGAGCAAGAAAGAGCCCAGTGCACGGAAAGATAGCAGGACACTGGGTACAGCCGGTGCGTCTGATGTGGCAGGAGTGTGGGTGCTCTACAGGCCAAACCGAAGGCAAGCAGAGACCATGGTGGGAGTGTGAGAAGTCAGGAAGCTGCAGGAGGGAGCCTAAACAGCAATTCAAGTACCATAGGATCAGTTGGGAGTATCTTTAAGCACCTGTCAGCTCATTCGTAGGAAACTGCAGACAAAGAACGGGTGCAGGATGAGATGGTCAGAGTGGGACAAGAGGGGCCTGCTGGGTCCACAAGTGAAGGACAATCTTGGGCAGAGTTTCCCACCTTCTCCTGCTGGAGTGCTCACTCCCTGCACATGACAGTCTAAGGAGAAGAGGGTTGGAAAGGCTGCAAAAGGAAGACCCAAAATCCATAAAGCATTTCTTGTTTATAAAAGTTGAAGCCCCTTAGTTTAGTTTTCAAAATCCTCCCCAACTTGGGCTTCTGTCTCCTTTTCCTCACTTGTCCCTCTTGACTGGCCTCAGTTTCCCACACCCCACTTTCATTGCACTCGTGCCTGCCTGAACCCACCTGAGCCCACACCACAGCATATCTGCCCTGCACTGCAGTAGTGTGAGGGGCAAGCTGCCTCCAGGCTCAACCTGCAAATGCACTGCTGTCCTTCTACCCTCAGACCTCAACTTGTCCAGTTATGGATGGGGAAGGAGTAAGAAATCTATTAGAGCAGGAGTGGCATGGGTGGCAGATCCCCCAGTTCTCGAATCTCACTCATTTGTTTGTCCCTTCTCCCTTCCTGATTGTGTTCCTGGATCTTTCCTAAGGGTTTGTGACTCTACCACTCTGGGAAGCCTCTTCTTTTGTCTTGTCTTTGACACCTAATTTCAACTCATGCTGCAGATCTGGGATCAAAAGCTACTCCTGAGGGAGGTTTTCCTGGACCCCTGGGTATATACACCCAGAGCTCCTTGTACCTTGCCCATATCACAATTTAAATTATGCTTTTAAAATTAAATTTTTACATTTATGTGTTCACTGTTGAATTCTCAGCTCCAAGAAGAAAGCTTGACATCTAGTAGGAGCCGAGTCAAGATGTACTGGCATGTGAGTGTATGAATCCTTCTGTGCAATCATTTGTTCAAAGCCCACCCCAGCACTGCATTATAGGGAGGCACAAGCCACAGCTGTTTTGTTCATCACTATATCCCCAATACCTGCACAGCACCCAGGGCTCTGTTATTTCCAATAAATATTCACTGAAAGATTGAATGAATCATGTACCAGATGCTACGGCTGCATAAGACATTACAACAAAACTTTAGTGGCTTAAAACAATGACATCATTATTTTGTTCACTAATCTGCCTCCTGGACAGGGATTGGGGAAAACTGGTCTCTGCACCACTTGGCAACAGCTGAGGCAGCTTGAAGAATGGGGATGGAATTGCCTCAACTGGGGACTGTAGTCAGAATACCTACACGTGGCCACTGCCCGTGCCGTTGGCTTCCACAGAACATGGCAGCTGGGTGCTAAGGATGAGTGTCCAAGGAAAGTGGGAGAGGAAGAGGGATGAGGGTTGAAGGAGTGAGTGTGTCAGGAAGAAGCTGCATTGCCCTTTTTGAAAAAATTAAGATAAAGTCACATAACATAAAATTATCCATTTTAAAGTGTACAATTCAGTGGCATTTAGTATATTCACATTGTCATGCAATAATACTGCTATGAACATTGGGGTTTTTTCAATTCTTTTGGTAGTGGAATTGCTGGGTCTTGTGGTAATTCTATGTCTTTTACCTTTTGAGGAATTGCCAAACATTTTCCATAGTGGCTGCACCATTTTACATCCTCACCAGACGTGTGTGAGGATTTCAACTTCTCTACATCTTCACTGACACTTGTTATTATCTGAATTTTGGATTATAGCCATCCTGGTGGGGGTGAAGTGGTATCTCATTGTAGTTTTTGTTCACACACCATACATTCTGTCCTAAGTGAACAATCATTGGTTCCCTGTATAGTTGTGTATTTGTGTATTCAGCACCATCGCCACTATCTACATAAGGACATCTCCATTTCTTCCGTAAAGAAGCGTAAAGAAGGAGGAAGAGTCAAAGAAGGCAGAGAGACAAAAGAAAAAGAAAAGAGAAAGAGAGAGAGAGAAAAAACAAAGCAAAACATGACAGCTAGAAAGCAACCAAAGGAAAGACAACATTAACCTGAAGTGGAATAAAGAGTTAAACAACATCACCAATGCCAGGAGTCCCATACCCTTCCCTTATCTGCCCCCCATATGCATTTAGTTTTGGTATATTGCCTTTGTTACATTAAAGGAAGCATAATACAATGATTCTGCTAACTACAGTCTCTAGTTTACATTGATTGTATTTTCCCCCCCAATCCCACCCTATTGTTAACACCTTGCAATGTTGACATTCATTTGTTCTCCCTCATGCAAAAACATATTTGTCCTTTTATTACAATCATTGAGCACCCTAGGTTTCCCTGAGTTATACAGTCCCAGTCTTTATCTTTCATTTTTTGTTCTGTTGTCCCACATGGTCTTAAACTTCCTCTTTCAACCATGCTTACAGTCATCTTTGTGCAGTGTACTTACATTGCTGTGCTACTATCTCCCAAAATTGTGTTCCAAACCTCTCACTCCTGTCTTTTCCTTTCTGTCTGCATTGCTTCATTTAGTGTTTCCTGTAGAGCAGGTATCTTGTTCACAAACTCTGCCATTGTCTGTTTGTCTGAGAATATTTTAAACTCTTCCTCACATTTGAAGGATAGTATTTCTGGATATAGGATTCTTGGTTGGTGGTTTTTCTTTTTCAGTATCTTAAATATATCACCCCACTTGCTTCTTGCCTCCATGGTTTCTACTGAGAAATGCACACATAGTCTTATCAAGCTTCCTTTGTATGTGATGGATCACTTTTCTCTTGCTGCTTTCAGGATTCTCTCTTTATCTTTGACATTTGATAATGTGATTATTAACTGTCTTGGCATAGGCCTATTCAGATCTATTCTGTTTGGGGTACGCTGCACTTCTTGGATCCATAGTTTTATGTCTTTCATAAAAGATGGGAAATTTTCTTTGATTATTTCCTCTATTATTGCTTCTGTCCCTTTTCCCTTCTCTTCTCCTTCTGGGACACCAATGACATGAACATTCTTGCTTTTCGTTTTGTCCTTAAGTTCCCAGAGACATTGCTCATATTTTTCATTCTTTTCTCTATCTGTTCTTTTGTGTGTAGGCTTTCAGGTGCCTTGTTCTCCAGTTCCTGAGTGTTTTCTTCTGCCTCTGGAGATCTGCTGCTGCATGTTTCCATTGTGTGTTTCATCTCTTGTCTTGTGCCTTTCATTTCAATAGATTCTGCCAGTTGGTTTTTTGAACTTTCAATTTCTACCTTATGTACACCCAGTGTTTTCATTATGCGGTTCATCTCTTTTGCCACATCTTCCCTAAACTTTTTTAATTGATTTAGTATTATTTATTTAAATTCCTGTATCTCAGTTGAAATGTAAGTTTGTTCCTTTGACTGGACCATAACTTCATTTTTCTTAGTGTAGATTGTAGTTTTCTGTTGTCTAGGCATGGTTTCCTTGGTAACCCCAATCAGGTTTTCCCAGACCAAAATGGGCTCAAGTCCCAGAAGGATGAAATATTCAGTATCTGGTTTCCCTGATGGTGTGTCTTAGAAAATTGGTACACCCTGTGATGCCTCAGGTCACTGTGCTATTCTGCCCAGCAGGTGGTGCCTGTCAGCCTGTAACTCCAGACTGGTATAAGGAGATATGGCCCGTGGCTGTTTTCCCCCAGGCTCTGGGGTCTGGTTCTGAATGGAAGGCAGGTAGTAGAGCTGGACCCCACTTCTTTACTCTTAGAGAAGATAGACCCCCTAGGGAGAGGTCATTCACATTTGAATGGTCTCTCTCTGCCTGTGCTGTCTCCACCCTTGTCTGGGTCAGAGTGCTGGGAACTGAAAATGGCTGAGGCTTTCTCCATTGAGCTGAAACAGGGATAGAAAGCCCCCTTCAGGACCAATCTGTGGTGACCCTCCAGCTTTCCAAGGTCAGTTATCACCAAAAGCCTTTGTCTGCTTGATGGAGATTCATATCTTGTATTGAGCAATCCATGCTTATTAATTAAAACCCCAGTTGGCGCTCAGCTGAACTATATTCACTTGCTCAGAGAGTGCTGCTTTCTAGCACCATGAGGCTTTATAGTTTGGACCATGGGGGGTGGGGCATCCCAGCTTGGATCCGCAGTTTCTACCTACAGATTTATGCTGTGATCTCAGGCATTCCTCCCAATTCAGGTTGGTGTAAGATGAGTGGACGGTCACATTTGTCCCCCCACAATTATTCTGGATTATTTACTAGTTGTTCCTGGTTGTTTATTAGTTGTTCCAGGGGGACTAACTAGCTTCCACTCCTCTCTATAATGCCATCTTAGGATCTCTGTGGCCATTTTTGAAAGATACAATCTGCCATAAATTATCTGGAGTTCAAGCTGCAGTCAGGAAACATAACTAAGTGATATAGTTGCATATTCATTTTCCTCTTCTGTTAACTCTGGACCTACTAAATGAACAGTTCAGCCATGCTCTTCTTTTTCTCAACACCTAGATTTCTTAAGCGAGCCTCTTGATATCTCTGATGCTCAGTTTTCCTCATCTTTAAAAAGAGAGGATCATTTATCTGCTCCATTTTAGTTACAGAATTCTTTTTCAATCTCATCCAAAATAGTAACAAATTTTTAACCTGTTTAGCTCTGAATTTCCCTATCCTTTAATATGAAGACCCTCTATCACTAAGAACCATTCTCAGCTGTTTATTTTCATTTCTTTTCTTTAAAAGGCTTAGAGCAAAGATTCATCAGGTAGTTAATAGTAGACCCCTGAAAAGCCCCATGATATTTGTATTTATATTTGGCTCTCGGGATCTGTAGTGTCAATCACATTATTTGGTTAGTAAGGGACAGAGATGGGTGTGGCACCAAGAGCCCCGTTACTGAAAAGGTTTAGTGTGGCCAGTCGTCTCAACCTCTCCTTCAAAACCAGAGCTCCCAGCAAGAAAGAAATAGATGAGAGAACATTCTCATGGTTAAAAGGTCAAAATATCCACATAATTCACACACATAATGATCTCTTTCTAAAGCCCCTGATCAGGAAAGGAATACATCTCTCTGCTTTTATGCCTAATTATCATTTCATGTGCCAAAATTCAAATGCAAATATGATCTTCCAGAAATAAATATCAAGCATGCCTTAAAATAAATTAACCAGGCTTTAAAACCTCTAAAAACTGAAAAATAGCATTGGATCTGAAGAGGTAAATCATGTTGAATAGATTTACCATTTCTGACTCCAATTACTTTTCCATTCTGAAAGCAACCTATTAATACAGCTTTCCAAAACAAACAAACAAACAAACAAAAAATCAAAATAGCAATGAAAGGGTTTGGAAACAACATTCAAATTTATATCACGTTAAAAATTGTGTACAACCTTTGGAAATATGTTTGAGCAGACTTTACAGCTTCACTGCTTCTGTGAAATTGGTTTTCTTTGAAAGAGAGAATATGAATTTTCTTAAATCTTTATTATTTGTTGTACTCCATCAGAGTCCCCATGACCTAGCATTCTGTTCTGCATTTATTTTTCTAAGGAGAGAACTGGGTACATCTGTGAATTAAAGCCATACAGCTGACCCAAGCCAGGAGGGAACAAATTTATTACCGGGTTCATTGTTCCTGCTCTGTGGGAAACCCCCATACAGTAAATTCAGATTGAGGAACAAGGATGAAGGAATAATGTGCAAAAGATCAATGCTTACCAAATTATGAAAGGAATTTTGAATGCCTCATTCAATAACCAATGCCTCCTAAAGCAACCCCCACGGATAGCCCGAAGCAAAGAAACATCTGCTTTCAGTATGGTTGGAGCCCATAGCTGAAAGCACAGTTCAAACTGTTCTTTAAAAGAACTTATCATGGCCCTAGATTCTGTAACATTCTGCAGGGAGAAATTTTGCTGTTAAAAAAAATAAAATAAAATAAAACTTGACCATCTCTTAGATGGTCATCATATCTAAATTATATATAAGAGTTAAAAAATAGAAATCAAGCCATGCACCAAGCAGCAAGCATATCCCTGTTTTAAGCTGATCCAACCGATCTCTTTAGTAAGAGTGAGGCTTGACTCAAGTTCCCAGCATCCATGAATTTGGGCTTGAACAGCTTCTAAAAGGTCATTGTACGAAAGTCTCCCAGATCCTGAAACATAAACATTGCATAATAAAAAAGTTTTTTCTAAAAAAAGATGTTTTCCATCATTTTCTCAGCTGTCTTGAGTTAATGGGCTGCTTCTCTGAGAACTAGAGAGATTAGCCATAATAGGAGATACAGATGGCACCGTGCTAACCACAGGGGACTGAGCACTGGGCTCTTTGCACAGCTGCTTCCTGATTGACTTTCCTTCTTCCATAAACACTTGGGTGAGCTGCTGGTTTGGAAGCAGAGCCGGGAAAGCAGAGACCCTTTGATGTTCGGGGAGAGTGCAAGTGGACATAGATTTCAGTGAACACTGAACTAGGTCAAGAAACTCAGTGGAACTTCTCCAACCCTCCGGAGTATAAGGATTTATCAGCTACTTATGGAAAGAGATGTCTGTTCTGAGCAACATTTTGGAAATTTGCTTTGGAAGGTCACAAATGCTACATCCACTCACCACCTTGCCCCTTTGCAAAATAATGATCGTTTCAAAGGGCCAGAATTAATAGAAACATTTCCATTCTTTATTTCTATAATGACAGGTCAAGGTTTCCCTTACAAACTCTCTGTTGAAATATTCCCACACAAGGATTGAAATCTACACACAAAAACCAGGACCTCAGAAGTGCCTGGAAACCAGTGGCCTATACCAGAAGTGAAACGGATGTGTCTATATTTAGGCTGCATCAGTTAGAAGCAGGAGCTGGGATATAGTGAGCAGAGTTATGGAGACACAGTGACGGGGTGTGGGCAAACAACGAATGTCTGGACATGAAATTATAATCCCAACTGGAAAAGGGGTTCAGCTCTGTAATCTGATCTGGGGTGATGTGCTGCAAATCATATAAAGGCAGCTTGTGAGTGGATCTGAGGGTATGTCCAGATCACATGGTGGACAGGGCACAGAAACTACCTTAGTTATGTAGTGTTTCTGAGCTTCTGGTCGTGCATCTCCAAACTGATGTGAATGATACTTCCCTAATAAGCCTGTTGGGAGGATTTTGCAACTGGACAGAGTTTATAACCAATACAGGTTAGTTCCTTTCTTGCCCTTTCCATCTCCTTATCTGTATTAGTTAGGGTTCTCTAGGGAACAGAATCAACAAGAGATATCTATAAATATAAGATTTTATAAAAGTGTCTCACACAGCTGTGGATATGCCCGAGTCCAAATTCTGTAGGGCAGACAGCAAACTGGCAACTCCAATGAAGGTGTTCGATGGACTCCTCAGGAATGAACTGGCAATTCAATGAACTCCTCAGGAAATGCTTTGCTGGTCAGCCGAAGAAGTGAAAGTCCTCTATCTGTCTTGCTTAAAAGTCTTCAACTGATTGGATTAAATCATTGCATTCTCTCATTGTGGAAGACACGCCCTTCGTCAATGTAATCAGTCACAGCTGCAGCCAATTGACTGATGATTTAATAAACCAGACTTCTGGTTTATTAACCAGCCACAAATGTCCTTGCAGTAATGGTTAGGCCAGTGCTTGCTTGACCAGACACCTGGGCGCCATCACCTGGCCAAGTTGACACATGAACCTGACCATCACATTATCTAACTCTGAGATGCCAGATAAGTTATATCTTAGCATGAATATGTAGAAGACAGGACACAAGCTCCTGTTCTGCATTTTACCTTCCTGCTATATCATATTCTCAGAAACTTTTTCTATTCCTGAAACTTCTTATAAAATAAAAAATATTTATTATCTTGCAGTTTCTCTGAACCAGGAGTCCAGGCTTGGCTTAGCTGGGTTCTTCTGCCTGAATGTGTCTCACAGGGCTGGGGCTGGGGTTGAGGTCTCACTGCTGGAGGATCTTGTTATATTCAGGGAACCATCATCTCTCCAAGCTCAGTGAACAGAGACTTATTCTGCTCTGCAGGAATAAGGGCCTGAAGACCACTTTTAGGAAGCCAGCCCAGAGCCTCACTGATTCAAACTCCAGCAGGCCATAAAGCACATTTTTCACAAGACGGAGGGCTTTTCAGATTGGAAGAGCCCTTAGTTGTTATGATTCCAAATTGTTTCATTTCAGTAATGAAGACAATGAAGTCCAAAGGCTTGATTTGTCCATGTGAAAGAAGCAGTGCCCGAGAGTCCTCCCCAAGGCTCTTTCCCCACCTCCATGCTTGGTGAAGGCAGTTCTAAACCCAACCTTCTCTGAAACACCGGGTCCCTGGCTTGTAAGCAAATGGAATGTACCCCCAATAGCTGCATGTATAGGACAATGGTGAGAAGTAAATAGGACCCTCTCAGGGACATCCCAAGTCCTGCAGAAATGATCAACTGGATTCTTATGGGAAAACGGCTACCAATAAGAACTTAGCAATCACTAAAACATCAGTCCTGGCAAAATAATTCTAAAATCTTTCCTTGAGGACGTTTTTAAGCTCAATAAGTCTCTTGAAGGGAGGGACCATGGGTTTTCAATTGATACATCCCAAATGTGCCTCAGTCCTGTCACACTTCATGAAGTTAAACAAATGTGTATTGAATAGATGAACAAACAAGCAAATCTCAAAGCTTTCATGTCTTTGATAAGTTGAAAAACATCAATAAAAAGCCTAATTCAATAATTAATGATCATTTTTAGAACAAAGTTCCATTGCAGTGAAATTTGTGGGATGGATATAAGATTTTTTTTTAGCCATTTTATTTTGAAATAATTATAGATTGACTGGAAGTTGCAAAAATTGTACAGAGATGTCCTACTCAATTTTTCATAATGGTTACATATTGCATAACATATTGCATAATTGTAATACAATGTCAAAACCAGGAACTGACATTGATACAATGTGTGCCTGTAGTTCCTTGCTATTTATCACATGTAGATTTCTGTAACTGCTACTGCAATTGAGATACAGAACTATTCCATCTCTGCAAAGAGCTCCCTCCTGTACCCTTTTATGGTCACATATGCCCCTCTCCACATCTCCCACCTCACTCCTTGTAACACCTGGAAGCTGCTGAGCTGTTCTCCATCTTTATAATTTTGTCATTTTAAAAATATTTTATAAATGGAATGGTGCAGTACATGATCTTTTGAGATTGGCTGTTCTCACTCAGCATAATGCCCTTGAGATCATGGACATTGTGTGTATCAATAGTTCATTTCTTTTCACTGCTGAGTTGTACTTCATGATACAGATGGACTGTGATTTGTTTAGCCATTCACCTAGGGAAGTTGCTTCCAGTTTTTGGCTATTACAAATAAAATTGCTGTGAACATTCCTATAGAGGTTTTTGTGCAGAGGTAAATTTTTATTTATTTGGGATGAATGCCCAGAGTGCTATTCTGGGTTGTATGGTAAGTGCATTTTAGATTTTTAGAAATGTCCCGTGATATTCCAGAATAGCTGTACCATTTTATATTTCCACCAGCAATGTATGAAATGTGCAGTTTCTCTGCATCATCTCCAGCACCATGTACTGCAATTTTTTTTTAATTTAGCTGTTTTCCTAAGTGTGATAGTCAGTCCTTAATTTGCATGTCTTTAATGGCTCATGAAGTTAAGCATCTTTTCAGGTGCTTTTTTCCCATCCATATATTCTGTTTTGTAGTAAGTTTTGTGATTTCTTTAATATTCTAGATATAAGTCCTTTGTCGGATATATGGTTTGCAATTATTTATCCCAGTCTGTATCTTGTCTTTTCATTGTCTTCACCTGGGCTTTCTCACAGCAGCAACTTTGATGTTGATGAAGTCTAGTTTATTGATTTTTTTTCTTTTATAGATTTGCTTTTGGTGTCACGTTTTAAGAATGCTTCACCAAGCCATAGGCCATGAAGATTTTCTCCTGTTTTCTTCTTAAAGTTCCACAGTTTCATGCTTTTCATTTAACTCTATCCCTAATTTTGAGATAATTTTTGTATAGGTGTGAGGTTAGTCAAGGCTCATTTTTTTTACCTATGGATGTCAATCACTTTAGCATCATTTGTTGAAAAGACTGGGATATAAGATTTTTTTAAAAGTTGTTTTAATACCATTTTATTTCCAAATATATGCTTGAAATTACATTTCTTTGAGAGAGGATTTGACAGTGAAAGCCCCTTCTAAAAGGCTCAAAGGCCTCCCTGGCCAACTTTGCTGATTGATGAGGTCCTACACTGGGTCATGGTTTGATGGCTGGGTAGGTTTCCCATTGTGGGCAATATGACAGTGCAATGGCTAGCTGATAATTTAATGAAATTAATTTAACGAAAGCTCTCCCTGTGTTCAGTGCTATAGTAACAAGCACTTTTTTTCAATTAACACAGGCACCCAGAACTTGCTCTGGGTGTACATACAGCATGTTTGTGGCCACTGACTGCCATTTGTAACTGCAGGACCTTGCCCTGTGCAGAGTAAAAATAAATAAACAAACACACAAATGAATGACTACATGAATGGTAAGTCAATAAAATATTGTCAGTATGACTTACAGTATGGCTTTAGTTCATTAGGCAACACTTTTCCCTTCATTCTTAATAAGGAAATGTAACTTAAATTTTCTCTCTCACCCTCAAAGCAAGAATAATTTGCTATGTGTGTTTTGCAGCACTGACATTGGGCACGCTTTCTCCTTTGGGCCTGGTTTAGATAAAAAGCTGTGGCAACAATGACTTTCATTCTATTGTCCTACAAGGCTGTGCCAGTTTGTATGTATTATGTCCTCTAAAACACCATGTTCTTTAATGCAATCTTGTGGGAGCAGATGTGTTAGTGTTGATTTGGTTGGAATCTTTGGATCAGGTTGTTTCCCTGGAGATGTGACCCACCCAACTGTGGGCAATACCTTTGATTAGATTATTTCCTTGGAGGTGTGGTCCTACCCATTCAGTGTGGGTCTTAATTAAATCACTGGAGTCCTATAAGAACACACAGTCAGAAGGAGCTCAGTGCTGCAGCCAAGAGAGGCACTTTGAGAGCTGAGAGAGGAACTGGAACACAACCAGGAATCAGCAGATGCCAGCCATGTACCTTCCCAGCTAACAGAGGTTTTCCAGATGCCATTGGCCTTCCTTCAGTGAAAGTACACTTGTGTTGATGCCTTCATTTGGACATTTTCTTGGCCTTCAGCCTGTAACTTTGTAACCAAATAAATCCCCTTTATAAAAGCCAATCCATTTCTGGTATTTTGCATAATGGCAGCATTAGCAAACTGGAACAGAGGCTCTCTAGGAATCTTACTTGTGAGGTTGAGGTTCTTTTTCTTCTTCGGTCACACCAGGCATACACCTTGACCTGATTACTCTATCAGTTATTTAGTTTTTCACATTTTGCCCCTTAGGTCACGAAGTCTTCTTTGGGGGTGGAGGTGGATGAGCTTTGGGGCAAAGTCCTGGTGGTAGCAGGGAGAGAATCCCTGTAGCTGCTTGATTCGCGTCCCTCTCAGGTCTCTCAACCACACCTAATATTCACTTTAGTACATGGAGAGACGTGCAAGCTGGGAAGATGGTGGGGTTGCCATCCCAACTCCAGGAATTGGGCTCAGGTAGAAGCACAGGTAGAATCCTCTGGAGAACATTGGTCCCAGCTGATTTTCGGTAGATCACTCAGTCAACATCCAAAGCAAGGCTGTGTTCTGCATGATTCTGAGAAAGGAGCACTGGGAGAATATTAACAGAATAATACGAAACCCCACTTCTTTCCACCTCTCTCCCCATGGCTCACTACAGATGGTGGAATAAATTGAGTGCCTCTTGTGCATCTGGAACTGTGCTTTACACAAGGACACTGACAAGCCAGGCCAGTCAACAGGCATTTCCATCTTGTTATTTCATCCTCTACAACCTTAATACTCAACCAAATACTGAAAGCCCAGAGGACTTTCAATAAATGATTTTTAATTTTTAAAAATACCAAAACAAGTCATATAAAAGAATACTTGGAAGAGGCGGGGCAAGATGGCAGACTGGTGAGCTGTAAGTTTTAGTTACTCCTCCAGGAAAGTAGGTAAAAAGCCAGGAACTGCGTGGACTGGACACCACAGAGCAATCTGTCTTTGGGCATACTTCATACAACACTCATGAAAACGTGGAACTGCTGAGATCAGCGAAATCTGTAAGTTTTTGCAGCCAAGGGACCCGCGCCCCTCCCTGCCAGGCTCAGTCCCGGGGGAGGAGGGGCTGTCAGCTCCGGGAAGGAGAAGGGAGAACTGCAGTGGCTGCCCTTATCGGAAACTCATTCTACTGATTCAAACTCCAACCATAGATAGACTGAGACCAGACACCAGAGAATCTGAGAGCAGCCAGCCCAGCAGAGAGGAGACAGGCATAGAAAAAAAACAACACGAAAAACTCCAAAATAAAAGCGGAGGATTTTTGGAGTTCTGGTGAACACAGAAAGGGGAAGGGCGGAGCTCAGGCCTTGAGGCGCATATGCAAATCCCGAAGCAAAGCTGATCTCTCTGCCCTGTGGACCTTTCCTTAATGGCCCTGGTTGCTTTGTCTATTAGCATTTCAATAACCCGTTAGATCTCTGAGGAGGGCCGTTTTTTTTTTGTTGTTTTTTTTGTTTTTTTTTTAAATCCTTTTTTCTTTTTCTAAAACAATTACTCTAAGAAGCCCAATACAGAAAGCTTCAAAGAATTGCAATTTGGGCACATCAAGTCAAGAGCAGAACTAAGAGAGCTCTGAGACAAAAGGCAATAATCCAGTGGCTGAGAAAATTCACTAAACAACACAACTTCCCAAGAAAAGGGGGGTGTCCGCTCACAGCCACCATCCTGGTGGACAGGAAACACTACTGCCCATTGCCAGCCCCATAGCCCAGAGCTGCCCCAGACAACCCAGTGTGACGGAAGTGCTTCAAATAACAGGCACACACCACAAAACTGGGCGTGGACATTAGCCTTCCCTGCAACCTCAGCTGAATGTCCCAGAGCTGGGAAGGTGGAGCAGTGTGAATTAACAAAGCCCCATTCAGCCATCATTTGAGCAGACTGGGAGCCTCCCTACACAGCCCAGCAGCCCAGAACTGCCCTGGGGGGACGGCACTCACCTGTGACATAGCACAGTCATCCCTCAACAGAGGACCCAGGGTGCACAGCCTTGAAGAGGGGCCCACTTGCAAGTCTCAGGAGCCATACGCCAATACCAAAGACTTGTGGGTCAGTGGCAAGGACAAACTGTGGCAGGACTGAACTGAAGGATTAGACTATTGCAGCAGCTTTAAAACTCTAGGATCATCAGGGAGATTTGATTGTTAGGGCCACCCCCCCTCCCCGACTGCCCAGAAACACGCCCCACATACAGGGCAGGCAACACCAACTACACACGCAAGCTTGGTACACCAATTGGGCCCCACAAGACTCACTCCCCCACTCACCAAAAAGGCTAAGCAAGGGAGAACTGGCTTGTGGAGAACAGGTGGCTCGTGGACGCCACCTGCTGGTTAGTTAGAGAAAGTGTACTCCACGAAGCTGTAGATCTGATAAATTAGAGATAAGGACTTCAATAGGTCTACAAACCCTAAAAGAACCCTATCAAGTTCAGCAAATGCCACGAGGCCAAAAACAACAGAAAATTATAAAGCATATGAAAAAACCAGACGATATGGATAACCCAAGCCCAAGCACCCAAATCAAAAGACCAGAAGAGACACAGCACCTAGAGCAGCTACTCAAAGAACTAAAGATGAACAATGAGACCATAGTATGGGATATGAAGGAAATCAAGAAGACCCTAGAAGAGCATAAAGAAGACATTGCAAGACTAAATAAAAAAATGGATGATCTTATGGAAATTAAAGAAACTGTTGACCAAATTAAAAAGATTCTGAACACTCATAGTACAAGACTAGAGGAAGTTGAACAACGAATCAGTGACCTGGAAGATGACAGAATGGAAAATGAAAGCATAAAAGAAAGAATGGGGAAAAAAATTGAAAAACTCGAAATGGACCTCAGGGATATGATAGATAATATGAAACGTCCGAATATAAGACTCATTGGTGTCCCAGAAGGGGAAGAAAAGGGTAAAGGTCTAGGAAGAGTATTCAAAGAAATTGTTGGGGAAAACTTCCCAAATCTTCTAAACAACATAAATACACAAATCATAAATGCTCAGTGAACTCCAAATAGAATAAATCCAAAAACACCCACTCTGAGACATATACTAATCACACTGTCAAACACAGAAGAGAAGGAGCAAGTTCTGAAAGCAGCAAGAGAAAAGCAATTCACCACATACAAAGGAAACAGCATAAGACTAAGTAGTGACTACTCAGCAGCCACCATGGAGGCAAGAAGGCAGTGGCACGATATATTTAAAATTCTGAGTGAGAGGAATTTCCAGCCAAGAATACTTTATCCAGCAAAGCTCTCCTTCAAATTTGAGGGAGAGCTTAAATTTTTCACAGACAAAGAAATGCTGAGAGAATTTGCTAACAAGAGACCTGCCCTACTGGAGATACTAAAGGGAGCCCTACAGACAGAGAAACAAAGACAGGACAGAGAGACTTGGAGAAAGGTTCAGTACTAAAGAGATTCGATATGGGTACAATAAAGGATATTAATAGAGAGAGGGAAAAATATGGCAAACATAAACCAAAGGATAAGATGGCCGATTCAAGAAATGCCTTCACGGTTTTAACGTTGAATGTAAATGGATTAAACTCCCCAATTAAAAGATATAGATTCGCAGAATGGATCAAAAAAAATGAACCATCAATATGTTGCATACAAGAGACTCATCTTAGACACAGGGACACAAAGAAACTGAAAGTGAAAGGATGGAAAAAAATATTTCATGCAAGCTACAGCCAAAAGAAAGCAGGTGTAGCAATATTAATCTCAGATAAAATAGACTTCAAATGCAGGGATATTTTGAGAGACAAAGAAGGCCACTACATACTAATAAAAGGGGCAATTCAGCAAGAAGAAATAACAATCGTAAATGTCTATGCACCCAATCAAGGTGCCACAAAATACATGAGAGAAACACTGGCAAAACTAAAGGAAGCAATTGATGTTTCCACAATAATTGTGGGAGACTTCAACACATCACTCTCTCCTATAGATAGATCAACCAGACAGAAGACCAATAAGGAAATTGAAAACCTAAACAATCTGATAAATGAATTAGATTTAACAGACATCTACAGGACATTACATCCCAAATCACCAGGATACACATACTTTTCTAGTGCTCACGGAACTTTCTCCAGAATAGATCATATGCTGGGACATAAAACAAGCCTCTATAAATTTAAAAAGATTGAAATTATTCAAAGCACATTCTCTGACCACAATGGAATACAATTAGAAGTCAATAACCATCAGAGACTTAGAAAATTCACAAATACCTGGAGGTTAAACAACACACTCCTAAACAATCAGTGGGTTAAAGAGGAAATAGCAAGAGAAATTGCTAAATATATAGAGACGAATGAAAATGAGAACACAACATACCAAAACCTATGGGATGCAGCAAAAGCAGTGCTAAGGGGGAAATTTATAGCACTAAACACATATATTAAAAAGGAAGAAAGAGCCAAAATCAAAGAACTAATGGATCAACTGAAGAAGCTAGAAAATGAACAGCAAACCAATCCTAAACCAAGTACAAGAAAAGAAATAACAAGGATTAAAGCAGAAATAAATGACATAGAGAACAAAAAAACAATAGAGAGGATAAATATCACCAAAAGTTGGTTCTTTGAGAAGATCAACAAGATTGACAAGCCCCTAGCTAAACTGACAAAATCAAAAAGAGAGAAGACCCATATAAACAAAATAATGAATGAAAAAGGTGACATAACTGCAGATCCTGAAGAAATTAAAAAAATTATAAGAGGATATTATGAACAACTGTATGGCAACAAACTGGATAATGTAGAAGAAATGGACAATTTCCTGGAAACATATGAACAACCTAGACTGACCAGAGAAGAAATAGAAGACCTCAACCAACCCATCACAAGCAAAGAGATCCAATCAGTCATCAAAAATCTTCCCACAAATAAATGCCCAGGGCCAGATGGCTTCACAGGGGAATTCTACCAAACTTTCCAGAAAGAACTGACACCAATCTTACTCAAACTCTTTCAAAACATTGAAAAAAATGGAACACTACCTAACTCATTTTATGAAGCTAACATCAATCTAATACCAAAACCAGGCAAAGATGCTACAAAAAAGGAAAACTACCGGCCAATCTCCCTAATGAATATAGATGCAAAAATCCTCAACAAAATACTTGCAAATCGAATCCAAAGACACATTAAAAAAATCATACACCATGACCAAGTGGGGTTCATTCCAGGCATGCAAGGATGGTTCAACATAAGAAAAACAATCAATGTATTACAACACATTAAAAACTCGAAAGGGAATAATCAATTGATCATCTCATTAGATGCTGAAAAAGCATTTGACAAAATCCAACATCCCTTTTTGATAAAAACACTTCAAAAGGTAAGAATTGAAGGAAACTTCCTCAACATGATAAAGAGCATATATGAAAAACCCACAGCCAGCATAGTACTCAATGGTGAGAGACTGAAAGCCTTCCCTCTAAGATCAGGAACAAGACAAGGATGCCCGCTGTCACCACTGTTATTCAACATTGTGCTGGAAGTGCTAGCCAGGGCAATCCGGCAAGACAAAGAAATAAAAGGCATCCAAATTGGAAAAGAAGAAGTAAAACTGTCATTGTTTGCAGATGATATGATCTTATATCTAGAAAACCCTGAGAAATCAACGATACACCTACTAGAGCTAATAAACAAATTTAGCAAAGTCGCGGGATACAAGATTAATGCACATAAGTCAGTAATGTTTCTATATGCTAGAAATGAACAAACTGAAGAGACACTCAAGAAAAAGATACCATTTTCAATAGCAACTAAAAAAATCAAGTACCTAGGAATAAACTTAACCAAAGATGTAAAAGACCTATACAAAGAAAACTACATAACTCTACTAAAAGAAATAGAAGGGGACCTTAAAAAATGGAAAAATATTCCATGTTCATGGATAGGAAGGCTAAATGTCATTAAGATGTCAATTCTACCCAAACACATCTACAGATTCAATGCAATCCCAATCAAAATTCCAACAACCTACTTTGCAGACTTGGAAAAGCTAGTTATCAAATTTATTTGGAAAGGGAAGATGCCTCAAATTGCTAAAGACACTCTAAAAAAGAAAAACGAAGTGGGAGGACTTACACTCCCTGACTTTGAAGCTTATTATAAAGCCACAGTTGCCAAAACAGCATGGTACTGGCACAAAGATAGACATATAGATCAATGGAATCGAATTGAGAATTCAGAGATAGACCCTCAGATCTATGGCCGACTGATCTTTGATAAGGCCCCCAAAGTCACTGAACTGAGTCATAATGGTCTTTTCAACAAATGGGGCTGGGAGAGTTGGATATCCATATCCAAAAGAATGAAAGAGGACCCCTACCTCACCCCCTACACAAAAATTAACTCAAAATGGACCAAAGATCTCAATATAAAAGAAAGTACCATAAAACTCCTAGAAGATAATGTAGGAAAACATCTTCAAGACCTTGTATTAGGAGGCCACTTCCTAGACTTTACACCCAAAACACAAGCAACAAAAGAAAAAATAGATAAATGGGAACTCCTCAAGCTTAGAAGTTTCTGCACCTCAAAGGAATTTCTCAAAAAGGTAAAGAGGCAGCCAACTCAATGGGAAAAAATTTTTGGAAACCATGTATCTGACAAAAGACTGATATCTTGCATATACAAAGAAATCCTAGAACTCAATGACAATAGTACAGACAGCCCAATTATAAAATGGGCAAAAGATTTGAAAAGACAGTTCTCTGAAGAGGAAATACAAATGGCCAAGAAACACATGAAAAAATGTTCAGCTTCACTAGCTATTAAAGAGATGCAAATTAAGACCACAATGAGATACCATCTAACACCGGTTAGAATGGCTGCCATTAAACAAACAGGAAACTACAAATGCTGGAGGGGATGTGGAGAAATTGGAACTCTTATTCATTGTTGGTGGGACTGTATAATGGTTCAGCCACTCTGGAAGTCAGTCTGGCAGTTCCTTAGAAAACTAGATATAGAGCTACCATTCGATCCAGCGATTGCACTTCTCGGTATATACCCGGAAGATCGGAAAGCAGTGACACGAACAGATATCTGCACGCCAATGTTCATAGCAGCATTATTCACAATTGCCAAGAGATGGAAACAACCCAAATGTCCTTCAACAGATGAGTGGATAAATAAAATGTGGTATATACACACGATGGAATACTACGCGGCAGTAATTAGGAACGATCTGGTGAAACATATGACAACATGGATGAACCTTGAAGACATAATGCTGAGCGAAATAAGCCAGGCACAAAAAGAGAAATATTATATGCTACCACTAATGTGAACTTTGAACAATGTAAAACAAATGGTTTATAATGTAGAATGTAGGGGAACTAGCAGTAGAGAGCAATTAAGGAAGGGGGAACAATAATCCAAGAAGAACAGATAAGCTATTTAACGTTCTGGGGATGCCCAGAAATGACTATGGTCTGTTAATTTCTGATGGATGTAGTAGGAACAAGTTCACTGAAATGTTGCTATATTATGTAACTTTCTTGGGGTAAAGTAGGAACATGTTGGAAGTTAAGCAGTTATCTTAGGTTAGTTGTCTTTTTCTTACTCCCTTGTTATGGTCTCTTTGAAATGTTCTTTTATTGTATGTTTGTTTTCTTTTTAACTTTTTTTTTCATACAGTTGATTTAAAAAAGAAGGGAAAGTTAAAAAGAAAAAAGAAAAAAGAAAAAAGACAAACAAGGAAAAAAAAAAAAGATGTAGTGCCCCCTTGAGGAGCCTGTGGAGAATGCAGGGGTATTCGCCTACCCCACCTCCATGGTTGCTAACATGACCACAGACATAGGGGACTGGTGGTTTGATGGGTTGAGCCCTCTACCATAAGTTTTACCCTTGGGAAGATGGTTGCTGCAAAGGAGAGGCTAGGCCTCCCTGTATTTGTGCCTAAGAGTCTCCTCCTGAATGCCTCTTTGTTGCTCAGATGTGGCCCTCTCTCTCTGGCTAAGCCAACTTGAAAGGTGAAATCACTGCCCTCCCCCCTACGTGGGATCAGACACCCAGGGAAGTGAATCTCCCTGGCAACGTGGAATATGACTCCCGGGGAGGAATGTAGACCCGGCATCGTGGGATGGAGAACATCTTCTTGACCAAAAGGGGGATTTGAAAGGAAATGAAATAAGCTTCAGTAGCAGAGAGATTCCAAAACGAGCTGAGAGGTCACTCTGGTGGGCACTCTTACGCACACTTTAGACAACCTTTTTTAGGTTCTAAAGAATTGGGGTAGCTGGTGGTGGATACCTGAAACTATTAAACTGCAACCCAGAACCCATGAATCTCGAAGACAGTTGTATAAAAATGTAGCTTATGAGGGGTGACAATGGGATTGGGAAAGCCATAAGGACCAAACTCCATTTTGTCTAGTTTATGGATGGATGTGTAGAAAAGTAGGGGAAGGAAACAAACAGACAAAGGTACCCAGTGTTCTTTTTTACTTCAATTGCTCTTTTTCACTCTAATTATTATTCTTGTTATTTTTGTGTGTGTGCTAATGAAGGTGTCAGGGATTGATTTAGGTGATGAATGTACAACTATGTAATGGTACTGTAAACAATCGAAAGTATGATTTGTTTTGTATGACTGCGTGGTATGTGAATATATCTCAATAAAATGATGATTAAAAAAAAAAAACTGAAAAAAAAAAAAAAAAAGAATACTTGGAGAGAAGGCCATGGTGTGATCTGGTCAGGACAGCCTTTAAACTGTGTGATCTGTCAGGCACACTTTAAACTGGACTTTGGAGGGAGTGTGCAAATCCAGTGGTATATCCTCCTTTTTCTTGGCACCCTTACAAGTCTCCAGTGGCCTCTTTCTGGTACTGGCCTTGGTGTGGGCAAACCAGAATGCAAGGGTTAAACAATAGAGAGCCTGATTGCATAAAAAGAGAGTTTCTGATTTAGGAGGAAATCTGAGTCGATACAATCCAGACTCCATTCCCTGGGGAAATATAGAGAAAATGTGCTTCACAGCTGTTGGTGCTGGAGAAAGTACCTTCAGACAGAGACCAGTGTGCAGAGAGGGAGGGAATGGGGACTGGGTGAAGAAAGCCATAATCATGATTTTCCAAGTTCCCAGTTCCAAATCCAGGGCAGAAGGAGAGTGCTATGCTACCATCAGCATCTCTGGACTGGATTATAAATGACATCAATCAGCACAAGTAGCCTTGGCATTTCCTGCAAACTCCATGGCAGCCTTGATGGGGGACATTCAACATTCCTCTGCAAAAAGCTCTGGGAGATGCTGCCACAATTAAAATTATTTATCCACTTGGCAGAATGGATAAAAAAATTATGACCCAATTATATTCAGTTTACAAGAAGCTAATTTCAAATTCAATGACATAAGTGGGTTGAAAGTACAAGGATGAAAAAATATATATCATGTGAACATTCATGAAAAAAATCAGGAATAGCTATATTACTATCCAATAACATACAATTCAGAACAAAGAAAATGACTAAAGACAAAGAGGGACATTACATAATGATAAAAGGACAAATCCACCAAGAAGAGATAATGAGTATAAATGTGCAAGCAAAAAATAACAGCTTCTTGAAATACATGAAGTGGAAACTGATAGAGCTGAAAGGAGAAATAGACAAATCCACAGTGACAGGGACTACAAAATCCCCTTCTTAGCAACTAACAGAACTAATAGAAAGAAAATCAGCAAGGATATAGAAGCTTTGAACAAAACAATCTACCAAGAGGAACTAATTGACATATATAGAACATGCTACCCAACAACAGCAGAATGCACATTTTCTTCAAGCACCATAGAACATTCATCAAGATAGACTACATCCTGGGCCATAAAACACATACAAAAATATTTGACAGAATTGAAATCATTCAGAGTGTATTATCTGACCATAAAAGAATAAAGCTGGAAACCAATAATAAATAGACAAAAGGAAAATCCCTAAACATATGGAAAATAAACAACACATCTCTACATAATCCATGGGTCAAAGAGGAAGTCTGAGAGGAAATTCTAAAAATGTAGAACTGAGTGAAAATGAAAACATATGAAAACATATGGAGTATAGCTGAAGCAATGCTGAAAAGGAAATTTATAGCACAAATGCTTATATCAGAGAAAAGGAAATGTCTCAAATCCTTAATCTAAACTCTTACCTCAAGAAACTGAAAAACAAGAGCAAAATAAATCTAAAACAAGCAGAAGGAAGGAAATAATAAAGATCAGAGCAGAAATCAATGAAGTCAAAAATAGGAATACAATAGGGAAAATAATAAAATGAAAGACTTGGTTTTTTTAAAAAAAAATGAATGAAATTGATAAATCTCCAGCAAGAAGTTTCACCTATATCAGAAATGAAATGGGAGATGATACTACAGATCTCACAGTCATTAAAAGAAGTTTAAGGATAATAAGAAAATACTGTGAACAACTTTACACTGATAAATTTGGAAAATTAGAAGAAATGGACCAATTCTTTGAAACACAAAACTACCAAAATGCAACCAAGATTAAATAGGTAATCTAAATGGTCTTGAAATTAAATACATTGAATTTATAAAGAAAATCTCCTGAAAAAGAAATCTTTTAACCCAAGTATTTTCATTGGAGAATTAAACCAAATATTTAAAGTGAATTAACACCAGTTTTACCCAATCTTTTCCAGAAAAGGAAAAGAGGAAGGAACAGTTCCCAGTACATTTTATTAGGTCAATATTACCTGCTACCAAAACAAGACAAAGATAATTCAAAATAAAATCTATAAAAAAATCACTCATGAATTTAAACAAAATTTTCAACAAAATATTAGCAAATCAAATCCAACAATATATAGAAAATATATGCAATGACAAAGTTGGATTTATTCCAGGTATGCAAAATTTGTTCAACATTCAAAAGTACATATAATCCTCCATATCAACAGGGCAAAGAATAAAAATCATATGATCACATCAATTGATGCAACAGGTATTTGACTAAATTCAACACTGATTTGTGTTAAAACTCCTTCTGAGTTGAGTTTGGAATAGAGAGAAACTTCCTCAACTGTATAAAAAGCATCTACCAAAAACTCTGCAGTTAACATGTTACTTTATGATGAAAGACCAAATATTCTCTTGCTAAGATTGGTAAGAAAACAAGAATGAACACTTCCACTGCTCTTATTCAATATGGTACTTCCATAAGTATAGACACTGCAATAAGATAAGAAAAAGAAATGAAAGATATAAAGTCTCTAAAGGAAGAAATATAATTGTCCTTATTGCATGATTATCTATGTAGAAAATCCTAAGAAATCTACAAAAAAAAAAAACTTCCAAAACCACCTACAATGAATAACTGAGTACAGCAAGTTTGTGTGATACAAGACCAGTGCACGGAAATCGATTGCATTTCTATATTCTAATGTTCCAGATTGCTAATGCTGCCATTATGCAAAATACCAGAAATCGATTGGCTTTTATAAAGGGGGTTTATTTGGCTACAAAGTTACAGTCTGAAGCCACAAAGTGTCCAAGGTAAGGTGTCAACAATCAGGTACCTTCACTGAAGGATGACCATTGGCATCCGGGAAAACTTTTAGCTAGGAAGGCACATGGCTGGTGTCTGCTTGCTTCCAGGTGGCATTTCAGAATGGCATTCTCCCAAAATGTTGCTCTTGCAGTGTTTTGTCCTCTCTTAGCTTCATCTGCTCTTCAAAATGTCACTATAAGTTGCTCTAAGGCCCTTCTGTTTGTGAACTCTTTTATACAACTTCAGTGATTTAATTAACACCCACCCTGAATGGGTGAAGTAACACCTCCATGGAAATTATCCAATCAAATATTTCACTCACAGTTGATTGAGTCACATCTCCATGGAAACACTCAAAGGATTACAATCTAATCAACACTAATACATCTGCCCCCACAAGATTGCATCAAAGAACATGGCATTTTGAATACATCCAAACTGGCACATCTAACAATGAAGATAATGAAGTCATAATGAAAAATAAAGCACTATCTATAGTCACTCAAAAAACAAAATGAAATACTTAAGTGTAAATCAAAATATATATACAGAACGTGTGTTTTGAAAACTACAAGACACTGATTAAAGAAACCAAGATGATCTAAATAAATGAAGGAACATACCATATACATGGGTTGGAAGTAAAGATGTTGATTCTGTACATATTAATCATGGGTTTAATACAATTACTATCAAAATAACAGCAAGGTGTTTTGTAGACATAGATAAACTTATAAAATTTATATGGAAGGCACACAATCTAAAATAGCTAAAATTATATTGAGAGAGGAATGAATGGGAGGAATCACTTTACCCAATATTAAGACAGATAAACACATGAAAAAGATGATCAATATCATTAATACAGTAATCAAGGCAGTGTGGTACTGGCAGAGGAATAGATACAGATATGTAGAACAAAACAGAACCAAGGAACGGAACTACGTAGATATACTCAACTAATTTTTGACAAAATTGCAATGGAGAAAGGGCAACTCTTTCTCAACAAATGGTGCTGAACTTCCATAAGCAAAACAAAACAAAACAAAGCCCTCAACTTAAAACTCACACCTTATTTAAAATTTAACTAAAAATGAATCATATACTTAAATGTGAAACCTAAAACTACAAAATGTTAAGAGAAAACAAAGGAGAAAATCTTCAGATCTAGTATTAGGCAGAAAGTTCTACATTTGAGACAAAAGTACAATCCATAAAAGGGGAATTTGATAAATTAGACTTCAACAAAATTTAAAAATTTTACCCTTTGAAAGTCCTTGTTAAAGAGGATGAAAAATAAAGCACTACCTATTTTCCGCACTGCGAGAACATATTTTCAAAACATGTGTCTGACAAAGTCTAGTATTTAGAACCTATAAAGAAGCCTCAACACTCAACAGTAAAATAAACAAAGAATCCATGTAGAAAATGAGTGAAACACTTAAGTAGATTATTTACAGAAGAAAAGATATGAATGACAGATAAACACATGAAAAGATGATCAATATCATTAATATTAAAGGAAATACAATGTGAGATTATTTATGCACCTATCAGAATCATTAAATAATGAATATTGATAATACCAAAAGCTGGTAAAGATGCAGGGAAACTGGATCATTCATACATTGCTGGTGGAAATGCATAATTGTACAGTCACTCAAGAAAACAATTTGGCAGTTTCTTGGAGCATCAACTACCATATGACCCAGCAATTACACTCTTGGCCATTTATCCCAAACAAATGAAGACTTGTGTTCACACAACAACCATATGTGTATTTTTATAGCAGCCTTATTCATAATAGTCCCAAACTGGAAACAACTCAAAGCCCTTCAATGTGTGAATGGTTAAACAAACAGTGGTACATCAATACCATGGAATACTCAGCAGGTAAACAAAAAACCTTTAATATGTGCAATAAACAACTTCAAGAAATTTCCTGAAAAGTATACTGAGTGAAAAAGCAAATTCAAAAAGGTTACATACTGTATGATTCTATTTGCATACCATTTTCAAAATGAAATAAAAAAAGTGGAAAACAAATTAGAGGTTAGAGTGGGGGAGGTATGGAGTGGCTGTGGCTGTCTAGTGCAGCATAATTTCATTCCTTTTGGGGGCTGAATAATATTTTGTTGTGTATATATACCACAATTTGTTTAGCCATTCATTGGTTGATGAACATTTGGGTTGAACCTTGGAAACAATATGCTAAGTGAAAGACCAGGTACAAAAGGTTATACAGTCAAATGGGTGAATTCTACTGTATATAAATTATACTTAAACAGGAAAAATAATTAAAGAGGATGATATTAACAATAAAATAGGAATAAACTTAACGAAACTATGCCAGCCATCTACATAGAGAAATACAAACCAGTACTGAGAAAATATAATGAAGAAATGAAATGATAATTTGTGGAAATTGACAATTTTATTTGACATTCACATGAAAATACAAAGCCAAAAAATAGGCAATATGCTGTAGGGAAAAAATAATAAGATGGAAGAACTTACATAACCACAAAATGAGACTTATAAGCCTAAAACAATCAACAGAATTCTAATGATTGAATAATAGACCAATGTACCAATAAATCAAAATATGGATTTCAGAAATTGAATACACTTACATGGATACGTTAGTTTTTTTTTTCGGCTCCTGGCACACAAAAAAATCTTTGTCATATCACAAGCTAGATATAAACTTAAGAAACAGATGCCCAAGGAACTAAATCCCACAGTTATCACCTTAAAATATTAAAATGTGCAGCATGTAACAAAAGATTACAAGTCAACCAACCAGGAAATGATGGCCCATACAAGGAAGAAGATAAAAATTCAGGAAACATCAATGAAGAATGCAAGATTTTGGACATATTGGACAAAGATATTTAAAAATTGATCTTCAGTATGCTCAAGGAGATAAAGGAAAACACAGAGAAAGAACTAAGGGATATGAGAAGAATTATGAATGAACAGTATGAGACGCTCAATAAAGAGATAAATATTTTTAAACAGAACCAAATAGAAATAATGTAGTTCAAGGCCACAATAACTGAAATGAAAAATTCTCTAGAGTATTTCAACAGCAGATTGGAGCTGGCAGAAGAAAGAATCAATGAACTAAAAGAAAAGACAATTGAAATTCTTCAGGCTGAGGAAAAGAAAGGAAAAAGAATGACAAAAAGTGTACAGAATCTAAAAGACCTATAGGACGCCGATATACACATTATGGATGTCCCAGAAGGAGAAGAAAGAGAGAAAGGGGCAGAGGCATATTGAATGAAATAATGGCAGATAACTTTCCAAATTTAATGAAAGACATGAATATACACATTCAAAAAGCCCAACAAACCCCAAACTAGATAACTCAATGAGAACCACGTGCAGAGACATAGTATCCAAGCTGTCTAAAGCCAACAACAAGTAGAGAGTTCTGAAAACTTTCAGAAAAGCGACATGCTATGTGCAAGGTGGTCCCCAAAAGATTAAGCACTGATTCATCACCAGAAACTACTGAGGCAAGAAAACAGTAGGAAAAAATATTTTAAGTGTTCAAAGAAAACAATTGTCAACCAAGAATTTTATATCTAGTGAGACTGTCTTTGAAAATGAGAGAAAGAGGAAGACATTTCCAGATAAAATAAAAGCTGAGGGAGTTCATCACTACAAGATGTGCCATACAAGGAATGCTAAAGGTAATTCTTCAAACTGAAAGGAAAGGACACTAGATAATGGCTTCAAGAGGCATAGAGAAATAAAACCTCTGGTAAAAGTAACCATTTGAGTAATTATAATAGCCAGGGCTATAGTTTTGTACTTTTTTGGTATGTAATTCCAGTTTTCATATCTGACAGATTCTAAAATGAAAATCCATATATACTTAAAGGTATGGGAATAGACAGAGATGATAGTTCATTAATGAGATTATAAGTATCAGTGCCACATTGAAGGTAAGCATGATTGAAAGGGCTTGTTTAAAGATATGTATCCCACAGGTGCTTGCATGGTCTACTTCTAAGGTATGACACTGGTACAAACAGTTAACAACAGAATGATACATGGGAAAAACTACTTATTGTGTATTATAGACTATATTTAATAGTAGCACCTTGCCAGTACCACATTAATACTAGGGATAAAAAACTAGGGGCTGATGAGAACTTTGAGGTATTTTGGGTTATGATAATTGTTTAAGATTGACAGTGATGATGAGTGTACAGCTAAGTAAAGATAAAGTGAGACATTGATTATCTTTGACAGAATATATGTTATGTGAAATTAGGAACTCCCTAATTAATAAGTCAAGCCCTCAGTCTTGAGGCTTGTTCCAGTGCAAATTATGGCTGTAAAAGGGTAACTAAGCTTACCTATAATTATGCTTATGAGTCACCTACAGAGAACCTCTTTTGTTGCCCAGATGTGGCCTGTCTCTAAGTCCAATGCTGTGAATAAATTCATTATCCTCCCTGCTATGTGGGTCATGACTCCCAGGGGAGTGAATCTCCTTGGCGATGTGGGACATGAATCATAATGTAAACTATGGATTATAGTTAATAGTACAATTGTAATAATATTGCTTCATCAATTATAAAAAATGTACCATTCTAATGCAAAGTATGAATAGTAGGGAAAATAGTTGGGTTTTGAGTAAATAGCTAAGAGCATGATTGGTCTGAACATATGGTAAAACTATATTTAGTTTTGTAGTTTTAGTTTTAGTTTTTTTTTGGTATTATTATAAATTATATTGTACTTTAAATTTCAAATTCCAATTGCCCATTGCTGGCATATAGAAGAGCAATTGATTTTTGTATAGCCTTGTTTTCTGTGACTTTTTTATGCTCTTTTATTAATTACAGGAGGTTTTTTTGTTTGTTTGCTCTTGTGGTTTTTTTGTAAACTCTTTGGGATTTTCTACATAGACGATGTCATCTGTGAATAAAGACCATTTTATTTCTTCCTTTCCAATTTGCAGACCTTTTGTTTCCCTGTCTTATCTCTGCACAAGCTAGGACTACCAGTATGATGTTGAGTAGGATTGGTGAAACAGGACAATCTTTTGTTGTTCATAATCTTAGAAGGGAAGTGTGCAGTTTCTAGACATTATGTATGATGTTAGTTGTAGGGGGTTTGTAGGTTTTCTTATCAAACTGAGTAAGTTTCCTAATTCCTAATTGCTGAGAATTTTTATCATGAACAAAGTGTTGTGGTCAAATGCTTTTTCTGCATCAATCGATGTGATCACGTGATTTCCCTTCTTCAGTCTGATGATGTGGTGGGTTACATTAATTGATTTTCAAATATTGAACTAGTCTTGCATAAATCCTGCTTGGGCATGGTGTATAATTCTTTCATGTGTTGTTGGATTCACTTTGCTAATATCTTTTTGAGGATTTTTGCATATATATTCATGAAAGTTATTGGTCTGTAGTTTTTCTTATAATATCTTTATCTGATTTTGGTATTAGTGTGATGATGGACTCACAGAATGAGTGAAGAAATGTTCCTTCTGTTTGATCTATTTTTTGTTTTGTTGCTTGTACTTTTCATGTCACATCTAAGAAACCATTGCCAAATCTGAGGTAATAAAGATTTATCCCTATGCTTTCTTCTAAGAGTTTTTAGATTTAGTCCTTAACATTTAAAATTTAGATAATTTTGAGTTAATTTTTGTGAATGGTGTGAGGTAAAGGTCCAACTTTATCCTTTTGCATGTGGCTTTCCAGTTATCCCAGCACCATTTGTTGAAAAGACTATTCTTTGCCCATTGAAAGGTTTTGGAGCCCTTGTCAAAAATCAGTTGGCCATACTAATGTAATACCCCAATACATCCCAGGTTATTTTGGGCAGAAAACAAAAAAAGTATTTCCCTTGAGAGACTGGGAGAAAATGTGGAACTATTGAATTCCCCCTGGGGAATTCCTGCTATTCTCTTAAGCAATTCCTAATTTAATAAGCCAAGCCCTCAATCTAGAGGCTTGCTCTATTGAAGCTTATCTTTCCAATGGCAAATATAAGCCTACTTATAACTATGCCTAAGAGTTACCCCCAGAGAACCTCTTTTGTTGCTCAGATGTTGTCTGTATCTCTAAGCCAACTCTGTAAGTTAACAGTCTATCCTCCCCCAACATGGGACATGACTCCCAGGGATGAACCTGGTCCTGGCATCGTGGGATTGAGAATGCCTTCTTAATGAAAAGGGAGAAAATAAATGGAACAAAATAAAGTTTCAGTGGCTAAAAGACTTCAAATAGAGTCAAGAGTTCATTCTGGAGGTTATTCTCATGCATTATATAGATATTCCTTTAAGTTTCTGGTATATTAGAATGACTAGAAGGAAATACCTGAATCTGTTGAACTATAATCCAGTAGACTTGATCCTTGATGATGATTTTATAACTATATAATTTTTATTGTGGGACCATATGATTATGAAAACCTTGTGACTGACACTCCCTGGATCCAGTGTATGCACAGATGAGTAATAAAATAAAAACAAATATATATAAAAATAATAGGGGTGGATAAGGGGTATAGGATGATTTGGGTGTTCTTTTTTATATTTATTTTTCTATTGTTTTTATTTATTATTATTATCTTTTGGAATAAGAAAATGTTCTAAAATTGATTGTGGTGATGAATGTACAACTATGTGATGAAACTGTGAGCCATTGATTGTATACTTTGGATGGATTATATAGTGTGTGAATATATCTCAATAAAATGGCATATATAAAAAATTAAAAAAAATAAGTAAATAAATCAGTTGGCCATAGATAAATGGTAGAGTTTCTGTAGATAAAAACCATTAAAATATGGGTCCTCCTAAAACCACAGCCCCAGGAATTTCTCACTTCAATGCTAGTCCACACTCAGCCTCTAGTAATTCATCATAATTATCATTTATGTGTTCCTAACAGTTTATGGATCTTGCAACTTCTGTTCTGAGTAGGCAGATCTCAGCTGTGACTCTTTGGATTCACCTGTCTCTCCAGATGTTGGCATGATGGTTTGCCCTGAAACCTCAGTTCTTTGACGAGTCTAAGCAAAGTCACTGAGTTTCAGTTTGTTCAGCTATTCCTTATTGGAAGGAAAGGAGTGATGACTTCTAAGTTCTTTAGATTTTGGAACTGAAAATGAAACTCTAAATGTTTAAAAATCTTTTTCAGTAAGTTTTCCTAACTGAAACCCAGACTACGTTAAGTGCTGCTCTGTTAGAAATTAAACCCTAATGAAGCTACCACTAACTTTGCAGGGACTGTCATGAGCCAATTGCCCCAGTTAAAGTCATTCATCCTCTGCCACAGTGCAAACACTTTGTGATACTCCTTGTGGGCCTGTGATATGGATCTACAAATTGGAAAGTGGCTACAGAATGCACAATTCCTTTCCTTCTTCCCAACTCATGGAGAGCTCCCTGGCATCCCATGGCAATGCCTGCTTATACTAGGAATGAGTGGACTATGCCCTCACTGAGGTATACTAGAGCTAGAGACAATGTGATGGGAATATTCCTGAAGTTTAAATCTTAGACGACAGAATGTAGGGGTTGGGGATGACATTAGAACCCTAACAACAAAATCCAAATGAAATTTGAGAATCCTCATTTTTGTGATATGACCTAAGACAATTTGGCTGTTCCCAAATGTCAAATTCTTTGGAGGAAATACTGGTAGTCTCTGGTAATTAAAGGTGGTTGAGAATCATGTTTCCTTTCTCGAACTTCCTTACCAGGGGCTGTGCTACACTGAAAGTAGGTCTGAGACTGCACACAGCACACATAGAAATATGCATTAGTTTCATTTATGAACAAGCTGCTAAATGAACCACCATAGAACCTGTGCCAGTTTGAATGTATTATGTCCCCCCAAAGGCCATTATCTTTGATGTAATCTTGTGTGGGCAGACTTATCAGTGTTAATTAGACTGTAATTTTTTTAGTGTTTCCATGGAATGTGCCCCACACAACTGTGGGTGATGACTCTGATTGGATAATTTCCATGGAGATGTTGGCCCACCCATTCAGGGTGGGTCTGAATTAAATTGCTGGAGCACTATATAAGATCAGACAGGAGAAGCACGCTATGACAGCCAAGAGGGACGCTTTGAAGAAAGCACAGGAGCTGCAGATGAGAGACATTTTGAAGGCGGCCATTGAAAGCAGACTCTTGCTCCAGAGAAGCTAAGAGAGGACAAATCCCCAAGTGCAACTAAGAGTGACATTTTTGAGGAACTGCAGCCTAGAGAGGAATGTTCTGGGAGAAAGCCATTCTGAAACCAGAACTTTGGAGCAGACGCCAGCCACGTGCCTTCCCAGCTAACAGGTTTTCCAGACACCATTGACCATCCTCCAGTGAAGGTACCTGATTGCTGATATGTTACCTTGGACACTTTATGGCCTTAAGACTGTAACTGTGTAACCAAATAAATCCCCTTTTATAAAAGCCAATTCATCTCTGGTGTTTTGCACTCTAGCAGCATTAGCAAACTAGAACAGAACCCAGAGTCCTTAAGTGTCAGTGGTGCTGTCTCTTCTCAGGCCCTATGAAAATCACACCAGACATGAAAGGTTCACCCCAGGCAATTGCAGCCATCGTGTTGGAGGCAGGGAACAGCTGCTCTTGCAGTCAGACTGAGTGAGGACTGAACCTATTTCTACACCCAGGGCACTATTCCAAAGGGTGAAGCTACTGGGCTTGCCAGATTTTTATATTCCATTCACGCAAGGGTGGAGCTCCCTTTGATAATCTTCCAGCCAACTTCATATAATGACAACACTTATTTCACCAAGGAATAAATATATCCAGCAGCCCATGTGCTGATTAATGGTGCTGATTCAGATGATGTTATTTGAAAGTGTGCTTTCGCTGCTTCAGAAAAGTAGATTCCAAATTAAGGTCCTTCACAGACTAGTTAACCACTCAGGGAGAGTGTAGTCTCAACTAGGATCCTCCAAATGGTAACTGAAAGCCCTTGGATGTTAGATTAATGTTAACACACATACCACTCTTAAAAACTCAAGAATTTTAAAGTAAATTTTTGACAATGTGACTTCTTTATAACAAAGCCCACTGTTGTCCTCTTGACCACTACTGACAGTCAAACACAGGCAGTATGTTTACTTTTAGAAATTCAGATATACAAAAGCCCCCATAATTCCTGCATGTG
Organism: Choloepus didactylus; assembly: GCF_015220235.1. Lineage (NCBI taxonomy): Eukaryota > Metazoa > Chordata > Mammalia > Pilosa > Megalonychidae > Choloepus > Choloepus didactylus. The sequence goes on from NC_051316.1 coordinate 16,981,531, forward strand.
TGACATTGGGCAAGTCATTGGGGCCCAATTTCCAAGATTGTGAAATGGAGAGAATAATTCCAGGAGATTTTGCAATTAACCCCATGAGATAAGATACTGTGGAAGCCATAAAGAGCATTCACTATGGGTCTCAAAGTGAGAATATTCAAGAGGATGAGCAGGGGAGAAGGTGGCAGGCCTTCTCATCTGGAAAGACCCTATACTGTCCAAGGGATCAAAGCACACCCTCAAAGCCACACACCCAACCAACCCCAGACCCATATTATGTTATTCATAAGTGAAAGGTCCTGGCTTCTGGTGGATAAGGGATGAAAGCTTTCCCAAGTAAAGTGGAAACAATTGTTTCCAAAGCCACACATTCTGTGAAGAGCTTGAGCATGTCATAGCAGTGAATTTCCCTGCCTTTGCCACTGTCACTGACAAATTATTTACAAGCTTCTGAACTGTGAGCTCTTTTATCATTCCACTGAGTCAGGTCAAATGCTTTTGGTTGTAAGCAACAGAAACCCAGATAAGTTGACTTAATTGGAAAATCAATTGCCTTGTACCTGGAAGTGCAGCAGTAGTGTGATTTCAAGTAAGTTGATTTGGCGGCTTAACAAAGACATCAAGGAACCAATTCCTGTCTATTTCTCTGCTCTGCTATCCACATGGTATAGTTATACAGAATACATTATGGAGTATTTGCCATTAAAAATGTCACTGAGAGAGACCATGTCACATCACAGAAAAAAATGCTCAAGATGATAGGAGAAAAACACACAGGGTAAAAGTGTATCTAAATATGATTAGATTTATTTTAAGCAAAACAAAAGTCTCCTTCAGAAAAGTGGAAGGAAAAGAACCAAAATGCCATCAAGGGTTACAGTTAAGTTTTCTTTGTTCTTTTTTCCACTTTTCAGTATTTTTGAAATTTCTTTAAGGACCTTCAATGAAAGAATTTTATTTTATAATCTAAAAAGAAAAAAACAAGAAGTGATTGGGATCTTTGAGTTCCTTGGGAAATTCTTATAGAGGAAGTGCTGCTTTGTTGTGGGTAGCAGAGTTCTTTTTGTATTGTTATGGCCTTGATTTAAAACTGAGTAACTCTCATTTCCATTTGCTGGATATTATCACTGTAATTAACCTGAGAGAATATATATGCCAATGGATAATTAAATTTTTAACTGATACAGATAAAAACCTCATTAACACCTTAATGTAACAGGATACTATTTATTCCAGGATTTCTCCACTGTAAAAAAATCTATTTTAAAATAGCTCAAACTTACAGGAAGTTGTAAAAACATACAAAACTCCCGTATTCTCTATAATGGTTTGCTCCATCAACCCTTATATCTGTCCCCACCCCCACACCCCCACCCCTCTCTTTCTCTCTCCCATCATTAAATCATTAGTACTTTTGGAACCATTGTGAGCAAGCTCTAGCCAGCTCTAAATATTACAACGTGCATTCCCCCAAACAAAGACAGTATGCATCTCTCCTAATCAAGAAAGCAACATTGATATAACATTAGCATCCAATCCACAGAAACCATTAAAGTCTTTCCAACTTTTCCAACACCATCTCTTTCTCCTTTCTGACCTGGGATTCCATCCAGGATCACACATTGCTTTTGGTTGTTATGCCTCTTCATTCTCCTTCAGTCTGGAACAGTGCCTTGTCTTTTCACGTCTTCTCATGTCCTTGACTGTTTTAGAGGGTATAAGGTATGATGTTTCCTCATCACAGACTCAGGCAATGCCTTCTTGATGAGTATGGTGCTGTGTTCTGTGCACACAACATTGACCCACCCCACCACTGGAGAGGGTCGCCTTGATCAGTCATTGGTGTTTGCTAGGTCTCTGCACTATAAAGTCACCATTTCCTCCTTTGTAATTGACTAGAATTTTGTGGAAGATACCCTGAGACCACAACTAACATCCTTTTCTCATCAAATTTCCACCCACCAGCTGCCGCATCCAGTAATGACTTCTGCCTGAATCACCAACATTATGATGATTTCCAAATGGAAACTTTCAAATCCTATCCTTTCTGTTACATGTATTAGCATTCTATTATAAGGAAGAGCTTTCCCTATTCCTCCATTTATTCCTTTATGTCAGTGTGGATTCGTGGGTACCTATTTCACCCAATCTGTGAGGTATTATTGATGACCAAACTCTTTAAAGTGTAAGTTAGAAAATTCCGCAGTTTATTGGCCCCAACTCCTATTCAAACCAATTTTATTTTCCTGCAGAAAAGAATACTAGAGAATTGGTCACCCATGATGTAAGATTGCTTTTATTTTTTATAATAAGAACAAAATCTGAGGGGTTTTCAGAGATTCCTTATGATGCAGTTGTATCTAAAGGACCCAAGTCTGGGATTGAAGAGGCCCCTAGAGGTCACATCTTGAACAATTTGAGCATCAAAATAAATTATGATAGTAACAGATTACAACACATTGTGTGTCATCTTAACAATAGGGTTTATTTTCTTGATTTCAATTGTTCTTTTTTTTTCTTAAGAAAATCAGGAAATAAGGAGCAAAGAACATACCTCTAGTTGTAATTTTAGAATTATTTACTCACTTGATTTCCAATGATCTTTGTTTAACAATCTTTTTCCAGTGTGCAGCTCATCTCCATTAAATTTTAAACTTGCCATAGTGTGGCAGCCCATGCCTGAGCAAAACAGGCCTGCAGATCTTGGTGCACAGCAAGGACCCAAGTCTGCATGACCTAGGAAAATAATATTTAACCTATAGTCTTTGTAAGCCAGTAAAGAGAAAAAGTATAAATTGACCTTAAAATGTAACTTTATGGGAAGCAGACAGGAGGTGAGAGACTCTTAGTCTCAAAAAAGAGCAAAATGTAATTGTTCAAGTGTTATTCTAGTCTTTTCTGTACCACGTCTCAGGTCAGAGTGACATGTTCTCACATCTATGCCCCCCCCTTAGGAATGCCTTTGTCTTAAACCCTTATAACTGGCTTGCTGTCCTCTTTGCATCGCACGGTCAACTTCCCTGTGAATGCGATGACTGCCCGGTCTGAGAGAGCCATTATGATCTTGCCACGATTTTGCACCCTGTAAGTAAGCCCTGAATAAAAGTTCATGTATCAGAAAATGCTCAGTGTCTTCTTTGGCCTCTGTACTGGCATAGCCTTCATGGGCTGCAACACATAAATGAAGGTGATAGCTTGTGCTTCCCTCCTGGTGCTAAGAGAATCCTGGGTCTCAAGCCACTCACATGTGCAGTGACTGATTAATTGCATAACATCTCCATCTGTTCAAATTGTCAAGAATTCTCCCAGGTAATGATTTTCATGAAATATGTCCAGGTACCATATATATTCCTCCAAACCCCAACTTCCCAGTATTTCTAGTAGCATGCTAAATACGTTCAAGTTATCTTACTACAAGTTATGTTCTGAGGTTTAACAGAAACTATCACACATTATATTCAATATTCAGAGCCCAGGCTGCCTGTTGACTCTGGGAACTACTCTTGGTTGAGCTCTGTCTGCAAACCCATTTGCCATGCCCACATGCAAGACATGGGGCATCTCATCATGTGTGAAATAGCTGTTTCTCTCATCTCACCATAACTCTCAATTTACTTTGATGTCAGCATGACAACAACCACTTCCTGTATTTGCCTCCAAGGGCTTTGTGGGGCCATTTGTTCTCTGGCCTTCTGGAAATCTATGGGGCATGCAATTGCCATTAGATGCTTCCTCATTTCAGTTGGTGTCCTCACATTCTGAGTCATTTCCAAGACTGGAAGAGGAGGGATTTCTTCCCAGGTTTTGAGATGGGCATTATTTCCTTTCTCTTTTTCGACCTGGGAGAGAAGTCAGTTCCTATACCAGGTTCCCCTAATGATTCTTCTATCTTTGGTCCTGCAACTCTGGTTATTTATGCTTTTGGATGGAAACTGACACTGAGTTGCTGTCTGAGCAAGCTATTGTCTCTCACCTCCAAACTTGCACTTCTCTACTCTGCAGCATGATTCTGGGACTGGGGCTCTGCATTCAAGGGAGGCTGCAAGCTGGTGGAGGGAGATGAAACATTTCCCTTGCTGCCTGCATCCTGTTTCTCTAAGAGTCACCCAGCAATGCTTTTTTACCTTTCTGCAGCAGCAGTTGAATCAATTCACATGTTTCCCAACACTTACAAACCAGTTTAGTCTCACCCACTCACCCACCAGAGTCACCTCTCCTGAGGTCTGGGTCCCATTTGAATAATTGCAGCCCCTTCCTTTTGTTCTCCACAGCCCTGAGGGTGACATCTGCTTCCTTGCAGTGCTCACCTCTCACCTCCTTGATGTCTTTGTTGTTCCCTTTTCACCCTTTGAAGTATCTTGTTAGCAACTTTATACCAAGTTATTTCTTCACATGAAATGCTGTCTGCTTGAGCAACTGGTATGGATTCTGCTTCTCTGACGGATTCTCAGTCTCACTTTCCCAGGCTGCATGTCATCTAAATCTCATCTAATTGAGAGGGGAAAGGAGGGGGAACTGAGATTCAAGATCCTTAAAGCGTTGACTCTTTGCTCACTCCAATCCCATTGGTTGGGGAGGAGGGGAATGTGAGATAAAGAACATCGGTTCTCAGAAAGAAGGAAAAAGTAAAAACTTGAAATTCAAGTCCCTGTAATAATCCCTGTTGCTTGTAGATCTTCTCTACCTGCATTTTCCCAGTTTATGATTCCCAAAATCTTTATCTCCAACCAAAACCAGAGCTGCAACTTTAACCCATGCCCAACAGCTTCTCTATCTGAATATCCTGCAAGTTCTTCAAAGCAGCTATGTACTCCCAGGTGGGCTGTGTCTCTGTAAGTTCTTCCCCAATTCCCACCCAGCCATTCCAATGGCACAGTGGGACGCTATGGGTCAATGGGTCCTCTTATTTCCAGCCTCTGAACATCAGCATGGAGGTCAGTTTTCCACAGGCCTTTACCGTCCTCCACAAGGCCCAATAAAACAGGGCTCCCCCTGATTCCTGGGCCACTGGGCTCCTCTTTCCAAACCATCAGTCATGCTGCCACCTCGCAATCTGACAATGGCACCGCCAAGCCAGAATCCCTCCATGGTTCCCCTCAACAGTGGAATGTAATCATGCTTGTGGCTACTGTGTTCCTGACTTGGAGTCATCTTTCTGTCTTGGTTTCCTAGAGTTGCTATAACAAAAACAAGCCAAATGGCTGAAAACAGCATAAATTTATTGTCTTTCAGTTCTGGAGGCTAGAGATTTGAAATCAAGCTGTCAGCCGGGCCACATTCCCTGTGAAGTCTGTAGGGAAGAATCTGTTTCATGCCTCTCTTCCGGATTCCAGCAGCGGTTTGCCAACAATTCCAAGTGTTCTCAGCTTCAGTCAACACACAGCATTCTCCCCTCTTCTCTCTGTTTGTTTCCAAATTCTTCCTCTAAGGACACCAATCATATTGGAATAGGGCTCACCCTAATACAGAACAACCTCATTTCAACTAATAACATCTTCAAAAATCCAAATAGGGTCACATTCATGGAACTTGGGATTAAGACTTGAACATATCTTTTTGGAAGTCACAATTAAACTCACAACACTTTCTGTATATCTATGCACTTAGACAGGCATCATTTGATGGTTATGAGAGGGCAGACTCTGAGACCAGACTTACCTGGAGGCAAGTTCCCACCCTCCTTTAATTAGATGTCAGCCTCTGGTTAGTTACTTACCAGCTGTGGGCCTCCATCTTTACGGCAGAAATGAGGACTAGGCTTATCTCAAATAGCTTTGTGAGGATTAGCTAAAATCTTTCATTTACAGCACTTCCTGGTGGCTGTGAGGTAATGGCTACCACTGTCTCTAGGAATGTCACTCTACTTAAGAGATACCTGTACCTGGTGAGCTAGGGACTATCTCTCAGGTGCTAAGATGGTTGTCTGCCTCCTAAAGAAAAGCTGAGTAGTAGGTCTTGGTGCCACTTTTTGTTGAAGGGATTGAGAAAGAAAGGAAGGAATCAGCAAGTAAGGGAAGGACATAGAAAAAAATTAAATATTACATGAGACATTTCCATGCAATTGGAAAGAACTCTACAGTCATGTCTAAAACATAGCACTTAGGGAGAGTAGAGAAATAAAGAATCATCAGAGGGAGATGTACCAGATTCTGTAATAAAGACCCAAAGAACCTCCCACAAGACTGGAAATTATTTCATATAAAGATCAATAAATCAAACCATTATCTTTCTCAGGAGCACTTTGCAATAACCAAATCAAACCAAACCAAAACACATAAATTGTAAGACAGGAAGAACAAAAGGGAAATAGAGCAAAAATAGTGGTTTATATATGTTGGTGCAATGAATATTGGTTACATAGTGGGTTTGAGATGATTAGGACAACAGGAGCTGCAGTGCATTGTATTAATCGGAGTTTTTTAGGAAACAGTACAACAGGATTTTAAGGAGTTGGCTTATGTGATTTTCGGGGCTGGCAAGTCTGATTTTGTATGCAGGACAGCAAACTGGAAATTCTAGTAAGAGTTGTTGAATCTTAAGTCTAAAATCCACAGGGGAGACCAGCAAGCTGGAAACTTAGAGAGGAAAGGAGGGTGTTATCTTGAGGCAGAATTTCTTCTCCTGAAAACCACAGTCCTTGCTCCTAAGGCCCTCAACTGATTGGATGTGATCCACCCAAATTACCAAGGGTAATTGCCTTTCAACTCATTGTGGACACTGACTCCATCTACACTATACCTTCACAGCAACACCTAGGCCAGTGTTTGACCAAACAACTGGACTCCATAACCTAGCCAAGATGACACATAGAATTAACCATCACACACATGGTGTGTAGCCAAGAGAAAGCCGTGATTTCTTCATCTATGTTTTTAAGCCCCCACAATTATCTTTGTTCACTGGTGACCTTGGATCCAAGAGGCCAGATTCTTCGACAGAATCTTACGGACAGAATCTTATGGACAGAAACATGAAAGTGGTATATTTGAAAAATTATGAACTGCTGACATGGAGTTGATGTTAGTAGGCCATTTCTGGACCTCCTGCTTTTAGTTTTACCAATAAATATGCCCTCAACATTGTCTTGTAGAAACCATAAAAGGAGCTATCTGCAGACAAATACTGTGGCAAGACGTGACTGAACGTGAAGTGAGAGTGGACAAATTTAAGCTGCTCTCTCACCTGAAATTGCTCTTTTGTAAAAGCAGCAAGCACATCAAATCTCCTATTTTGGAGAGAATAGAAGAATGAAGGAAAAGTAAAAAAAGGGAAATAGTATGTTAAAAGTCACCAGCTGTCCTTGCTTACCAGCCATTGATCAGACAATTGACACTATTACATCCGAATGACCCTTTCTCTTATTAAAAAGTTGGTTCCAGACCTGGCTTGGAATTTCCATCATTCAAGCCATTATCCATTGTGCCAGCAAATTAATCAATTGTGCTGACTTTCACTTTTTGTTCCCGAGCCTAATTTGGAAGGTATAAAAACATAATAGTGCTGGGAATCCCTCATTAGTCACCCCCATGCAGCCCTCGTCCCATGAAACATATTTGGATGGAAACAAAAATCATCCACACAGAATGCTGTTTGTTCATTGTTGATGGCCAACAGCCCCTTTTTACTCACGGTTCAATTGGGGACCCACACAGCTGGTTCATTCTCTCCTTCTTGCCATGTCTACTGGGAGTCCAATAGCATGTGTCCCATCATCAAAGCAACCATGGGTGGACCCCAAGTAATGGGCAATTTATTTAGCATTTTATGGGGAAGGAGAAAAGAGGGTTTATCTTGAAGACCACACAGCAAAAGGTAATTGAAATACACACAATCAATAGGTCTGTTCTCCTTCCCCATTGTTCCTTTCCTACACCTGGCTCCCTCACTATACATCTTCTCCTGGGCAATTTAGTCCTAGGTCCAATCCACCATAACCTTCACGGTGAGCAGTGGTCCAGCTAACGTCTACCATGGCCTTTAGGAATGCCCCCCTCCCCATTCCCAGATAGCTTCCCCAAAATATTCATCTAACAATACAAAGAGCATCAGGAGTGGGAGAAGATGGGGAACTACATCTGCAAATATAAGACTTTATCTATTCATTTTATGCACATAGGCAATACTCCTTGATTTTCAATTGCCATATTGTCTTGGAGACTCTGTAGCTTTTTCCCACACATAAGAAAATAGGCCAAAATGGCTTTTGCATAATTGTCCTTTTTTATTCCTTTTCCATTTCTATTCCTTTTTTTCTCACTTCTATTCCTTTTTTTCTCACTACTGCTTTTATCCCTCAGTTCTTCCCTGTCTCAATCCAATTCACGCAATTTCCATCTGTCCTCATTTCTTCTCTTTCTTGGGCCACGTTCAAGATTAGGTCCCATTGTGACTTGTCTAGCAATTTTGTCCTTGAGCCAACCCAGCTTCAGCCCATGAGTTATACAGTAATTACTCAACAGCTAAAGGCAGCTCATGAGATTTTACCACCAAATATCTGGGGAGGTGCTGACATTACTCATTGCTCAGCATTTGAATAAAATGGAGTGCTGAAATGAAGTGAATCCCCTCTCCATTTGATTTAGAAAACCATCCAAAGATTTACCACATCCGACTGTTAACCATCAGGACAATTATGGGAGGAGTAAGTGGGTCCTGTTCCACTGTTGCCAGTCTACTAGGGGAGAAGCTGGGCTAAGGGATCTATGCATGGGAAGATACTCCTTCTCGCTGTGACCCTTGCCTAAGGAGGGTTGTGGACCAGCCACCATTCCTCTTAGCACTGAAATTCCGCATTAAAAAGAAGTCATATCTCCTCCCCTCTGTGAACTCCTAACCAGTATGGAAACATCCAGTGCTTTTTATTCTCAAATGTGTATTAGTCATCTAAAGAATGATTGCTCTAGTTATTGATTAACAGCTGCTGATGTTACCAAAAAAGAGACACAACTGTCTTACGATATAGTCTTGCCAGAAATTTGAACCTGAAGGAGATATAGCCTCTAAAGCTAACTATTAAATTCCAGAAAATAGATGGAACAGAGGAATATGATAAATGAAAACAATGGTATGCAAAATCTAAAAGAAAGCAGAACCTCATGGTGGGGAACTCCATAGGGAAAAGTGAACTATTTATTCAACAAATAATATGCAGGGAAAGAGAGACACAGAGAGAGAGACAGAGAGAGAGACAGAGAGAGAGAGAGAGAGAAGAGAGAAACATCTAGATTGCCAATGTAAGAACCTTATTTGGATTTTGATTCAACAAACTACAGGAGCCGCACTGATGGGATGTTTGCAAAAATCTGAACACTGACTTTATTGACAATACCAAGGAATAGTTGATTATTAAGTTTTGTGGGTGTGATAATGGTATTGTGCTTACGTCTTGACCTTTTAGAGAATATGTACTGAAACGCTTACAGATAAAATGCTAGGAGGTCTGGGATTGGCTCCAAAAAAAGCTGGGATGGGGGAGGAGCTGGAGAAGGAGGAAGGAGAATAGCCAAGGGCTGAAAATTGTTAAGGCTAAATGATGGTGAAAACAGGATTGTCAGATAAAAAAAGTAATTTTTTATAAGTATGTTCCATTGATATTATACTTTTATACTAGCAAGTTACTCTTCATTTACCTGAAATTCAAATTTAAATGGGTACCCTACATTTTTATTTGTTAACTCTGGCAATTTGAGGTGCAAAGCAGTTCATTATATTGTTCTCTCTACTTTTTTATATATTTAAAGTAAAAGGAAGGAGGGTGTCTTAGTTTACCAGGCTGTTAAGACAAATAATGTGCACTGGGATGGCTTCAACATCAGGAATTTATTGGCTCAAGGTTTTGAGGCTAAGAGAAGTCCAAAATTAAGACATTGTCAAGGTTTGTTTTCACCTGGAGTGTGTACTGTTCTCGTGCTGGCTGCTGGCCATTGTTGGGGTTCCTTGGCTTGTATCTCTGTCCCCCATCATCTGCTCTTCCAGTTTCTGCTGACTTCTGGCTTCTCCCTGTGGCCTTCTCCTACTTCAGGTTGTGGCTCTGGGTTTCTTCTCTTTAAAAGCCTCCCAGGGATCTGGATTAACGATCACCCTCATTCAATTGGGCCACACCATAACTAAAAAATAGCATCCCCCAGTGGTCCTATTTGCAATGGGTTCACATCCACAGGAATACAGATTAAGATTAAGACCATGTCTTTGCTGGGGAACATAATTCAACCTACCACCGAAGGTGGGGGGGGGAAATGCCTCTTTCAACCCATCACCTGCAGAGATTCTGAAGCATGGTCATGATTGTCCTCTGGTGTTTGGGACAGATAGAGTTAGAAATGTGAATTTTTAATGAGTACACCAGTGAATTCTGATGCAGCCAGTGTTTCACTCACTCTTGGAGGATGCTGGCTGAGTGAGACAGACAGGGGTCTGTGACTCTGACCTTGAGACCCAGCTCTGTGGCTCTTGGACAAGTTCCTTATCAACTCTGAGTCCCTCCATGGGAATAATAATGAAAATAATGGCTATGTCATGAGGTTCTTATGAGGAGTAAATGAGATTATATTTTCTAAACTCTAAAACAGAATTTAAATGGTAAATGGTTATCGGTGAATATGAAAAATGAAATTTATCATTGCTATTTCCTAAAGCATAGTTTGGGACATAATATTTGCTTCCCAAAACTAAGTATAGGCAAAACCCCAAAAAGTAAATTATCAATATCAAAAAGAAAAAGGACTATGGCTAGGCAAGATGTTTCAAACAAGAACCAAAGTCAATGCTTACCATTTTGGAAGACCAAAGAAGACAGCCTGAATGAGTTTAAAAAAAAAAAAAAGTTTTAAACTAAAAGCTCTCATTATCTGTTATAACTGTCATCATCAGTAGGTAGGAATCATTTTAATAGACAGGTTGCATTTCTACAGGAGTTCCTGAAACTGTTTTAGAGTAGAATGAACATGGTCTTTGGAATTTTGTTTGCACTGCCTTGCAGATCTGATTTTCAAAGTCTAAGTATTACACTTCATCCCATTGCCCAGGATCTCTAAACAAGGGAGTCCATTGAGCTTAAAAGGAGGAAACTCTTCTTCTAATTCTAGAATTCTGTTACTTTCTAAAGTCAGATTCTCTCTAGGTCTCAGTTTCCCTGTGTGTAAATTGGAGATGAAATAATGGTCATTTGACTAAAAATGCCATGGTGGGTACTGGTTGTTGGTTCTGCCCTTCAATCATGGAAACCCACACTTAGCCTGTCAATCAAGAATGGGACATGGAGTGGGGCCCCTGCCATCCCTGACTCCCTGGGGAATTTAGCCTCCAGGAGCACTGTGGGAGCAGGCCATTCTCATGAAGACGGTGGGCTTGTTGACCATCAGAATGCTAAATTCTGGTTCTCAGTTTACTTGAGGTAATATGGCCTGGTGGGAAAGGTTTTTAAGGAAGCCTAATGACTAATGCTCTAAATTATATCAGATATTTGGAGGCACAAAATTGGGACTGCCCGCCTCCCATATTTTGCTCTTCTCTTTGTCTTTTATTCTTTCCCTTCATGATTAATCCTGATGTTCATTTTGATGGATTTCACTTTTACGAGAGATAGGGGATGCTGTGCAATTGGTCACTGAACTCTGGCTGTGTTCTTAAGACAGCGCCCTTAGCTGCGGAAACAGAGCACGTGTTGTTTTCGGCCAAATTGTTCAGACCTTCTCAAACCTGGATTTCAATTCCAGATGTGGCTCCTGAGAACTGGGTGATCTTGGTCAAATGTCCTATCTTCCTAAGATGCAGCTTCTTCCTCTGTGAAAGATGAATATTTCACTACCACGGTCAGGCAGGATTATTATCATAATTATGATTACTGACAATAACCTCAATGACCACCGTGTGAAGTGCTCCCTGGTTGCCGGGTCTATTCTATGTTGACTCCTGAGACTTACCCGGCTTGCTCTAGGAGCTCCAGATGGTAGCTTCCCATTCTTCTCTTTTCTTTTTCCTTCCCCAAGGAGAGTGAGAAAATATGGCTGGGGAACGCTGTGGATCCACTGAAAGGGAACACTCCTGTGTTTTCACTTCTTGAGGTTGGAATACAATCTGATTTACACACACACACACACAATTGTGCACATGTGCACATGTGCACATGCACACACACACACAACTTCCACCAATCCACAGTTCCTTCCCAATGCTTCTCCTGGGCATGACGTCAGAACATCATAAGCACAGCCTCCTCATGGCTGACATGAAGACAAGGCCTGTGAAGGTCTCCTGGGGTCCCTGCCCAGCCACTTCTGGAAACCAGATCCCTGATCTCTGGACCTGTGCTCTTCCTTTCCAGCTTCTCACCAACTCAGCTTGGCAGGCTGGATATCTTAGAGGGAATTTTAAGGACAGGAAACAACTGTCCATCCGGTTGAACTTGTCTGCTGTCTTTTTTGGCTGCTCCTCACTCTACCTTCCGGTCTGAGATTTTTGCCTCCTGGGATTTCTTTTCTGTGCTCCATATTTTCTGCACAGTGACCTAGATTTCATGATGTCAGGCTTAGAGAGCTCTCAAACTCTCTGGAGGAGAAACAGAAGGAAAAAACACGCAAGGAGCCTGGGATTTGTTGTCTAGAGAAATTAAAGGACAATCTTTCTAAAACCCTGAGAGGAAGTGGGGAGAGAAGAGAGTAGTAGAGAGACTAAAATAGGAAGCTGGAAAATAACTGCACACTGTCATGAAGAAAGGGGAGGAGGGAGCTTGAAGGAAAATTGATGATATGAAATTCAGTACTTTGGATATTATGAAGCAGGGAATACACTGCACGGTTAGTCTTTCCCAAAATTTTCCAGGAAAAAGAAAAGGAAAAGGAAAAAGAAGTGCATAAGAATAATCTATCAAAGTAGGGGTTTTCTTTCTGTACAATTATAATAAAAATTATTTATTGAATCAAAAAACTCCAAAGATTTTCCTTGATGTTTTGTCCTTCTCCTTGTACCCCTCCCCAATTTACCCACCCCATGGATGTTACTGAGATGGGATCATTCATTTCTTTCTGACAAATCTTGCAGAGTATCGATGCTATATTTGAGACAGTCTGCACGCCAGGAGTCCATGCACTAGCCCTGTTCATCCAAACACCTTCCCTTCCTATTTTTGCTTTTTTTTTTTTTATGCCCTCCCAAAGACTCTCATTGCTTGTCTACTTCTTTTTTGTGAAGAATGAGATGTTCCCAGTTTTTGAAACTTCTGTCAGTCTTATCTTAGAGGCAACTGTGTGCTTTTTCATGTGAAGTTATCCCACAGTTAGCGCCCATGACGTCTGCCCATGGAAGACAAAATGAGTACAATATAAAGCAGGGGTAAAATTGAAAATGCAATACATTTGTGCATGCCCCACACGTAAAACTGAGAATGAATTTTCATGCTTATAATTTCTATCCATCTATGAATCTATCTATCTATCTATCTATCTATCTATCTATATCTATCTATCTTAGTGTTCTGGTAGTCTAGGAGTGCAGTCAAAATAATAGCCATGCTTTCAAAGCCATACATAGGATGTGTGAATTCTCACTTGCTTTGTCCTTCATGTCCCTCCTTTGTCCTGTCAGTCGTTCAGCTGCTGCAGTCCCTCCTCTTTCACACCAGGTGAAGGCAGCCCAGGTGAAATTCAGCCTCAGCCCATCTCCCTCAACATGGAACAGCATCGTTGGGGCATTGATCGGCACAACCAGGACTCATTAGGAAACTGCTCCCCATACATAGCACCAGAGGTCTGCACAGGAGATGAGTCTCTCCCCTCTTTTAGTAAGTGAACTTCCACTTTTCTGCTTCTTGATCTCCTGAATGCTTTGGAGTAAAGGGAGATGAGAGGAAATGCAGTCTTTTACTCTGCATTAAAAATTGCCCCAAGCCTGTGTCTACATCCCGAGTTCTGGCCTCTCGCCTTACTCCCCATACAACATGAGCTTCACCACCAGCTCCACCACCTTCTCCACCAACTACCGATCCCTGGGCTTGGTCCAGTTGCACAGCCACCGGGTCCAGCCGGCCAGCAGCATGGCCAGCATCTATGCGGGCGCCGAGGGCTCAGGCTCCCGGATCTCTGTGTCCTGCTCCTCTAGCTCCCGGGGCAGCTGTGGGTCCAGGGGCTGGCCAGCGGGGTGGCTGGGGGTCTGGTGGGAATGGGGGGCATCCAGGGTGAGAAGGAGACCGTGTCATTTCCTTAACATAAACAAATGAGTTGTTTACATTAAGTAAGATGAGACACTTGTTCTTGACATAAAGGAAATTCAAAGTCTAATATATGTCATGTCTTAAATGCAACTATAATTTTAAAAACGCATATCCCACAGATAAAGCCATATTATTCACCTATCAGGTAGCAAAAGTTCACAGAGTCTGACTTTTCTCAAACATTTTCTGGCAGTGTCCATTTTATCTATACATAGTGTTGTCATCTCTGATATTGAGAGTTTTGGTGATAGAGCATTTCTTTAAAGAATTCCTAAAATTCATTTCTTAAAAGAATTTTTAAAATATCAGATACTCTTTTTTTTTAACCAACTTTTCTACTTCTCTATCTCTATCCTTTATTTTTTTTATCTTCATTTTGTTGAGATATATTCACATACCACGCAGTCATATAAAACAAATCATACATTTGATTGTTCACAGTACCATTACATAATTGTACATTCATCACCTAAATCAATCCCTGACACCTTCATTAGCACACACACAAAAATAACAAGAATAATAATTAGAGTGAAAAAGAGCAATTGAAGTAAAAAAGAACACTGGGTACCTTTGTCTGTTTGTTTCCTTCCCCTATTTTTCGACTCATCCATCCATAAACTAGACAAAGTGCAGTGTGGTCCTTATGGCTTTCCCAATCCCATTGTCACCCCTCATAAGCTACATTTTTTTACAACTGTCTTCGAGATTCATGGGTTCTGGGTTGTAGTTTGATACTTTCAGGTATCCACCACCAGCTACCCCAATTCTTTAGAACCTAAAAAGGGTTGTCTAAAGTGTGCGTAAGAGTGCCCACCAGAGTGACCTCTCGGCTCCTTTTGGAATTTCTCTGCTACTGAAGCTTATTTCATTTCCTTTCACATCCCTCTTTTGGTCAAGAAGTTGTTCTCCATCCCACGATGCCAGGTCTACATTTATCCCGGGAGTCATATTCCACGTTGCCAGGGAGATTCACTCCCCTGGGTGTCTGATCCCACGTAGGGGGGAGGGCAGTGATTTCACCTTTCAAGTTGGCTTAGCTAGAGAGAGAGGGCCACATCTGAGCAACAAAGAGGAATTTGGGAGGAGGCTCTTAGGCACAATTATAGGGAGGCCTAGCCTCTCCTTTGCAGCAACCGTCTTCCCAAGTGTAAAACCTATGGTAGAGGGCTCAACCCATCAAACCACCAGTCCCCTATGTCTGTGGTCATGTTAGCAACCATGGAGGGTGGGGTAGGCGAATACCCCTGCATTCTCCACAGGCTCCTCAAGGGGGCACTACATATTTTTTTCCTTGTTTTTTTTTTTTGTTTGTTTGTTTGTTTTTAACCTTTTTTTTCCTTTTTAAATCAACTGTATGGAAAAAAAATTAAAAAAAAAAACATACAGTAAAAGAACATTTCAAGGAGACCATAACAAGGGAGTAAGAAAAAGACAACTAACCTAAGATAACTGCTTTACTTCCAACCTGTTCCTACTTTACCCCAAGAAAGTTACATAATATAGCAACATTTCTGTGAACTTGCTCCTACTATATCCATCAGAAATTAACAGACCATAGTCATTCCTCGGCATCCCCAGAACGTTAAATGGCATATCTGTTCTTCTTGGATTATTGTTCCCCCTTCCTTAACTGCTCTCTATTGC
Source organism: Choloepus didactylus (assembly GCF_015220235.1). Taxonomy (NCBI): domain Eukaryota; kingdom Metazoa; phylum Chordata; class Mammalia; order Pilosa; family Megalonychidae; genus Choloepus; species Choloepus didactylus. The sequence goes on from NC_051316.1 coordinate 16,997,372, forward strand.
TAGTTCCCCTACATTCTACATTATAAACAATTTGTTTTACATTTTTCAAAGTTCACATTAGTGGTAGCATATAATATTTCTCTTTTTGTGCCTGGCTTATTTCGCTCAGCATTATGTCTTCAAGGTTCATCCATGTTGTCATATGTTTCTCGAGGTCGTTCCTTCTTACTGCCGTGTAGTATTCCATCGTGTGTATATACCACATTTTATTTATCCACTCATCTGTTGAAGGACATTTGGGTTGTTTCCATCTCTTGGCAATTGTGAATAATGCTGCTATGAACATTGGCGTGCAGATATCTGTTCGTGTCACTGCTTTCCGATCTTCCGGGTATATACCGAGAAGTGCAATCGCTGGATCGAATGGTAGCTCTATATCTAGTTTTCTAAGGAACTGCCAGACTGACTTCCAGAGTGGCTGAACCATTATACAGTCCCACCAACAATGAATAAGAGTTCCAATTTCTCCACATCCCCTCCAGCATTTGTAGTTTCCTGTTTGTTTAATGGCAGCCACTCTAATCGGTGTTAGATGGTATCTCATTGTGGTCTTAATTTGCATCTCTCTAACAGCTAGTGAAGCTGAACATTTTTTCATGTGTTTCTTGGCCATTTGTATTTCCTCTTCAGAGAACTGTCTTTTCATATCTTTTGCCCATTTTATAATTGGGCTGTCTGTACTATTGTCATTGAGTTGTAGGATTTCTTTATATATGCAAGATATCAGTCTTTTGTCAGATACATGGTTTCCAAAAATTTTTTCCCATTGAGTTGGCTGCCTCTTTACCTTTTTGAGAAATTCCTTTGAGGTGCAGAAACTTCTAAGCTTGAGGAGTTCCCATTTATCTATTTTTTCTTTTGTTGCTTGAGCTTTGGGTGTAAAGTCTAGGAAGTGGCCGCCTAATACAAGGTCTTGAAGATGTTTTCCTACATTATCTTCTAGGAGTTTTATGGTACTTTCTTTTATATTAAGATCTTTCGTCCATTTTGAGTTAATTTTTGTGTAGTGTGTGAGGTAGGGGTCCGCTTTCATTCTTTTGGATATGGATATCCAACACTCCCAGCCCCATTTGTTGAATAGACCATTATGACTAAGTTCAGTGACTTTGGGGGCCTTATCAAAGATCAGTCGGCCATACATCTGAGGGTATATCTCTGAATTCTCAATTCGATTCCATTGATCTGTATGTCTATCTTTGTGCCAGTACCATGCTGTTTTGACAACTGTGGCTTGATAATAAGCTTCAAAGTCAGGCAGTGTAAGTCCTCCCACTTCGTTTTTCTTTTTAGAGTGTCTTTAGCAATTCGAGGCATCTTCCCTTTCCAAATAAATTTGATAACTAGCTTTTCCAAGTCTGCAAAGTAGGTTGTTGGAATTTTGATAGGGATTGCATTGAATCTGTAGATGAGTTTGGGTAGAATTGACATCTTCGTGACATTTAGCCTTCCTATCCATGATCATGGAATATTTTTCCATCTTTTAATGTCCCCTTCTGTTTCTTTTAGTAGAGTTATGTAGTTTTCTTTGTATAGGTCTTTTACATCTTTGGTTAAGTTTGTTCCTAGGTATTTGATTTTTTTAGTTGCTACTGAAAATGGTATCTTTTTCTTGAGTGTCTCTTCAGTTTGTTCATTTCTAGCATATAGAAACATTACTGACTTATGTGCATTAATCTTGTATCCCGCTACTTTGCTGAATTTGTTTATTAGCTCTAGTAGATGTATCATCGATTTCTCAGGGTTTTCCAGATATAAGATCATATCTTCTGCAAACAGTGACAGTTTTACTTCTTCTTTTCCAATTTGGATGCCTTTATTTCTTTGTCTTGCCGGATTGCCCCGGCTAGCACTTCCAGTACAATGTTGAATAACAGTGGTGACAGCGGGCATCCTTGTCTTGTTCCTGATCTTAGAGGAAAGGCTTTCAGTCTCTCACCATTGAGTACTATGCTGGCTGTGGGTTTTTCATATACGCTCTTTATCATATTGAGGAAGTTTCCTTCAATTCCTACCTTTTGAAGTGTTTTTATCAAAAATGGATGTTGGATTTTGTCAAATGCTTTTTCAGCATCTATTGAGATGATCATTTGATTTTTCCCTTTTGAATTTTTAATGTGTTGTAATACATTGATTGATTTTCTTATGTTGAACCATCCTTGCATACCTGGAATGAACCCCACTTGGTCATGGTGCATGATTTTTTTAATGTGTCTTTGGATTCGATTTGCAACTATTTTGTTGAAGATTTTTGCATCTATATTCATTAGGGAGATTGACCGGTAGTTTTCCATTTTTGTAGCAACTTTGCCTGGTTTCGGTATTAGATTGATGTTAGCTTCATAAAATGAGTTAGGTAGTGTTCCATTTTCTTCAATGTTTTGAAAGAGTTTGAGTAAGATTGGTGTCAGTTCTTTCTGGAAAGTTTGGTAGAATTCCCCTGTGAAGCCATCTGGCCCTGGGCATTTATTTGTGGGAAGATTTTTGATTACTGATTGGATCTCTTTGCTTGTGATGGGTTGATTGAGGTCTTCTATTTCTTCTCTGGTCAGTCTAGGTTGTTCATATGTTTCCAGGAAATTGTCCATTTCCTCTACATTATCCAGTTTGTTGCCATACAGTTGTTCATAGTATCCTCTTATAATTTTTTTTAAATTTCTTCAGGATCTGCAGTTGTGTCACCTTTTTCATTCATTATTTTGTTTATATGGGTCTTCTCTCTTTTTTATTTTGTCAGTCTAGCTAGGGGCTTGTCAATCTTGTTGATCTTCTCAAAGAACCAACTTTTGGTGATATTTATCCTCTCTATTGTTTTTTTGTTCTCTATGTCATTTAGTTCTGCTTTAATCCTTGTTATTTCTTTTCTTCTACTTGGTTTAGGATTGGTTTGCTGTTCATTTTCTAGCTTCTTCAGTTGATCCATTAGTTCTTTGATTTTGGCTCTTTCTTCCTTTTTAATATATGCATTTAGTGCTATAAATTTCCCCCTCAGCACTGCTTTTGCTGCATCCCATAGATTTTGGTATGTTGTGTTCTCATTTTCATTCGTCTCTATATATTTAGCAATTTCTCTTGCTATTTCTTCTTTAACCCACTGATTGTTTAGGAGTGTGTTTTTTAACCTCCAGGTATTTGTGAATTTTGTAAGTCTCTGATGGTTATTGACTTCTAATTGTATTCCATTGTGGTCAGAGAATGTGCTTTGAATAATTTCAATCTTTTTAAATTTATTGAGCCTTGTTTTATGTCCCAGCATATGATCTATTCTGGAGAAAGTCCCGTGAGGACTAGAAAAGTATGTGTATCCTGGTGATTTGGGATGTAATGCTCTGTATATGTCTGTTAAATGTAATTCATTTATCAGAATGTTTAGGTTTTCAATTTCCTTATTGGTCCTCTGTCTGGTTGATCTATCTATAGGAGAGAGTGATGTGTTGAAGTCTCCCACAATTATTGTGGAAACATCAATTGCTTCCTTTAGTTTTGCCAGTGTTTGTCTCATGTATTTTGTGGCACCTTGATTGGGTGCATAGACATTTATGATTGTTATTTCTTTTTGTTGAATTGCCCCTTTTATTAGTATGTAGTGGCCTTCTTTGTCTCTCAAAACATCCCTGCATTTAAAGTCTATTTTATCTGAGATTAATATTGCTACACCTGCTTTCTTTTGGCTGTAGCTTGCATGAAATATTTTTTTCCATCCTTTCATTTTCAATTTCTTTGTGTCCCTGTGTCTAAGATGAGTCTCTTGTATGCAACATATTGATGGTTCATTTTGTTTGATCCATTCTGTGAATCTATATCTTTTAATTGGGGAGTTTAATCCATTTACATTCAACGTTATAACCATGAAGGCTTTCTTGAATCAGCTGTCTTATCCTTTGGTTTATGTTTGTCATATATATTTTTCCCCTCTCTCTATTAATATCCTTTATTGTAGCCATACCGAATCTCTTTAGTACTGAACCTTTCTCCAAGTCTCTCTGTCCTTTCTTTGTTTCTCTGTCTGTAGGGCTCCCTTTAGTATCTCCAGTAGGGCAGGTCTCTTGTTAGCAAATTCTCTCAGAATTTGTTTGTCTGTGAAAAATTTAAGCTCTCCCTCAAATTTGAAGGAGAGCTTTGGTGGATAAAGTATTCTTGGTTGGAAATTTTTCTCACTCAGAATTTTAAATATATTGTGCCACTGCCTTCTGGCATCCATGGTGGCTGCTGAGTAGTCACTACTTAGTCTTATGCTGTTTCCTTTGTATGTGGTGAATTGCTTTTCTCTTGCTGCTTTCAGAACTTGCTCCTTCTCTTCCGTGTTTGACAGTGTGATCAGAATATGTCTCGGAGTGGGTTTATTTGGATTTATTCTATTTGAAGTTCGCTGAGCATTAATGATTTGTGTATTTATGTTGTTTAGAAGATTTGGGAAGTTTTCCCCAACAATTTCTTTGAATACTCTTCCTAGACCTTTACCCTTTTCTTCCCCTTCTGGAACACCAATGAGTCTTACATTTGGATGTTTTATATCATCTATCATATCCCTGAGGTCCATTTCGATTTTTTCAATTTTTTTCCCCATTCTTTCTTTTATGCTTTCATTTTCCATTCTGTCATCTTCCAGGTCACTGATTCGTTGTTCAACTTCCTCTAGTCTTGTACTATGAGTGTCCAGAATCTTTTTAATTTTGTCAACAGTTTCTTTAATTTCCATAAGATCATCTATTTTTTTATTTAGTCTTGCAATGTCTTCTTTATGCTCTTCTAGGGTCTTCTTGATATCCTTTGTATCCCATACTATGGTCTCTTTGTTCATCTTTAGCTCTTTGAGTAGCTGCTCTAGGTGCTGTGTCTCTTCTGATCTTTTGATTTGGGTGCTTGGGCTTGGGTTATCCATATTGTCTGGTTTTTTCATATGCTTTATAATTTTCTGTTGTTTTTGGCCTCTTGGCATTTGCTGAACTTGATAGGGTTCTTTTAGGATTTGTAGACCAATTGAAGTCCTTATCTCTAATTTATCAGATCTACAGCTTCATGGAGTACACTTTCTCTAACTAACCAGCAGGTGGCGTCCACGAGCCACCAGTTCTCCACAAGCCAGTTCTCCCCTGCTTTGCCTTTGTGGTGAGTCGGGGAGTGAGTCTTGTGGGGTCCAGTTGGTGTGCCAAGCTTGCGTGTGTAGTTGGTGTTGCCCGCCCTGTATATGGGGCGTGTTTCTGGGCAGTCAGTGAGGGGGGGTGGCTCTAACAATCAAATTTCCCTGGTGATCCTGGAATTTTAAAGCTGCTGCAATAGTCTAATCCTTCAGTTCAGTCCTGCCACAGTTTGTCTCTGCCACTGACCCCCAAGTCCTTGGTATTGGTGTATGGCTCCTGAGACTTGCAAGTGGGTCCCTCTTCCAGGACGTGCACCCCCTGGTCCTCTGTTGAGGGATAACTGTGCTATGTCACAGGTGAGTGCCGTCCCCCTGGGTGGTTCTGGGCTGCTGGGCTGTGTAGGGAGGCTCCCAGTCTGCTGAAATGATGGCTGAATGGGGCTTTGTTAGTTCACACTGCTCCACCTTCCCAACTCTGGGACAATCAGCTGAGGGTGCAGGGAAGGCTAATGTCCATGCCCAGTTTTGTGGAGTGTGCCTGTGATTTGAAGCACTTCCGTCACACTGGATTGTGTGGGGCAGCTCTGGGCTATGAGGCTGGCGATGGGCAGGAGTGTTTCCTGTTCACCAGGGTGATGGCTGTGAGCGGACACCCCCCTTTTCTTGGGAAGTTGTGGTGTTTAGTGAATTTTCTCAGCCACTGGATTATTGCCTTTTGTCTCAGAGCTCTCTTAGTTCTGCTCTTGTCTTGACCTGCCCAAATTGCAATTCTTTGAAGCTTTCTGTATTGGGCTTCTTAGAGTAATTGTTTTAGAAAAAGAAAAAAGGATTAAAAAAAAAAAAAAAAGGGCCCTCCTCACAGATCTAATGGGTTATTGAAATGCTAAGAGACAAAGCAACCAGGGCCATTAAGGAAAGGTCCACAGGGCAGAGAGATCAGCTTTTCTTCGGGATTTGCATATGAGCCTGAGGGCCTGAGCTCTGCCCTTCCCCTTTCTATGTTCACCAGAACTCCAAAAATCCTCTGCTTTTATTTTGGAGTTTTTTGTGCTGTTTATTTTCTATGCCTGTCTCCTCTCTGCTGGGCTGGCTGTTCTCAGATTCTCTGGTGTCTGGTCTCAGTCTATCTATGGCTGGAGTTTGGATCAGTAGAATGAGTTTCTGATAAGGGCTGCCACTGCAGTTCTCCCTTCTCCTTCCTGGAGCTGACAGCGCCTCCTCCCACAGGACTGAGCCTGGCAGGGAGGGGCGTAGGTCCCCTGGCCACAAAAACTTACAGATTTTGCTGATCTCAGCAGTTCCACGTTTTCATGAGTGTTGTATGAAGTATGCCCAAAGTCAGATTGCTCTGTGGTGTCCAGTCCACGCAGTTCCTGGCTTCCTACCTACTTTCCTGGAGGAGTAACTAAAACATACAGCTCACCAGTCCGCCATCTTGCCCTGCCTCCTCATTATTCTTTTCTAATGATTTAAGGCTGCCTTTTGCACACAGGTTGCTCTAAGAAGTGCTTGACTCTTGTGGTGAATCAATGCTCCCACAGATACGGATTCCCGGCCTCCATCCTGCCCATCCCTAAAACCTCCCACCTTGGTGGGGGGGGGGGGGCAAATACACGTTACTTCATACAGTGCCCTTACAAACCCATGAGGTGCTATTATTAGCCCTGTTTCATGGCTGCACACACACATGCAGGCACGCATTTTATATCTGCATTTTTTCTAGCACTCGATCTTCCCTTGCAGCTGTCATCTCCTACCCTGCTCAGATGTCCTCGTCACTTTTCTCAAGCTCTGACACCCTGAGCCAGGTTATCCAGGCACAGATACCCTCCTCACCCTCACCATGCTTGAAGTTGGGACTGAAGTAGAGTGACATTTCAGACAGAAAATAGGAATTCAGCCATATCAGAATAAAACCCCACAAAAACCCCCAACCCTACTGATACAATATATGGTAAATAAATTTAAATATATGCTATGACTTTAACATTAAAAACCATAAAAGATAAGCATTTATTTGAAATTTTTTTGTGTGTGTTTTTCGCTTTTCTATTGCATAAATCATATTATTTAAAGAAAACAATTATAAGACTAGCTGGCTGTGGTAATTATTAGTAATTAATAATAGGACTAAATAAACAAATAATATATGTGAGAAAAATAGAGAGCTATTTTATGTTTCTTTCTGTCCTCTGATAGGGCAATTTATTTTAACTTTTTAAACTTTATTGGATATTTAAATGTTATGGGTTATGTCGTATATTCTCAGGATACATAAGTATAAGACTTTTTAAAAGGAGACTGTAAATACAATAGGACTTAATTAAACTGATAGTACCCATATTTAAAACAAAAATAGCCCTAACATGTTTCTTTCTGCTTCATGATACAGTAGGATATTTTTACTCTTTCTTTTATCTTCTCTAACAATAATTCTCTGAACTTCCTGCAGCCTTTAGGACATCCTTTTTTCTTCTATGCAGTGAATACTGTTGAACATAAAATTCACTTTGACTTGAAGCTCTGCTCTTATCATGGTCTTCTTTGAAGCTCACTCACTGTTGGACAAATTCACTTCTTTCCCACACTTGTCCACTTAGCTCCCTCCATCCTCAAGCCAGCTATGACACATCAAATCCTTCTCATACTTCAAATCTCTCTGATTTCCTCTTCTACATCATCTCTCCTGCTTTTACTTGTACATGTGATCACATCGGGCTCTCCTGGATAATCCAGATCACCTCTGTGGATTAATAACCTTAATTATTAATTATTAATTAATAACCTTAATTCCATCTGCAAAGACCCTTGGGCCATATTACCAGCTTAACACCAGGACAAGAAGATCATGGAGGCCAAAATTCTGCCTACTGCTGTGCACCCTCTGCCCCCATGATCCATGTCTCTCTGTCATGTAAAATACATTTATCCTATCCCAAGATCCCTAAAGGTCTCATCACACTGCCACATCAACTCAAAGTCAAAAGGCTCATGATTTAAATCCACTAAAGCAGTGCAAATGAGGCTCTGGGTATAACCCATCCCAAGGCACACTTCTCTCCATCTGTGGACCTGTGAAGCTAGAAAACAAGGTATGTGCTCCAAAAGTACAACATTGGGACAGGCATAAGATGACAGTAACAGACATTCTGGTTCTAAAAGGGGGGAAATGGGAGGGAAAAAGGAGTCATTGGTCCAAAGTAGTTTCAATATCCAGCTGGGAAAACTCCATTAGATTTTTAGGGTGTGAGAATACTCCTCAGTGGTTTCCATCGCTACCCTCCGTCCTCTCAGTTCTGACCAATGAACTCTTGGTTCTGCCAGGGGAAAAACAGCAACAGGAATTACAAAAAAAAAAAAAATGGTTAGCCTTGTTGGTCTGCCGCTTCCTATTTTTTTCTGATTTCTGACTGTCTCTTGTAACACCAGGCCTATTCCGCCTGTCCCAAGAGTGCTTTAGACTGACTCCAACTTTGAAGCTTCACCTCTGAGTCACACATTGCTATGGGAAATGTGAATCACCACCACGTATTTTCTGGAGGGGAAACTCACAGTATCTACCAGAATTTAAGAGCTGCAAATCTTTAATGAGCAATTTTTCTGCTGGGAGTTTATCCTAGAGGGATCCATGCAAAAAGACTCCAAGAATATGCATTTCAGCATTATTTGCAAATTTGCAACCATAGATGGCCAGAAACAGAGTAAATGTCCATAATGAATGGCTGCGTTAAACAAATGATGGCCCATTTGTACAACTACATGCTGTATAACTGCTAAAAGAAATGTGGTCAATACTTACATGCCAATATTGAAAGGACTCAGTGGATGTTTGCCTTTTTTGACTGCCCAAGATGAGAGTTCTTCCTGCCAGTGAATCAGATTGATTTGATACAGGATAGAAATTGGGCATATGACTCAGCCGATCAGATGCTTAGACATAGAATTCTGAGTTGATTGAGTTATTGTCAGGGTAAGGTGAGTGATGCTATAGTAACAAACAATTTTAACATCCCAGTAGCTTAAAAGAACAAAATCACACTTCCACCACAATCAGCGTGGGACTCTGCTCCACAAAGCATCTTGTTACGTATAGTCTCCCTGGTCCTGGCCTTCACTCCCCAGATGAGTGCATAGGCTTGATCTTCCTTGTTTCTGCCTGCAAGTGGAAAACTGAAGAACTAGTCACACAGCTCACTTAACTGGAAGGATGCTGGGAAATGTAGTCCAGAAGGAAGTGATGAGCAACAGCTGCTGGCCTTGTGAAACTGGACAGTAGAAAATGCATCCACATGGCTGTGGTACCCCCTGTCAAGCCGTGACAGCATCTGGGTGTCACCAGCCCCTTCCTGTGGCTTAGTGTGGGTGGAGGCCCTGTGGCCTGGACTACCTCAGCTCCTGTCTACTTTTGTAATTTCTGTTACTGCTTAAATCAACCACAGACACAATTCCTGATACAGACTCCAGAATATATGTGTTTGTAGTATGACCTCATTTGTATAAAACAAATTTAAGCATAGACATAGAAGATGGTGTGTGCCCATGGATATTACAATACTTTGGAAGAATGTATAAGAAATAGCAAATAGCTCATTTGGGGAAAGGGTTAAAGATTGGGGCTTAGACTTTTGCCTTTCTTTGCATAGCTTCCTATAGAGTTTGATTATTTTCCTAAGAACTTGTATTACTTATAATATCTTTAAAAACGTATTTTTAGTGAGAACTGAATAAAGATGACTTCCCCTGGTGACTCCAAGCACTGGAGTTGTGCTGTAACCCCCCTCCCAAGTCCTTCACATGGCCAGGGGCTTCCAGGCCCCCCTTCAGTCTACCTCTGGCTTGGCAGGGGCTGCACCACTTGAGATCACCGTGTGCTGCAGGGGTGAATAATTCTGATGCTCACCTTGCACTGTCCTTCGACCACTAGTGTTCAGATCTCCACTCAACCTCTCCAGCAGGTTTTCCACCAGGTTTATCATACAGTTTCTCTGTGATTGCCTTGCATTCAAGCAAGTTCAAGATCCTTTCAACCTTGCCACTTGCTGCGTGCTCCTTGCACCAGCAGCTTGGGCATCACCTGGGAGCTTGTTCAAAATGCAGAACCCCAGGCCCCTCCCCAGACACTAGTGATTTGGAATATGCATGTCAGCATGGTTCCTGAGTGGTGTGCATGCATGTAACAGTCTGAGAAGTGCTGCCTCAAAGAAAACTACATTCAGCACCGGGAGGGAAGAGAGGGAGGGAAAGGTGTCTTCACCATCAAGTGATCCCTTTTCCTTATAAAAGCTACAGAATTTGGAGGAAGCATGATCCAGCCAACACCTTGATTTTGGACTTCTAGCCTCCAAAACTGCGAGACAACACATTCCTGTTGTTTGAGCCAACCTGTCTTTTATTTGTAATAGCAGACTAGAAAAGCAAAGACACCTGCCTTTCTGTTCCTTGAGCATGCCAGTCTCCATCCCTGTTCTAGTTTGCTAAAGTTGCCATTATGCAAAATACAAGAAATGGATTGGCTTTTATAAAGGGGATTTATTAGGTCACAAATTTACAGTTGTAAGGCCACAAAAGTGTCCAGACTAAGGCATCAACATGAGGATAACCTCACGGAAGAATGGCTGATGGTGTCTGGGAACACCTCTGTCAGCTGGGAAGGCTGGTATCTGCTGGTCCTTTGCTCCTGGGTTCTGGTTTCAAAATGGCTTTCTCCAAAATGTCTGTGGGCTTCCATCTCTCTTAGCTTGTCTCTCTCAGTTCCTGTGCATCTAAGCATCTGGGGGTCCTCTCTTTGCTTCTCTGGGGCAAACTCTGGGCTTCATCTGTTAGCTTAGCATCTCCAAACATCTTTCTGTCTGCATCTCCAAGAGTCTTGGTTTGTGTCAGCTCTTAGCTTCTTCTGGTGTCAAGCTCTGGATTACATATCTTAGCTTCTCTCCAAAATGTCTCTCTCAGCTTCTCTGAGCTCCTTGTTTCCTTGAACTCTCTTAAAGGACTCCAGTGATCTAATTAAGACCTACCCAGAATGGGCAGAGTCACATCTCCATGGAAATAATTTAATCAAAGGTCTCACCCATAGTTGGTGAGTCACATCTCCATGGAAACACTCAATCAAAAGGTTCCACCCAACAAGATTGGATTAAAAGATCATGGCTCTTCTTGGGGTCCATAACAGGTTCAAACTGGCACAATCCCCCCGTACCACATGATTCTTTCTGCTTGCAATGCCCCCTCCCTAGTTCTTCAGATAATGGTGTCTTTTTATCCTTCAGACTCAGCTTAAATGTTGTCACCTTCAAGATTCTTTCCCTGAACATTCTACAGTGACTTGTTAATCTTCTTCCACCTCCATCCCCTTCACTTGACTTTCTCTCATATCAAGAAGAGAGGAAAAGAGAAAGGAAGGAAGAGGAGAGGAGAAGGAGATATTAAGAGGAAGAGAAGGATGGAAGCAAGGAAGGAGGGTTGGAAAAATGGAGGGAGGAAGGGAAGGTAATTGTGATGATTAAACGAATTAATATATATTAAACACAAAGAAAGCATTGTATTTGCCAGCAGTTATTATTATCTTGTTAAACCATACCTCTGGTAATGTTTTCAGTTCCTAAGGGCTCAAAACCACATATAAATGCTTTGGCTCACTGGTTCCTTCCACCTGGAACATCTTCTCATCAATCTATCAAAACCCTGCTGTCCAGTGCAAAAGCCAACTCCCCCATTAAATCCCTACTTATGTCCCCATCCAGAATATGGTATTCCTTTGGACTCCTGAGAAAGTTTATCTGTGCTTCTTTGGTAGCATGCATTGCATTTGGCTTCCTCTGTTCTCCTCTCTCTTCCTCTTGGTTCTGGTGTCCAAAGACCAAGGACCTGTACTCAGCTTCATGCCCAGAGGGCTGCCTGGCGAGAGGCTGGAGGTGCCTGCTCCTCTCCTTGGCTCCAGCTTGCAGAATAATGGGCTCATGCTGCAGGCTGCCTGGGGCTCTGCACTCCACAGAACCCTCCTAGACACCTCTCTCAGCAAGTTTCCCTCCATCCTTCCCTTTCTCTGCCCTTAGGCCTCATTTAGTTTTACAGTGATAAGCTGATAGCCATCAATGGTTCAGCCTTTTAAAGTATGAAGGCTTCTTGCCAAAAAAAAATGCTCATCAAGCAAGAAATCTCTGTTGCAATAAATACAAGGCCAAGGCTTTACTCTTTGGCTCCTCTGAGACTGAAGTTAAATAAATATGTAATTTGGACAAGGACCTGCTGAGTCATTCCTTCTGTCCAGACACACTAAATTGTTAGCAGTAAGTTATCATCTCTTTTTTTAAGTGACAAAGAAGCTCATTATTTCAGGAGGAAAATTTTTTGAGTAGTGTCAGAATTTCTGTTTTTTTTTTTTTTTTTTAATGCAAGTCTTTGTCCATTCAAAGAGTAGATTAGAAAATTGGTGTAATTACTTTGAGCAGCGAGAAGCAGAAGGGAAGATACTTCTTTCCATGTGGAATGGTGAACAGAGGGACAGAATAACTAAAGAGGATTTTTCTAATTGCACATGAGCCCTTCATTCTGTGGCATGGCTCTCCCCAGCACATCCTCCTTGACTTCCTCGTGAACCTAATTGAAAATCTACACTAGGGACCCAAGCTTCCTGTAGAAAACTATCATTTGTCTTTGGAGTACTAAAGAAGAAAAAGGTTGAGAGAGCCAATGATTAAATAATTCAACCCGCAAAAGAGACCCTACTGCCAGAAGTTCCTGGTTATTGAAGCAAATATAATTCCTTGAATTTACTCCATTTGTTAGGTAAAATGCTTGACATAAGAACAACCAATAATTAATCGCATACCTTTCATCACATAATCCCCCAAACTGTTTGGAAGGGAATAAATATGGTAGGATCCATATTTTAATACCACAATTCCATTTCAGCCCTGAATGAACTAATGATTCACTCATTTTCCTACCCATAAAATATATTACTTTAGCGATATTAAGATGGGATTCTCTGTGCTAAAATGAGTAGGATTTTATTATGAACTCAACAGCGATAATGCCTAAAAAACCAGTCATTTTTTTACCTCCTGGGGGCAAATCTAGTGACAAAATCTTTCACTGATTTCTCAAAACAAATTTTGTCCTTTTATTTTTATGGAAATTGGTACCTTTCTCCCCAAACTGCCTTTGACCAGACTGGTGTTCATTCAATCTCTGCTGATAATCTGAAGTTAACCTGGTGAAAATAAGAGACAATGCCACTTTCTTGTCTCAGTGGTTTATTCCAAGTAATTGTCCTATGATTTGGATTTCAAGTCAGCAAAAATTATTGCATGCCTACCATGTATGTATCAGATATTGAGTCAATAGTAGGGCTCCCAATGTCTATTGCTAAGACACTGGTCCTTTGAGCACAGGAGGCTCACAGGAGAATAAGTCTGCTCTGAAAACAAGTCAAATGCTGTGAATTCAGTGCTCTGAACACCTGGATAAAGGAGCTGGTGATTCTGCCTGAAAAGGAGTCATGTGTAGAAATTGAGGCAGTGTGTGACCAGAAAATCTGCTAAGCTATCATTGTGAAAAAGTGAAATTAAATATAGCACATTTTGCTTACATGATGGAAATAATTAAGGTCAGGAGGGGAATTATGTTATTACTGGGGATGCGAATCATGGATCTCATATCTCTTTAGACATCTATCACAGCATTTATGAATGAAATTCACTCATGGGTATAAAATTTGGTAAACTGAAAGCCCTATTTCCCTTAACTTATATTGAAAAAGCTGTAAGCCATGTCTCAAATAGACCCACCATAATAGGGTAATTTTATGTTGAAGGGGTTTTTAATTACAATTAAAAATTATTTTCTTTAATGGTTACAAGACTATTCAGATTATCCGTTTTATCTTGGTTGAGTTTTCGTAGCTGTGGTCTTAGAGAAATTGGTTCATTTCTTAAATGGTTCATAAATTTGACAACTCAAAAAGTTGTCGAATTTATGAGTGTAAATTTGTTCATAGTTCTCCTTTATTATCCTTAAGATGACTAAAGGATCTTCAATGATAGATATTTTGTACCTGATATTGGTGTTTGGGTCTTCTCTAGAGGTTTGTCACTTTTATTGATTTTTTCAAAGAACCAGTTTTTTTGTCTCATTGGTTTTCTCCATTGTTTTCCTGTTTTCAGTTTCAAAGTAACTTTATTGTTTCCTTCTTTCTGCTTGTTTTGGGTTTATATTGCTCTTCTTTTGTAATTTCTTGATGTAGAAATGTAGATTACCTTTTGAAGCCTTTCCTCAATTCTAACATGATCGTTTATTGCTATAAATTTCCCTCTCCACACTTTGGCTGCTTTCTACATGTTTTGATATGTTGTACCTTCATTTTCATTCATCATTCAGTTCGATTTTTTTTAATTCCTTTGATACTCACTGTTTGACCCATGGATTATTTAGAAGTATGTTGTTTCATTTCCAAGTATTTAGGGATTTACTGTTTACTGTCTTGTTGATTTTTAGTTTCAATTCATTATGGTAAGAGAACACGTTCTGTATGATTCAAATTTTTACAAATTTGTTGATGTTCATTTCTTTCTATGATATGGTTGATCTTGGTAAATGTTTCAAGGGCCTTTGAAAAAAATGTGTATTCTGCTATCATTATATAGAGTGTTCTTTCTATACAAATTAGACCCTATTGGTGGATTATGTTGATCGTATCTTCTATATCCCTGCTGTTTTTCTGTGTAACAGTTCTATATCAGTCACTGAGAGGGATGTGTTGAAGTCCCCTACTATAAATGTAGATTTGTCTATTTCTCCTTTCAGTTCTATCAATCAGTTTTAATTTCATGTGTTTTTTTAAACATTTTTTTATTGTGAAATATAACATATATACAGAAAAGTGATAAGTTTCAAAATGCAGTTTAACAGCAAATTTCAAAGTGTAGTATGGGTTACAGTTCCACGATTTCAGGTATTTCCTTCTGGCTGTTCTAATACACTAGAAAGTAAAAAGAAATCTATATAATGAGCCTGTGGTCATTATCATTTGTTAAATGCTAACTTCTCTGTTACAGCTTCTCCCTCTCATTTGATCATTTTCTCAGTTTTCAGGGATATTTGGCCAATGACCTTTCTAACTTCTTCATGGTGAAAAGGGGTTTTGATATTACCGGGTAGGGGAATGAAACTGTTGGCTGTTCTGGGTTTCAGGGCTTATCTGGCATAGCAACAATCTGGAGGTTTTAAGGTTCTGGAAAATAAACTTAGTAAGTAAAACATTTATAGAGTCTTAGAGAGAGCTCTGGGCTTTTCTTAGGGTTTTTAGGAACACTGTCGACTTGGGCTTGACAAAAGGTGGCAATTTGTAATATCTGGCTGAAGCTTGCGTAAGAGTAACCTCCAGAATGACCTCCTGACTCTATTTGAAATCTCTTAACCACTGACAGTTCATGTATTTTTAAGGCTCTGTGTTTTATCTGTTTGTTTGTTTACCCATTTCCATTTATTATGTCTTTCTGGTGGATCAACCCATTTATCATTTATATGACATCCCTCTTTTTCTTTAGTCATTTTCTTTGCTCTAAAGTCTATGCTATGGGATATTAATATAGCCATTCCAACCCTTTTCCCATGAATTTCTGCAAGGTATATCTTTTATTATTGTACTACTTTCAGCCTATCTATGTCATTGAATTTGAAGTGAGTTTCTTTTAAATAGCATATAGTTTGTTTGTGGTTTTTAATCTGCTCTCCCAATATCTACCTTTTAATTGGGGCATTTAAACCATTTACATTTAAATTAATTACTGATATATTAGGGCTTACATCTACCATTCTACCATTTTTTTTCCTCTGCTTCTCATCCTTCTCTATTTTCTTGCCTTCTCATGGATTATTTGAACATTTTTTAAGAGTTCTTCTTCATATTCTATAGTGATTTTGAGTATATCACTTTGTATAGTTTTCTTAATGATTGCCCTTTTTGTTAAAAGATACTCATGTGACTTATGATCTACTGGTATCAGTACTTTACCACTTTGAGTGAAGTATGGAAACCTTAATTCCATTTAGGTCCCTTTACCTGACTAATTTTAAATATCATTGTCTTGAAGATCAGACGGTGTTATAATGACTCATATACTTTGAGTATTTGTACTTTGTGCTGTAAATGATCTGTTTCATTTGTCAACTTTGTAGTTTCTTTCACAGTTTTTTTCTTTTATAGTCCTAGAGATTTAAGAAAATTCCCCCAGCCATGGCTTAAATTTATAGCCTTCAGCATGTTCAACAAGGAATAAACTAGGATATGTTTGCAGTCTGTTGCTTGTTTCCATCCCATGAAGTAAAACTTGGTGAGAAAACATTCTCTACAAATAAGGACAATATTGTGCAACACTGAAGTAACTATTTCTGAAGTTTTTGAGTCAAAAAATGTTGGCAGCCTCAAAAGGTTTATTCTGAGGCTAAAAAGATGGTGTCCTTCATGACCTTCCAAAGTTTCCACAGCTACCCTGGTGTTTTGGCTTTCATCCTGCTCTTAAACTGCTTCTGTCTTGAGGCTTTCCACCCAACCCATTGCATTATGCTGGGTGATGGGGGAACTTGGAAACCCACTCCCATCCACTGTGGCCCTCCATCTGGAATGACCCAAGTACTCCCAGCTTCCCAGATGAGGTTCCCCAGCCTTAGAAACATGTGTGAATTCAAAGTGCCAACTGTAAATTCAGCAGTCTTTCTGATATTCCTTTTCATAAAATCAGTTCCCACTCTAAAAGCAGATAGATACATAATAAGACAGGGGATTATGTTCATTTTCCCTTTTTTACTTCAGTTTTAAGCTTCTAAAGATAATAATTACTCTTTATATTTTCATTTTTACAACTTCATTTATTTACTTTTTATTCTTTTTTGGGGGGTTTGGGGAACATGATGCTGTAGCTGATAGAGTAAAAGAGAATTAAAACCAAGCACTGTGACTAATAGACTCTGGAGCCAATAGATTCACCCACTCCCCGAATCCCCTCACAATTCACTGCCACAACAAAAGTCATGGCCAGCCAGGGATTTGTCTGCTAGGTAATTACAATAGCTTTGGCTTGCAAAGGTTATTTTCAGTAAAAGTGAAAAAAGACCATAAGTAGAAAAATGGGTATAAATATAAATTTTTGTAAAATTGAAATTTTGCAAATCAAGGTATGGATGGGGTAAGGATGCACATGGGTAAGGAAAGAGAGAGACACAAGCAGTGGGAGACTCAGGGAGGTCAAATGAATGAGTCAGAAACTCTGGGGAGCAGAGAAAGCACCTGCTAGAAAAACTAGAATGATATGAACCTCTCTGAGTGGAAAGATAAAAAAGAGTAAGGGCTTTGTCAACTGATAAAGCTCTTGAAATCTTGGGATGGGAGGCGTTAGGGGAAATCAGGCAAAGATTAAACAGTAAAGGATCAAAAAGAATGAGATAAACACTCACCAAGCAGAGTGTTTAAAAAAATTATGTTGAAGCTATAAAATTAATTATATGCAGTTATTAAAATATTTTAAGAAGATGTAATAATAAAAGAAGATAGTATATTGTCAGTAAAATTTATAATCTTAACTTTGTTTGAAAAAAGTATGTGAGCCTCCAGTTTGGGCAATAAGGTGAACTAAACAACTTTAAAATTGCCATCTACCAATATAAAATATATAGAAATATTAAAATAACATGTATTGTTTTCAATGTATAACTGAGCATAAAAATATTACAAATGACAGTTCAGAAAGGGAGTCATTGTATTTGGGAACATGATATATGACCAGTATAGTGTTCCCATTCTGAGAAATGAGATAACATTAAGTAAATGGGGCTAGTCCATTTGCTAGCTATAAGCTAAAAATATAAAATCCAATCCAAGGATCCACATACAGAAAATTTGATAATGTAAAGACTGCAAGTAAACAAAAAATAGTATCTCATGACCTCGGGGTAAGAAA
This sequence comes from Choloepus didactylus, assembly GCF_015220235.1. Classification (NCBI taxonomy): domain Eukaryota; kingdom Metazoa; phylum Chordata; class Mammalia; order Pilosa; family Megalonychidae; genus Choloepus; species Choloepus didactylus. The sequence goes on from NC_051316.1 coordinate 17,015,405, forward strand.
GCACTTATTAATCAAGTATCAAAAGCATAAACCATGAAAGGAAAAAAAGCTGATAAATTTCATGAAATTTAAGCTTATGAATACTAAAAATAAAAATACTTTAAGAGTTCCAATGGATAGCCCAAGGGTTTAGGAAAGATATTGGCAATGCTATAACTGACAGATGAATAGTAAAAAAATACAAATATTTCCTATATATCAGTAAGAAATAGATAAAGAAACCACTTCAGAACAAAGCTTGTCTGTGCATATCAAGCCCTCTCTCTATTCATAGGCTCCCTCACGTTTCCCAAATGACTAAATTTGGCCAATAATATTTGAATGAAGAGTTGTGTACCATTTGAGGGTCTGGAAACTAAAATGCCCCACATACTTTTCCATGGGCTTTGGCTTCCCCAACTTCATTCTGAAATATGGATCGCTAACAATGGGATGTAATTGGATCCCTGCATCTGCTTGGAGAAGAGCCATCAACTAGGCTCTTATCAGTATAAGATGTTAGCAAGAAATAAAACTTGATTGGGTTAGCTCACTGAGATATTTGTGCTGTTTGTCAGAGCATCTAACATTAATTACCTTTAACTATTCAGAAATTAATGCCAGGGATGAGGTCCTTAGAAATATAAATCTGAGATCAGTGGCTTTGCCTTAGTTTGGGGTGACAGGTGGCAGGAAACTGAGCCTGCAGACATGGAAATCCATGTTTGGAAATAGACATATTTGGTAAACTATGTATCTGCCTGTGATAATTGAGAGGTACATCATGTGCCTATTGAGCTTGCAACTTTAGAAGTACTTAGAAAGAATCAAAGTGTATATGGGCTGCATTTGGCAAAGTGTTCCAAGAATGAGATGAGCATAAAAGAAAATTAGGCAGTTTTCAAGCAGAAATAAAAGGGAATGGTGAAGTTAAAAAAAGTCTAGCCATTTGCAGGGTTGGAAGACCCAACTGTTGTTAAATCAAAAGCTATAAGAAGGAATGAGGTTCTGGTCAACCATAATGACAGCATAAGGTGCTCCAGGGTGCTAGCCCTCCACAGAATCTTTGAACAATTAACAAAAACTGGCAGCCAAATCTTCCTCAAAACTCCAGAAAAGAGTTAAAGTGTTGCAGTAACTGGGCAAGTGCCAAATGAGGAAAACACAACTCTTATAATGGTAGGAGAAGCTCATGGTGCCTTTCTGGGCCCTCTCCCACCTGTCTCTGACACAGTGTGGAGACAGCCTACACTCTCATTTTAGGGTCCTAACCTCACAAATGGAGAATCTAGGAAAAGAAACCAAACTAAACCCAATGTGGGAAGAGGGAAGGAAATAAAGAAGATAAGAGCAGATATAAATGAAATAGAGCGTAAAAAAAAAAAAAGAGAGAGACAATCAAAAAAACCAAAAGTTGGTTCTTTGAAAAGATCAATATAATTGACAAACCTTTAACTAGACTGACAAAGAAAAAAAAGGGAGAGAAAACCAATAAGTAAAATCAGAAATGAAAGGAGGGGCATTTCTACCAACTCCATAGTAATAAAATGGTCCTGGCGCCTAAAATGTGCCATGTCATCATCCATGTTTTATTTCTCTCTCTCCTCTATCCACATGGCTGCAAGCAAAGGACTCTAAGATAGCTGAGTTGCCCAATAGAACAAGCCTGAATCTCTAGAGAATCCCCAAGAAAGCTATGTGATCCATATCATCTAAGACATGAACAAAATGTCACCAAGAGTCTGGCATTATTTAGTACAATTCATAGGGCTAATTTGCCTGTCTAATAAAATATGACAGGTGAATATGATGCAGACATACTAAAGAAGAAAAAACCTGAATGATCTTGTTTCAGTTTGCTAAAGCTGTCAAAATGCAGTAGACCAGAAATGGGTTGGCTTTTACAATGGGGATTTATTAGTTTTCAAGTTATAAGGTCATAAAAAATGTCCAAATTAAGACATCAACAGGAGGATACCTTCTCTGAAGAAAAGTTGTTGGTATCTGGGGTTCCTCTGTCAGATAGCAAGGCACATGGCCAGAGTCTGCTGGCCCTTTGCTCCTGGGTTCCATTGCTCTCAGTTTTTGGTTCCAGTGGCCTCCTCTCTGAGCATCTGAGTGTCTTCTCTTAGCATCTCTGGGGCATTTCTTTCTCTCAGCTCTCTCCCAATGTATCTACCTTTTATCCTTTCATAAAAGACTCCAGTAAAGGATTAAGACCCACCTTGAAAGGGCTGGATCACATCTCAGTTGAAACAACCTAATCAGAAAGGTCCCACCCACAGTAGGTCTGAACCCACAAGAGTGGATTAAAAGAGCATGGCCTTTTCTGGGGTACATAACAGCTCCAAACTACCACAGGTCTATTAAATGAAAAGATGCTCAGTATCTAGCAAATTAAAACAGCATTTTCCCACCTATTAGATTGGAAAAACTCAGTCCAATAATACCAAGGAAAATACAAACTTTTCTACATTGTTGGTGGGAGTATGAGGAGGTCAGAGTTAGAGTAGCAATGAAATGGATCTATTTTAAGTACAAAGAGATTTTCTGCAGATAATGATGTGCAGGCAAAATTATGGAAAGGACAGGAAGAATGGGCTCCAGGCTGTGTCTCCAAGAATGGCTTCCAGAATATGCAGGACTTCACTAGGGGGGCTGCTAGCTCTGCCACACTGAGATGGCAGGCAATAGGAAACTGCTGTTGGAAATACTGGGCTCAAGAACAAACCCCTTTCCCTGTTCCAGAGCTTGGGGAGCTGGGATGGGTTTGCCATGACTGCCACTGCAGAGAGCTCCTACATTGCCAGCAGAAGGCAGGTGAAAATGGCAGGAAGATGATCTTCCTCTAATTCCACAGCTACTTTGGAGAGCATTTTACCAGTACCAATTACATGTGAAGAGACACATAACCTATGACTCAGAAATCCTTCTTCTCAATGTGTACAGGGTGACCTGTGAGGGAAATTTTCGGCATTATTTTTAGCAGTGAAAATTTTGGAAACAACTAAATGTCTCTCAAAACAAGAATCGATAAATAAATGTCTTATTCATACAGTGGAATATTACAGAATAGTAAAAAATGAATGAACTGTATCTACATGTATCAACAAAGGCTGGTGCATGTAACAAAAATATAATTAATGGAAAGGCCCATGATAAAAATGTACATGAGGGTGTATTAGATAGGGCTCTCTAGGGAAACAGAATCAACAAGAGATATCTATAAATATAAGATTTTATAAGTGTCTCACACAACTGTGGGATGCACAAGTCCAAATTCTGTAGGGCAGGCAGCAAACTGGCAATTCCAATGAAGGTGTTTGATGAACTCCTCAGGAAATGCTTTGCTGGCTAGAGAAGAAAAAGTGAAGGTCCTTTGTCTTTCTCGCTTAAAAGTCTTCAACTGATTGGATTAAATCCAGCTGATTGCATTCTCTTATTGCGGAAGACACACCCTTCTTTGATGTGTCCGACTGATGATTTAATAAACCAGCCTTCTGGTTTATTAACCAGCCACAAATGTCCTTGCATTAACGTTTAGGCCAGTGCTTGCTTGACCAGACACCTGGACACCATCACCTGGCCAAGTTGACACATGAACCTAACCATCACAGAGGGTAATATCAGCAATGTATATATTATAAAATATACAACACAATAATCTAATTTATTTTTAGATGCACACAAGTGTACTGACTGCTCACAAACATACATGCTGGTGAGCAACCAAGTTCAAAACAGTGAAAGGGAAGGTGAGCAGATGATGAAGGGACTTTAACTTTACCATTATTTCATTTCTTTTTGTTTTTTTTCTAAAATCCAAGGCAATGGTGACAAAATGTTTACATTTAGTGAATCTCAGTGGACATGTGCACAGGTGTCTGGAATGTCATTACCTGTGTTTGGCTGACGGTTTATAATGTTTCTTAATTTAAAAGAAAAGCAAAAAGTGTATTCAGCCAATTATACAAAGAAAACAAAAGTATCTAAGATTGCTTGTGCCTAGAAAAAAATCATTAAATATGAAAGTAATTTTATTTTCATATAATTTATACAACACATATGTTTTATGTGTGGCAGAGGCGATAACCATACATTTGGGCAGAATTCAGAGACTATTAGAATTATAATCTACTATAGTCTAATTATACTATTATTAGTATAAGACTATAGTATTATAACTTATGAAATAACATATAAACTTTTAGGATCTATGTCAATAACTATCAGCTAAACATCACCAGAACACACCTCTAATTGACAAGGTTAGATTTCCTATTTTCTAAAGCAAGGGAAACTGCACACCATGGGGAGCTGTGGGTGACACAAAAGAGGGAAACCAGGAAGGGTATTTAGTGAATGTGGGGGTTGGCACTACTCACAGGATGGGGTTGGTGGGGACTAGGCAGACTGTCAAATAGGGAATAGCTGGAAGGGCCAGTGACCTTATCTTTAGACCATATCTTCTGTGCCACTTTGGATGTATTATGTCCCCCAAACGCCATTATCTTTGATGAAGTCTTCTGTGGGCAGATATATTAGTGTTGATTAGATTTTAATTCTTTGATTGAGTCTTTCCATGGAGATGTGGCCCACCCAACTGTAGGTGATAACTCTGATTAGAAAATTTCCATGTAAGTATGGCCCCGTCCATTCAGCATGGGCTTTGATTAGTTTACTAGAGCACTATATAAGCTCAGACAGAAGGAGTGAGCTTGCTACAGCCAAGAGGGACACTTTGAAGAATGCAGAGAAGCTGAGAGAGTAGCTGCAGATGAGAGACAGCTTGAAGGTAGCTGTTGAAAGTAGACTCTTGCTCTGGAGAAGCTAAGAGAGGACAAACATGCCAAGAGCAACTAAGAGTGACATTTTTGAGGAACTGCAGCCTAGAGAGGAACATCCTGGGAGAAAGCCATTTTGAAACCAAAACTTTGGAGCAGACGCCAGTCACGTGCCTTCCCAGCTAACAGAGGTTTTCTGGACACCATTGGCCATCCTCCAGTGAAGGTACCCGATTGCTAATGTGTTACCTTGGACACTTTATGGCCTCAAGACTGTAACTGTGTAACCAAATAAATCCCCTTTTATAAAAGCCAATCTGTCTCTGGTGTTTTGCATTCCAGCAGCATTAGCAAATTGGAACACCTTCCATATGAATCTATTGTTAGATTGGCTTGTCTGTGGGCTTATCTTGGAATACAAAGCTAAGCAACATTCAAGAGAAGAGCCATTGCTTTCTGGGTAATTGATGATAATAAATTCAGCTCAGCTTCTGCGAGTAAGACCTTTGAAAACAGGAACAATTACCTGTGTCTGGTTTCCTCAAAGTAAAAATGGGATCATATTAGATGATCTCTAAGAAATATAATCACATATAATCTTTCTCTTTATACCTTGCTGATTGTACTCTTTGCAGCTTGCCAACTCAGGTATTTTTAAAATAACAATTGGATGTACTAGCTTTTTTTGTAGAGTTCTATTTCTGAATTTTTTTTTTAAAGAAAGGAATAGTTGAATAGAAAAGAGTGCTAGATTTCTTCTCACTTTTTCTTCAAACATGTGTAACATTGTGCTTTTGCTTTTATTAAGGTTCCTATCTTTAAAAAAATTCTTTTTATTAGAGCAGAAAAAATAATACAGATAGTACAGAGGCCCAGCTGACCACGTTTCCTAGTGATACAAACTGTATTTAGAATAGAATAAGCCTGGAAATCACAAATCTATAAAGTGACAGCAATATAACATAACCAAACAGTCTCATGTGGTAAAGTAGCTGGGTTTCTGGAGCCAACCCTGTGTCCTAGAAAATGCATCATTATGGTCACAAACTTACTACTCTAGCCCTTTCTCCCATCCATTGTTAACTGTGCTGCTCTAAAATAAATCTCCATTGGGGATACCAAGCTCCAGGGAATATGGCTTTGAAAATATTGTCTCACATCAGATCACCTTAGAGACCTTTTCTAGCAAGCTTGACTTTTCCCTCATCATCTCTGTCTCACAGAATGATCACCCCCAGAACACCTCAAGAATGTATTTTCTAGGACAATCACCAAAGGACTGGGAGAATCTGATTTTACCTTTAAAGGGAACATGGATTGATTTAAAGAGGGAGCTATGAGGGACATGCTATTCCAGGGACATGCTTGACCAAACAACCCGACACCATAACCTAGCTGGGCTGATACATGAAATTAGCCATCACAAACCAGAGCACATCTGCTTCTCATTGTCCAAGCCAGAGGGTGGGAGGGAGGGGCTGCTGCTCAGTGCTGGGCTAACTGCCCTTGCTAAAGGCTCAGCTTGCAGATGTCTTTGCAGAGACCCCCAGGGTCTGCTGCCTGCACCCATGGGAAGAATACATGGGCACTTATCCTTTTGCCAAGCTTGTAGGCACAACCCCATCCCCATCCCTGCTCCAATGCACACTGCTCTACAAGGCAGCTTTCCTGCCTCACCAGCCTGGGCTGGTTGCTATGACAATGGTCCTCATTCAGATTTTAAGTTTCTATCACACCAACTAGAAAGGGCTCACAGTTACACATCTTGGGTTTCACAATGTCCACTCACTGTTTTACACTTTAAATGGCAGAATTTCTCAACAAAGTGGGTAGCTGTTGTTGTTCTTTCCATGTCTCCATAATCCGAGATAAGTATCAGCCTAGGGTTTGGATAAGGAGTTGTTCATTATTTCTGGAAAAAGAAGGAGAGAGAAGGCAAGTCTTGCCTCAGTGTCCTTGTCCATGGAGAGTTGTTATCGCAACTCTAACCTCGTGAGGAGACCGTCCTGTGAATGGTGATAGCTTCCTGCTGTGGTGAAGACGGGCCACTCTGGACATGGAACCAAGGCAGCCAGTTTTGCTGAGATCAGAGGAACCGTCACCGTGGATGCTCTTGCCCTAGGGTCACCAATCTCTAGCCTTAATTGGTTCAAAACTAACTGCTACACCATCCCTTAGCGTGGGGCTTTTGCTTGCCTTGCCCAGCTTGGAAAGAAAACTGAGATTTAAAAGGAGCAAGTTCAAAGCTGAGCCAGTCAGTGTCCATCTCCTTTGTCAGCATACATTCTTTATGTCACCAATGATCATGAACTTGTTTGAACGGCTGGGAACAAACCCAACAGAAATGTCCCCTCATCTCTCACATTTAATTTTCTTTGTTAGCCCAGCCACTGCATTTTGCATTTTTATTATCTGGTCTCCAAAAAAAAGCAAAATTGAAACACAGCAAACTTCCACAATATGTTTTAGAAGCTGTTGATTTTGGAGCAACATCAAAAGACAGTGAATAAAATTAAGATAATTTGGCCCTAATTTGTTTGCCTGCTGTGCAGTTACAGGCTAAGGACGAAGGGTGGATTTTATGGATCTTGTGTGTCACTTCAATTAATTAGAGTATGCTGGTGAAAACACAAGTGGGAATTGGGGAAATGGGGATTTTTCCACTCGTGACTTCCCTGGAAGCTCTGTAAGGACAGCTAAGAGCCAGCTGTATGATGACAGTGGGTCCCCACAGCTCCTCTACACAACTCCTCTGTAAAAGTTTCAGAAAACGAATGATTATGCTCTATGAAACTATAACCAAAAGGCATGGCAACATACCACATGGCCCATAATTTTTACAACATAGCAATAAGGAACCTCATTACAAAAGGCAACTTATCAACCTTCTCAGGTGACATCTCTTTACTGAGACAGGTCATGCATACATCTCCCAGTCTTCCAACAAGAGAGAGGGAAGAGGGTTTTCCCTCAAAGTTCTCCAGCACTTCTTTTGTGGATTCATTTCCCTTAGCCTCATTCCCAGGTGGCCCAGTTGTTTCCTGTGGAGAAACATTGGTTGCCCACCAGCATCCATTATTCCTTTCTTCCCTGACAGCAGTTTGATTATATTCAAGTTGTTAATATTTCAAGCTATAAAATGATACTTCCCAACCTCCACTGCAACTAGGGGTGGTCAAGCAACCCAGTTCTAGCCAATGAGTTCTGTATGGAATTCACAGGAAAGCCTTGTAAGGAGAGTGGACTCCACTAATATTTTGTCCCTTTCCCCATCCTCCTTTTTTTAAAAAATATGGAATACAAATATAATGGTTGGAGGTGCAGCAGCCATTTATGATAATGAGGGTACCTGTGGGTAGGGGCCATGTGGTAAGGATGACAGAGGATAAAGGCAGCAATAAGTTGGGGCATTGAAACATCACAGAGCCACTGAACCAGATCTGGACTGCCTTCCCTAAGAACTAATATTATGGGGAAGAAAAATAAACCCCTAATGACTCTATGCCACCCTTTAATAATAATCCAGCCCCCACCTCCACTGCCATGCCCCTCCCACCTGCATACGTCAATGCAAATACAGTGGAACTCTTGTCCCTGGATAGAACTCTATGCCTCTCTCTTCTCTTTCTTATAAAAACATGACCCATTTCCTTGGGTGGGATCCCAGAAAGACTGGTTTCTACATTGTCAGCAGAAAATGACTTCTTGATATTTCCTCAGCAAGACATGCTTTTGTGCACAATCCACTGATTTCCCCTCAGAGGTGTCCTTTCTCCTGCTCGCTCTCTGACCCCACCATGCACATCTTTCAAGACTCAATATAAACATAACCTCTTCTGAAAAACAATCCGTGATCTGCCCAGGCAGGATCAGGAGCTCCTTTCCTGTACTATCAAAGCACCTCCTTGTCTCCACTAAAGTGCAGCACTGGAGTAATTGGCTGATATTTGACTGTGCCCTTCATGTGAGATCAGAGGAGCCAGTGGTGGCGTTCATCCACTGCATTTCTGCCTGATTCTTGGCAGCCTGACAGATGCTTATTGAATGATTAAAGGAGTGGCTGTAGAATGCTCTTCAAATAGACGGTGAGCAGTGGTGGATCTGCTGTAACATTAAAGGGTATGTGGGTAGATGCCCTAAGAATGTCCAAATCCTGCCTTGGCCCAATATCTCCTCCTCTCTGTCAGGACTCATTGAGGTGGAGCAATAAAAAAAAAAAGGGACAGTAGAAAATGGGAAACAATATCTCTTTGCTCCAGCTGAATGCATGAGTGACCCCAAGCAAGATCAGCAGAAATACTATCTAGTCAACCCACAGAATTATAAGAAATAACCCAGTATTGTTGTTTTAAACCACTAAATTTTGGAGTGGTTTGTTACAGAGGAACTGATCACGGATACAAGATTCTTCTCCCTAAATCTTTATTTTCCATTAACTAAGGCAATATGAGCATGTTTCTTGGACCCTAAAAGAGTGCACAAGAGATAGAAAGACCTGAATGGGATATAAGCACTCACTTCAAAATAATATCTTTGGCAATAAATCCACAGCAAAGGCTCAGCCACTTCCTTTGGAAATGGGTACAGGGGCAAGGGTCTCAGGCCAACAGTGAGGACAGGGGCACTGCTTACAGCCCAGTTAGCTGTCATGTGGAGGGCCTGGGCTAGCAGAGTGATTTTATGTGCTTTGAGGAACAGCAGGGGCTCTGCCAAGGTGCTGGGGGTGGGCAGGCCAAGAGAATCCACATAACCTGAGCTGCAAGGCCCTTGTTTTCTGTTGGAGAAGCTGCTCCTCTTGGGGTTTTATATATTTGGCATTCATATAAATTTTTATTTGAAGTAAGGATTTGGTTGCTTTTAACAGTTGAGAATCTTTGGATTAGATTATTTTTAAGGGCCCTGTATTAGGAGTCTCCAGAGAAACAGATCTGACATGATATATTTATAAAGAGATTTATTACAAGAATTGGCTCATGCAACTGTGGGGATTGGCAAATCTGAATTCTGTAGGACAGGCCACAAGTTGGAAACTCAATAACGGTGAAACTGAATTCCCCAAGAGAAGCTGGCTGGCTGAAGTAGAGACAGACATTCTCTTTCTGACTCCTGCAATCCTCAATTCTTGCTTCAAGGCCTCCAACTGATTGGATTAGGAGACTGCTCTCATTGCTGAGGGCAATCTCCTTTGTTGATTGTAGACGTAATCAGCGATAAATGCAGTCAACTGACTAATGATTTAAATCCATCTATGAATTATCCTCACAGTAATAATCAAGCCAGAGCTCATGTGACCAAACAACAGGACACCATAACCTAGTCAAGTTGACTCATAAAATTAAACACCGCAGGCCCTTTTGGAGCTATGGTTGACTAAGCTGGGAGTTCATGGCTCCAGCAGGATGGAGCTCCTCTCATTTGATGCCTTGTCACATCTAGAGGAAGTTCGTGGCCAAAGACCCCACAGTTTGATATCAAGCTGTAGAAGATGCCAACGTGTGATGGATACTCAGAGCAAAGACATATGAGACCGGAAGTCTTTGTGCATCACGAGTTGTTCATTCTGATTCCTTTCTGAGATGATCATTAAACCCTCTCATGTGCAAGAGAGGCAGCCTTTGAATAGGCATTCTGGGAGTTCATCTATGCACTCCAGCAGTGACGGCTCTCTCATATGCGAGGATCAATCCTGTTTTTAAAGCATGGCCTGGAGACTTTCTTTATAAGAGGATATCAACTATCCATCACACACTCCTGAACAGCTAAATTCCCACAGCTTTTGGTCACATGGTATTCATCGGAAAGGGCAAGCATTCCTCAGTGGAATAAAAGTGAAGAATTTTTAATGTTATTGCAAAAGGGCTGTATACTTCCACTGTAATGTGGATTTATGCTGGTCTTTATTTCACCCAGTCCCTCAGGATACAGATGCTCAACAGATGTGCTGCCTTTAAAGGGGGCTGTGAAAGTCTTAATGAAGATTGACAGGCATGCCGAGACATGTGGGTCTGAGAGCAGCACCCTTCCCAGGACTCCAGCACCAGCCCCCTTTCTGCATGGCCCCCACCCCCACAGGCTCTGCTGTCCTCACTCTCCTCCCTCCAATGGAGGTGGAGGGAAAAGGAAGTTTGCTGTTACTGCCCCAACATTCTAGCTCTCGTCACCTCTTTTTAGCTTGACTGATTCGGAACAGGTTTGTGATAGAACAGCCAACCTCAGTGGAGGATTGAGAACCCAGAGATCTAGCTTTGGACAAGTATTCTGTCAGGTGCTTTATATGCAGTATTTCATTTCATTCAAATGACAATCCTATGAGATAGACATTAATCATCTCCAGGTTACACATTAGAAAAGTGCATCTGAAAACAGTATAAGTGAAGTGACCTAGACCACATAGCTGCAGTGCAGGCTTCCTCCAAGCCACAGCTGGAAGCACAACCAGAGAGTGGGTGAAGAAAAGAGGTCCGTAATGCTGCTAGGCCTTGGAGGTGGGTGTTTTTCCAGCTCTGAACCCCGCAAACATTGAACTGCTTCTCCACCTTTTCCCTAGAAACACCAGCAACTTGGTCCAAACCTTGCAGAAAGCAAGAGGTGATATAAAATGACACTTCCATGAGCCACCCACTTCATATTTTATTTAAACAAGAAATAAAATATTAGAAAAGCAACCATCAGTCTGCTTTCTGTACCTTCTGGGGAAGCAGCTGTCTCTTCTTGGATGCAAACAATAAGGGTTTTGCACAAGGCTGTCAGCAGTGCCAACATGGGTTGGCAATGACAAAGCCAAAAGGGATGGCTGCCGGCAGCCACAGTTCCCACAGCTACCCCGTGGCTTGCCAGGTCCTGCTTCTGCCCTTTTTCTCAAACACGTGACGTCCACAAAAACACGAATGTAATTTGAAAAGCCAACATGGCAAGTGGATTTTCAGTGTGACCATGGAATCTGACTTCAAACCAAAAGCCAATGAGAGTCGGAAGGGTAGAGGCAGAGAAGAACCTCACATAGCTTCTTGCTTTCACACTCAAAGAATTAGTTCATACAAAGGAATGGGGTTCTCAATCATGAGACGACGTGTATGAACCTTGAAGACATCATGTTGAATGAAATAAGTTAGACACAGAAGGACAAATATTGTATGATTCCACTTGCATGAAATATCTAGAAAGAGCAAATTCACAGAGACAGAATTTGAGGTTCCCAGAGCCTGGTTGGGAGTTGCGGAATGAGGAGTTACTGTTTAATGGGTATAGAGCTTTTGTTTGGGGTGATGGAAATGGATGGCAGTGATGGTAGCACAACATTGTGAATGCAATTAATACCACTGAATCGTACACTTGAAAATGGTAAAGTGGGATATTTTAACTTGTATATATGCTACCATAACAGAAAGTTTAAAAAATTTTTTCAAAGAAAAAATAGTTCTTTCCCGATCTCTCTTTTTTTTCCCCCCTCTTTTTCTTTTTGCATTTTGGACAATTACTTTCAGTCCCTTTGAGGCACCATTTGTCTGATAAGCCCAGGCTCTTTGCAGCCATCATCTGCCTGAAGATTTCACGATAGGGTCATGACCTATCTGTGATTTGTGTTCACAGCATCTCACAATGGGGAGTATACTTGAAACAAACTCTGACTTGCAACTTCAGAGTTATAAAGCATAAAATAGAGAAATTCAATATGGAAGAGACATTGCTTTTTCATGGAAAATTACTCCAAAACAATTGCACTATCCAGACGATATATGAAATGGGGGAATACAGAGGTGTGAGAGGGGGTGGTAAGAAATGGCTGAAGAAAAGCCTTCTCAGGGCTCATCTTACCACCTAACCCAGTGGAGGCCCTTCCCTGGAACTTTCTGTGCTCTATCAAAACTCTCAATTTCATAATTTTTTTCCAGATTTTAATTGTTGGATTTTCTAAATTTGCCTTGTTCATAGAAGTATTTCTAGTGCCTCCTCCCAGTGCCAGACTGTGGTTAATAAGAAATAAAATCCATGTAACTAGGTAACCCAAGCAGGACTTATTGCAGTGCCATCAGAAAATATCATATTCTGTGTCTCTCTGTTCCTTTAGAAAATATTCAGTAGAGGTATTTCTTCCCCTGGCCTTATCTTTCTTTTGCTATTTTTTAAACCCTTGATGATGGAAGTAGTCTGGTTATTCTTAAATTAACAAAAGTCCTAGGATCACTTTAAGTCTCAAAACATGGTCTCAATTCAGTAATTCTTAAATCTCGATCCAAGTCAACAGACATAGCTTTCAACTTACCCCCTAACCAGAGAGGGTCCACAGTGGACAGGCTGGCCAATCTGTGGCTGTGTTTTTCTCATTCTTTCCTAACCCTCCTTCCACTCATGGGTTGGGGGTTTAATGCCCATATAGACTTGTAGTTGAGCTGGATGTGCTCCAGGAAGCAGGGCTAATGGAAGTAAGAACGCTCTTACCCATTCTGCCCTCTAGGCCTGGGAAGGGTCTCCACCTGGTTCTTCTAAAGGTTGTTCTCATGGCTTTTCAAGGCTCCAGCCCCTCACTGGTGGTCTCTCAAATGGAGTTTCCTTCACCTGCAGTTCAGTTCACTTCACTCTGTTGATTGCTTACTCAAGAAGCTGGAGATCAACTCTAGCTTCTCTTCTGCTGAGGTCTGATTTACTATCCTGGCCACTTCACTCACAACTGTTGCAGTAAGTCATGGTGCATTCTCAGGTGGGGCAGGCTCTGGGTGCCCAGTTCCAGATGATGTCTGATTCCCTGTCACCAAAGTCACCATCCAGCCTGTTGCTCAACCTCCAGGTCCTCACCCAGAAGCCTGACACTCAATCATCTTGTCTCCTATATGCAGGAACACAGCAAGGTCCCCAAGGATTCCCACAAAATCCCACCATCTTGACTTGAGGTTAAAGGGAAAACATCTCCGTCCCTTCCAGGGCAGTGGGATTTACACAAATGCCCTCCAAAATAACCCTACTTACAAATGATCTCCCAGCCTCTCTGCTTTGAACCCAGATGCTTCTGAGTTGTAAAACCAGTTTTTAACCAATTCCTCCATAAATTGTGCCCAAGACGCAGCACCATGTTTGGAATGCAGCCATAGATATTGCTTGCTGCCCAGGCTACAGCTTCCATTTTAACATCCAGTTATAATCATTTTCTTCTCCTTCTCCATCTCTGAAATGACTGATATTTCAGTTGAACGTATTAGATCTTCAAACTAATAGGATTTGTAATTCTCTTTAGTAAGCATGACAGGATTCTGTAAACTTCTAGAAACATGATCTCTTAGGAGTTTCTCCCCAATGCAAGCCCAGCCTCAAGGCAAATGCGGTCCCCACAGCATCTAAATGGTTCTGTTTAACTAAACAATCCGATGTCCCAGGGAATGTTCTGGTGACCTATTGACCATATTTTCCTAAAGGAGGAGTCAGCTTTTAGACTTAGATGAAAAATACAGAAAAACAACTGAATAAAGAAAGAATTTGCAAATGGGTGGCCCAAATCTCTCATAAAGTTTGACTCATCTTGTAAGCCCGGAGGAAGTCTAAATACACCTCCCATAATTTTCTCCCCGCAAATGTGGTTTGAATCCAGAGTAATGAATTCTGTGCACTTTCATTTTACAGCCCTCCCTAATAAAAGACGTCTCTGCCCCCATGCTGGCAGCAGAATGCAGTGTCTCCAAAGGAATGCTTCATCATGATGCAATTTGCCTCTGTCCCAGCAGCAGCTGCAGCTGATTATAACTCGGCTGTGGGCTGTGTTTTATTTATGATCCACATCCTCCCTTTCAAAATCCTTCAGCATACACCCAGGGAAGTAAAATCAGAGGCCCCTGCAAAGCTTGAGCTTGGGAAATGCACTTTCCCCTCCTTCTTCTCAGGGCTCGACTCCCAATTCTCAGTAGAAATTCCAGGTCCAGCACTTACCTTCCATGTTTATTTCTTCTTGGGGATACTTGGCAAATAGTATGCCCTCCAAAGTCCTAGGTGGTCAATTTGCCTTTAAGTACTTCCTACTTCTTAACTGCCATCTAAGTATTTTCTTCTAATTAGTGAGAATTGTCCTCAAAAATTCATGCTGCCCATTCTGAATTATGCTTTTCCCCTGTTATCTCTGGACATCATCTAAGCTTGACTGTCCCTTCATATGCCACCCATAGTTTAACCTCTCTGTTTGCTTCTTTGATAAGCTTATCACCTGGACTTCTTCAATGTTACATTTCCATAAGATAAAATGTCTCTGGAAATTCGTACTTACTTTCAAGAGCTTATGGCTTCCAATTAAAAGCAAAGAGAGTCTTTTGGTCAAGGACTTTAGGGAAAATACATTGCCATGGGGTATTCTTCATATTTCATTCATATGACAGCTAAGAGAGCATTTCCCAATTAAGATTCCATCTCAAACACTCGTGGTTCTCACTCACCTTCAAGAGGTGTGCTTTCCTGAGGTTAGAAGGTGAGCCAGGCTCAATAAACTAAGAGAAGGAGATCAGGAAGAAAATTAAGAAGAAATGAGATCATTTTGATGCCAGAAGAGAAAAACAGAAGAATGACCTGATGATGTTCTTCAGCTCCATGAGCTAAGTATATGCTCAAAAGACTGAATTTGTTCAAAAGGGCAGATGCCGAAGCAGACGGGATTATGTTAACTCAAATGCATGCTTTTATAGATGTGTATGTAATCATTTGTTCTGACAAGCATTTGCTGAACATATCCTGCAGGTCATTCAAGGAATGGAGGACTTTTTGGACCTCTCACCCACTCTCTGTCTGGGTGTTGGAGGAAGGAGGCTTTTCTAATCTGCCTGGTCCATGTCTGGGACAATCACTGGGCCATGGGTTATAGCCTGCTAAGCCCTATGTAGCTTTGAGTTGGTTCTCACTCAAGGTACTCTCTCTTCTGCTTACCCATCATGGAGAAGACTTGGGTGGGAGTTCCCCCCTCAGGATAGTTGCATCCAAGCCTATTTGCACCATCTCCACAGTTGCAACGTGAGGAGAAATTTAGGACAGGGTCTCTCTCTGTGTCTGCCTGCTCCATCTTCTCCATGCCAGCATCCCAAGCATGCTGGTCCCAATAAAGAGATGATGTGGAAAGGAGAGGAGTGGAGAGAATGAGGTAGGAGCCAATGCAAAGTTTCTCCCAAACCCTTGCTTTGGAGTTTGTTAGTGCTCTCCCAGCTGTTCACAAAGGGCTCCATGGGCCCCCACTCTGCTCTGGTTTTCTTGCGTACATCTCCTTGGCTGATATCTGTGCAACCATGAAAGATGCACAGCCTCCTAGCAGGGTTCCTGGGGTCAGTCCCTGAGTTGGGTGGGGCAGAGATGACAGCCCTTGTCTTTACAGAGCTCATAGTCTTGGTGTGGAATTTCCCTCTGTGCAAATCTCTGAAATCAGAGGCCGTGATCATTGGTCTGGTAGAATGCAGACAGGACTGACTCTGAAAAAATGGACCAGATCCAGAACTAGGGGCTTTCAGATCCTGTTTGCCCTGGGGCCAAGGGGTGCAACTAAGGGATTTTGAATAAATAATGTCTGAGAAGCAATGGATTAAATAACTTCTCAGTGCTCTTCTCCTGTCTGGTGAGTCCGTGCTGAAAGTTCCAGAATGGGTTACTCACCTCCAGAGCAGACAATTCCACACACTGACTACCTTTCTTCAGGTATACCAGGCACTTTCCCCAGCTGGAGATGCACGGTTCCCTTTGCTTTCTTTTCCTTTGAAATAAGAATTTTAGCGTTTCTCCTTCTCATACCCCAAAATGTTTTTTATAGAAAAATTTTTATAAAAACTATCCATACTGTCTCATTCAAGAATACTTTAAATACTTTAATGTAGGTCATTCCAATATTTTTTTGCTTTACATATAAATTTGTATATATGTATAACATAGATATCCACACACAGTCTTTCTTTCTCTCAAAAACTGAGATCATATGATTTCAAAAGCTGTTAATTCACATAATCTGATGTCTTTAATATCTTTCTGCAACATCAGTTTTAACAGCCTTTGCAAATTCCATTCCTGTGGGTCTACCGTAATTTTCAAAAACCAATCTTTGTTTTTGGACTTTTAAATTATTCCTCCCTTACTTATCTATTCTAGTATTGGTAGACATTTGCTTGGCTACTCCTAAAATAGAATATCTTTGCCAGGTTGATGAATGGAAGATGAGAGCTCATTATTTTAATTTGCATTTTCATTTATGAATTATCCTTTCATATCCTTTGGCCAATTCCATTAGTGCCTTGGTATGTTGCTTTCTGATTTACATATGTTTACAGTATAAATCTTTCATCGCACATAGTGAAAACATATGATTCTTTTTTCTGTTGTTTGCCTTTCCAGTTCCTTATGGGTACTTAATATGCACACCATTTTTGTTGATGTGGTTTGCTTTGAGTGGGAGGAAAGAGGTCGCATCCATTATTCTTTAACCTCATGGGCTCTCCTTTGAGGTCCTGTTTTGAAGGTATTTTTTCAGCCCAAGATGTATCTGTATTTTTTCTTTACTTTTATGGCTTTGTTTATTTTCAATATTTAAGCCTTTTACCCATCTGCAATTTAATTAGCTGTATAGTATAAGGCAAATTTTCCCAATTACTCTTTTGAATGAAAAAATAGTTTTGAAATGCCTCCTTTCTTCTATATCAAATTCTTATAATGCTTGGATATGTTTCTTCAATTTCTTTTCTGTTTTATTTGTCTACCTGTACATTCCTGAGCCATCGTTACATTTTTGAACTTACTGTAGTTGCCAAATATGATTCCATTCCTAGTACAGCGAGTGGTCCCTTCTTTCATTGCGTCAATAAAGTGTATTAGCTACTCTCAGGCATTTATTTTTCATCCCAGGCAAAATATAAGGCAAAAGTGAAAACACTACGGACACTGTTTTCCAGCAAACTCCTATTGTGGCTTTTGCTGCATTCCACGTCATTCTAGTCCCTGGTTATGAGTGAAACATCTTGTATTCGCTAAGATCCTTAAAAATCCAAGTGCAGATGGCAAGACCTGCCTTCTCTTGCGGGTATACACTTCCCTTCCTCCATCTGAAAGTTTTGAAAGGATATGGGTAAAGGAAGAATGGCTCATGCCTCAAAGCAATTCGGGTAACCACAGGCCAGAAAGCTGGACTCGGTGAAAGGCAGCCCAGGGGGATTTCCTGCGTAGAGAGAGCTAAGGACCGCCAGGTGGAGGCAATTTCTCCAGGATGCCTTCCGCAGTGGGAGGTCCCCCAAGGGTCTGCAGAGTGGACCCTCCGTGGAGACTCCCCAGAATTCCTTCCAGCTCCCAAGTGCAGGAAATTGAGCTTTTTGGGCAAGGGGCCAAGTTAAATTGGATTGACTCCAAGATGCATTGCAAGACTAATGCAGACAGCTAGAAGCACAGATGCGGTGGCTGGGAGCAGTCCCCTCAGCCTCCCACGGGCTTCCAGCTCCTTCGGAGGGCAGGTGGACACCCTTCCTTCTCACGCTGTAGAGTTGGGAAGTGAGGCATTTCCTGATGATTGAAAGAAGACACTGTGAGAAAAAATTAGCACAAAGGGCAGAGAAAAGCAGCAAGAACAACCTGGTTTAAGGTCTGCTGTCTCGAAATTCTTAATAGTTTTTGAACGAGGGGCCATGCTCTTTAATTTTCACTGGACCGGGCAAAGTAAGTAGCCAGTCTTAATGAGCAGTATAGGGAAGAGTAATTTCTTTAATTATATGTTTTTTGGAGCCTTCTCAAATTCAAGTCCTTCTTTCTCTGTGTATCCTTTTTTAAAAAAATCAGTTTTATTGAGATATATTCACATACCATACAATCATCCACAGTGTACAATCAGCTGTTCACAGTACCATCATACAGTAGTGCATTCATCACCCCAGTCTATTTTTGAACATTTTCCTTACACCAGAATCAGAATCAGAATAAAAAATAAAAATAAAAATAAAAAAACACCCAAATCACCCTCCCCCCCCCCATCCCACCCTATTTTTCATTTAGGTTTTGTCCTATTTTTCATTTAGGTTTTGTCCCATCCATCCATACACTGGATAAAGGGAGTGTGATCCACAAGGTTTTCACAATCACACTGTCACCCCTACATTGTTATACAACTGTCTTCAAGAGTCAAGGCTACTGGGCTGGAGTTTGGTAGTTTTAGGTATTTACTTCTAGCTATTCCAATATATTGAAACCTAAAAAGTGTTATCTATATATTGTGTAAGAATGTCCACCAGAGTGACCTCTCAACTCCATTTGAAATCTCTCAGCCACTGAAGCTTTATTTCATTTCATTTTGCATCCCCCTTTTGGCCAAGAAGGTGTTCTCAATCCCACAATGTCGGGTCCAGATTCATCCCCAGGAGTCATATCCTGCATTGCTAGGGAGATTTACACCCGTGGGAGTCAGGTCTCACGTAGAGGGTCTCTGTGTATCCTTTTGGTAACAAAAGTGTTGGAGTTTCCACTTTATCATATAAAACTTGAGTATTTATATTAAGCAAATTAATTTCCCATCCCTAACATTAATAAGGCTCAAAAGACACGGTATTGGGTTCATCTATTCAGTAGTATAATTCATCAAGACTAAAACAAGGGAATCTGATTTGGGATTTAATATTGTCATTTTATTTTAATTTAACTTAAAAAAATTAAAAAAGGATCAAGAACCAGGAAATCCCAGACACAGTGCTAATCCTGGAGAAATGGTTAACACAGACAGTAGGCTTTCCTTCTTCCCTCTTTCCTTACCTCCCATCCTTCCCTTTTTTTTCCTGCTTTTTTTTTTTTTTGCCTTTCTCCTTTCCTCTATCTGTTTTTCTGTCCTTCTTTGATTCTGTTTTCTACTTCCTTTCTTGTGCTTTATCCCTTCATCTCCCCATTCATTTAATAAACTTTACCTTGCACCTAACATGTACCAGAATTCCAGATTTACAGAGAAGTCTTCAGTGGGGTTTCAGTGTAAAGAGGGAGGTGCGGCCGTGCCCAGGAAGAATTCCTAGCACGTTGAATGCTCAGATGGGGAGAGGATGGTGGTTAGCCAGGAGGCCATCCGTGAGGGTCCTGAGGATCCTGAGGATGAATGCAACCCACCAGACAAGCCAAGTCTGCCAGAAAAGGGCTCGTACACATCAGAGAGAGGCCTCAAACGTGTCCTATCCATTTAAAGAATTGGCTCACACAATTGTGGAGACTGGCAAGTCTAAGATCTATAGGGCAGGCTGGCAGAGGCTGGAAATTCCATTAAGGGTGATGTTGAAGTCTTGAGTCCGAAATCCTTAGAGGGGGCCACAAAGCTGCAAATTCTGAAGGGAGTTGATCTTGTGGTCTTGAGGCAGGATTTCTTCTTCCCTCTGGAAACCACAGTTCTTTCTCTTAAAGCCTCCAACTGATTGGATAATAAATGCATTATCCAGGGTGAGTTTCTTTACTTAAAGCCAACTGTAGGTGCCAATCTCATCCCCCAAATATTTCCATCGCAACAGTGGTAGATCAAACAACTGGACACCATCACCTGGCCAAGATGACACATAAAATTAACCATCACACATGTGTTATATTTGAGTAATAACAAGGAGTTTGGTATAAATGTATAATTGAATGTGAGCAGAAATCAATCTACTTGTCCCCTTGAAGTTGTCAAGGGAAGAAATCTGTCCAGCTGAGGCCAGGGAGAGATGTGACCCTCCAGACCGGTTGTCCCATCTAACTTGGACAGGCTTCCTGAGCTCACCTCTGCCCCCTTTATGTTCTTTGATTTTCTTTGGCCTTCGTTTTCTTAGTGGCCTACGCTGCCCTCACCCCTCTGTTTGTGACAGCCCATTGCCAGCTTCTGATTTCCTTTCCCTGTTTCTCTGGATCTGCTCTCATCCAGGTTTAGAAAGCTTTTCTGTTAATATTGAGTCACAGGGCCAGTGCCAGCTTCATCATGAGAGTCAGTAGAGAAAAGCTGGATCAGACACAGGGTTTTGTGGCTTGAGTGCTTGACTCAGGTTGGAGTCCACATCCTCAACATGGATGTCATGGTCTCCATATGGCACTCACCAGCAGACCCTCCCGCAGCATTGCATGGTATCAACAGCTCAGCCCCGAATGCAAAGCCTTCCCACCTAGAACCTCAGCACACAGTGTTCCCACTGTCTGGGAGGCAATTACCCCTGCTCCTCAATGTCCTTCACAATTCTGCTCAAACTTTTAGCAGGTGTGGTAGGCAGACTTCTAAGATGGCCCAATGGTCCTGCCTCCTGCTGTCCCTGCCCTTGAGTGGGGCTGGACCCAATATCTTGCTTCTAACCAATAGAATATGGCAACGATGATGGGAGGCCACTTCCATGATTAGATTGCAGAAGACTGTGACTTCCGCCTTGCTAGCCGATTCTCCTTTCTGCTCAGTGTGCACATTTTCATGATTTGTGATGTTGGAGAAGTCCATATGTGGGAAATCGAGGCTTCTCAGTCCAACAGCCTTCAAGGAACTGAATCTTGTCTGCCACCGTGTGCTCTAGGAAGTGGATCCTTCCTCTCTCAAGCATCAAGATGAACACAGGCCAGCTGACACCTTAATAATTGGCAGGAGACTCTGAAGTAGAAAATCTAGCAACATTGTGCCTGTATTCCTGATCCACAGAACTATATGTTGTTTTAAACTGCTAAGTTTTGGGGGTAATCTGTTCTGCAGCAGCAGATAGCTGATGCAAAAGGCACCAACCCTGGATGCCCACCTCCCAACCCCTGTCACTGGATACATTTTTCAGTAAAGGCTGATGCCCTTTTTGGTGTACCCTAAGCACCCTTTGTGTAGCTTTATCACAATATTGATCCCAATTTTGTAATCATCTGCTTAGTTAGCTTATTGTGTAGTGTATCTTTGCGTCCCCCTTAACTAGCATTTTTTCATCTCATGAATAAGTACACAAATGTTTGCTAAATGGGTGTTAGGGAGTTGGGACTGAACTTAAGGTAATGTGACCTCATGGGAGATTTTTTTTAATTAAAATGTTTTACTTTGTAATCATGGTAAGTGCATAAGCAGTTATAAGATAATATGGAAAGATCCTATACACACTTTACCCAGTTTCCCCCAATAGTAACATCTTGCAAAACTATAGTATCACATTGGAACAAGAAATTGACATTGAATACAATCCACCATCTTATTTGGGTTTCCCCAGTATCACTTATGGGTGTGTGTATGTATCTGGTTCTAAGTTTTATGGCCAGGAAGACTGTGTAAACATGACCATAGTCAAGATAATAAATGGTTCCATCACACAAGAATTCCTCATGTTGTCCTTTTATAACCACACCCATTTCCCTTCTCCATTCCCATCCCTAAACACTGCCATTCACTAACCTGTCCCCATCTCTGAAATTCTGTCATTTCAAGAATATTATGTAAATGGAAGCTTTTTTCACTCAATATAAGTACCTTAAGGGTCATCCAAGTTGATGCGTGTATCAATACTTTGTTCCTATAAAGACATGTTCAAATTCCAGCCCCTAGTCCTACAGGAGGGAACCCATTTGCAAATAAGACCTTTGAAAAGGTTTTTATTAGTTCAGGTGTGGACTCTTTTGTGAATAAGATCTTCAAAGATCCCCCTTAGATGAGGCCAGATTGAGTCGGGGTGAGCCTTACTTAATCCATATGGCTGTGGTCCTTATAAGCAAAGGAATTTCAGATGCAGTGAGTCAGCAGATGCCAAAAGTAGGAGAAGCCAGAGAGAGAGACAGAGTTATCGCTATGTAACAGAGGTTTGCCATTGTCAAAGCGCTATAGACTTTGGAGAAAGCATGGCCTTGGTGACGCCTTAATTTTGGACTTCTTGCTTTCATAACCGTGAGCTGACAAATTCCTGTTGTTTAAGCCAACCAGGGTGTGGTGTTTGTCATAGTAGCCCAGCAAATGAAGACACATGGTCAGAAAGTAACACAGCTTGTTTAACCACTCACCCATTGAGGAATGCGCTGTTTCTTTCCACTTTGGGGCTATTACATGTAAAGCTGCTATAACACTTGTGTATAGGTTTTTGTGTGAACATAAGTTTTCATTTGTCTCAGATAAATGTCAGAGTACAATTGCTGGGCCATATAGTAAGTGCATGATAGTTTAAAAGAAACTGTCAAACGATTTTCTGGAATGGCTATGCCATTTTATACTCCTACTAGCAATGCGTGAGAATCTCCGCACCTTAACCAGCATTTGTCATTTTCCCTTTTTTTTTAATTTTAGCTGTTGTGATAGGTATGATATCACATTGTAGTTTTAATTTGCATTTCCCTAATGGCTAATGACATTGAACAGGTTTTTTTCATGTGCTTGTATGTCATTTAGTGAAATGTTTGTTCATGTCTTTTGCCCATTTTCTAATTTAATTTTTTTTTAATATTTTATTGCTGAATTTTGGGAATCTTTATATATTTTAGATATTAGTCCTTTGAGAATTGGAAGTCAGTACCATTTTCAAGTTCAGACAGGTAGCCATCCAGACCCACTGCACTTCTCCTTATCACTAACTTCTGGCTACCTGAAACCAAAAAAAAGGTTTTTAAAAATTTACTCGTGCAATCGAAGGCCATTGTATGATCAACTGAGGTCAATGTTGGGGACAGAGGGCATTTGGGGATTCCTGTGACTGCTGACCAGCTGCCCAAGTGCCAGCCACATGGGGCCACACCCCAGCCCCTGCAGAGCACTGCCCAGTCCATCTGAACACAGCAGCTGTGAAGACACCCTCAGTGTCCCTGTAGTGTACCTGGGACCCTTACCTCCTTGCAGGACTTAGAGATGAACAGAGCAGGCTGCAGGGTGATGGTCAGAGTGGACTTGAGTTTGAGGCCAGCACTAGCCAGGGCGGTCTCCAGGGACAACGAAGGCCATGGTGGAGCCAGATCATGGATCCTGGCTGGTGGAGTGAAGGTAGGAGGGACAAGGGTGCAGTCACCCAGACATGGCCCAGCCACACCTCACAGGTCACCAGGAACTGCAGGGCTCTTAGAGCCAAGGAATTCTCTCCCCAGCTATCCCCTCTTCCTCTGAAGCCACTTGAGGAGTGAGATGGGTAAAACACCTGAAATGCAGGGTGTCTGACCCAGGTGCTGCAAACATTATGCATTGGACTAGCTCCGCAAGGGTTTATCCCTTGCTGTATAAAGAGTGGAGATTCTTGAGGAAATATAGGTTAAAGGATGAAAAAATCCACAATGTGTATATAATGAAAATTATCCAATTAAAAAGAACAAAACAAGGGCTTTTTCAGGAATACAAAGGTCCGCCCTGCAGGAGGCTGTGAGCCTGGTGGTCTCAGAACACTTACCATGCTCATGTTTGCTACAGCCTCCTCAAGAAACAGACCCTGATGCTCAATCCCCAGCAAAGAATGCTGATCAGTGCTCTGATAAACCTCGTGTTCTTTTTCAATATTTCTGTAAGACAAACAAAATGCAAAAGAATTGTAAAAGTACTAGTTAAGTTATATGCTGTGGCTCCTTCTGTTTGTTTGCTCTTCAGAAAAATATAAGTTGTCAAAATGAGGATTTGTGAACTGCAATCTAAGAAGGAAATCATTGGTTGCACTGTGGCCTGGGGCCTGTCAAAAGGGAGAGGACTCAGCTGGTGATGGAGGGAGGCAGAAGAGGGAGTGGACAGTCCTGTGAGGTCAGCTGCCCCCCACTTGCCTTTGGGTCATCCAAAGCACTTCAGAGTGGATATGCTTGAGGGACAATTTAAAACTCTACTCATCTCTTTTGCAAGAGGAGCTTTTAAAAGAAGCAGGTATACTACACAAGAATGGGGTAAAAATCTTTAAGGATGAGGGCTGGAAAGAAAAAAAATGCAGGATACATGTGAAAAATTGCAAAAACTGCACTCCTCTTGTTCATTTCCTCCATGAACACTTATTGAGAACTTCCTGGGTCCCAGGCCTCATTTTCTTGGAACAAAACCAGCATGGGGCTATGGTTTCGAGCTCACAAACCAGCGGAAGGCAGGCATGGGGATCGCAAAGATTTCAGAAACATCAGCTGTGCTGTGACTGAGGTGCCCAGGTTGCTACGGGGACACAACAAAGGTGGACTTGAACCTCCTTAGAGTGAGGACCAGAGCCAAAAGATGTCCCTGGAGGAGCCCACCTTCAAATGGCATGGCTTAACTGGCCAGAGCTGCTGTGATGAATACCACACCATGGGTTGGCTTAAACAACAATGTGTTGACTCATGGTTTGGAAGGGTAGGAGTCTGAAATCAAGGCAACAGCAAGGCTACACTTTCTCCTTACAGTCTGCAGCATTCCAGTGCCGGCTTGCCACAATCCTTGGGGATCCTTGGCTTGCATCTCTGCCTCCTATCACGTGATGATGTTGATTGTCTCCTTCTATGGCTTTTTTTCTGACTTCTAGCTTCTTGGTGGCCAGGCTTCTCTTTATAAGGCCTCCAATAATCTGGATTAAGACCTGCCCTGATTCAGTTTGGCCACATCTTTAATAATGACATCTTCGAAAGGTTCTGTTTACAGTGAGTTCATACCCTTAAGAACCCAAATTAAGATTTAAAACATGCCTTTTCTAGGGGACATGATTCAACCCCAACAGTGATATCAGGGTGCCACATATGGATAGCACAGAGGTGGAGGAGGGGGGTGGCAGCTTCTTATTAAGGCTGAGCGGGGTCAGCAGCTAGAGCACACAGTGACAGTAGGGTGAGCAGTGAAAACTCCTTCCTCAAAACTGTGAGTCATCCCTTAGAGTGTTTAAGCAAGTGAGTGACATTGGTTTCATTTTGCAAAGTCTCTACTGGAAGTTGCATGGATGAGAAGCGGGCCAAGTCAAGGGCCTTGGTGAGAAATGACAGGGCAGCTGTCCTGGAACAGAAGAGAAGAAGCTGAGCTGTGCTGATTGAGACTCTAATGTAATGAACAGTGGACACAGGGTGAATGAGTGGAGAGTTCTGGGGTGCGGTCCACCCCTGTCTAGGTGCTAGGTGAGTACAGTGCCTTGCAGGGAAGGAGAAGTGCACGAGGCATGTCCTGCATGGAGCCAAACGTGAAGCTGTGTGCTTCAGTGGAAAGGAGGCCCAGCGAGGCAGCCTGGGCCCCATCCTTCAGTAAATGGAGTCCTGGGTGCAAGTGATGCTCACCAGGGAGAACAAAAGGAGAAGATGAAATGGCCAAGGGTAAGACCCTGGAGGAACACATAGCTTACAGTGTGGTAGAGAGGAGGCACTCCCTGACTCTGAGAGCCTTCACCTGTGGATGGATGGTGGGAAGTGCAGGCTTCCAAGAAGCATGGCTGCAAATGGAGAGACAGGGCCATCATCACAAACGGTTATGGGACTGAGTTATGCAAGTGGGTATACTATGGACAGGGGATGGATGGATTTAGAGAACCAGGAGAAGAAGGGCAGGAGACGATGGTGCTCCAAGGCCAAGAGCAAGATAGGCCTAGCTCAGGAGCAAGGGAGTCTCTTCTCTCAAGGCGGAAGGGACTTGACAACAATAACTCTGGATTTCTTGCAGAGTTAGGAGGAAAGAAAGGTGGTCATGTACAGTTGTATAGGTTGGGAAGTGCACATAGTTGCTTTTTCCTGATTTGCTGGTAAGCTAGGAATCCAGGTGTATGCTGAATGGAAATAGAAGGGACTAATAATAAGTTGGAGATTTGAAGGAAAAGGCAAACCTGGAAATGGATGCAAAAGAAATGGAAAGGGAAAAGTCTGAGTGAAGCAGCAAACATTTTTTCTCCTTTCTCTTTTCCCAAGTGGTTTTAAGGAGTGCTCTTGACTATTGTTATTCCAGCATATTAGCTAAGAGACCATATTCAAAGACAATTTCCCCCAATGACAGAAAGTAACAAACAAGAAACCTTGAATTGGGACCCCTGCAGTAATAAGCTTGCTTTAATAAAATCTGGCAGACTAGACTGGCCTAATTATTAAAATCAGAATGGTTAATTCACTGGGTATTTCAAAATATTCAGCAAAACCGTTTCTTTTTATACCCGATGTCAGATTTTTTTTTTTTTTTTTTTTTTTTTTTTTTAAGTACTAATGAAATGCAGATACTGGCAACTTTTATTTTATCCAAACTCCAGACTGGCTACACCTCCAGCACACAGTCTTATATAAACAGAGGGTTTTCAGGGTGATAAGGGCCATTTAGCAGTCAGGCTTACCAGATTGCATCTGTGCTGTTCATCTTCCCCTCAAAAAAATGATACGGTGCAAACCCACAACCTCTGCAGCCTCCATTTGTGCACATTCTGGGCTGATGCAGGCAAAGGGAGACCACAGCACACACACCGTTGGCTTTGAAATGCTTCCTTTTATTGGAATCCATTGCCCCATCATGGTGTCACAGACTCATGTGGCATTGGTTCAGATGTTGGCTGGGCACCTTTTGAGTTGTGTGGCCTTCAACAATTGACTTAACTTCTCTGTTTTCATATTTCTCATGAATCAAAGGGAAGTGATAACACATCACTCATGGCCTTTAAAACCTGTGGCACAGCCTGGTGCACAGGTCAATAAATGTTAGTGATCATTACTATTCCTTCTGCTATAGCATTTTGTGATGTGTTAAATTGTTGTTATTAAAAAAATTACAAAATTCCATTCATGGCCAGGGTAGGATATTAGAGCCAGAAGACCTGAAATCAAGCCCTGGTCACAGGCAGGTATTTAACCTCCAGGAACCTCAGTTTTTGCATCCTAGAAGAGGGTTTAATAACACCTGCTGTATAGTACCCTGAAGGCTGGTTGGAAGATGAAATGTGATAGCAAATAAGAAAGTACCTTATAACCCATAGTCACAAATGTGTGCAGAATAGTCCCATGCACTCTGTCAAGATCATGGAAATAGTACCAGGTGGTTATTAGGTTAGGTTAGGTTAGATTAGATTAGATTAGATTAGATTAGATTAGATTGCATTGCACAGACTGGCCATTCAACACCTCTGTGTTTATGCTACTGCTGAGGACAGTGGCCATGGAGAAGACAAGAAGGGTGTGCCAATTCTTCACAGCCCAACAGTCTTGAGCAAGTGGGTCCAAATTAGGAAATCAAAATATTTATTTAGCACTTACTCTATGTTAGGCCTTGAAAACTTATTTCTCATTTAATTCTCACAAAATCCAAGGGACTCTGGGCTATTGGTTTGTCCATCTTACAGATGAGGAAACTGAGGCCCCAAGCAGATAAGTTGTCCTCGGGCAAGAGACTCACAAGTGGTGGGGTCAAGTCGCTTGCTCTTAGCTGATGCTCCATGGAGGCGCAGAATCTGAGGGAGTCCACTCATCATGGGATCCCCCTCCCCTTGCACTGACTGGGAGCTGAGTCTTCAGAAGACCCTCTCTTGCAAGTCTCTTTTCCTCCACACTAAGAAATACCCCGTGAACAGCCCAACGGAAGCTGCGCTGGTCACACTGAAACAGAGAACAAAGAACATCCGGGGATTTTCCTACTTTTCCAACCACAACACAGTCTGTAATTTTCCTTTCCTTTTTCTTCAATTTAATAAGAGGAAAAGTATCCTCCCTCAATTCTTAGGGGAAATCCAGAGGTAGTTATTCCCATCACAGTTTTGAGGAAGTCTTGATTCCTTCGCTGGCTGATAATCAGATTCTCAGAAAGAGCCTGAGTGTCTGCAAAAGCCATTACAATCAGCCTCATTTGGACTGTGCTTGTGAGAATGAAATACTACATCCCCACTGGGCAGAAAAACACACCCAGTCATTAAGCAATGGAGATGGGGAATCATGGGGCTCACGAGGGGAAGGAAATGTACCTGGCCTATGCAGGGGAATCCCTCCAGGAGAGTCGGGGGTCCTGGAATGACAAACATTTCCTCTCCAGCAGGCAAGGTGAAGCTCTGAGAAACAATGGGCAGCTTTCTTTTTAGGAGAAGAGGAGGTCCATGTTGGAATGTGTCCCCAGGGCTCCTGCTGGGACTTTTTCCTAGAGTAAGACATTTTTTTCTTGAATAATTACAAAGGAACAAACTCACGTTTATTCCTCTGGCTGATTTACTGTTTAAAACAGACTTAGCTCTGTACACTTGTGGAAAATGAGACTTGGAGGGATGAAGCAACTTGTCCAAGTCCACCTAAAGAATCGGTGGAGCCGGAACCAACACGCAAGCTGCCTCAGATCCCATGCTTTCTGTGCACAGCCATGTGGACTCTCTAACATAACTCCTCATCGCCACTGTGCTGTTTTTAATCCAGCCTAAATCTGCACAGTATCACACTGATACTTTGGAAACTCACATCTGATCTTGCCACTCCCTTACTTAGACCTTTCAGATACCTCTAAGCTCAGATGAAGTCCAAGCAGTTTTGTGCAGTTCACAAAGACTTCCAGGGCCAGGACCTTGCAAAACCACAGGGCAAGAGAATAATGTCAGCTCACATATCACATGTCTATATATAATAGTTGCAAATTCAGCTAATAAAATATATTCTCTCTTCTTAACTTCATTAGGGAGACCGGGTTGGAACTTAGAATTCTCAGACTCATTGAGGCTTCACAGGAGAACACGGGGCAGGGAGCTGTGGCTGGCCCAGCCCTCAACCCACTGGAGACCCCAAATCAGGACTTCAGGCCCACAAGTGCATATGGGTCAGCCCTCCAGAGGTTGGACCCCATGAGAAAGACCCCTGGGAGTGGGCTTGGCTCCCTGTATGGTCTTCATTAATACCATCCTAGCAGGGGGAAGGGGTTGGGTGGCCTTGTTGCAATTTGCCAAGGGTGAAAGTTCCATCTCCCTCTCATCCGTGGCTGGTGTAGGTGGGGGTGGGGTCGCAGTTTGTTCTGTGGTGTTTGGCTGAAGTAGAGCAAATATTGTGCAATGTTTTCTGTCTTGCTAGGCTGCCCCTTTCCTGGTTCTTTAGCTACAAAGAGCAGGCTTTTGCTGGGCCTTTTTTTTTTTTTTTTTGTCTGCATCCATTGCTGTTTCTGGTTTTCTGGCTTCTCTACCCCTTGGAAATATATAGCGAAAAAGAAAACCCAGAAAACTCACCACCATGTTATTCTTTAGGTCCCGAGTTCCCTAGCCACTCTGCATTTTCTCTCATCCTTTTAGAGTCTTCTTATGTCCATATATCTATGTTCATTTAAAAAAAAAATAAGGCCCAGTGCTCTTAATTGTACTTAGTCATAGGGATAAGTATGACTACTCCATCTTTCTGGAAGAGGAATACCCTTATACTACCAACATTAATAATAATATATTGCAAACATTAATAATAATATAACATATTTTCTGTCATAGAGAAAAAGACAGATAAATAAGGTGAGAATAATTTCCATGGGGATTTGTTGCCACTGCTTCAGAACTAAGAGAAAACAAGACAAGAAAATTTAACCTGTTACCTAAATTATTCTTTTTTAACTTAATAGGAATAAAGGCAATACATAAACATATCCATAAGTCTTAAAAATACCCATGTCTCTACATATTTTATAGTATTGCCTAAGGCCTGAGATTTTCAAAGAAATCAATGACATGGAATAAAAGACACACAAAGAAGATGCTTTCTGATGTTTTGATAATGAAAAATTGGTCTTCTCCAACTTGTCCCAAGAGAGATTTTGACTGTGAAACATTTATCGAGCCTGCTCACATTTTATTTGCAGCTACCTTAGGTGGTTAATTACGCAAGTGCTGTTTATTCCAAAACTGTGTAAATTCTCTCGTTCCTACTGTGTAACTATGTTAATTCGTATGTAATTTACCTAATAAGAATGGAGAAAAAAAAGTAGGTTTTTAAGAAGTTCTTTGTAAGACACTGTACTTTAATAAGGTTTTGCTATAGTAGATAACTATTTTCACATTAAAAGAAACTGCAGAGAGCCAACACAGACCCAGACGCTTGGAGGGACAGACAGATATTTAGAGATGCTAAGCTACCAGATGAAGCCCAGAGTTTGCCCCAGAGAAGCTAAGTGAGAAACCACAGATGCTTAAAGAGAAAGCCACTGGAATCAGAAGCTGAAGGCAATGCAACCCGGGAGAAACAAGCAGAGAAGCTAAGATACGTAATCCAGAGTTTGCCCCTTGGAGAAGCAAGCAAGGACCCACAGGAGCTGAGACCAGAGACATTTTGGAAAAAGCACAGAAACCAGAAGCTAAACCTGTGAAAGAAGGTTCAGCAGAGCCAGCCATGTGCCTTCCCATGTGACAGAGGAACCCCAAACGCCATCGATCTTTCCTCGGGAAGGTAGTTACCTCTTCATGCCTTGATTTGGACATTTTCCTGGCCTTACAACTGTAAATTTGTGAACTAATAAACTTACTGTAAAAGCCAAAAAAAAATTTTTAAAAACTTAAAAAAAATTAAAAAATAAAAGAAACTGCAAAACACCTAACAATCAGCCTTGGCCTTTGAATTATCTGCTTTGGAAGTTTATGAGGTGAATAAAGTATTGTAAATTTCACTTTCATATAAGAATAAAAGTGATCCTTCTGTTATAAATTTCAGGGTAGCATTTTCAAAATCATCAGTCAAGTAATCATTCATGGGTTGGGATTAAATAAATATTAGTCAATAATTTGCAGTCATTGAGCACACTCTGAGTTTTTCTTCCCCCTATTACCAAGAAAATTGTTGGCAGCATTCATTTCAATAGATACACTGACTCCAAAAGAAGAAATCATTGCCCATAATTCTCGGACTCTGTGGACTTGTACAAAGATAAGCACATAGATTTATAGGGAAGAAGAGAGAGGACAAATCATTCCCAAGAAAATCCCAGGCCTGGGATCCTCCCCAGTTTTTCAACTATAATTTACTCAGTGCATTTGGAAATATAAATTTTGACTGTTGTAAAGGTGGCACAGCCTGAACTGCCAGGTACAAATACACCTGGCAGCTTATTTTATTGATGCTTAGCTCTAGGTTAAGATATTCAGTGCCTCCATCCCTCCTTCAATGTGTCAAGGACTTCAGCAAGCCTAAACAAAACTATTGCAAATCTCCTCTTCCCTATCTCATAAAATGTCTGGAGATTTTATTTTACCTGTCCCTAAACACACAGTCACAATTCCTTTTATGTTAATAATAAATTAATTTTACCCACATATATTATCAATTCCTTTGCTCACCATAGTTATTGCACCTCAAACCTTACATTTGACTTCACTTTTCATCTTTTAATAATTCTATTAATGAGGAACTACAGAAAGTATACTCCTTAGTCTTTGTTTTGCCATTATTCTGAAATGGTACTTTTTCCAAAAATAAATTCTAGCTTCATAGTTATTTACACTCAAAATAATTTTTAAACGCTCAGTGTATATGACAAATTAACTATTGTTATCTTTAACCTATTTTTGCTTATGAGAAGTCTGTTTTCAAGTCTACATGTTGTGCCTTTTAGGTAATGTCTTTTTCTTCTTACGTCTTTTAAGTTTCTCTCATCATCCTTGATGCTCTGCAGTTTCACTATAGGATATATCTATTTATAATTATCCTACTAGGTAATCAGAGTATGCTTTCAAACTGAAGGTTCAGGTAGATTTTAATTCTGGGAAATTATCAGCATTTAATACTTCATGGAACAAATATAATTTTTATTGTGTGTCCTTTCTGATCTTCTCCTGGAATATCTGTAAGATGTACGTAGATCCTCTTAATGTACCTGCTATATTTCTTAGCTGTTACTTCATATCTAGATCTACATCTATGTTTACATCTACACTTACAGCTACACCTACATCTATATCTATATATGTTTGTTTCTCTGAGTTCTAGGTGAATTCATCAGTATTGTCTTCCAAATTCACTAATTTTCTCTTCATCAATATTTAATCTAAAGTTAATCCAATCAAACTTTATTTTATGAATTTCAATAACAATATTTTATCTTTTTAATATTTGAATTTGTTTTTTTCTTATTCACCTGTCCTTATTTCATCTGATTGTTTATGTTATGACATTTTAAATGAATTTAGGCTTTCATTTATTTAAACCTCTTAATAATAGGTGTTCTAAAGTTTTTCCTGAGCTTTTTCCTTAAAAATAAATTTTACCTGAACAGAATTCCTTTTCCCATTACTGATTTGTCTTCTCTTTCTCTTAGCATTGTGTTTCTTCATTTGTTTTGGAATTTTGGTTTGCAAGGTCATTTTCAGTAGGGTGTTTTATTGTTCTACTTTCTTCTTTACTGCCTCTCCCAGAGCTCACCTTCACCTGACCTTCCAGACTATGAGAACTGAAGTAGATCTTATGATGTTGTTTGGGATCTTTCTCAGATGTTTTTGGAAATCCATTTGCCAAGACAGTGGGAGGCTTGCTCCATTCCTATGCACATGACTGCATCTGTATGTTCTAGCCTGTTGAGCCCACAATTGCAACTGAACCACAAGTGCAGACCAGCCGTGTGTCTTTCAGCCTCTTCCTACGTGGGAGCCCACCCAGCTGGGTTCAGTCACATGATCTGTGAAACTTCCAGTTATGACACAGAGTCCTAATGCTGTACCTAGAGCCCACCTAGCTTGCCGTCTTGGCCCCTCATCACATGTGTATCTTTTCTTTTTAATCCCATTTTGAGCTTGGCTATATTGGTTTGGCTTTTATTTTCCCTTTCTATGTTTTATTTAACATTAACCTGAGATTGCAATCTCAGTGAATTTACTACATCACATTGACTAGAAGAATGCATGTATACATTAGTGATTGCCATATTTAATAAGTGCCTAAGGAGTGAATAGATGAATAAGTAAAATTAAAAAATGTGGTATAAAAAAATATTCACATTTAACTTACATAAATTTGATTATGCCCAGTCAGCTATAAAAGATAAAGACAGAAAGAGATCAACATTTAAATAGCATCAATTCCATTTAAAGAGTATTCACCCTGAAGTGAATATGACAGATACAGAAATTCTGTTCTCTCAATAATTCTCAGTTCTCATGAACATAGTGTGAGCATATCAGCTTTCTATTTTCTTAAAACAAGTCTCCTGGACCAGTCATTTCCTTCAATTCAAGAACCAGAGCTCAATACTGAAGCAGGGGAGAAAAATGGTCTTGTTGGACTTTGTATCAGTAATCTTCTGCTACGTAACAAACAACTCCAAATGCATCAAATTATGATAAACATTTATTTAGCTCACACACCTGAAACTTGGCAAGTGTTAGATAAGAGAAGTAGTAGAGACTTGAGATCATGATGCAATATACCACAGACTGATAGAGAGACTTTGCGTCAGTCTCCAACACCTATTTCTAAGGAAGTCTCATGAATAATTTTGACTATTAACACTTCCTGCTTTATGCTTGACTTTGGAATCTAACCCCAATATAAAATCAAAGTCAATTCTTCAGCCTAAAAATTGTGGGGGTATTTCTGTGACTGTACAATAGCTAAATAATTAATCATTTACCACGATATATAGGTGTACACACACACACACACACATATATATAGATTTTGAACAACTGAAGGAAACCAATAAATTGCAAATAGCTGTGTGAATGGTTATGATGTGTGATAGTTGTAAATGAGTGTTGGTAGGAACAAATGAGTTCATGAAGGCAGACATGAATATACAAGCTGGGTAGAGGTGGGGAAATTGAAAGTATTGATTTCCGTTTCAAAGCTATCATAGGATTTTTGAACTAATTTTACATGCTGATGTAATTTTTGAATTTTATATTGCCTAAAATATGAAATATTTATATTGACTAAATATTTTGCATTTGATAGATTTTATTCTGCAGAATCTTGAGAATTTGATTGAATTTCCTACATTTGGAAATCTGGGGAGTATATTTCTTCTCACTCCTCTCTGTGCCCATGTTATACTCAAGGTCATATGTATGATTATGCTTCTGATTGTGCTTCTTCAACTCACAGTATCCTCTGGAAGCCACTGTCTTAGTTTCATTCATTAGTCTAATGAACACTTGGGAAAGGCTTAACGAAATTCTACCCATCTCCACAAATTGACCATAACACATTATCTCCAGCTGCTGTGCGTTCCTCTGCTAGACTATGTCAGTTACTCTTCCTTTTTGTCTTCCTACCACGATACAACTGAATATATCAGATATTAACTTTCTCAACTTTCTTTGCAGCTAACCATAGCCATGTGACCCAGTTCTCACTGATGGACTATTAGAGGATTTCTGGAAGATTTTTTTCCTCCCTGAGGAAAGAGGAGAGTTACGTGAGAAGAGCTATTTTTCATGTCTTTCTCTTCCAGACTTCAGGCATGTTTGTGTGAGGTTGTGATAATAAATCTGTGGCAGTTGTCTTGTGGCCAATAGGTAACCGGACTGAAGTAAAAGCCAAAATATCGAAGACAGAGGAATACAAGCATGGAAAATGCATCAGTCCTTGATAACGAAACTGAACCACTGAACCAGGCTTGTGGCCACTTATCTTTTGGCTTCTTGGTTTAGGATTCAGTCTAAAAAAGTTGCTGAGACTTGTTTGGTTAGCATGTTAATTACAACTATAAATATCATGACCAATAGATTTACTTACGTGGAGTGATATAAAGAAAAGAGACGAAATGCCTATTACATCATGAAATATCAAATACAAGGATTCAGCAAGAATAAGAGTCATACAGAAAAAGATCACCAGAAGGTAAAAACTGGCTGCTCTGAATGAAAATGATGTCTCCTCATTTTTTTTTTCTTAAATAGCTTCCAAAGAGTAAAAAAAAAAAAAACCTCAGCTTCTTCTAATAACTTATCTGGATAAAGTTGTTGCAAAGCAAAGAGCAAGGCGGTCATTTACAGAATGCTCATAATTGACTTCCAGTTCATAATTCTGAACTAAACACATATCCACCCCTCTCCTCCTGAGACCCTATTAAATGATTAAAAAAAATAAAAACTCACAAAAGTAAAAGTAACAGGTGAAAGGTGAGAGCAGACAAGACACTGAGTAACAAAAATCCAACAAATCAAGAAAACAATATAAGCAATTATTATTTAGAGATATGGAGATAACTATGAAAAAAAACAGCTAAAAAAGTTAGAAAGTTTCATGCCACTATGAAACATGATAAATTTGTTTGGGCAGGATTTTTTTCTTTTGTAAAGCCTTTTGGTATGAATTAATATTTTAACCAGTATCATTTTGGTAAAAAAATTAGTTCACTTTAAAATGCTTGTAACTTAGCTTTCATCTTTATTTTCCATTTTTTTTTAATGACAGAAACTAACGTAATATTTGGCAAACACAGGTCAACCATTCATGAGCTGCAAGGACATGCAAAGAGACTTGTGCAAATTTGCCTGCACTTCAATCCAGCGAGACTTTTTTTTCTGAATGCAATTATTCCATCTCTCAGTTGCTCCCTGACCACTTCCTTTTTCTCATGTTTCCTCCATATTAATCCCAAACTTTGCTTTTTTCTCTCCCTTTATGACCTCTTAGCCAAAACCCTATGTAACTTAGCCAAAACCCTATGTAACTGCTTGTTTCCTCTGAAAATGCCCACAGTAACTTTCTGCTTCTCCTTGTAGATTACAGATCCTCAGCCCTTCTCAAGAACATGGGCTTTTCTGAAATAAGTGGGAAGGAAATAAAGCAAACCAGTACCAGAAGGAAATAAGTTCCCTTGCAAAATTCCAAACATCAAGGTTTCTGAAACTTCAGTATTCTCCATATTTCATGTTCATTCATTCCTTCATTTGTCCAACATTGTTTGAGCATCTCTTCTGTCACTTGCTCTTTGGTGTCATGAGGGCTAGTAATGTGAAGAAGGTGTGGAGAGTGACCTCACAGGGTTTGTCTCCTTGCGAGTCATTTCCCAGGGGTCATGGAGAAACCCACCTGGGTCTCTTTACGGCGGCCGCTTGTCCAGTTTTACATTCCCCAGCAAGCACACCACTTATCTCAGAGGACCATTTATTTGAAGGTTGTGAATTTCCAAATTCCCATATGGTTTACCCCATATTCAAAACTTTTGAAGTTTGAAGTGGGAATGAAGTAAAGACACTCCCATTAGTAAGAAATTTCTTTTCAATTGTCCATTAAAAATGAAAGAGGACAGAAGTTGTTGAAGTGCTGCTGAGTTCACACAAGCAGCCAAGCAGTGGGTAGTTTAGATAGACTATTGGGAACACTACCTTCACCACAAATACTGAGCCTGATCATTGATTTTTCCAAACTATAGCTGGAGTTTAAAATCAGTGTTTTTTTTTTTTTAATTAAATCTTTATTTACCTTAATTCTAGCCCAAGTAATTAAGTTATTGTCACCATTTCTCTCCTTTTTTGAGCAAAGACCAAGCTTCTTATGTGTTCAGTGCTCCTGGGAACTTTTCACTGAAGCTTTAGAAAGTGAGCACCCAACCCTGCAGGATCTAAGAGATTCAAAATGTATATGCAGGAAACACAATTATTCATTTCAAAATTTGCATAAATCTTGAAATCTTGGGGAAGAATGTCCTAGAAACAATAAAGCAGTGCAGTAGATGTTTAGATACATAACATTTACCAATTGAACAATTAGCCATGCATTGCATAGTTTCCACCAGTGTATATCTACCAAAACCATGTCCAGTACTGCTTAGGGGGAAACAGCAGAGTTAATGAAGAAAGGCATGATTGTCCCCTTCAAGGGGACGAATGTGATAAAATTAGACCACCTGGGTGTGGGAAGAGCTTTCTGATGTGCTTTTCATCATCGCCATTCTTTGAGGATATAATCCACAGGAAAAGAATTCCATGCCATGTTATTTTGACTTAAACTACATCATTAAGCATGCAATTCATTACAAAGGAGTTACTCTATACCAGCCTGTGTGACCAATGAAAATGTCTAAGAATCCATCCAAGAAGAACAAGACCCAGATATTCTCTTTTACATTTGAGATCATTAAGATGCCATTTCCTTCCCACCAACTTTTCCTTTTCTCTTGGAATAGAGGATGTTGGGATTTTGCAAAGCAAAGAAACAGAGAACAGAAATCCCAGATTAGTTTCCTGGCTCATTCATCCATTCATTAAATAAAATGATCATTGAATACATTACTGCTTGATGCCGGGATATGATGGATAACACAATTGGGTCTCATGTTGTTTCCTATCCAGCTGTTTTCCCAATCACTCACTTAGGCTTCTTGATCTGCAAAATGTGTAAGCATACCAGTGAACAAATGGCAACTATTAAATAAATGTTCTTAGCATGGAACCCTGTGAATTATATTAAAGGAAGGAGATGATGGAAGTTCAAGTGTTATGAGCATTGGAATTTCAACTTATTGTTTGTCTGAAACTTTAAGATCCTTTAATAAGCCAACTGTTTCTGGAAAATTAGAAGATAAATTTAAATTTCTTCCTTTGTTGGGAAATCATAGAATAGGAGAAGAAATCTCCTAGAATTTACCTTCTGTTTGGTTGACTTATAAATAATCCATGACCTAAACCCCTGGAAAAAAATTCATCAGTAACACCTCACAAAAAACTCAAGGTAGGAACACATAGAACTTGGTCTCAAATTGAGGAAAAGGCTTTTAAAAAGAACTTCGAAGTTATTTCTAAGATTGCCAACTTAGACAGTCTCTTGGCAAGGCATTTTTTGAAAGATAGAGCAGCAACTTCAAACCTATAGAATCATCTTCCAAAAGCCCTCCTCCCAGATGCACATACCTTCAGAATAGTGAAAAATAAGAACCTGCTGTGTGGGATCAAAGCCAACTTTATTTTAGCTGACAACTAATTTTCCTTCTTTTATTTGTCCTAGAGAAGTTGGCCTGAGTTTTCAAAGGCAGAAACAGCAAACTCTTTGAGAGCAAGAAGCTTGTTTTATTCACTGCTGCCGCTCCAACACCTGCCATGCAGTGTGTGGTGGCTTTGACTTGTAGAATCCAGAAAAACATTTCCTTAAACTTTGTCCATTCCTGTGCATGTGGACTCTTGCAAACAGGACCTTTTGATGTAGCTACTTCCATTAAGGTGTGGCCCAGCTGATTCAGGATGGTCTTAATTCTATTGCCAAAGGCCT
The DNA here is from genome assembly GCF_015220235.1 of Choloepus didactylus. Classification (NCBI taxonomy): domain Eukaryota; kingdom Metazoa; phylum Chordata; class Mammalia; order Pilosa; family Megalonychidae; genus Choloepus; species Choloepus didactylus. The sequence goes on from NC_051316.1 coordinate 17,054,110, forward strand.
TATGGGGAAGGTCACAGAGAGAAAAAGCCTGGGGAGCAGATGGAAGCTGAAAGTGAACGAAATCCAGATGAGAAGGGAGAAGCCAGGAGAGGCCACCATTCACCTTGCCGTGAAATTGAGGAGCCAAGTACCAAGGATCGCCAGCAGCCAGCCCCGAAATGCCACAGTCTTCAGGGAGAAAGTATCACCTTGCTGAGCACCTGATTTTGGACTTCTAGCCTCAAAACTATGAGACATTCCCATTGTTTAAGCCAACTCATTGCCTGATATTTACCTCAGCAGGCAGGAAACAAAAACATAGTGTGTGTTCAAAACTTAAAGGAGAACAAGGAACTGTTTTCTCTTTCATGGGAAAAAAAAATAAATTGTGTGCATACCTTTTCTTCCTTCTTTACTCTCTTTGCTTTCTCTTCATCTTCCAGGTCACTGGCAAAGAGATGAAATGAGCGGATGTGCTGAACTGAAGAGGATGAAGAAAGAATAGGGCCTTCTGTGTGAGAAATGGCTGAGAACTCTCCGGGGGGGAGTTGAGAGAGTCAGTGGGTTGAAGGAGGGAGTGGAGCACAGAAGGGAGAGTCATCATTCCTGTGCTGGGGGAGAAGACTCTGGGCCATTTGCAAATAAGAGAGAGGAGTATAGAAATGGGTCTTTTAGATGGGAGTGTAAAAAGGATTTTCAAAATATGTCTTAAAACTGCCTTAGTTTGCCAGGGTTTCAATGAGAAATGCCACACACTGGTTGCTTAAGCAGCAGGAATTTATTGGCTCATGGTTCTGGAAGCTAGAAGTCCAACATCAAAGTATTAGCCGGAGTTGCTTTCTCCTGGAGTCTTTAGCGTTCTGACAATCCCTGTCACATGGGGGATCTCTCTCTCCTTTGATCTGTTCTTCTTATTTCCCCTGACTTCTGGCTTCTACTGATTTCTGCCTTCTTCTGAGTAACTGTAGATGAATTCCTTTTGCTTATAAGAATTCCAGTCAGGTTGACTAAGGCCCACTGGTTTAGTTTGCTAAAGCTGACAAAATGCAACATACCAGAAATGGGTTGGCTTTTGCAATGGGGATTTACTAACTTACAAGCTTACAGTTCTGAGGCTGTGAAAATGTCCAGATCAAGGCATCAACAGGCAATGCTTTCTCCCCCAAGACAGGCTGCTGGTGATCCAGGGCTTCTCTGCCACATGGGAAGGCACAAGGCCGGCATCTGCTGGTCCTTCTCTCCCAGATTTTGATGCTTTCAGCTTCTGGCTGCTTCTCTCTCAGCTTCTCTGGCTTTTCTCCATCTTCTGTGTCTCTTAGCTTCTCTGTCTTTTCTTGCTTATAAAAGACTCCAGTAAGAGAATTAAGACCCACCTGCAGCATGCCTCAACTGAATCAAAGTTCCCACTCACAATAGGTCTACACCCACAGAAATGGATTAGCTTTAAGGACACCATCGTCTGAGGTCCATTCAGCTTCAAACTACCACCCCCACCCTGATTCAATTTGGCCTCATCCTAATAGGACCTCAGAAGATACTATTCACAATTGAGTCCACACTTTAATAATAACGTCTTCAAAGTTCTTATTTACAAATGGGTTCACACCCACAGGAATGCAAATTAAGACCTGAGCAAGTTTTTTTTTGGGGGGGGGGGGGATGGATGATTCAGTTCCCAGCAGGGTGCTTTGCTCTGTTCTGTGCACTTGCCGCCCTGTTGGGAAAAGCCTGTATTGAAGATGTGCATTCTCCATCAGGCTTTGGAGCTGGAGGCATGGGTGCTAGTGCAGAGTTGGGCGTTCTCTGAGACTGTCCTGAAGGCAAGAGCAGTTTGGCTCAGGTTTAGGTGAGTCATACATATTTTCATCTTGCAATGCTTCATGTTTGCTGTCCCATGATACGTGATGCTGCATAAATACTATCAATTTATTGACTAAGCTAGATCAACTTAGTGTTCATGAAAACATCTATGGTTCAACAACAGCCATGATTCCAGATGCTGATTGTTTAAGTGCATGAGGAAATAATCCCTTACACTTAAACATGAAATAAAAGGATTTTTCATTCTGACTAGAATTGCCCTTGATAAATAAGTAATTAAATAAGAAGCCCAATTGTTACCTGTCTTTGCAGAAAGGGCCATCCATTGTAGCAGCAGCAAAGGCTCACCTTCACTGTGGATTCACTTTGTGGAAAATGTGATCAGGATCCATTTTAAATTCTAGATCCCTGCTCTGACAAGTACAACAATACTGAGATGATTGGTCATTCATTCTAAAGTCTGAACTAAATCAGCACCTAGCAAAATCAACAGGTCCCAGTTTTGAACTCTTCTGAAGACCATGTGTAGTGCATTTCACAGTTCCTTTTTCTTTAGTGACAACTAAAGGGAAATTATTTTACTTGCCTTTAACAGAAGTAGTTTTCTCTTGTTTCCCTGCACATTTGGGGGACTGGACCTCTCAACATCACTCAGATTTCTGAGATTACATTGCTGATGGGTTCTTTTCCCTGCAAAAGCTAAGGCTCTGGCTCATTCCAGCCCTTTACTAATTCAGTACTGCTTATCTGAAAGAGATTTTGCCTGCCTCCCAGTCAGTTTTCATTCCCAAACCCTGGGACCACACAGCTGCTGCTGGATGTCCATGGAGTGTTTCACTAAAGCATTCTTGGGTCTGTGGTTCCCTGAACCAGCAGTTATAAAATGCTGTGTCTTTCTTTTACCAGAAATAAATTAATGTCCCTTGCTTCACTAGGAAGCATGAGTGGTTTTCTCAGTTTGTACAAAAGAAGCTGGTCATCACCAGTCTCCAGTGAAATCAACAACAGATTGCATGCAAATAAGGAATTGTTTTAAAGCATATGACACCTTTTTTTTTTAAAGAAAAACTCAGAATATTTACATGCAATTTAATTTCAAAATGCTAGAGAAAAATTTCATATCTAGGGAAATAGCAACATATTTAACACAATTGCGTGTGTGTGAGCATTTCCCAATCATGCTAATATTGTATTTCTGTTAGGATAAATTCCTAAGAAATGGAGTTGCTGTGTCAAAGGGCAAATGTTTTAAAATTTTGAAAGGTAATGCCAAATGAGTCTCCTGAAAGGGATACTAATTTATATTTCCATTGAAAAATTTAATCTTGCCAGCATGGAATAATAGCAAAATTTTAATCTGAGCAATAAATGGGATTTCATCATGGTTTGGGTTTGCATTTTTTTTTTAATTAGAGGTGAAGCTGAACGTCTATTCATATGTTTACTGTCATTGATATTTGTTTTTCAATGAACTGCTTGTTCATACCATTCACAGGTCATGTTTGATAGGATTATTAATCTTTTTTTATTGATTTGTGTAAGCTTTTTATATATTAAGGAATTCTCTCTTTGTTATATGTAATGCAAGTAATTTTTACTTCATAGTTACATGACATCTGCCTATTTTGCAGAAATTTTTCATAGAGTTTGAATTTATCAGTCTTTCCCTTTGTTGTGTCTGAAATTTATAGCATATTTAGAAAGCATCTTTGCAAATTGGGAAGATATGTAAACTTCTCAAAATTTTATGGCTCAATTTATTACAATTTATGTGAAATGTATTTTTGGAATAAGGAATAAGGTAGGTAAGAAGAATTTATGTGATTTCCGAAACGACAAGCTAACATCCCCAAACAAACACACTTTTACTTGAAATGCCGGTTTTTATGTATTACATTTCCATATGCATTTGGGTCTTTTTTTCTGGACTTTCAGACTATAGTGTTGTGCAGGAGTAGAACTAGTTCCATTTTCTATCAGTCTATTCCTGCACAACATTCATTTTGTTGTACAATATTAGCATTATAATATACTCTTATTAACAGACAAGGGTAAGCTCCCATCACTCCTTTTATTTTTTTTTCCCATTAAAACTTTCTGGGATAGTCCCACACATTCATTTTCCCCAGGTGAATTTTAGAATTGTGTTAACTATTGATTTCAGGATTGTTAGCTTAAGTCTTCCTTCCCAAGAGCAATGACCTCATGTCTTCCATGTATTCAAATCTTCTTTCGTATCTCTCAGCCCACTTTTTATTACCATCATCATCATTATTAATTTTGCCAAACCACTTGGAACTACATAGTTGCCATCATGGTTTTCCAGGCATACAGTTGCATCAACTGATTTTTATCAGTTGTACCTCTTTCCTTTCACATTGGTCTTATTTCTTTTATTTAATTGCTTTGGCTGAGAATTTAGAACATTAAACAATAGTGGTCCAAGAGTGTGCCTTTGTCTTGTTCCTGACTTTAAAGGGAATACTTTTAGTGTTCAGTACTAAATAGTAGTTGAGAACTTGGGTTTGGAAATTGCTTTACTTGGATTCAAATACCAACCCCACCCCACCCCGACTGATACGGATTTTGGGCAAATTTCTTAACATTTCTGAACCTTGCCAAATACTCCATCTGCTAGATGGTGATATTAATACTGCCAAACTCTGATTTTAATATTTTTGTTCACTTTGTCAAGCTTTGAAATCACTGTTATGTCAGTTTCATAATGTAAATTTGGAAGCCTCCTGTCTTTCTATATGCACCAGATAATATAAATATCGTGAGAATCATATTTTCTTTGACAGTATGGAAAAACTTGGGCTTGGTAATTTGGGCAATACCACTTTAAGAAAATTCTCATTTTTTTCCATGTTGTATTGGTCTCTTTAGATTTTGTTTTAATCTCTTACTAAGTCAATTTTGGTAATTTGTATTTTCCTAGAGAATCATCCATTTAATCAAGATTTCAAATTTATTGGCACACATCAGTAACTGTGTTCTGTTTTGCATCTTTTTGGTTTTTTGAACTTGTGGATATGTACTCCCAATACAAATTTTCTGTGTTTATGTGGCTTTCCCTGCCTTCTTTATTAATGAGCCTGGGCAGTGGAGCAGATTTTCCCTGGGGATCTGCAAAGAACAAGCCCTGAGATTTGTCAGTTCTATCATTTGTTGCCTGGTTAATGATGTCTTGCGTTTGTCTGTATTTACTTACTCATTTGGTTTTTCTTGATTCAATTTTTTGTTATTGTTTATTTTTCTTATTTCTGGAGATGAATTTTTGGTTGATTTATGTTTTTACTTATCATTTAGCAACGTAAAGATTTAAACCCATGAATTTGCCTTTTGCAACACTTTTATTGGAATCTCGTGGATTTTTAATAACAGCTTTATTGAGGTATAAAGAAGTATTAATATACAATAAACTGCATATATTTAAAGTGTACAGTTTAAATTTTGACATATGTATACACCTTTAAACCATCCCTCCTACTGCTCTTTTCACCTGCCCACATCTCCCAGGAAACCACTCATCTGTTTACTGTCACTACAGATTAAGTAGCATTTTCTAGAATATTCTGTAAATAGAAGTATACACTGTATATACTTTTCAATTTGTCTTCTTTTGCTTATCATAATTGTTTTGACATTCATCAATCATTGTTGTATGGTACATGAAAAGTCAATTCTTTTTCATTGCTGAGTAGTTTTCCATTATACAGATGTGCCACAATTTATGTATTCATTGATGATAGACATTTGGGTTGTTTTTAGTTTTGCGCTCTCTACGACCAATAAAGCTGCAATGAACATTTGTATATAAACCTTCCAATGGACATAGGCTTTTATTTATCTTAGGTGAATACATGAGTGAAATGGCTGGATCGTACGTGCATGTTTAACTTTTCCAAAAACTACCAAACTCTTTTCCAAAGTGGTTTAACCATTTTGCATTCCCACCAACAGTGTATGAGAATTCTAATTGTTCCACATCCTTACAAACACTTGGAAAGATCAACCTTTTAAATTTTAATCATTCTAATAGAAGTACCTCATCGTCATTTTAATTTGATCTCCCTAATGATTAATAAAGCTGAATATCTTTTCATGTGCTTATTGGCCATCCATTTATGTCAGGTAAACTGTCTGTTCAAACATTTTGCCCAGTTTTATCTGGTTGTTTGTTTTCTTATTGTTGAGTTTTATCATTTCTTTATATATTTCAGATAAAAAGTTTCTATCAGACATATGCTTTCCAAATATTTTCTTCCAATGTTTGGTTTGCTTTTTCATTCTCTTAAAAGCATCTCTTGGAAACAAAAGATTCTAGTTTCAATAAAGCTGAATTTATTATTTCTTTGTTTTACCTGTTCTTTTTGATATGACACGAGGTCACAAGGATTTTCTCCTCTTTTCTTCTAGAAGTATTAAGGTTTTACACTTTGGTTTATGATTTATTTTTAGTTATTATTTTATATGGTGTAAGGTACAGATTGAAATTCTTTTCCTTTTTTTTTTTTTGCATATGGATAAACCAATTTGTTGAAAAGACTATCTTTTCTTGACTGAATTGCCTTGCACTTTGGTTGAAAATCAGTAGTTCATATACGTATCAGTCTATTTCTGGATCCTTTTTTCTGTTCCATTTATGTATTTTCTGTGATGGCACCAAAACCATCCTAATGTTGATTATTGTAGTATTATAATTCTTGGAGTCAGGTACTGTAAGTTCTTCATCTTTGTTCTTTTCCAAAAAATGTTTTGTATTCCATATGAATTTTAGAATCAACTCATCAATTTCTAAAAAATTTTCATGGGATTTTGATTTGGATTGCTTTGTACCTAGATCAATTGGGATCACACCTTAACAATAGTGAATCTTCCAGCCCTTGAACACAGTTTATCTTTCCATTTATTTAGGTATTCTCTAATTTCTCTCAGAACTATTTTGTAGTTTTCAGTGTATAGGTCTTGCATATATTTTGTCCCTGTGTATTTCACATTTGTATGCTATTTAAAATGGTATTTCTTATTTGAATTAAATTCTTATTTTTCATTGCTAATGCATAAAAATACAATTGATTTTGGTGTATCAATTTGGTATTCCCACAACCTAAACTAAACTCACCTCTAGCTAAACTCAATTTTTAGTTCTAGTAGCTTCTTTGTAGATTTTGTCAGATAATTCACATAGATAGTCACGTTGTCTGTGAAAAGACAGTTTTACTGCACTGGCTAGAACCTTAGAATAGTGCTGAATAGCTTTGGTGACAGTGGACATCCTTGTACTGTTCCTTATGTTAAGAGGAAACAGTCTTTTACTTTAAGTATACCTGTAGGTCTTCCATAGATGATCTATATTAGTTTTAGTAAGTTCCCTCCTATTCCTAATTTGCTAATTGATTTAATTGTGAATGGTTGTTGGATTTTATCAAATATTTTTTCTGAGTCTATTGGGATGATTAAATGGATTTTTGGGGGGGATGGTGTTAATATTCTGAATTACATACATACTTTGGAAAAGAGTTTGGTAGCTTTTGGAAAAGTTAAACATGCACCTACAATCCAATATATATCTCTTGATATATTGCTGGATAGGTTTTCTAAAATTTTATTCAGAATTTTTGCAATTATATTCATGAGAAGTATTAGTTTGTGTTTTTCATATAATATCTTTGTCAAGTTTTGGGATGCAAGACTGGCTCAATATTAAAAAGTTAATCAATGCTAACCATGATATTAACAAGATTAAGAAGAAACATACGAATATATCAATCAATACAGGTAAAGCGTTTCACCAAATTCAGCACCTATGCATGATAAAAATTGTCAGAAAAATAGGACTTGTTTAAAAACATCTACAAAACCCCTACAGCTAACATAATACTTTTTGATGAAAGGCAGAATGCCTTCTCCTAAGATCAGGAACGAGGCAAGTATGTTCACTCTTACCAGTACTATACAACATAGTGCTAGAAGTTCTAGCTAGTGCAATAAGAAGGAAAGGAAAGGCCGTAAAATGCATATAGATCAGAAGAAAGAAATAAATGGCAGGGCTATCTGTGTAGAAAATCCTAAGGAATTAAAAAACAAAACAAAACTAGAACTAGTGTGTGATCTCAGCAAGGTCTTATGATACAATAATCATTTGTATTTCTAATACTAGCAATGAACATATGGACATCAAAATTAAAATACAATATTATTCACAATTACTTAAAAAGAAAATGAAGTACCCAGGTGTAAATCTAATTATGTCTAGGACTTATATCCTGAAAACTACAAATTACTGATTGATAAAGGAAATAAAAGATGGAAATAAATGGAGAGATGTACCTTTGTGTATGGATTGTAAAACTCAACATAGTAAAGATGTCAATTCTCCCCAAATTGATATTAAGGTTTAATGTAATTTCTGTCAAAATCCCATTGTTTGTGTTGTACAGTCCTATGTGTTTCATTTATTTTAATTTTATTTTAATTTTAGTGACATGTGTGGAACCTAAAATTTCCCCTTTTAACTACATGCAAATATATAATTCAGTGTTGTTAATTATATTCACAATGTTGTGCTAACATTACATGAATTGTAACAAATTCGTGAATTGGAACAAATTTACCACACTAATGCAAGGTGTTAATAATAAGGTGATATATGGGAACTCTATTTTCTGCATGATTTTTCTGTAAACCCACAACTTCTGCAATTTAAAAAAATTGAAATTAAAATGTCAAAATAAAAGAATAGCAAAACAATTTTGAAAAAGAAGAATTTAAGTGGGGGAAATCAGTCTATGAAATATCAAGACGTTTTATAGCATTAGTAATCAGAAGTGTGTGGTATTGGAAGAGGGATGGACACACAGATCAGTAGAACAGAATAAAGAACTCAAAAATAGTCAGGAAAGAAGTATGAGTGGCTACTAAAATGTAACAGGAGCTATCCTTTAGGAGCTGTAAACATTCTGTATCTTGACTATATCAGCATCAATATCCTGGTTTTGATCGTATACAATAATTTTGCAAGATGTTACAATTGGGGGGAACTGGGCACAGGGTAAGTGGCATCTCTCTGTTGTATTTCTTAAAACTTCATGTGAATTTACAATTCTCTCAACAAAAAAAATTCAAAGTTTAATTAAATGTGATCATCCTGGGAGACACAGAAAAAGCATTCCACAAAATGCAACATCTAATCAGGACAAAAATCTCTATGAACAAACTGGGAAGAAAAGGGACCCCTAAACTTCATAAAAAACATATATGAAAAAACCAATAGCTATCATCATACTTAGTGTTGAAAGGCTCAAGTCTTCCAGCTATGATCAGCTAAGTCCACCAGCTCTGCCATTAGCACAGGGTTCTGACACATTCTTGTCATTCTTTTAGGCCCATTGTTCTAATAACAAAGCACAAAGCAGTTCAGGTAAGGGGGCTTTCACCTGCATATTTTAGGTTGTTTTGCTTTTTTTAAGTCCATATTTTAAAAACTACAGGCTTTAAAAGCTAGCTATCATCTCTTTCAGCATGACATAACCTCTGGGCACATAACCGGCACAAGAAATTGCCCTCAGCAACTCCTTCTGTATATAACATCTTTGTTAGGAAAAAAAAAACAAGAAAAAAACAACCCTCAAGAATCCGGATAAGAGTCTACTCCCTCTATGCCCAATTGAATTAATAAATCAATAGACACACCAGATGCATTTCTTAAAGAAGACATGAGAGAGGTGTTTTGTTTCAACATGTGGACCCATCCCCATGGCACTTGTGCTGCTTTTCAGCCATCACTAAGGACCCAGCAGGGCCTCGTTCTTGGAGCAGCGGAAGGAACTGATGCTCTCCTTCCATCACAGGTCAGTCTACAGGCCTCGGTGCCACAGTTTGTCATTTCTTTTAAAACAGGCAAAGGTGCAAGTTCTTAAGAGTGTCTGCTGAAGGATCCAGAAGGTACATTTACTCCTGACCAATTCAGTGTGTGCCAGAGTTCCTTCAGATTTCTGAATTTTAACACTAAGTATGATGATAGCTTTCGGTTTTTCATAGATGTTCTTGATCAAGTTGAGGGGGGATCCCTTTTCTTCCCAGTTTGTTCAGAGATTTTTCTCCTGATTAGATGTTGCATTTCAGAATATATAGAGAGAGTACGTATGTAGAATAGATACATATGCACACAGATGCACATATATGTATACACATGTAATAGACATTTTATATAGAATATATTTCTATTAGTTATGTTTGTCTATTTTTAAATTTTTATGTATCATAAAATTATGCAGTATATATGTATACAAACATATCTATAAAGAGTAAACTGAGTTGTGTGGCTCTAAGATGCTGTAGAGTTTGGTTACTCTTTTTCAAAGTTTACATGGCCCTCCCGCCAACCACATAGTAGGTAGCTACAAGGCAAGGATGAGATATATTGTATTTATTCATTTTCACCAAAGCGTCACACATGGCAGGAATTACAAGTAAATGTTTGTCAATAATCATGATGAGGAAATCAATATATATATCTCATTTTTTAAAAATAGATTTCTTGGCTCTCTGCTTGAGTCATGGGTCTTAGTGGAGAAGCAGGAACCTGTTCAACGTAGCTCAGCACCCTAGAAACGAGGCCATTCGAGACCAAGACCATGTCCTCCAGGCCAGGGTGCTGTCCACTGCCCACGCTGACAGCCTCTGGGTTGAAGGCAACAGTGCTTCATTGGAATCAAACAGTGAGGGAACAACTGGTTTCATCTTCATTCCACTGTAAGTTGAGCCTCAAGTCAGTATCTTGTACTTAATTTAAAAGTTATGCTCACTAAGTTGTCGTCTTTCTATTAGGCAAGAAGGCAAATTTGATTTTCATAATGGACTCTCAATTGTCTGTTCCGTCTCACTTGCTCAGGCCAAGTAACTAAATGATGCCAGTTTGAATGAAGAGCCTGCTTCATTCAGCTCCCTACCCGTTTGCCATCCCTGAGTTTGAAAAAAATGTTGTCATGCCCCAAAACCTAGGAATTTGGTTTTTTTAAAAAAAAATTTTTTTAACTGCAGTGAGATACAAAGGGCTATTTCTTTTTGTCAACTAGATTTCCATCTTGACATTTGCAACTGCTAAGAGAAATTCTGAGCCAGAAAATTCACAAGGCCAGATAAGAGGCAGGGGAAATTCCTCTGAGGGCTCATGAATTGAATTTAAATTCTACTCTGATGTGGAAAACTAAATTGCTGCTCTTAGTGCTTATTTTTGTCAGCATTCCAAAGCCAGTCCTTGTCATTAAAGCTGTGCTATTTCTTTCTCCTCTTTGTCCACAAACATGCTCAACTCAACTCAAAAGTAAGTTGCTGGTGCAACGTCTAAGCTTCTTTTATTTTCAGGGGCCAGGTGGCTCAGCTTTGGAGAAGCAAATGTTAAAAGGTTAAAAGTATGAAAACCATCTCTATTGCGTTCTCTTTTTCCCCTTCTTAACATTTCCACCCCTTGCTCAACCCCATCAACTCTTTCAAACGTCAGCCATAATTTGGTGTTACAAACCTTGACTTGAAACAATGTGACATTCTCAGGGCTTGGAATTTGGTCTTTCAGAGCTGGTTCTGCTCCAAGTCCTTTCATTACTTTCCTCTACACCCCCTCATCTGACCTGCCCACGTCAATATTGAACTTACAGTTCCAAAAGAGAGAGTGAGAGTGAGTAAAGAAGGGGTGGGGGTGGGGGACAGTTTGTTGAAGAATATGCATTACCAAATCCCAGTTTCAAATGGGAGAGGAGAAAGCAAAAAGGAAGAATCAGACTAGAATCCAGGAAAATCAATACTCCCCTTTCAGACTTTAACTGGAAAAAACTATTCAGATGGAGTACTTAGGAAATATCATTTTCTTGGCATGGGGAAAGCATGGTTGGAGTCAGTTCTCTGCTGTGGGTTCCGTGCTCATGTGCAGTTCTTCATTAAAAGGGGACTGATCAGATGTGGCCTCTCTCTCTAAGCCCACTCAGCTGGCAAACTCACTGCCCCCCACCCCCCGACGTGGGACCTGACTCCCGGGGGTGTAAATCTCCCTGGCAACGCAGGACATGACTCCTGGAGATGAGCCTGGACCTGGCATCATGGGATTGAGGAAACTTTCTTGACCAAAAAGGGGAAGTGAAATGAAAAAAATAGTTTCGGTGGCTGAGAGATTTCAAATGGAGTCAAGAGGTCACTCTGGAGGGTATTATTATGCTTTAAATAGATACCCCTTTGTAGTTTTTAGTGTATTGGAATAGCTAAAAGGAAACACTTGAAACTGTCAAAGTGCAGCCCAGTACCCTTGATTCTTGAAGACAATTGTATAACGACATAGTTTACATAGTGTAACTGTATGACTGTGAAAATCTTATGGCTCACACTGCAGTATGGATAGATGAGTAGAAAAATGAGGACAAAAAGTAAATGAATAACAGGGAGGGATGGAGAGATGGGATATTTTGGGTGTTCTTTTTTATTTTAATTTTTATTCTTAATCTTTTTTTTTTGGCGCTAATGAAAATGTTCAAAATTGATTGTGGTGATGAACACACAACTAAATGATAATACTGTGAACAATTGATTGTGCACTGTGGATGCTTGTATGGTATGTGAATATAGCTCAATAAAACTGAGTTTTTAAAAAAGTGGACTGTTATTTCTGGAAGGGACCAGTCCAACCTCCTTGTCTTACTCTCAGGAACACTAGGGCCCAGGTCCACAGGCTGCTCGCTGGTGTGGTCTGGTAGAGGCTGAGATTTCACCCCTGTCTCCTTTTCAGAATCCACACCACCCCCTTCATCTTTCCTAGATGCAAACTCACTTCTCCAGGAGAGCTGAGAAGTAGAGAGGAAAGAGTGTTTCATCACTGTTTGCCATCGGCAATCAAGGAAAATCAAAGCAGACAACTTCTCAGGGCTTCCACTTGGAGTGAGCCCATTTGGGGAATTTCTTGACTTCAAGAAGGTTGACAGTGACTTGGCTAATGATTTCTTTTCTCTTTTTCTATTCTTTCTGTTAAGATTTTTTGGGATGCCAATTGTGATTTTTCATTCTTTTAACACAAGTTCAAACAAGTATAACATGGATAAATATGCATTCCTACTGTCTTTATATTAGATGCCTTAGGTACTTAGTAGAAAGTGTGGAGCTGTCCTTTATTTTATTTTATTTGCATATTTTATTTTCTTATTAATTAGATAACAAGTACACTTCAAAATAATTCGCTGTTTGATTTCATCGTTGACACATGAAACAGTAAAGCACCCATTTTGAATATTGACTGACCTTTTCAAGAAGCCCTATTGGGTGTTATGCTAATAGCTATGAAAGTGCACATGTTACTGAGGGTGAGTTTGATCTTTGTGTACAAGTGCAGGGCCATGATGAGGACAGGAAATGGTTGTCGCAGCGACCAGGAGACTGTAGACCTCCAGGGAATCCATGCCTCCGTTGATAAGATCTGTGGACAGTGCCCAATCTCCTTGTGGAATGTAATGTTGCTTCATGGTACTATTTTTTTTTTTTTTCAAGAAAGAGCTTTATTTTTTAGAGTGAACTTGATGATGGAAATAATTTCTGCCAAAACAAAGTCTGAAGCCTGTAAAGGTTTGAAATCATGTTTGCCTTATAGAAATACTGTACTGACTACTTTGCTATCAAAAGGCACCCCAAAAATGAAGGCTGGTGATTCTGAGTTGTCAGAATGTCATTCATTGGTCCTAGAGAAGCTCTGTTTTCCATTTTCACCCCCCAAAAATGAACAGAGATCATTCTTTTTGATTAACAAGAAACCTGGAAAATTTTTAAAAATCAATTTCATTTTTAAAAATCAACTTCATGCAAATCAACTTTGCATACACTATACTACAAATATTTGAAGGGTACAGTCCACTGCGTTTTGACAGCAGAACCACCTATGAAATCATCACAACAAGCAAGATCCAGAACATTTCCATCATCCTTAAAAGATCCCTGTACCTCTTTGCTGTCATCTTTCCCAGTGCCCCTGGCCCAAGCTACAACAGGTCTGCTTTTCATCATTAAAAAATCAGTTTGTATTTCCCACAATTTTATATAAATGAAGTCATGTAGGATATAGCCTTTGAGACTGGCTGCGTTCACTTAAGCATAATGATTTTTAGATTCACCCAATTTTTGCATTTCTGAGTAGTTTGCTCCATTAAATGTTCAGTTCTATTCTATTAAGTGGTACTTCGGTTTGCTAAATCTGCTGAAATGCGATATAACAGAAATGGATTGGCTTTTACAATGGGGGTTTATTAGTTCACAAATTTACAGTTCTAAGGCCATGAAAATGCCCCAGTTAAGGCATCAACAGGATGATATCTTCTATGAAGAAAGGTTGATGGCATCCAGTGTTTCTCTGTCACATGGAAAGGCACATGACCAGAGTCTGCTGGGCCTCTCCCAGGTTTAGCTTCTGGTTTCCATGGCTTTCTCCAAAAAGTCCCTGGGCTTCTGTCTCTCTTCACTTCTCTCTCTTAGCTCCTGTGCATCTAAGCTTCTGGGCATCCTCTCATGGCTTCTTGGGCACAAACTCTGGGCTTCATCTCTTAGCTTAGCATCTCTTTCTGCCTGCATCTCCAATGTCTCCAAGTGTCATGGTGTGTGTCGGCTCTTAGCTTCTCCCAGGGGAACACCCTGGATTATATATCTTAGCTTCTCTCCAAAATGTCTCTCCCAGCTTCTGTGTGCTCTCTTTCTCTGTTTGCTTTCTTAAAAGACTCCAGTAGAGGATCAAGACTCACCCTGAATGGGCTGGGTCACATCTCCATGGAAACAACATAATCTGAAGGTCCCACTCACAATAGGTCTGCCCCCACAAGAATGGATTAAAAGGAAATGACTTTTGATGGGGCACATTACAGATCCAAACCAGCACAAGTGGGTATGCCTCATTTTATTTACCCATTCATCTGTTAATAGACATTTGGGTTTCCAGTTTGGAGATCTTATTAATATAGCTGCTATGAACAGTCATGTACACATGTTGTGTGGGCATTTCCCATGGATAAATACCTAAAAATGTAATGGCTAGGTTACATAGTATCTGAATATTTAATTTTTTATGAAGCTGCCAAAAAGTTTTCCAAAGTGGTTGCACCTTTACAGTTTCACAGGCTGGTGCATGTCTTTGCCAATACCTGATATAGTTGGTCTTTTTAATTTTGTGCATTCTAGTGGGCATGTAATGGTGCCTTACTATGATTTTGATTTGCATTTCCTGATGACTAATGATGTTGAGCATCTATCTTTTCATGTGCTTATCAGTTGTTCTTTTGTGAAGTGTCCATTCAAATTGCTTGCCTATTTTAAAAATTAGGTTATTTGTCTTCTTATTCTCCAGAGCCTTGGGTAGCTGTTTTCCACACTTTGTACAAAGTCTAGAGTTGCTATCTTCAGGAGTTTCAGTTTGTTAGGCACTTACTCCAGCAGATTGGAGACAGAAGGCCTGATAAATTTTGTAAATAGCATTCCCACTCCTGGCCCATGTGAAAAAGTGATTTACCTGAAGGCATACATTTGTTCATTATAAAAAAGACACATTATTTAATTTTCTAAAAAGAAAAGTTTCAAACAGAGCATGTTATTTTTCCTTCTAGTCAATTGCACAAGGATGACAGTTTGTTTTTCAGCCAAATGCTGGAACACAGCTTCCTCCATGAAGGGTGGTGGCCCCTGCATTCTGTCATTTTACTTTGAATTTTGTTTGTTAATTGGTTACCAACAAGTCATTTTAAAAACAATGTGTTGTGTGAGTGCAATCATTGAGTAAAAATAATGTTGTGTTTAATGACACCCAAATTGATAAAAATAGACCCCTTCCCATGGGATCTGCATTACTTTTATTGAGCTAATTAATTTGTTTACAAATTATTTTAAGTACTTAAGCAGCTTTATTCTTTTTTTTTTAATAATAAATTTTATTTTGAAATAAGTTCAATCTTACAGGAACAGTTGTAAAAACAGTACAAACCCCATACATAGAACTCCATCATACCCCGAACCCCCTCCCCCGATACCCCATCCGTCACCTTTAAGATCCTGTCACACCACTGTCTCTTTCTTTGCCTCCCTCTCTCCCTCCCTCCCTAACATCCATCATCTATTGCTCTGTCCTCTGAACATATGAGAACAAGCTGCACATGTCTTTGAACAAACGATATAATTCACATATACCTTTCCCATGGACAAGAACATTATTTTACGCAATCTCATTAAACGCAGCTAAGAAGTTCAAGAAATTCAACATTGATATAAAGCTTACATTCTATATTTCCTTCTTTTTTTTTTTCCCCTTGTGTCCCATCTGTGTCCCTTTGGGCCTCCTCTCCTCCGACCTCAGATCCCATCCAGGATCATCCTTGGCATTTAATTGTCATCTATTTAAACTGTCCTTTTTTTTTTTTCAATTGTGGAAAGATATATATAGCCCAAATCTTCCTATTCCACCTCTCCCTACCATTCCCTTAGTGGGATTAATCACATTTAGAATGTTGCAATGCTATCACCTTCTGACCATCCATTTCTAGAAGTTTCCCTTCACCCCAAACCAAAACCCCTACTCTCATTTCTTAACTCCCCATTGCCCCTTCCCCCACTTCTTGGAACCCCTACTCTACTTTTCATCTCTTTGGTCATATTCTCTGATACTTTCTTTGTGTTTACCATGGGGCTTAAATTTAACATCTTAAATCTATAACAATCTTGTTTTTCTTTGATACCAACTTAACTTCAATATGACACATAAACTATATTCCTATACTCCCTCATTTCCCCACCTTTATGTAGTTCTTGTCAAGAATTACCTATTTTACCTTGAGTCCAAAACCACCAATTTATCATTACAGTTCATGTATTTTAGATCCTGTAGGAAGTAAGTAGTGGAGTTATAAATCAACAATACAGTAGTATTGGTCTTTATATTTACCATGTGATCTTTACTGGAAATCTTTATTTCTTCATGTGGTTTCAGTCAATTGTTTACTGTCCCTTCCTTTCAGCCTGCTTAGGACTCATCTACTGGTGATGAAGTCCCTCAGCTTTTGATTATCTGGGAATGTTTTCATCTCCCCTCATTTTTATCCTTCAGGTGTTTGTGAATTCTCCAAGTCTCTGATGGTTATTGACTTCTATTTGTATTCCATTGTGGTCAGAGAATGTGCTTTGAACAAATTCATTTTTTTATTTTTTATTTTATTGAGGCTTGTTTTTATGTCCCCTCATAGTTTCCATTCTGGAGAAAGATCCATGATCACTAGTGAAGAACGTGTGTCCCAGTGACCTGGAGTGTAATATTCTATATATGTCTGTTAAAAGTCTCTATATCTCTTTCTCATTTCTTTGTTTCTCTGTCAGTAGGGCTCGCTTTAGTATCTGAAGTAGGGCAGGTCTTTTATTAGCAAACTCTCTCAGCATTTGTTTGTCTGTGAAAAATTTAAGCTCTCCCTCAAATTTGAAGGAGAGTTTTGCTGGACAAAGTATTCTTGGTTGGAAATTTTTCTCTCTCATAATTTTACATATGTCACGCCCCTGCCTTCTCACCTCCATGGTGGCCGCTGAGTAGTCATTACTTAGTCTTACTCTGTTTCCTTTGTATGTGGTGAATTGCTTTTCTCTTGCTGCTTTCAGAACTTGCTCCTTCTCTTCAGTATTTGACAGTCTGATCAAAATATGTCTTGGAGTGGGTTTGTTTGAATTTATTCTATTTGGAGTTCACTGGGCATTTATGCCTTGTGTATTTATATTGTGTAGAAGATTTGGGAATTTTTCCCCAACAATTTCTTTGAATACTCTTTCTAGACCTTTACCCTTCTCTTCCCCTTCTGGGACACCAATGAGTCTTAAATTTGGATGTTTTATTTTATCTATCATATCCCTGAGATCCATTTCAATTTTTTCAATTTTTTCCCCATTCTTTCTTTTGTTCTTTCATTTTCTGTTCTTTGCTCCTCGAGGAGACTGAGTTGTTGTTCAACTTCCTCTAATCTTGTATTATGAGGATCCAGAATCTTTTTAATTTGCCTACAGTTTCTTTAATTTCCATAAGATCTTCTATTTTTTTATTTACTCTTGCAATATCTTCTTTATGCTCTTCTAGGGTCTTCTTTATGTCTTTTATATTCTGTGCCATGCTCTTCTTCAAGTCTTTTATATCCCATGCCATGCTCTCATTGCCTGTCTGTAGTTCTTTGATTAATTCTGCCAGGAACTGTGTGTCTTCGGATCTTTTGATTTGAGTGTTTGGGTTCAGGTTCTCCATGTCGTCTGGTTTTATCATATGCTTTAAGATTTTCTGTTGTCTTTGGCCTCTTGGCATTTGCTTTACTTGATCTTTAATTTGTTAGAATTGCAGCTTGGTGGCATTCACTTTCTCTAACTAACCAGCAGATGGCGTCCGTGAGTCACTTATTCCCCTCAAGTCAGTTCTCCCTAACTTTGTGGTGTGTGGGGATCTGATTCTTTTGGGGTCCAATTGGTGCACTTAATTTGGGTGTGTTGTCAGTGCTGTCTGCCCTCAATGAGGGGCGTGTGCCTGAGCGGTTAGGGAGGAAGGGCAGGTTTAACAGTCAAACCTCCCAGGTGTTCCTGGAGATTTAAGGCTGTTCTCTGCCGCTGACACAGAAGTCCTTGGTATTGGCGTAGGTTCCCTGGGATTTCTGAGCAGTTCTCCCCTCCCTGCTGTGCTTTTCCAGGACCTCTGTTGGGGGGGGAGGGGTGTGCCATGTCACAAGCGAGCACCGGCCTCCAGGGAAGCCCTGGGCCACCGGGCTATGTAGGGACATTCCCAGCCCGCTTCAAAGATGGTTGAATGGGACGCATTAACTTCACCCTTTCCTCACAGCTCCGCTTTCCCAGCTCCGGGACAATCAGCCGTGGGTGTATTCAAGGCCACTGTCCACGGCCGATATTGTGCCGTGTGAGGGGTGCTGCGGGAAAGACTCCCTGTCAGGCTGGGTTTCTTGGCTTGGCTCTGTGCTGTGTGTTCAGCCGGGCAGGAGTAGCCCCGCCTGCTGGGGAGACGGCTGCAAGTCGTGCATCTCCCCTTTGCTCCCTTGGACCCGAGACAATCAGCAGTGGGTGTGGGAAGGGGTATCCTCCACCCCAGACACCGAGGCATTAGTCCAGACCACTCCCGTCTTATCTGCAGCTGTTCCCGGGCTGCTTCTTTTTTTTTTTTTTTTTAAATGCCAACCCACCGTTTCCCCACACCGCAGTGTAGCAGAGGGACTCAGCCCACTCACTCACTCATTTCAGAATGCAGACTCCTGGTTTCACCAAACTCACGTTCCCTGTGCTTTAGCAGAACTTGTCCAGCTGGTGCTACTCTGTAAGTGGTGTTCTGGGTCCCTTTCTGGTTTTTTATCTAGTGTTTTCCACGGAGATGTTTTTTTCTCTGTCTCACCTAGCTGCCATCTTAGGTTCCTCCCCCGAAGTAGCGTTATTCTTAAAGGCTAAACATTATTTCCACAATCTGAATACAATGTTAATTTGTGACTAAATCCTTTATATATAGTGCCAAATCAAACTCTATTACCTGTGAAATCTAAATTGTTGTCAAGTTCTGAATAAAGTTCAAAGTTTTGCAGCAAATCCAAAAGCAGTTCTTTACCATCAGTAAGATACAGTGTTGTAAAATATTTTGGCCCTGAAGGTATGCATATTTGTCTTGATTTTGATTGAGTTCTTCTTTCTAACCCCTACTTTTAAATGGAAGCCCTAACAAATTTTAGAAGGAAAATTTTGTCCATTTGCCCTTTTCGAAGACATGTTTCTGCTAACTAAATATTTTTTAATTTTTTAATTCAATTTTACTGATATATATTCACACACCATGCAGTCATACAAAGCATACATTCACAGTACCATTATATAGTTGTGCATTCATCATCAAAATTAATTTTTGAACATTTTCATTACCACACATACAAAAATAATAAGAGTAAAAATTAAAGTGAAAAAAAAAATTAAAGTAAAAAAGAACACTGGGTGCCTTTTTTTTCTTCTTTTTTTTTGCCCCCATTTTTCTACTCTTCCATTCAAAAGGGAGTGTGGTCCATATGGCTTTCCCAATCTCATTGTCACCCCTCATAAGCTACACTTTTATACAATCGTCTTCAAGATTCATGGGTTCTGGGTTGTAGTTTGATAGTTTCAGGTATTTACTGCTTGCTATCTGCTCACTAAATATTAACTTTGTTGACTTCAACTCCAACCTAGGTAATTAGAAAGTTTGGAAATATGTTTTTAACTCAGGGTTTCAATTTATACTCTTATTGGCATGCAACATCCTGTTGCAGACCAGACAACCAGAAGGATCAGGAGATTCTACTTTTTGAGCCTCTTACTTAGTCTAAACAAGAAAGTGAGAGTTCGTTGCATAATTTTCCTAATATTGTGGGCTTCTGTCTTGCAAATGAAAAGACTGTCCATAATTAAATGATTATAATAGATTGATTATAGCATAATGTTTATAGCTCTGTGAGAACAAACCATGTTTCCATCCTCAGACTACTTACATAAACGGAGATAATATTTCTACAATACTGTTTTCCCTGTCAATACATGTTTTGCCTGTCAATCAGTTTTTACCTAACCCTGCATCCCTTCTGAAATTATGATCAAGGGAATGAGATTTATCACCCTAAAGAAGGGAAACAACAGCAGACAGAGACATCCTTAAGGAAAGAAAGCAAGAGGATATGAGGTAGGGGAGTGTCTCACCACCTGAGGACCAGATTTTTTTTTTTTTGAAAAGCTGGTAAGGAAGAGAAAATTGGAGACTCCCTGGGTCTTTGAGAAGTGACCCAGATTCCCATCCTCCTAGACCTGGGCAAAGGTGGTGTGCTGGTTTGGATGTATTATGTCCCCCAAAACGCCATTATCTTTGATACAGTCTTGTGTGGGCAGGAAATGTATTGGTGTTGATTGGGTTGGAGACTTTTTTTTTTAATGCAGTTTTATTGAGAAATATTCACATACCATACAATCATCCATGGTGTACAATCAGCTGTTTACAGTACCATCTTATAGTTGTGCATTCATCACCCCAATCTATTTTTGAACATTTTCCTTACACTAGAAAGAATCAGAATCAGAATAAAAATTAAAAAAAACACCCAGATCACCCCCCCTCATCTCACCCTATTTTTCATTTAGGTTTTGTCCCCATTTTTCTACTCATCCATCCATACACTGGATAAAGGGAGTGTGATCCACAGGGTTTTCACAATCACATTGTCACCCCTTGTAAGCTATATTGTTATACAATCATCTTCAAGAGTCAAGGCTACTGGGTTGGAGTTTGGTAGTTTCAGATATTTACTTCTAGCTATTCCAGTATACTAAAACACGGAAAGTGTTATCTATATAGAGCGTAAGAAAGTCCACCAGAGTGACCTCTCAACTCCATTTGAAATCTCTCAGCCACTGAAGCTTTATTTCATTTCATTTTGCATTCCCCTTTTGTTCAAGAAGATGTTCTCGATCCCGCGATGTTGGGTCCAGATTCATCCCTGGGAGTCATATCCTGCATTGCTAGGGAGATTTACCCTCCTGGGAGTCAGGTCCCACATAGGGGGGAGGGCAGCAAGATCACCCGCCAAGGTGGCTTAGAGAGAGAGCGCCACATCTGAGCAACAAAGAGGCACTCAGGGGAGACTCTTAAGCACAGTTATAAGCTGTTAGCCTCTCTTTACAGCTACAAGCTTCACAGGGGCCAGCCCCAAGACTGAGGGCTTAGCACATCAAGCCATCAGTCCTGGGTTGGAGACTTTTGATTGGATGTTTCTGTGGAGATGTGATCCCTCAACTGTGGGTGAGATCTTTCATTGGATAACTTCCATGGAGGTGTGGTCCTGCCCATTTAGCATGGGCCTTGTTTAATTTACTGGAGCACTATGTAAGCTCAGACAGAAGCACCAAGTTTGCTATAGCCAAGAGGGACACTTTGAAGAATGCACAGAAACTGAGAGAGTAGCTGCAGATGAGAGACAGTTTGAAGATGGTCGTTGAATGTAGACTCTTGCTCCAGAGAAGCTAAGAAAGGACAAACACCCCAAGAGCAACTAAGAGTGACATTTTTGAGGAATTGCAACCTAGAGAGGAACGTCCTGGGAGAAAGCCATTTTGAAACCAGTACTTTGGAACAGACACCAGCCACGTGCCTTCCCAGCTAACAGAGGTTTTCCAGATGCTGTTGGCCATCCTCCAGTGAAGATACCTGATTGCTGATGTGTTACCTTGGACACTTTATGGCCTTAAGACTGTAACCTTGCAACCAAATAAACCCCCTTTTTAAAAAGCCAATCCATTTCTGGTGTTTTGCATTCTGGCAGCACTGGCAAACTAGAACAGGTGGGTTGTGAGAGAAATTCCCATAAAAGCCCAGGTGGGCTGAGGGAGAGCCTCCCTACCCTTCCCAGGATGTCCAGGGTGGCAGAGCAACAGGAACAGAAGAAATGACTAGAAAATGGGCCTGAGATAATTCTTTTGTCTCTTGACAGCTGTGTGAAGAGTATAGGTGACCCAGGGCTTCCCAAATCCCCAGGAAGATGGATGAGAGGTAATGGGCGGACTACTGGACTGTCAGAGGCTTGGGGTTGGGATGTGGAGGCTGTAGAGGGTGAGGACCTCAGTGAGAGGAGAAGGAAATGTCACAGACCTGGGACTTCAGCATCAGGTGCCAGCAGGAAACCCAGGAGGACTAGCAAAAGACAAGACTAGTCTTGTCTTGGCCAACATCAGCACCAGGAGCTTGGTTGCGAACAAGACCAAACACTCCTTAGTTGGAAGTTGTTCACACCAATCACCATGAGATTGTGCAAATTCCCCCTGCACATGCCCTGGTATAAAGAAGGGAAAGGAATGACCCTGCGATCTCATGCCTTGAATTCCTATAACCCAAAAGGAACACCTACCCAGAAGAGTTTCATTCAAATCAAAAGAAACAAGCTTCCCTTTAATTAACAACAATAGATAACATTGATTGTGTACCTTGTGCAAGTCCCTGTTCTAAAAGTCCTAATAATCGGCCCAATGAGGTAGGAGCTATTGTTTATCCCCATTTCCCAGACAAGGCAACTGAGGCTCGAAGAGGAGGATTGCTGAGCTCACAAGTGGAGAAGCTGGCTGTGAACCAACAGTGCACACCATTTCCTGGGCCTCATCTGGTGTCTCCCTCATCAGAAAGTTTACTCAACCCCATCACCAGTTGTGAGGAGCTACCGACCAAGATGAGACCAGGCATCCAAACTCAGGGAAACAACTGTTTTTATATGTTTGAGTTGTATGCTACCTACTACCTGAGATGGCTTTCCAAACATAGTTATTTCTTTCCCAATCCAGGGACAAAGAGGGATGCCATGTGGAAGCTGACATCCCCTGATACATTATATTTTTATTTCCACTAATAATATATAGCACCAGTACTATTAAGCTATTTATTGTTGCTCCTAAAAAGCATCTGAAATAAAGGGTTAAAGTTAAAATCCTCAACCCCCTTTCTGGTGTGAAGGTTAAATGTCCATTAAATGGCCAAAGGGTGAGCAAGTGAGAGAAGAAGTTTAAGTAGCAGCTTATCACCTCCCTCCTGCTGAGTTCTCAACCAACTGACTGTTCTCAACGAAGGACCATCTGCCTAAGTCATGTCAAAAATAAATAAATAAATAAATAAATAAATAAATAAATAAATACATAGAGTAATAAATTGCCGAATGACCTCCCATATGGCTCCTGGCAAAAAAAACTAATTTTCTGTGAAATAAAATACAGTGAAGTACCAAGACGGCAGAATGAAATGCTTCAGGGCTCCATCCCCCCATAGAAGCGTTAAACAACCAGCAAGAACTAGCAGAAACATCTTTCTAAAAGCTCCAGAAAATAGTTAAAGGATTGCAATGGCAGGGAGAGTGCAGAATCAAGGAAAAGGCTACATAAAAGAGGGAGGATACCCCCAGCCCGCACCAACTGGAAAGCATGTGAAAAGATGATTAACATCAGTAGCCAACAATGAAACGCAACTCTGACTTAGCCACGTGCCCTTAGTATGGATTCCTGATCCTAGATCTGAAGGGAGCAGAGAAACTTGTGCATATACTGGGAGCTATCATTTCTTTGAATATTCTCTCTGCCCTTTTCTCTTTTCTCCTTCTAGGACTCCCACAATGCATATATTGGTATGCCTGATGGTGTTGCACAGGTTCCTCAGGCTCTGTTCCCTTCATTCTTTCCTGTTTTTGCTTCTCAGACTGGAT
Organism: Choloepus didactylus; assembly: GCF_015220235.1. Lineage (NCBI taxonomy): Eukaryota > Metazoa > Chordata > Mammalia > Pilosa > Megalonychidae > Choloepus > Choloepus didactylus. Next base: position 17,078,187 of record NC_051316.1, read on the forward strand.
GATTGCAATGATCTTACCTTCAAGTCCACTGATGCTTTCTTTCGCCAGCTGCAACTTGCTGTTGAACCCCTCTAGCAAATTTTTAATTTCTGTTACAGAATTTAAGATCTGTTAGGGATCTTCAGATCTGTTTGGTTCCTTTTCATATTTTCCATTTCTCTATTGATACTCTCTTTGTGTTCATCCATCATTTTCCTTTAGTTCTTTGTCCTTCAACTCTTTGAGCATACTTGGGACCATTTTTTAAAAGTCTTTGGGAAATGAGGGTAAACAATAGCACCTACCTCATGAGCTGATTATGAGGACTTTTAGAAGAGGGACTGGCACAAGGTACACAATCAATGTTATCTATTGTTAATTAAAGGGAAGCTTGTCTCTTTTGATTTAAACCAAACTCTTCTGGGTAGGTGTTCCTTTTGGATTATAGGAATTCAAAGCATAAGATCTCAGGGTCATTCCTTTCCCTTGTGCAGGGGGAATTTGCACAACCTCATGGTGATTGGTGTGATAGGTAATAGGAAAATATTTTGGTTTTTGATGGTGGTAATGCTAGCAGGACATTGTGAATGCAATTAACAGCACTGAAATAGATACCTGAATATGATTAAAAGGGGAAATGTTAGATTGTATATATGGTACTAGAATAAAAACTTTAAAAAAAAATCCTTGGAACTACACTACACAAGTAGTGAATCCTAAGTTAAACCATGAACTTTAATTAATAGTACAATTATAAAAAATGTGCTATCATCAATTTTAACAATGTTTCACACCAATGCAAGGTGCTGGTGGTGGGGTGATATATGGGAATCTTGTATTTCATGCAAGATTATTCTGTAAACCCATAATTTCTCTAATAAATAAATAAAAAAAATAAATGATTGGCCATCTCTGAGGCAATTCAAAGAAATGTGATTTGGTTCTGTTAAGAAATTTCAGGAGATGTTTGGACCAGAAATGACATAATCATCTTTTGAAAATTGTGAATTATGCTGCTTTGAACATCAGTGTTCAAATATCTGTTAGGAGTCCCTGCTTTCAATTATTTGGAATACATACCTAGTAGTGGGATTGCTGGGTCATATGGTAGTTCTATACATAGCTTTTTGAGGAGCTGCCAAATTGCCTTCCACAGTAGCTGCACCACTTTACATGCCCACCAGCAATGAATTAGCATTCCTATTTCTCCCATCCTCTCCAACACTTGTTATTTTCGATTTTTTTTAATAGCGGCCATTCTAACGGGTGTGAAATAGTATCTTTGGTGAGATGCCTGTTCAAGTCTTTTGCCCATTTTTAATTGTGTGGGTTGTCTTCTTGTTATTAAGTTGAAGGATATCTTTATATATACTGGATATTAATTATATATACTGGATATTAATTCCTTACCCGATTTGTGGTGTCCAAATATTTTCTCCCATTGTGTGGGTTATCTTTTTACTTTCATGATAAAGTCCTTTGAGGAACAAAAGTTATTTATTTTGATGAGGTCCCATTTATGTATTTTTTTCTTTGCTTGTGCTTTGGTGTAAAGTCTAAGCAATCTTTGCCTAACACAAGGTCCTGAAGATGCTTCCATGTTTTCTTCTAGGAGTTTGATAGCTCTGGCTCTCCCATTTAGGTCTTTGATCTATTTTAAGTTGATTTTGTATATGGTGTGACACAGAGGTCCTCTTTTTTTGTGCAAATGGAGATCCAGTTTTCCAAGGACCATTTGTTGAAAAGACTATTATTTCCCAAATTTTTAAAAATCATAAATGTGAGGGTTGATTTCTGAGTTCTCAGTTCAATTTCATTGTTCTGTATGTCTCTCCTTGTGCCAGTACCATGCTGTTCTTTTTTTAAATTCATTTTATTGAGATATATTCACATACCATGCAGTCATATAAAACAAATCATGCATTCGATTGTTCACAGCACCATTAGATAGTTGTGCATTTATCCCCAAAATCAGTCCCTGACACCTTCAATACCACACACACAAAAATAACAAGAATAATAATTAAAGTGAAAAAGGGCAATTAAAGTAAAAAGAACACTGGGTGCCTCTGTTTGTTTGTTTGTTTCCTTCCCCCATTATTCTACTCATCCATCCATAAACTAGACAAAGGGGAGTGTGGTCCATATGGCTTTCCCAATCACATTTGTCACCTCTCATAAACTACATTGTTATACAATTGTCTTCAAGATTCATGGGTTCTGGGTTGTAGTTTGATAGTTTCAGGTATCTACGCCAGCTACCTCAATTCATTAGAACCTAAAAAGGGTTGTCTAAAGTGTGCGTAAGAGTGCCCACCAGAGTGACCTCTCGGCTCCTTTTGGAATCTCTCTGCCACTGAAGCTTATTTCACTTCCTTTCACTTCCCCCTTTTGGTCAAGTAGATGTTCTCCATCCCACGATGCCGGGTCTACATTCCTCCCCAGGAGTCATATTCCACGTTGCCAGGGAGATTCACTCCCCTGGGTGTCTGATCCCACGTAGGGGGGAGGGCAGTGATTTCACCTGCCAAGTTGGCTTAGCTAGAGAGAGAGGGCCACATCTGAGCAACAAAGAGGCATTCAGGAGGAGGCTCTTAGGCACAATTATAGGGAGGCCTAGCCTCTCCTTTGCAGCAACAGTCTTCCCAAGGGCAAGTCCTGTGGTAGAGGGCTCAATCCATCAAACCACCAGTCCCCTATGTCTGTGAGCACATTAGCAGCCATTGTGCAGGTGGGACAGGCCAATACCCCTGCATTCTCCACCAGCTCCTCAAGGGGGCTCTGCATATTATATTTCCTTGTTTTTTTTTTTTTTCTTTATTAACTCTTTTTTAATCAACTGTATAAAAATTAAAAAAATAAAAAAATAAAAATTTAAAAAAACATGCACTGAAAGAACATTTCAAACAGACCATAGCAAGGGAGTAAGCAAAAGACAACTAACCTAGCTACTTTATTTCCAACATGTTCCTACTCTACCCCAAGAAAGTAACCTAATATAGCAACATTTCTGTGAACTTGTTCCTACTATACCCATCAGAAATTAACAGACCATAGTCATTCCTGGGCATTCCCAGAACGTTAAATTTACCCATGATCGCTTATCTGTTCTTACTGGATTATAATTCCCCTTTCCTTAATTGCTCTCTATCACCAGTTCCCCTACATTCTACATTATAAACCATTCGTTTTACATTTTTCAATGTTCACTTTAGTGGTAGCATATAATATTTCTCTTTTTGTGTCTGGCTTATTTTGTTCAGCATTATGTCTTCAAAGTTCATCTATGTTGTCTTATGTTTCACGACATCATTTCTTCTTACTGCCACGTAGTATTCCATAGTGTGTATACACCATATTTTATTTATCCACTCATCTGTTGAAGGACATTTGGGTTGTTTCCATCTCTTGGCAATTGTGAATAATGCTGCTATGAACACTGGCATGCAGATATCTGTTCATGTCACTGCTTTCCGTTCTTCTGGGTATATACCGAGAAGTGCAATCGCTGGATTGAAGGATAACTCTATGTCTAGTTTTCTAAGGAACTGCCAGACTGACTTCCAGAGTGGCTGAACCATTATACCGTCCCACCAACAATGAATAAGGGTCCCAATTTCTCCACATCCTCTCAGCATTTGTAGTTTCCTGTTTGTTTAATGGTAGCCATTCTAATTGGTGTGAGATGGTATCTCATTGTGGTCTTAATTTGCATCTCTCTAATAGCTAGTGAAGCTGAACATTTTTTCATGTGTTTCTTGGCCATTTGTATTTCCTCTTCAGAGAACTGTCTTTTTCATATCTTTTGCCCATTTTATAATTGGGCTGTCTGTACTATCATCATTGAGTTGTAGGATTTCTTTATATATGCAAGATATCAGTCTTTTGTCAGATACATGGTTTCTAAAAATTTTTTCCCATCAAGTTGGCTGCCTCTTCACCTTTTTGACAAATTCCTTTTAGGTACAGAAACTTCTAAACTTGAGGAGTTCCCATTCATCTATTTTTTCTTTTATTGCTTGTGCTTTGGGTGTAAAGTCTAGGAAGTGGCCGCCTAATACAAGATCTTGAAGATGTTTCCCTACATTATCTTCTAGGAGTTTGTTCTAGTTTGCTAATGCTGCCAAAATGCAAAACACCAGACATGGATTGGCTTTTATAAAAGGGGGGATATTTGGTTACACAGTTATAGTCTTAAGGCCATAAAGTGTCCTAGGTCACACATCAGCAATCGGGTACCTTCACTGGAAGATGGCCAGTGGTGTCTGGAAAACCTCTGTTAGCTGGGAGGGCATGTGGCTGGCGTCTGCTCCAAAGTTCTGGTTTCAAAATGGCTTTCTCTCAGGACATTCCTCTCTAGGCAGCAGTTCCTCAAAAATGTCACTCTTAGTTGCACTTGGGGTATTTATCCTCTCTTAGCTTCTCTGGAGCAAGAGTCTGCTTTCAACAGTTGTCTTCAAACTGTCTCTCATCTGCAGCTCCTGTGCTTTCTTCAAAGCGTCCCTCTTTGCTATAGCTCCTCTTCAAAATGTCACTCACAGCTCTACTGAGTTCCCTCTGCCCGTCAGCTCATTTATATGGCTCCAGTGATCAAGGCCCACCCTGAATGGGTGGGGCCATGCCTCCATGGGAATATCTCATCAGAGTTATCACCTACAGCTGGGTGGGGCACATGTCCATGCAAATCTAATCAGCACCAAAACATCTGCCCCACGACACTGCATCAAAGAATATGGCTTTTTCTGGGGGACATAATACATTCAAACCGGCACAGAGTTTTATGGTACTGTCTTTTATATTGAGATCTTTCATCCATTTTGAGTTAATTTTTGTGTAGGGTGTGAGGTAGGGGTCCTCTTTCATTCTTTTGGATATGGATATCCAACTCTCCCAGCCCCATTTGTTGAAAAGACCGTTATGACCCAGTTCAGTGACTTTGGGGGCCTTATCAAAGATCAGTCGGCCATAGATCTGAAGGTCTATCTCCGAATTCTCAATTCAATTCCATTGATCAATATGTCTATTTTGTGCCAGTACCATGCTGTTTTGACAACCGTGGTTTTATAATAAGCTTCAAAGTCAGGGAGTGTAAGTCCTCCCACTTCGTTTTTCTTTTTCAGAGTGTCTTTAGAAATTCAAGGCATCTTCCGTTCCCAAATAAATTTGATTAATAGCTTTTCCAAGTCTGCAAAGTAGGTTGTTGGAATTTTGATTGGGATTGCATTGAATCTGTAGATGAGTTTGGGTAGAACTGACATCTTAATGACATCTAGCCTTCCTATCCATGAACATGGAATATTTTTCCATCTTTTAAGGTCCCCTTCTATTTCTTTTAGTCGAGTTATGTAGTTTTCTTTGTATAGGTCTTTTATTTATATCTTTGGTCAATTTTGTTCCTAGGTACTTGATTTTTTTAGTTGCTATTGAAAATGGTACCTTTTTCTTGAGTGTCTCTTCAGTTTGTTCATTTCTAGCATATAGAAACATTACTGACTTATGTGCATTAATCTTGTATCCCGCTACTTTGCTAAATTTGTTTATTATCTCTAGTAGATGTATGATCGATTTCTCAGGATTTTCCGTATATAATATCATATCTTCTGCAAACAATGACAGTTTTACTTCTTCTTTTCCAATTTGGATGCCTTTTATTTCTTTGTCTTGCCGGATTGCCCTGGCTAGCACTTCCAGCACAATGTTGAATAACAGTGGTGATAGTGGGCATCCTTGTCTTGTTCCTGATCTTAGAGGGAAGGATTTCCATCTCTCTCCATTGAGTACTATGCTGGCTGTGGGGTTTTCATATATGCTCTTTATCATATTGAGGACATTTCCTTCAGTTCCTACCTTTTGAAGTGTTTTTATCAAAAAGGGATGTTGGATTTTGTCAAATGCTTTTTCAGCATCTATTGAGATGATCATTTGATTTTTCTCTTTTGATTTGTTAATGTGTTGTAATATATTGATTGATTTTCTTATGTTGAACCACCCTTGCATGCCTGGAATGAACCCCACTTCGTCATGGTGTATGATTTTTTTAATGTGTCTTTGGATTCGATTTGCAAGTATTTCGTTGAGAATTTTGCATCTATATTCATTAGGGAGATTGGCCGGTAGTTTTCCTTTTTTGTAGCATCTTTGCCTGGTTTTGGTATTAGATTGATGTTATCTTCATAAAATGAGTTAGGTAGTGTTCCATTTTCTTCAATGTTTAAAAAGAGTTTAAGCAAGAGTGGTGTCAGTTCTTTTTGGAAAGTTTGGTAGAATTTCCCTGTGAAGCTATCTGGCCCTGGGCATTTATTTGTGGGAAGCTTTTTGAAGACTGATTGAATCTCTTTGCTTGTGATTGGTTGGTTGAGGTCTTCTGTTTCTTCTTTGGTCAGTCTAGGTTGTTAATATGTTTCCAGGAAATTGTCCATTTACTCTAAGTTATCCAGTTGTTGGCATACAGTTGTTCATAGTACCCTCTTATAATTTCTTTAATTTCTTCGGGATCTGCAGTAATGTCACCTTTCTCATTCATTTTGTTTATATGGGTCTTCTCTCTTTTTGATTTTGTCAGTCTAGCTAGGGGCTTGTCAATCTTGTTGATCTTCTCAAAGAACCAACTTTTGGTGTTATTTTTCCTCTCTACTGTTTTTTTTTTTTTGTTCTCTATGTCATTTATTTCTGCTTTAATCCTTGTTATTTTTTTTCTTCTACTTGGTTTAAGATTGGTTTGCTGTTCATTTTCTAGCTTCTTCAGTTGATCCATTAGTTCTTTGATTTTGGCTCTTCCTTCCTTTTTAATATATGCATTTAATGCTATAAATTTCCCCTTCAGTACGCTTTTGCTGCATCCCATAAGTTTTGGTATGTTGTGTTCTCATTTTCACTCATCTCTATATATTTAGCAATTTTTCTTGCTATTTCTTCTTTAACCCACTGATTGTTTAGGAGCATGTTGTTTAACCTCCAGGTATTTGTGAATTTTCTAATCTCTGATGGTTATTGACTTCTAGTTGTATTCCATTGTGGTCAGAGAATGTGCTTTGAATAATTTCAATTTTTTAAAATTTATTGAGGCTTGTTTTATGTCCCAGCATATGATCTATTCTGGAGAAAGTTCCATTAGCACTAGAGAAGAATGTGTATCCTGGTGATTTGGCATGTAATGTTCTATATAATGTCTATTAAATCCAATTCATTTATCAGATTTTTTGGGTTTTCAATTTCCTTATTGGTCTTCTGTCTGGTTGATCTATCTATAGGAGAGAGTGATGTGTTGAAGTCTCCCACAATTATTGTGAAAACATCAATTGCTTCCTTTAGTTTTGCCAGTGCTTTTCTCATGTATTTTGTGGCACCTTGATTGGGTGCATAAACATTTATGATTGTTTTTTCTTCTTGTTGAATTGCCCCTTTTATTAGTATGTAGGGACCTTCTTTGTCTCTCATAACATCCCTGCATTTAAAGTCTATTTTAGCTGAGATTAATATTGCTACTCCTGCTTTCCTTTGGCTGTAGCTTGCATGAAATATTTTTTTCCATCCTTTCACTTTCAATTTCTTTGTGTCCCTGTGTCTAAGATGAGTCTCTTATATGCAACATATTGACGGTTCATTTTTTTTGATCCATTCTAAAAATCTATATCTTTCAATTGGGGAATTTAGTCCATTTACATTCAATGTTATAACCGTGAAGGCATTTCTTGAATCAGCCATCTTATCCTTTGGTTTATGTTTGTCATATATTTTTTCCCTCTCTCTATTAATATCCTTTAATGTACCCTACTGAATCTCTTTAGTCCTGCACCTTTCTCCATGTCTCTCCTTCTTTGTTTCTCTGTCCGTAGGGCTCCCTTTAGTATCTCCAGTAGGGCAGGTCTCTTGTTAGCAAATTCTCTCAGCATTTGTTTGTCTGTGAAAAATTTAAGCTCTCCTTCAAATTTGAAGGAGAGCTTTGCTGGATAAAGAATTCTTGGTTGGAAATTTTTCTCTCTCAAAATTTTAAATAAGTCATGCCACTGCCTTCTCACCTCCATGGTGGCTGCTGAGTAGTCACTACTTAATCTTATGCTGTTTCCTTTGTATGTGGTGAATTGCTTTTCTCTTGCTGTTTTCAGAACTTGCATCTTCTCTTCAGTATTTGACAGTCTGATCAGAATATGTCTTGGAGTGGGTTTATTAGGATTTATTCTATTTGGAGTTCGCTGGGCATTTATAATTTGTGTATTTATGGTGTTTCGAAGAATTGGGAATTTTTCCCCAACAATTTCTTTGACTACTCTTCCTAGACCTTTACCCTTGTCTTCCCCTTCTGGAACTCCAATGAGTCTTATATTTGGACATTTTATATTATCTGTCATATCCCTGAGGTCCACTTTGACTTTTTCAATTTTTTCCCCATTCTTTCTTTTGTTCTTTCATTTTCCATTCTGTCATCTTCCAGATCACTGATTTGTTGTTCAACTTCCTCTAGTCTTGTACTTTGAGTATCCAGAATCTTTTTAATTTGGTCAACAGTTTCTTTAATTTCCATAAGGTCATCTATTTTTTTATTTACCCTTGCAATTTCTTCTTTATGCTCTCTAGGGTCTTCTTTATGTCCTTTATATCCTGTGCCATGCTCTTCTTCATGTCCTTTATATCCTGTGCCATGGTCTCATCATTCATCTTTAGTTCTTTGATAGTTGCTCCAAGTACTGTGTCTCCTCTGATCTTTTGATTTGGGTGCTTGGGCTTGGGTTATCCATATCATCTGTTTTTTTCATATGCTTTAAAATTTTCTGTTGTTTTTGGCCCCTTGGCATTTGCTTAACTTGATAGGGTTCTTTTAGGATTTGAAGACTGATTAAAATCCGTATCTCTAATTTGTCAGATCTACAGCTTCATGGAGTACACTTTCTCTAACTAACCAGCAGGTGGCATCTTTGAGCCACCTATTCCCCTCAAGCCAGTTCTCCCCCACTTTGTCTTTGTGGTGAGTAAGGGTATGAGTCTTGTGGGGTCCAATTGGTGTACCAAGCTTGCATGTGTAGTTGGTGTTGCCCGCCCTGTATATGGGGCGTGTGTCTGGGCCATCAGGGAGGGGGGGTGGCTCTAACAATCAAATTTCCCTGGTGTTCCTGGAGATTTAAAGCTGCTGCAATAGTCTAATCCTTCAGTGCAGTCTCACCACAGTTAGTCTCTGCTGCTGACCCACAAGTCCTTGGTATTGGCATATGGCCCCTGAGACTTGCAAGTTGGTCCCTCTTTCAGGCCGTGCACCCCCAGGTCCTCTGTTGAGGGATGACTGTGCTATGTCACAGGTGAGTGCCATCTCCCCAGGGTAATTCTGGGATGCAGAGCTGTGTAGGGAGGCTCCCAGTCTCCCGAAAGGATGGCTGAATGAGGCATGTTAATTCGTACTGCTCCACCTTCCCAACTCTGGGACATCCAGCTGAGGGTGCAGGGAAGGCTAATGTCCACGCCCAATTTTGTGGTATGTGCGTGTGTTATTGGAAGCACTTCCCATCACTCTGGGTTGTCTGGGGCATCTCTGGGCTCTGGGACCAATGACAGGCAGGAGTGTTCCCTGTCCACTGGGATGATGGCTGTGAGATGATGCCCCCTTTTTCTTGGGAAGTTGTGGTGTTTAGTGAATTTTCTCAGCCACTGGACTTATTGCCTTGTGTCACAGAGCTCTCTTAGTTCTGTTCTTGTCTTGACTTGCCCAAATTGCAAGTCTTTGAGGCTTTCTGTATTAGGCTTCTTAGAGTAATTGTTTTAGAAAAAGAGAAAAAGATTAAAAAAAAAAGAAGAAGAAAACAAAAAGGGAAAGGCCCTCCTTGCAGATCTAATGGGTTATTGAAATGCTAAGAGGCAAGGCAATTAGGGCCATTAAGAAATGGTCCAGGGGGCAGAGAAACCAGTTTTTCTTCTGGATGCATATGAGCCTGACTCTGCCTGATCTCTGCCCTTCCCCTTTCTATGTTAGTCAGAACTCCAAAAAGCCTCTGCTTTTATTTTTGGGTTTTTCTTGCTGTTTTTACTATCCCTATCTCCTCTGCTCTGGGCTGGCTGCTCCTGGATTCTCTGATGTCTGGTCTCAGTCTATCTATGATTGGAGTTTGGATCAGTAGAATGAGTTTCCAATAAAAGCTGCAACTGTAGTTCTCCCTCCTCATTCCTAATGCTGATGGCCCCTCCTCCCACAGGACTGAGCCTGGCAGGGAGGGCGCGGGTCCCCTGGCTGCGAAAACTTACAGATTTCTCTGAACTCAGAAGTTCCACATGTTCATGAGTGTTGTATGAAGTATGCCGAAAGTCAAATTGCTCTGTGGTGTCCGATCCACACAGTTCCTGGCTTTCTACCTACTTCCCTGGAGTAGTAACTAAAATGTACATCTCACCACTCCGCCATCTTGCCCCACCTCCCACCATGCTGTTTTGATTACTGTGGCCTTGTAAGAAGTTTTAAGATTGGGATGTGTGAGTTTTCCAACTTCATTCCTGTGGCTGGTTGGAGCCTAACCCTGGCTCTGCAGCTTAGGTCTCTCTTCTCCACATTTCCTGGCCAGACCCCTCTTTCCCTCCCAAGTAGTTGGAAGGTCCTTATCTAGGAAGGCACTCATGTGTAATAATTGATTTTCCAGTCCCTATGGAGGCCAGTCTCACTGAAGACATTTAAGGAGTTTTGAGAAGCCAAGTCTTGAACACTCAGCTTAGAAATATTTTTTTAAGGATTCCAAAGAAACATGACTAAATCCATCAAGGATTTGAATACTCAATGTTTATTCACATTGCAAAATATGTGTTCACATATTTTGGCCATTTCCAGAACAAATGAAACTTGTGCTAAATCCGTCACCTCAGGGACTTCTGGGGCAGTGCAATATGCAAAGCCAGACTCAAGGAAAGTGCTGTGGTTTGCAAATGATCTTGGGAAACAGAGGTCTTGTCTTCTATTTATTTTCAGTGCACCTCACACTTTCAGGGTTCTCACCTTATGTGTGTATAACCCAGATCAACTGTGAGGAGCAAACTGCAGTGTTTGTGTCGTCAATACAGCATTTGGTTATGTGGATGGAGAGGAAAACCATCTACAGAACAATCAACAAAAGTATACCACTGGTAAAATTGCTGGATAGTGTCCTACATATCAGAAAATATGATCTTAAATATTCAATAGAATTGAAAAGACTCTTCATGTGCTCATCATTCTTTTGGGACCTTGGCAAACCAATTTTTGAAGGTCTGGCCCAAATCTGCAGTCTTACTCTGCCTTGCCCATTGCCTGACCCAGATCTGGAGAGGTCTAATGTCCACCTCATACCCAAAGAGCTTCCCATGAGATTTGGTGGACCAGGTGGGGAAACTGTGGATGTCTTCCCCAGAGACTCACAAGGAAAGTTCATGCACCCAAGGGTGGCAGGATTCCAAGGAGCTGCATGGCACCATCTGCAGGTTCAATATTCAGTGATTTTAATCAATCCTGAATCACTTGAACAATTGTGCAGTGATACATTGGCTTCCTGGTCTTGCTAGGGAACAATACATCCACATGAAAGTGAATTTTTGGGAAGAATGCTATGTCATCCATTATTAAGAATGTCCACTATAAATGAGTGCCTGAGGGGTCAAGTATAAAAGCTTTCTGGGAAGCCCTCATAAAGCTAGTTTGGTTGCTGTGAAACATCTCCTAGTTGGAGGGTGTTCCCAACACCCAGAGCAGTTAGAAGGGCTGCGCTGTGCTCATATTTGCAGGGTGTCACAGGATTTTGCCTGGAATCCCTAAAGACACTCAAAGGGGAGGTCTGTTGGCTCCCATATTGTTGGCATGGACACAATTTGCAAGTCATGATGCTGAGAACCACAGCTCATTATGAGCTTTCATTTGACATCAGAGCACAGCCAACATACCAGGTATGCTGAACCACCTTTGCAGGGCACTGTGAATCTGCTCATGGAATTGACGAGGAAAGCTCACAGATCCAGTAGGAACCATGGCTCCATCAAGGTGTGATTCTGGCCAAATCGTTTTCTAAGCTTCCAGTTTCCTTATCTGTAAAATGGAAATAGGAAAACCCACAAGGACAAACTATTGTGATGATTAGGCAAGAGAGCATACGCCTAGCCTTCTCATGGAACAAGCACTTATTCTTATGGACATTTTGAAAGTCACAGAAAAGAGGGTGATGCAGATGTATCTGGAAACACCCTGTGTGTCTGTGGGACAGTGTTCCAGTTTGCTAATGCTGTGGTTATGCAAAATACCAGAAATGGATTGGCTTTTATAAAGGGGATTTATTAGGTCACAAGTTTAAAGTTCCAAGGCCATAAAAATGTCCAAACTAAGGCATCAACAAGGGGATACCTTCACTGAAGAAAGGCCTATGGCACTTGGAACACCTCTTTTGGCTGGGAAGGCATGTGGCTGGTATCTGCTTATCCTTTGCTTCCAGGTTCTGGTTTCAAAATGGCTTTCTCCAGAATGTCTCTGGGCTTCTGTCTCTCTTAGCTTCTCTCTCTCAGCTCCTGTGCATCTAAGCTTCTGTGGATCCTCTCTTAGCTTCTCCAGGGTAAACTCTGGACTTCGTCTCTTAGCTTAGCATCTCTAAACATCTTTCTGTCTGTATCTCCAAGCATCTGGGTCTGTTTTGGCTCTTAGCTTCTCCCGGGGGCAAACTCTGGATTACATCTCTTAGCTTCTCTCCAAAATATCTCTCTCAGCTTCTCTGAGCTCCTGTTTCCATGAGCTCTCTTAAAGGACTCCAGTGATGTAATTAAGACCTACATGGAATGGATGGGGTCATATCTCCACAGAAATGATCTAATCAAATATTCTCACCTACAGTTTGGTGGGTCACATCTCCATGGAAACACTCAATCAAAAGTTTCCACCCTAATCAAAAGACTAATAAGTCTGCCTCCACAAGATTGCATTAAAAAACATGGCTTTTGTGGGAGACATAATAGATTCAAGCCATCACAGACATGAATGGTGGTGATAATGTATGTAGGTTTCCCACACCCAAAATGGCCTCAGTGACCACTGGACAGAACTTGTGCCCTCATCATCCCAAAAGACAGCTCTAGGGCCTGAACACAGACTACCCAGAAAGCATGCTTTGCCTATTATGAGCCATTCTGGTTATTTTAAGGTAATTTCCCTTTTATTAAGAATTAGGGATGGAGTAGAGAGGCCCACCACAAGGTATCTCAGGACCTTCTGCAGGACAGCAAGCCAATCCCAGGGCCAACTCAAAGCACTCAAATGTGTCTCTGACTGTCATCCAAGAGCTGGCACCATGGTTTAGAAGCTTCCAGATGATCATTTCCCAGATTTTCAAGATTGCCAGTAGCCCACCAAATAGAAGTGCCATAAACCTCCTTTTCTGACCCCTCAGTGAGACTTTAACACAGCCGCATAAATGATAGGAAATTTCTGAAACATACATTTTTTTCCAACCATTCCACTAAACAAGTGCACCATGTTAGGATTTTTTGGTTCTTGATTTCTTTTTCACTGTGATTTTAAATATTTATTGTAGAAAAGTTAGAGAATGCTGAGAAATATAAAAAGGACTGCTTTTGTGTGGCAGCTGTCTTCATTTGCCAGGGCTGCTATAACCAATACCACAGACTGATTGACTTAAACAACAGGAAATTATTGTCTACTGTTGCAGAGGCTAGTAGTCCAAAATCAGGATGTCAGCAGGCCAGGCTTTCTCCAGGAGTCTGTAGCATTCTGTCGGTGGCTTGCTGGCCATCCATAATTCAATCTTTTACTCCATCACATGTCCATCTCACTCCCTATCTGTGTCTCCCTACTGTGTACAAATTTCCTCTTCTTATAAGGATTTTCATCTTATTGGATTAAAGTCCACTCTCATTCAGTTTAGCCTCATCTTAACTAATAACATCTCCAAAGATCTTATTTACAATTGTATTCACATCCACAGGACCGAGGGTTAGGATTTGCAGATGTCTTTGTAGGGGACATGATTCAATCCATAACAGCAACACGTGATATGATATTTGGGGACTCAAGACTTGTCTTTGTACCCCCAGTGGACTGCTGCCTCTTGGTTACCTATCTGCAGAATAGATATGCAGGAAGGTTTCGCTCTGGCCTGTTGGGGAGAAGGCCTTTGCCACAGGCCCCTGGTTGAGGATGGGTAAGGATAGAAGGAGAGTCTTCCCTCTGAGCTGTACTTTCCCCCAAGTGCCAGATAGCCAGGGCAACCCAGGTCTCAGGGGCTTCTTCTCAAGGGTCACAGCATCAGAGGCAGGGGTGCAAAGTCTTGGTGAGGGCCAAAGGGCCTGTGCAGCTCCTTCCTGGAATTATCTGGACACATCCCAAAACAACTGGGAAAATAACATGATGAGGATCAAGATGCTTCCTGGGAAGGTGGAGGCCAAGAGTCATGATACTTAAGAGGTAGACAGCACGTGGGAACCTCAGTGGGGAGGCCCCAGGATGTTGGGTGTGAGTTGCGGTTCAGTCCTTTGTTATATTTATATATGCAAAATTATTATTTTTCTTCTTAAGAAATTGGGATACTTGATGTGCAGTTTTGCATCCATTTGTTTAATGTCATGGCTTTATATTTACACTTTCTCCATGTTCTAAGCTTTCTATAATAAGCGTGCACTGCTTTAATAATCAGAAAAGTTCACATTATTAATAAAAGAGGAAGTAAGTAAGTCACTGAGAGTATCAGATTGAGTGTGTGGGCACCTAAATGAATGAGAAGTGCGTGGGAGGGAGGGTTGGCAAGAGAGACAAGTAAGTAAAAAGTGAGTGGTTAGTACAGGGACAACAGGGTATCAATAAGTCTTATTTTCAGAATCACTAAAGCAGATATCCTTCATGTTGCTTTAATTTTTTTTATTAAGGACTGTATGCTTTACCCTATTTTTTCTTTTACTAATTCCTTCAAGGTTATGAACCTAAAAATGTCAGCACAGCAGGTTGCTAGTAACTTCCAGCATCTTGAATGGTCAGCTGTCCTTGTCAACAAAACTGAGCGTATCCTGAAAGGAAATCTACAATCTCCAAGAAAAACTACTGCTGAGAACTGAGTTCCCCATATTCTTTTGAAATGCCTGCCCTTAGGAAAAGGAGCCAGCTAATATCACTTAACTTTGTTCAGGCAAGTGTGTGGCAGCCCCCATCTGTAGTTACCCAGCCCAGTGGTGAATTGCCCTGTGGGTTCTGGAAACTTCTCTCCATCTCTGTGGTCTACCGGTCCTCCAAGTGCACAGCCAGCTACTGCCGTTGCTCTGCTGCCCTTGCAGGTATGACACCAAAGCAGAGAGATTTGGGGCTGCAATGAGGATGTGCGCCTTTCTCACATCCACGTGCAGTTTCTGTTGTTTTCATTTAGTTATTCCTCACATGCATTCTCTAGAGCAGTGATTCTTAGGCTTTTTAAAATCACTCACTTCTTTGAAAATTTGATGAAAGTCATGAGCCCTCTTCCCAAGTGAAAAAAAAAATGCACATTAGGAATACATGTAGAATTTTGCATACAATTTCAGGGCACTCAGGGATCCTTAGGAGCCTCTCAGTAAAGCATCTGTCGGGAATTTGTGGTCTAGAGGGAGACACTCTTCAGTATAGACCGCAAGACTCCCGAGGCTACAGAGGCAGATGGGACCAAAATTGACCTCTTTGTCTCTCTCTCTCTCATTCCTGGAAGACTTTCACTCAAGGTTTACAGTCTTCCTTTCTATTACTTCCACTGTCATTCTGGGTGACTTGAGCAGCATCCACATGGCTGACCCATCTGACATCCAATGATCCACCCAGTCTCCTCCATAGATGCTCCTTTCCCCTCCACTTCTCTCCACCCACCCACTCCCATGCCCACAGCTGCACCTCTCCATCACTCCAAGGGACACTAAGCTCATAAAGTAAATGCCCCATTTTCTAACCCCAGCCTCTGTACTTACAACTGTCTTTCTTTTTCCATACATTTATTCATTTTTTATTACCACTTTATTGAGGTGTAGTCCACATACTATAACATTCATCCCTTTAAAGGGTACAAGTCAGTAGTTTCTAGTATTTTCACAGAGGTATGCCACCATCACCACTATCTAGTTTTAGAAAACGTACAAAGAAACCCCTTACTCAATAGCAGTTACTCCCCATTCTTACCTCCTCCCAGCCCTAGAAAACCACTAATCTACTTTCTGTCTCTGTAGATTTTTCAATTCTGGACATTTAATATATAAGGAATCATTCAATGTATTGTCTTTTGTGACTGGTTTCTTTCACTCCACATGATGTTTTCATGGTTCACCCATGTTGTAGCAGGTGTCAGAACTTCATTCCTTTCTCTGGGTAAATAACATGCCATTGTATGTGTATAGCACATTTTGCTTATATATGCATCAGTTGATGGACCTCTGGGTTGTTTCCACTTTTTGCTATTCTGAATAATACTGCTATGAGCATTTACATACAAGTTTTTATGTGGACATATGTTTTAATTTCTTTGGGGTGAATTTCCATCCTGTCTTGCATTTAAGTACTTTGCCATATTTATGTAACAGTTCTTCAACTGCATTTAACCACTGTCTTAGTATTGCACATTTAGATTCTTACCAGAAATGAGGGACTTGGGCAAGTTCATCACGTACAGGCCCATCCACATTTTGGAAGCTGATGATTTGATGCTTCCCCCAAGCCCTGCCATTCACCTTATAAACCCTCCTGTCCACCCTAGGGTGCCCACCACCTACCTCATTCAGCCCACAGGATGAAAGCAGGTGATTACTATTTGTGGAGGTGGCAAAGGTGACTGGCTATTGTGTTTCGTGCAGATGCATTGAACCACAAGTGTCTTTGTGACTGCTCAACACTTTTGACAAGTTAGGATGTGCTCTGGAGATAAGAATTCCTTCCTACAGTTCTATAATCTGCCATCACAAACCCCTGCCAGCCTGAAGTGCTTTCCCCATCTCTGAGAGGCAAAAAAAAAAAAAAAAAAATACTGAGTCAATCCCTACAAGGAGTAGATCTGCACCCAGAAAATGAAAATCAGGGTACTACGATACACCCAATCAGAGTCTCAGTCATATTGCTGGTCCCTTCAGGACAAGCCTTTGCCAGGAGCAAATAGTGTGACAGCAGGTGGGTGTGACAAACTATCGTGATGATTGCCATATCTCTCCTAGACTAAACCTACACACATTTAATCACCTCAGATAAGAATTGTGCACAAGCCATTTCATGCATAAAAGAGAACTGTGAAAAATAGGCAATTATGTTTATATGTTTTCAAAGTCTAGAAAATGAGATAATAACATGAGATTCTCCACCATCCTTAAGTAACACCTTATATTTGAAAAACCCTTTCGGATGAGATGTTAGTGACATAAATCCTGTCTGGAAATGTGAGTCCTGCGTGAACCTCAAGGAGCAAGTCATATCCCCAAAGTGCTTATGACATGGGATAGCTGCGATTTGTTCACCACTTCTGCCATTCACCAGCCTCTTCCAGCTATGTTGGGCCAAATCTCCAGGTGGCCGTCATGAACTGTGCCCTACCACAAGTTTTACAAAATTATTATATACTTTCATTATGGAAACTGAGAAAACTGAGAAAATATATACTACTGAAAACTGAAAAATAAAATATGAGAAGACAAAAATCTCCAATAATCCTAATCCCCAACAAATGTATTATTTATATTGTATTATATATTGTTTCTATTTTGATATACATATACATGACTTATTTTAAATATGATTTCTGATTTCGAAAGTAAAGCATTTTCATTGTGGATGAGTCTTTCAAAACAATAAAATCAGAAATGAGAAAATAAAACCTTCTGCAATCCTAATTCAGACATGACTACTGTTGAAAAGTGGAAGTTTTTCCAATGTGTTCTGGCTATATAGGTACACTATTATTGACTAAAGAAGAGATTGTTCTGTTTGGTAACCTGATTCTTCACTTATTTTATCATGAACATTTTCTCCATTTATTAATTATTCTTCTATAACTATTCATAACAGCTGTATACATTCCATCCTATGATCTACTGTAATTTAGTCCATGTCATAAGGTTGGACATTTAAGCTGTTTCTAAGTTTCTGCTATGATGAATAACATTATCATGATTATCCTTTCAATGACTTTTTGCACACATTCATAACTATTTTTAAGTCAAATTTGTAGACATGCAATTGCTGAGTCAAAAGCTATGCATGTTTTCAAACCCAAGCATGCAGACACATGTGCACCTAGTTTAATTGATATTGTGATTAAGTTGTACACATATTTTTGTACCCTATTGGTTTCACTTAATATATTCATTTCATGTTCATGCTATTAAATAGTCTTCAAAATCATCATTTTTACTGACCATATAATCCAGGAAGTCATACTTTTCTTCCCAACCCCATCACATGAACAAATAGTTACTAAATTAGCAGTCATCTTATCATTGACATTAAGACATAAAATACCTATTAATATCTAACCATGAAACAGACCTGCCATAATTCATAGACAATAATACCATACATGCAAAAGTCCTAAATAATCTACAGATAACCTATCAAAATAAAAAGTGAATATAGAAAAGTCACTGGATACAGGCTAATATACAACAATAAATCATATATCTAGGTATTAGTAACAAACAATTACAAAATTAAATTTTCATACTATCATTTATAAAACAGCCAGGGAAGCATCAAATACCTAGGAATAAATTTACCAAAAGACATGCAAAACCATTATGTAATTAACTATAAAACAGGACCAAGAGAAATTAAAGACCAAAAATAAATGAAAGTAATAATAGGTTTGGGGATGGAAATCATAAAATTGTTAAGATTGATGTATACATTCAGTGCAATCAAGAATAAAATTTCCAGCAATTGTTTTGGGGAAACTGACAAGTTGATTCTAAAATTAATATAAAATTCATAGAGCTAATAATAAGCAAAGACAATCTTGAAGAAGAACAAATTTGGAGGACTTACACTATGGATATCAAGATTTATTATAAAGCTGTAGGAATTAAGAGAGCATGGCATTGGCAGAAGGAGAAGCAGACAGGTGAACAGAATGGACTAAAGAGTCAAGAAACAGCTCATTTGATGTCTGTGATTTATGAGAAAGGTACCGAACGTGATGCACAATGAAAGAACAGTCTTTTCAATAAATGGTGCTATATCAATTGAACAGCCATATGAGAAATATGAATCTTGACACATATATTGCTGCACACACAAAGGTCAATTTGTAGTAGAACAAAGACCTAAATATAAGAAGTAAAGCAATAAATTTTTAGAAGATAACTAAAGCAAGCATTTTCCTGGCCTTCAGGTGTGCAAAGATTTCTTAAACAGGATACAAGTTACTAATTATAAAAGACTAATAAATTAGACTATTAAAATTAAGAAACTCTGTTCATCAAAAGTCATTGGTAGGAGCTATAGAGTGGAAAAATATGTTTCCAATACATATACCTGTGGTAGATTTAATTTAGACATGTTCTTACTTTTAATCCACCTTCCTATGGGTGTGAACCCATTGTAAATAGGATCTCTTGAAGAGGATATTTTTAGTTAAGGCGTGGCCCAACTGAATGAGAGTGGGCCTTAATCCAAATTACTGGCAGCCTTAAAAAGACATGACCCAGAAGTCAAAGAAGCCAGAAAGGTGAAGACATGAAGTGAAAGGAGGCAGAAATACAAGCCCAGGAACTCCAAGGATTGAGGCAAGCCAGCTACAGAATGCCAACCTCAGGAGGAAATAAGCCTTCTAGCCTCCAAAAACTGTGAGACAATAAATTCTCATTAAGTCTCAGGCAAACTAGGATAATACCAAACTATACACACACACACACACACACACACACCAGCTGTGGGGTGATTCTGTTCCTAAGATCAGGAGAAAAGGCCAAACTCAGAAGGACTTGTATGGCTCTCAAAAGTCCAGTCTGGTGATCATGTCTGATTCATTAGGAGATACTTTTCTTTCCCACTGAAACAACAGCCCTGCCTTAAGCTGAAGTCTTGATATTTTATTTGTTCATTGAGATACTCCTTAGTAGCAAATCCTATTTTTATGGAAAAGTTGTGGGACCACTATATGTCATCAATGAATAAGTTTACTCCAGAAAACCCCAAACTAATCCCCAACTCTAATTCAATGGATCTGTAAAGAGAAGGCAGTTTGCCCCAAAATATTCCAGTTACAGATTTCCCAAAAAGAACTCCAGGGCATTCTTCAGTGTTTATGGAGTAAAGATATTGGGATAATATTAAAAACTGACATAAATCAGACTCCAGCCTTCATTGCATGAATATTTCACAGGTCACCGGGTAGAGCTCTATTAAGAAATTAAAGCAGCTTTATGACACTGCTCCTAGAGCAGTTCCTCTGCCTTCAGGCATTGGGAGAAACTCACGGGAAGGATAAATCTGCACATCATGAAAGCAGCATAGATGTGTGTACCAAAAATGTTAACCTTTATAAAGGGTAAAATGAGCAAGTACTCCTTGAAGAAATGCAATACAAAGACCCCTGAGTCCACAAAAAAATGGATTTTATAAAAAACAAATAAAAAGAAGACAGCATCCTGCTGAGCATTCAAAAGCAAAAGACATTTTCACCATAGAAACTGGAAGTAATAAACGTGCAAAAAAAATTTGGAAGTTCAATAGAATATCTATCTGTTAATATGACTTCTGAGTCACTAATAGAAATCAGTTAATATTATTTTTATTATTTATATTTTATTTTATTTTTTACTTTATGCCATTCTATTTTATAATTCTATTTTATTTTGCAACTCATCTTAAACATTTGTATCTTTTGTTTGATATCTTGATAGTCTTAAGAAAACCATGATCTGAATACAGGCATAACTCAGAGATATTCCAGGTTTAGTTCCACACCATCATAATAAAAATAAATATTGCAATAGAGTGGGTCATATGAATTTTTTGGTTTCCCAGTGCATATGAAAGTTGTGTTTACACTGGACTGTCGACTATTAAGTGTGCAATAGCATTATGTCTAAAAACAACAATGTACATCCCATCAATAAAAAATATTTTGCGGCTAAAAAATTCTAACCATCATCTGAACTTTCTGTGAATCATAATCTTTTTGCTGGTGGAGGGTCTTGCCCGGATGTTGATTGCTGCTGACTGATCAAGCTGGTGTTTGTTAAAGGTTGAGGGTGACTGTGGCAATTTCTTAAAATAAGACAACAATGCAATTTGCCACACTGATTGACTCTTCCTTTCATGAAAGATTTTTCTGTAGCATATGATGCTATTTAATAGCATTTTACTCACAGCAGAACTTCTTTCAAAATTAAAGTTAATCCTCTCAAACCCTGCCACTGCTTTATCAACTAAATTTATACAATATTTAAAATTCTCTGTTGTCATTTCAACAATGTTCACAGCATCTTCATTAGTAGACTCCATCTCAAGAAGCCACTTTCTTTGCTCATCCATAAGAAGCAAATCCTAATCCACTAAAGTTTTATCATGAGGTTGCAGCAATTCAATCACATCTTCAGCTCTACTTCTAATCCTAGTTCTCTTGCAGTTTCCACTACATCTGCAAGTTTCTTCCCCCTCTGAAATCTTGAACCCCTCAAAGCCATCCATGAGGGTTGGAATCAACTTCTTAACTCCTAATGTTGATATTTTGACCTTCTTCTATGAATCATGAATGTTCTTAATGGTATTTGGAGTGGTGGATCCTTTCCAGAAGATTTTCAATTTTCTTTTGCCCAGATCCAGTGGAGGGATCACTATCTATGGAAACCACAGCCTTATGAAATGTATATATTAAAAAATAAGACTTGAAAGTCAAAATTACTCCTTTATCCATGGGCTGGAGATTGGCTATTGCATTAGCAGGCATGGAAACTTCATTCATTTTGTTGCACATCTCCATCAGAGCTCTTGGGTGTCTAGGTGTAATGTGCGGTAATACTTTGAAAGGAATCTTGTGGGCTTAAAATATTCAAACCATGTTGTAAAGAGATGTGCTGTCATCCAGGCTTTGTTGTTCCATTTATAGAGCACAGGATGAGTAGATTTATCATCACTCTTAAGGGCCCTAGGATTTTTTGGAATGGTATATGAGCATTGGCTTCAACCTGAAGTCACCAACTGCATTATCCCCTAACAAGACAGCCACTCTGTCCTTTGAAGTTTTGAAGACAGGCATTGACTTCTCCTTTCTAGCTATGAAAATCCTAGATGGCCTCTTCTTCCAATAGAAAGCTGTTTCATATACATTGAAAATCTGTTCTTTAGTGTGGCCACTTCATCAGTTATCATTGCCAGACCTTCTGGATAATTCGCTGCTTCATCCTACCCTTTTACGTTTTGGAAATGGCTTCTTTCCTTAAACCTCATGAACCAACCTCTGCTAGCTTCAAACTTCTCTTCTGCAGCTTCCTCACCTCTCTCAGCCTTTGTAGAATTGAAGAGAGGGCTTTCCTTTGGATTAAGCTTTGGTTTAAGGGAATGCTAGGGCTGGTTTGATCTTTTATTCAGACCACTAAAACTTTCTCTATATCAGCAATAAGTCTGTTAAGCTTTCTTATCATTCATGTGTTCACTGGAGTAGCACTTTTGATTTCCTTCAAGAGCTTTTCATTTGCATTCGTAACTTGGTAATTGTTTAGCACAAGAGGCCTAGTTTTGGGCCTGTCCAAGTTTGGAGATGCCTTCCTCACTGAGCTGAATCATTTCTGGCTATTGATTAAAAGTGAGAAACATGTGACTCTTCCTTTCACTTGAACACTTAGAGACCATTATAGGGCTATTAATTGGACTAATTTCAATATTGTTGTATCTCAGGGAATAGGGAGGCCTAAGGGGAGAGAGATAGTGGATGGCAGTTCAGTGGAGCAGGCAGAACACACACATTTATCAATTACTTTTTCTGTCTTGTATGGGCACAGTTTGTGGTTCCCCAAACAACTGCAGTAGCAACATCAAAGATCACAGATCACCATAACAGATATAATAATAATAATAATAATAAAGTTTGAAATATTGTGAGAATTACCAAAATGTGACAGAATCATGAAGTGAGCACATGCTGTCAGAAAAATGGTGGCAACAGATTTGCTGGATGCAGGGTTGCCACAAACTTTCAATTTGCAAAAAAAAAATGCAGTATCTGCAAAGTGCAATAAAGTGAAGGGCAATGAAACAAGGTATGTTTGTAATTGCATTAAACCACCACTAGTATCAGAATATTAAAAAAACAATTGTATTACCTAGAAAAAATGATGTTTGAAATTGGGTATAAAGAGAGGATTGCAAATAACAACACAAAATAATTCCACTTGTTAAAAATATGCATAAGGTGTAAAAGAGAAAAAGGGATGGCTATGCAATAAAACATTAATGAAAAGTTGGGTCCAGCATAATAGAAAACAACTAATCAACCAAGGGAATAAAAAAAATTGCCTAAAATTCCCCCTAAGAACAATCTCGTAATCACTCAAAAGGTGGTGGCCCTGTGCTCCAGACAGGGTGGGGAATAAGGGTCTAGAAGAGGCATCAGCTGATTCATTCGTCATAAGAGACTTCATTAATTAAGAGAAATAAGGCACAGAAATAAACCACAAAAAATCCATGAATGCTTTGCAGTTTGCTCTGGTATGCATAATGTCATTTTATAAAGCTTAATTTATATTTTGGAATGGATAATATTCTCACGGTTCAAAATTAAAATGTGAAAAAATAGTATATAGAGAAAAGTTTTCTGCTACATCTGCCTCCAGCTGCAATGTTCTTCTCCCAAGAGGCACTCAGTGTCCATGTTGTGCATTCACTCAGTGCTAGTGTGTATATGTGTATGTGTATGTGTATATATACATGTGTACTATGTAATGTATACATGTGTGTAAATGCCAGTGTATGTTTATGTTATGCATGTATGTGTATGTGTATATACATATGTGTATATATATGTATACACATATGCAAATATGTGCATACTCTTCCCACCTCCCACTTTTTTTACACAAATTGTTGCACACTTTACATGCTCTCTGAATTTTTTTAACTTACTATACTCATAAGATTGTTCCTTAAAAGTAAGCAAAGAGGTTTTTCATTCTTTTTAAAGGCTAAATAATATTCCATCGATTTGTATACCATAACCAATTAATAAATGTTTCAATTTTTTCAATTGATTTTTGCTATTGACTGCTACACTGCAATATATGATTGACAATTTATTTCACAGGATATATATATGTATGTAGTCAGTTTTATTGATTATGGTTCAGGATTCTTTGGTCACATTTTGAAGTCTTTCTGTATTCTAAAATATGTTTTCAAAAATTCCCCCATGGTTTCTTCTAGTATTTTTAACACTTTAAAAAAATATGGTAATATGTGATCCATGTGAAATTTTAGTGTAACCTGAGATAAAGACTACATTTTCCCCCTATTTTCCCAAAAGCATTATTGAGTAATCCATCTTGTTTTTCATCTATGAAATGCCAGTTCTATGATATAGTTTATTTTCATAAGTCCATTGAGCTATCTCTGGGCATTCTATTCTGTGGCATTCATTGAACTATTTATGCACCAATACCAGAACATTTTAATTATTGTAAATTCATAACATATTTTAACATCTAGTGAGGCTAGTCCCTGGTCATTACTTTTATTTTTCATGTATTTTCTGTTTATTCCATCATATTTACTTTTTCTGCATGAACTTTGTCTAGTTTTTTAAAAATATCTTTTTTTTAGTTTCCCAGCTACTAAATCTAAATACCATACAATGAGTTGGCTTAAACAATGAGAACTTACTGGCTCACCGATTTGAGGTTAAGGAAAGTCCAAACTTGAGGTAACCACAAAGTGATGCTTTCTCTCCAAAGACGGTGACATTCTGGGGCTGGCTGCCAGCCATCCTTCCATTACATGGCAATACACATGGCAGTGGCTTCTCCTTGTCCTTTCTCTTCTGGTTCCATTGACTTCTCTCTCTGTGGCCTTCTCCATAGCCTTCTCCATAGCCATCCAGTAGTAGGATTAAGACCCATCTTGACTGAGGTGGGTCACACCTTAACTGAAGTAACCTCATCAAAAGTCCTACTTACAATAGGTGCACACCACAAGAATGGAGTAAGATTAAGCTTTTTCTGTGGGTGTACATAACTCTGAGCCACCACATTCCTAGTGATACTTTTATTGGATTCCAAGTAATGTTAGAGTTCAACTTACAGGCAAAATTGAAATCTCTGCAATATTGAGTCTTCCGGTCAAGTACATAAGTAGTCTTTCCCCCGGTTCAGGAATTTTTTTTTTAATTATCTTCAGAAGAATTTCACAGTTTTTCTGAGAGATTATCTGTATTTTGGACACATGTTATTTTTGTTTATATTTCAGATTTTTTTCCTTCCATTTAGCTCTTCCAATTAGTTGTTGCTTTTCTATATAATGGTTGTGGAATTCTGTATATTAATTTTTTTTTTCATTTTTATTGAGATCGTTCAGATACCATACAATTATCCAAAAATCCAAAGTGTACAATCACTTGCCCCTGGGTACCCTCATACAGCTGTGCATCCATCACACTTAATTTTTGTTCAATTTTTAGAAACTTTTCATTACTCCAGACAAGAAATAAAGTGAAAGATGAAAAAAGAAAAAAAGAAAAGGAAACTCTAATCCTCCCCTATCCCTAACCAACCCCCCTCAATTGTTGACTCGTAGGATTGGTATAGTATATTTGTTACTGTTTATGAAAAAATGTTGAAATACTACTAATTGTAGTATATAGTTAGTAATAGGTATACAGTTCTTCCCTATATGCCCCTCTATTATTAACTTCTAACTGTATTGTCATACATTTGTTCTGGTTCATGGAAGCGATTTCTAGTATTTGTACAGTTGATCATGGACATTGCCCACCATAGGATTCAGTTTTATACATTCCCATCTTTGACCTCCAACTTTCCTTCTGGTGACATATATGACTCTGAGCTTCCCCTTTCCACCTCATTCACACACCATTCGGCGCTGTTAGTTATTCTCACATCTTGCTACCAACACCCCTGTTCATTTCCAAACATTTAAGTTCATCCTAATTGAACATTCTGCTCATACTAAGCAACCACTCCCCATTCTTAAGCCTCATCCTATATCTTGGTACCTTATATTTCATGTCTATGAGTTTACATATTATAATTAGTTCCTATCAGTGAGACCCTGCAATAATTGTCCTTATGTGTCTGGCTTATTTCACTCAGTATATTGTCCTCGAGGTTTTGTCATCAACCCATTTTTTTTTTTAATATGGTTTTGTTCACTCACCATACATTCCATCCCAAGTAAATAATCGATGGTTCTCTGCATGGTCATACATTTATGTGTTCACCACCTTCACCACTATCTATATAAGGGCATCTACATTTCTTCCACAAGGCAAGAGGGAGAGTCAAAGGAGGTAGAGAGGCAAAAGAAAGAGGGAAAAAAAAATGACAGCTAGGAAGCAGCAAAAGGAAAAATAACCTTAAATCAAAGTAGAATAAAGAATCCGACAATACCACCAATGTCAAGTGTCTAACATGCCTCCCCTATCCCCCCCTCTTATCTGCATTTACCTTGGTATATCAACTTTGTTACATTAAAGGAAGCATAATACAATGATTCTATTAGTTACAGTCTCTAGTTTATGTTGATTGCATCCCTCCCCCAATGCCTCCCCATTTTTAACACCTTGCAAGGTTGACATTTGCTTGTTCTCCGTCGTAAAAGAACATATTTGTACATTTTATCACAATTGTTGAATACTCTAGATTTCACCAAGTTACACAGTTCCAGTCTTTATCTTTCCTCCTTTCTTGTGGTGTCTCACATGCTCCCCACCTTCCTCTCTCAACCATATTCATAGTTATCTTTGTTCAGTGTACTTACATTGTTGTGCTATCATCTCCCAAAATTGTGTTCCAAACCACACACTCCTGTCTTCTATCACCCTGTAGTGCTCCCTTTAGTATTTCCTGTAGGGCAGGTGTCTTGTTCACAAAGTCTCTCATTGTCTGTTTGTCAGAAAATATTTTGAGCTCTCCCTCATATTTGACGGACAGCTTTGCTGGATACAGGATTCTTGGTTGGCGGTTTTTCTCTTTCAGTATCTTAAATATATCACACCACTTCCTTCTTGCCTCCATGGTTTCTGCTGAGATCTGCACATAGTCTTATGAAGCTTCCTTTGTATGTGATGGATCGCTTTTCTCTTGCTGCTTTCAGGATTCTCTCTTTGTCTCTGACATTTGATAATCTGATTATTAAGTGTCTTGGCATAGGCCTATTCATATCTCTTCTGTTTGGAGTATGCTGCACTTCTTGGATCTGTAATTTTATGTCTTTCATAAGAGATGGGAAATTTTCATTATTTCCTCCATTATTGCTTCTGCCCCCTTTCCCTTTTCTTCTCCTTCTGGGACACCAATGATACGTACATTATTGTACTTTGTTTCATCCTTGAGTTCCCGGCGATGTTGCTCATATTTTTTCATTCTTTTCTCCATCTGCTCCTTTGCGTGTAGGCTTTCAGGTGTTTTGTTCTCCAGTTCCTGAGTGTTTTCTTCTGCCGCTTGAGATCTGCTGTTGTATGTTTGCATTCTATCTTTCATCTCTTGTGTTGTGCCTTTCATTTCCATAGATTCTACTAGTTGTTTTTGTGAACTTTTGCTTTCTGCCATATATATGCCCAGTGTTTCCTTTACAGCCTCTTTCTCTTTTGCAATATCTTCTCTAAACTTTTTGAATTGATTTAGCATTAGTTGTTTAAATTCCTGTATCTCAGTTGAAGTGTATGTTTGTTCCTTTGACTGGGCCATAACTTTGTTTTTCTTAGTGTAGGTTGTAATTTTCTGTTGTCTAGGCATGGTTTCCTTGGTTATCCAAATCAGGTTTTCCCAGACCAGAACAGGCTCAGGTCCCAGAGGGAAGAAATATTCAGTATCTGGTTTCCCTGCAGGTGTGTCTTAGAAAATTGCTCCACCCTGTGATGCCTGGGGTCACTGTGCTTTTCTGCCCAGCAGGTGACGCCTGTTAGCCTATAATTCTTGACTGGTGTGAGGAGGTATGGCCGTGTTCCCCCAGGCTCTGGGGTCTGGTTTTGAATGGAAAGGGCCCCACCCCTTTCCTCCTAGAGAAGACAGACCCCCCTGGTGGAGGTCATTAGCATTTCAATGGTCTCGCTCTCTGCTTGTGCTGTCTCCACCCTTCCCCGAGTCACAGCCCTGGAAACTGAAAATGACTGGGGCTTTCTCCACTGAGCCGAAAAAGAAACAGATAGTCCCCTTCAGACCCAGTCCAAGGCAACCCTCCAGCTCTCCAAGGTCAGTCATCACCCAAAGCCTCTGTCTGTTTTTTGGGGATGCGTACCTGTAGTGAGCAGTTCACGCTCGCTGCTTAAAACCCCAGTTGGAGCTCAGCTGAGCTATATTCGCTTGCTGGGAGAGAGCTTCTCTCTGGCACCACAAGGCTTTGCAGCTCAGGCTATGGGGGAGGGGGAGGGGGTCTCACGACTTGGATCCACAAGTTTTACTTACAGATTTTATGCTGTGTTCTCGGGCATTCCTCCCAATTCAGGTTGGTGTATGATGAGTGGATGGTCTCATTTGTCCCCCCGCAGTTATTCTGTATTATTTACTCGTTGTTTCTGGTTTTTTGTAGTTGTTCCAGGGGAACTACTTAGCTTCCACTCCTCTCTATGCTGCCATTGTATATTAATTTTGTACCAAGCTACCTTGTTGAATTCTCTTATTGTTTGTAATCATTTTTCAGGGGTGCTTTGAATTTCCAGGTATATAGTGAATTATTACATGAAATATAATTTGTATATGATAGAAAACTAGTCAGGATTTTATTTATACTTTTCTGATTTTTATACCTCTAATTTCTTAGTAGTAC
Organism: Choloepus didactylus; assembly: GCF_015220235.1. Taxonomy (NCBI): domain Eukaryota; kingdom Metazoa; phylum Chordata; class Mammalia; order Pilosa; family Megalonychidae; genus Choloepus; species Choloepus didactylus. The sequence goes on from NC_051316.1 coordinate 17,107,087, forward strand.
TTCTAATTGAATTGGCTGGTACTTCCAGAACAAAGCTGAATAATAATGATGAAGGGGAACATCCTTGCCTTTTATTTATTTTAATAAAAGTATGTCCCAATAAGAAAAATGCCGTTGCCTTGAGGCTGAGATAGGTACATTTTATCTTATTAATACAGCATACATACATTTCTATTTTATCAAGCAATTTCTATCATGAATGGCTATTGAATTTTATTCAATGTCTTTAAGCATTCATGGAAATAGGCACAATTTTTCAACTTAGCTTTATTAACATAGTAGCCATATTAATAATTTCCTAACATTGAGTCACTTGTATTTCTGGCATAAAATCCACTTGGTTTTATTAATTTAATACAATTTAACTTAAAAATCCAAAAGAAAGTAAAAATATTAAAAAGGGGGAAAATAGCAGAAGGGACAAATAGAAAGCAAATAACAAAATGATAGATTTAAATCTAACCACATCAATAATCATATTAAATATAAATATTCTAAGTACCCTTTAAAAAGGCAGAAATTATCAGATGGGATGTAAGAACAACACTCAACTATACACTGCCCACACAAAACACACATTAAATATAAAGACAAATAAATTAAAGGTAAGTGGATGAAGAAAGATACACCATGCTGACAGTAATCAAATGAAATTGGATCAACTATGTTAATATCAGACAAAGTAGATTTCAAATAAAGGAAATTACCAGAAATAAAGGAGAGTTCATAATGATAAAGGGATTAATTCATCAAGAGGGCATAAAATCTTGTACATCATTTATAGCAGGAAATCAAAATAATTAATGCAAAAACTCATGTAATTGCAAGGAGAAATAGGCAAATCCATTACTTTGGTCATAGAATTCAGTAATGCTTTTTCAATAATTGATAGAACAGGTAGATAAAAATCAGTAAGGATATAGAAAATTTAAACAACAGCATCATCTAACTCGACCTAATTGACATTTATAGATCATTCCACCTAAAAATAGCAGAATATATATATTTTTCAATTGTACAAATGTATCAATCAAGACAGGTCAAATTTTGAGCTATAAAAAAATCTCAAAAAATATACAATTTTCCAAGTCATACAAAGCTTGTACTCTACTTACAGTGGTATTAAATTTGAACTCAATGACAAGAAGATAGATGGGAAATTACCCAAATATGCAGAAACTAAACAGCACATTTCTAAATAAGTTATGTGTCAAGGAATAAATCAAAAAGTAAATTAGTATTTTGAACTGAATGAAAATAAAAACACTAAATATCAAAATTTGCGGGATGTCTCTATGCTGGTTTGGATATATTATGGCCCCCAAAATGCCATTATCTTTGATTAATCTTTTTGATTAGGGTGTTGACTTTTGATTGGCTGTTTCCATGTAGATATGACCCACCCAACTGTGGGTGATGACTTTGATTGGATAATTCCCATGGAGGTGTTACCCACCCATTCAGGGTGGGTCTGAATTAAATCACTGGAGCCATGTAAAAGAGCTGACAAACAGAAGGAACTCAGAGCAGCTGCGAGTGACATTTTGGAGAAGAGCCACAGCTAAGAGAGGACAGAACCCCCCAAGAGCAACATTTTGGAGAACACCATTTTGAAACGTGACCTGGGAGCAAGCAGACATCAGCCATGTGCCTTCTGGGCTAACAGAGGTTTTCCAGACGCCAATGGCCATCCTTCAGTGAAGATACTCTGTCGTTGATGCCTTACTTTGGATGCTTTATGGCCTTCAGACTGTAACTTTGTAACCAAATAAACCCCCTTTATAAAAGCCAATCCATTTCTCGTATTTTGCATAACTGCAGCATTAGCAAACCGGAACAGTCACTAAAACAGTTATGGAGAAATTTGGAGCACTGAACACCTATACTAGAAAAAAAGATTTCAGGTCAAAAATCTCAGAATCTGCCTTAAGAGTAGAAGTAGAATTAAGAGTAGAAGAACAAGGTCAGGCTAAATCCAAAGTAAGTAGAAGAAAGGAAATAATAAAAGTCATAGTGGAAATCAATGAAATAGAAAGCAGAAAAAAAACAGAAAACAATCAAGGAAACCAAAGGTATTTATTTTAGAATATCTAGCCAGATAGATCAAGAAAAAAAGTCACCAATTACCATAAATAGGAAAGAAAATGATATTATATCATAATCAAAAGATAATAGGACAATGTGGAAATATCATGAACAATTTTATATCAATTAATTTTTTATTTCCTATTTATGTTTTTTATTTATTTTTGTTTTTTTACACCAATTAATTTTAAAACTTAGATGGAATGGACATAGCCTTTGAAAAACACATACCACCAAAGCACTTTCAAGAAGAAATCGATAGCCTGCAGCCCAAATTAAAGAAAGTGAATTTGTAACTTAAAATCTTCTTACCAAAAAACTCAAGTCCCAAGCAGTTTCACTGATGAATTCTACCAAACATTTAGAGACGAAATATTTCCAAATCTGCAAAACTTCTTCCAGAAAATTGAAAAGGATAGAGTTCTTCCCAATTCATTCTGAGGCCAGCATTGCCCTGACACAAAAACCAAACAACAATATTAAAGAAAAGAAAAAACAGACCAATATCCCTCATGGGTACAGATTCAAATATTCTGAACAAAGTTTTAGCAAGCCTATATGACAAAATATCCAAAGGAAAAGACATAACAAACAAGTGGGGTTTAATCCAGGAATACAAGGAATTCACAATATTAACAAACTAAGAAAAGAAAAATCATATTATTTTCTCAAAAGGCAAAGAAAATTCATTTGATAAAATCCAATATCTATTTCAGATAAAAGCCATCATCAAAGGCTAGAAGGTTATCTACTAAAAACCCATAGATTACATCATAATCCATTTTAAAATATGAAATGCTTTCCTCCTAAGAACAATACACTTGTATTCAACATTGTACTGGAGGTTCCGGTCAATGCAATCAGGCAAGAAAAAGAAATTACAGGCATCCATATTGGAAAGAAAGATGTAAAACAGTCTCTTTTTGCAGATGACATCATCATCATCTTTGTAGAAATCTGACAGAGTCCAAAAAAATATATAATAGAGCTAACAGATGAGTTTAACAAAGTTCCAGGATACAAGCTCAATGTGCAGAAATTAATTATATTTCTATGTACTAGCAACAATTAGAAAACATTTTTAAAAATTTTTACACTATCATAAAAAATGAGATACTTAGAGATTAATTTGACAACAGAAGTGAAAGATCTGTATACTGAAAACCAAAAACTATTGTTGAGAAAAAGACCCAGACAAATGAAGAGACAGACGATGTCTGTGTGTCAGAGGACTCAATATTGTTAAGAGGTCAGTTTTTTACAAACTGATCTGTAGATCTGAAACAATCCATATCAAAATCCAAGAGACTTTTATTTTTTAGAATTTGATAAAGTGAATCTAAAATTCATAAAGAAATGCAAAGTATGTACAATAGCCAAAATGACTTTTGGAGAGCTAACACTACCCCATTTCCAGATAGATAATGATATTTCAGTAATTGCAACAGAGTCATACTGGTGAAAATATAGCAAAAAAATAAATCAATTAAATAGAAGAGAGAGTCCAGAAATAGAACCACACTACATGGACAACTGATTTTTGGTGATGTTTCAAAGGCAATTTGATGGAGAAATGATAACTTTTTCAATAAATGGTACTGGAACAGGTGGATATACATATGCAAATAAATGATTTAGGTGTTTTCTTTTTTCTTTTTTCTTTTCTTTTCTTTCTTTAGCCTGTTGCAGTTATAGGGATGATAAGGTTCACCAGGCTACCAAACTAACAGTGGACATTGCATCCTTGATAGGCACTTGCAAACATTGACATAGATAAAAGAAAAACAGAGAACAATGATAATATGAAGTCAATGGTTTCAAAAGAAACTTTTCTTTTCTAGAAGGCATAAATATGCAGGGGAAATGGGAAGTTTGTGGCATATCAAGATACAAAGACTTTCCAGCAACAAAGTTGGTTCTGTGAGGGTCGTTGAAAAAACTGAGGATAAGCCATGAGCATGTTAGCATGTCCTCAGATTCTGAGAAGGAAGCTCAGTGTCCCTAGAATGGTCTGAAGTGCCACGTTCTTTAGTGACTGATGGCCTCTTCTCTAACCTGATATAACAGTGTAGACTGAGGGAGGCTCCCTTGCTGTCTTCTGACTCCTTTTCCTGGCAAAGAAACTGTATTGCATGAGTGAGCTCTGACTCCACCCTCTCCTAATGCTTGCCAAGTTCACCAGTGAAGTTCAAAAGGAGGGTGTGATTATTTCCATTTCACTGAAGAAACTGGTCTGCCTAGAAGACACATCTCATGCCTCCCAGCTCTGTCTGGGTCTCATGTTGGAAGTAAATAGTACAGCAAACTGGCTAACAGTGTCAAAAGCTTCCTCCACCTGATAAGATCGGTAGAAATGCTAGTTCAGCTATTCCCCACAATGAAAAGAGCCCAAGGGCTTTTCCAGAAGCCAAGAGGAGCTAAGTGTGCTGAGCTGGGTGAAGTCTGCCTGATAGCTGAGCAGTCAGAAGCAGCTGGACCTGCAAGAGCCCAGGACTTTTCACCTGAGCAGGTTGCCAGCCGGGTCTGTATGCCCCACACCTATGTAGCAGCCAAGGATGGTTTCCAAGGCTGCCCTGATTTTTATCTCTTGTAATATATCCCGAAAAATTAGAATCAGTCTATAGCCAGACTGGGTAAAAATTGTCAAATATCAACAAATCAGGTTGCAAGTTCTTGGGAAACATCCTAAATGCAATGGAGACCCGATATGGGAAAATTGTACAATTACAGAGTGCAAGTTCTATGGTACCTCAAATCTTAAGGAGAGGGGAAAGTGGGGAATAGGTTCCAGTCTTCATTTATTTCTACCTGGGAATGTTGTTTAAAACGAGGAACTCTCTGAGACCCTATGGAAACACATACAAACCCTATGTCCCATAAATGATTGAAACCAGGTATTTATTTTCTGTAGAGAAGGTGGGAGGAGAGAGGTGAAAGGGGATTATGTTTTATTTAATGAAATGAAGAACAGAAGATGACTGGCATGAATCATTTTACTAGTAATAATAATGACTTAGATTTATAGGGTGGCTTCCTTCTGAAGATCTAAAGGCATTTTTTGTACCTACTATTTTGTTTCTGTTCAAGCAAGCTAAGAAACAAAACACTGTTGTGAAATAAACATCAGATGCACACATCCCACCTAAAGCAAAAAAGAGAAAAAAACCAAGAGCACTTAAAGACCTGCACCCCACAGAGAAAGGAGCAGCCCCCTCCCTGTTCACAGTCGTGGGAGACAAACATCACAGATACAGGTATGATTTCCTGCAGGGCCTCAGTGCTAGCACCCTCACCAGTCTAAGCCAGCTTCCTTGTTTCAGACAGAGGGAGCCTGAACCTGGGTCGAGAGCACATGCTTCTTTTTATTTCCTTTTTTTTTTTTTTTAAATCATTCGGGCTTCAGCATGAACAAAATAGAGCTAGAATCAACCAAGAAAGTATCATCTCCTCTCTGAGCTTTACCGACCAAGGTGACTATCTCAACTCAAGCTTGTCAATGCTTGCAGAGGGGTCCAGTAGAAAATGGCCGGCATCCTAAGTCAGGAATGGGGTGACTCAGATGGGCTGTTATTTTACTCAAGCAGTAGATATTGACAGAACACCTGCTATGTGCTGGGCACTCCTGAGCTTGCATATCAACCTTCTCATCCCCCTGCTTCCCACTTCCAGCCTTAGATTTGGCTGACGTGGGATGATGTTCATGGGGGTGAGAGTGGGGAAGTTTGCCGTCCTTGTGTCATTAGAAGCTAGAAGCATCCCCTGTAGAATGGAGAGCAGGGCTGCGTGGTGATGATGGCTCATTTCAACAACCTCACGGAGGGCTCTAAGGACTCAGTTACATTTTCAGAAAAACGTTAGTCACAGAGCTGTGGACTCGGAGCCTAGAGATTTAAAAATCTTCTATAATATGGAACATCCTATAAGACAAATGACATGCTTCCTCTTAACAAAAATAAAAAAAAAATAAATAGAAAAGAGAGACTGGTTAAGAATAAAAGAGAATTAAGTGTCCTAACAACTAATGCAATGTGGAGACATTGCCTAGATTGGTATTTTAAAAACACCAAATGCAAAAAGGCATTTTAGAAATAAAAAATAATAAGCACAGAATCACCTGTAGGACTTGCTAAACACAGACTTCTGGGGCCCCTAGTCAAATTTCTGACTCAGGAGGTCTGGGGTAGGATCTAAATCTGCATTTCTAACAACCTCTGGGGTGATGTGGAAGCTGCTGGTTCATTTGGAGAATTAGTGGATAAATGAAACAAGATTGCAAAATGTTGATAATTGTTGAAGCTGAGTTTGGGATAGGGAGGAATTCATTACACTGTTCTCTCTACATGTATGTTTTTGAAATAGAACATTTAAAAAAAATATATTTTAAAGGGTATATTCTCTACACCTGGTTAGATAAAGTTGGGAACACAGGGACAATTCAGAAATCAAATCCTTCCAACATCTTCCTCTTCCCAAACCTTCTGTGAGAGATCAAGTAAAAACCCATGAGCTTGGTCTTTTTCTCTCTCGCTTTGCTCGCGCTTCATCAGAGATTCTGACAAGAGTAAAGCTGGCAAAAATAAGCAATGAGGGGGAAAAAAGAACAATGCAGAGTATTCCCAGAGATTCACCACAATCGGAAAAATGCGTTTTAAAATAATGCCAGTTGACTGCCGAAGCAGTTAGCATTATTTTTCTACGGATGACAGAAACCCACCAGCCACTTCTCACCCCCACGACCCTACCTCCAAATAAGGTGGTTGAAACAAGAGAAACGTTTGTTTCTTTCTCCCTTTCGGGCCTCCAAGGCTGATCAGGAGATCGTACCCTACTCTGTCCAACCTCGTGGTCCCAGACGGCAGAGTCCCAGCTCCAGGCAGAGAGGAGGAGGGAGGACAAAGCAGGCGGGGCAGGGGGCGCGCTCCCACCGACCCATCGCACTTCTACCCACCTCTCTAATCCGGTCCATCCGCAAGCGCGGCAGCTCTACACGCAGGAGCAGCTCTACACACAGGGAGAAGGGGAAGAGCGGTGGACAGCCACAAAGTGTAATAAAACTACCACATTTCCTCTCTTTACAGCCCTGGACCCACCAGAGCCCCTTAACTCCGACTATCAAACCATTCCGGGATGTTCTACCAAGTTCTTGCAGAAGCTTGCTGACCTATTTAGGAAAAAACAAAACAGAACAAAAGCTGGCAAGAAATTCCATATCACCCCATAAGCGGTAGAACTTGAATTCTAGTCCCTCAAGCAAAAAAGAAATGATTAGCCCTTCCCCTTGTCCTTTTCAATTACAGCATTAATTAGTTGATGTTGAAGGGATAGATGGTCCTCTTTGTCAGCCTGCAGGAAAAACAAGCACGTTTGTATTTTGCCTTGTCCAAAATGGTTCAAGTTGGCAATTTCAGCATAATCTACTTTGTGTGTTTTTTGTGTTTTTGTGTTTTTTTGTTTGTTTGTTTTTTGTTTTTTTACTTAACTAAAAATAGCTTACGTTTTAAAATGTAAAATCTGTTTGAGACCCACACTGACCCTTCAGAATTGACAAGGCGGGTATTGTGACCCAGTTCCAGGTGAGGAGTCTAGAATTTACTGAGGGCCATCCCTGCCAATGGTGACGCTTCTCCCAGCTGCACCATGTGGAGAGTTGGGAAAAAAGAGCTGTAGCTTTTCATAAAGCCATTTGAAAGAGATGCTTTAAACATTTTATTTTATCTAAAATAAAATGACACGATTAATGCCACTCCTTATAGAAAAATTACAAAATGTAGATAAGGAAATATATATTTCTACCTATAAGCTCTGCTAACTATATCTAACTCTTTCTATACACACACACACTTATATATGCATACATATACATATTTCATAGTATACATTTTACCAGAAATGTTCTGCTTTTTTGCATATGCATAACTGGTTTTAATATAAAACTCTCCATGTTCAATACCTTTCACACTTTAAAATAATTGAGATTTCGGAGACATGGCCTGGGAAATTCAAACTGTGACTCCACATGGTCAATTAAAGTTCAGCAGAGAGCAAGTTCTAAACACAACCTCAAGATATTCAACACAGTAAAGCTCAACACAGTGGAAAGCCGAGGGCGTGGCAGGACGCGAGGAGGGCGCGGAGGCTGCGGTTGGAGGCCTGACACTGTCCACTTTCTCAAGACTTAACTAAATGCAGGCAGTCTGCGTGTGTTTTCTTGTTCTTTCCCCCTCGTGCAGACCTGGAGAATGAGATTTAAAGACTGCCTGGGGAACGAGTGGCAAAGGCAAACTTCAAGCCCAAGCCTGCCTGACCCCACACCCACGTCTGTGCTGGGAGCCAACAAGCAGGGCGGAGGCAGGGAGGCTGTGGGCCTCGCCGCCTCCTGCCCACCAGCAGCCCCTCCAGGCTACGGCGCTGTGGGAAGATGCGCCACTCCTGCAGCTGTTTCCCACGCACAGGGAACCACAGAACCCATTACCTCACGTGAATGATGTTATGAGGGGCCCACGAAATTTTTCTATCACACAATATAGTGGAATTGGTAGTAGGGTTCACACGGTCGATCAGCAAAATGATCGTGTGTGTGTGGGAGCCAGCCTAGGAAACTAGCCGCACTTATAATTATGTCTGTAATAAAATGGAACCCAAGTTCCAAGCAACAAACTTGGAACACAAGTCTTTAGGAACAGTTACTAGCCCCTGCTCTGTGTCCCTCCAATGGGAATGCAAAGATTAGGATAGAGATGTGAGTATGGGGTGGTCCCAGTGAACCATACCTGCCAGCATCCTTGCCCTTGGGTTCCCCCTTCCCCTTGAAGCCAGGCTGGTGGATTACCAGCTTTCATCTGCTTTAACCTCTGCAGAGTGGTAGTGGAATGGAATGTCACCTCTGACACTTAACCCTCAGAATCTCCTCTGCTTTGTGTTCTTGGGCCCTGAGCCAACTTCTACGTATATCTCCCCTGCTGGAGAGAACACGTAGGGAAACAAGGAGGAGAAACCTCACTGAGAGGGAGAGGCCTGAGACATTATGGAGAGAGAGAGAGAGAATGAATGAATGAATATGTGAGCCATCCCTGGGTCCCTGGTGAACCCAGCCCTTGACCAACTGGTTGAGTTGAGTTTCAGTTTTGGTTCAGTTTTGAGCCCTCAAAAGGTCTGAGCACTACAGAGTCAAAGTTTATCTAACCCCAGTTTCATGTCCTTGGAGGAGTGAAAAACCCTCAGACTGAGCTTAAAACTCAAGCTTAAAAAGTAGCCACAGCAAAGAATCCCAAATAATAAGTTCAGATATTCCCCTGTCCAGGAGGTAAAGCTTAGTTCCATCCTCCTTCCCACCTTGTGAATGGGCTATATTTAGTAACTTGCTTAAAAGAATAGAAAACAGAAGAGGGAAAGAGTTAAGTTCCCAGCACAGAGCTCACCTTAATCTAGCAGTGAAGGTTAACATCCTCAGTTATGTCAAGTAAATATCATGTACCCTTGAAATGATGAGGTCAAGGGCACTTCACTTCTGTGCTATTCCTTCTAAAAACCTATAACCCCAGTATAAACGTGGAAAAAAAATCAGACAAACCCATATTAGGGAGCATTCTGCAGATACCTGGCCAGTCCTTAAGACTGTCAAGGTCATAAAAAACAAGGGAAAACTGAATAACTGTCACAGACCAGAAGCCTGGGAAGACATCACCACTAAATGCAAGGTGACATGCTAGACTGGATTCTGAAACAGAAAGAGGACAATAGTGGAAAAGCTGGTGAGATCAGAATAAACTATGGACTTAAGTTAACAGTAATATGCTAATGTCATTTTCTTAGTCTTGACCAAGGTACCATGGTAATATAGGTTGTTAACAATGACGGAAATGGGGTGACAGGTAAACAGGAACACTTGGCACTATCTTTGCAACTTCCTGTAAATGTAGAATTATTCCAAAATAATTTACTGAAAGAGGAGGACGGGAAATGGAAGAAGCTGCAGCCAACCACATGGTTATCAACTCCTTTTCAGGGTCCTCAGTCCAGAGTGATGTTTCTCCATCTAAAGTGGAAAACCCTTGGGCTTGTGGTAGGTGAATCCTGCCAAAAGATCTCAAATACACCCATGACTTGAACCGTCATGGAAAGAGGAGACTTCAGCCTTCATGCATCATATTCTTTCAAGATTGAGAGTACCACTCACCACCCACTTGATGGTTTGAAGCTATATGCAGCCCAGAAAAACATGCTCTTAAATTTAACCCATTTTCCTGTGGATGTGAACCCACTGTAAGTAGGACCTTGTGATGAGGCTACTTCAGTTAAGGTGTGGCCCACCTCACTCAGGATGGGTCTTAATCCTATTACTGGAGTCCTTCATTAGAGAATGAAATTCAGACACAGAAAGAAAGCCACAGAAGGCAAGCAGCTGAACTCAAAAGAGAAGGGAGAGACCAGGGGATGCTGTCATGTGCCCGGCCATGTGACAAGCTAAGGATTCCAGGATCACCTGCAGCCAGCCCCAGAAAGCCACAGTCTTTGGGGAGAAAGCATCGTCTTGATGATGCCTTAATTTAGACTTTCTTTTAGCCTCAAAATTGTAAGTTGATAAATTTCCATTTTTTAAGTCGACCCATTTCATGGTATTTGCTTGAGCAGCCTAGGAAACTAAGACAGCCTACAATTTTATATGGTAAAAGTTCATTAGAGCCATTATTTTTGTTAGTGGAGGAACCTCTGACTTGTTCCTGCTCTCTTTCAAATCCAAACCATCCAGAATCTTACATATGAATCCTCTTCACTTTGGAAATTTATCTCTTTTTATCTGTGCTTATTTTATTTTTCATTTTAATGTCTCCCTGCAGTTTTAGGTAGAAGCAGAATTGCAAATGGCCAAGTCCTGTAAAAAGGCTCTTCTTGGCACTGCTGCCAGGTGAGATAGGATAAGTTTCTGGAAATCCCCTAGAAAACGCCAATTCTCATGAACTTTCTGGCTAAGTTGTGCAACTCCGAGGGGTTCATGTTATTTCGGACACATGTGTGTGTTGGGCTGCATATCCAATGAACCAGAACATTGAACTGCCTTTCCCTTTCTCCCATCCTGCTTCTCACCAGAAGCTTATGTGAAAGGCTGTAGATGTAATTTTTGATGTGTCATTTACAACAACTCTGACTCCAGTTATAAACTTCCCTGACCAGATGGTACATCAGCAGTCCACAAGGAAGGAAGATTTTGGAGACCATTGCTAAAAGTGAGCTGAAATTCATGTCTTAGAATAAACTGCCTTATTTCTTCTCCTTCAAAACCAGAGAAATGGCGTTGACTTGGAATGTTCAAATATTGAACCTAAAACAGGTAAGATATCTGGTCATGAAAATCCAAAAGAGAGCAGCAGATGAGAGCAAGTGAGCTGATGAAAGGCTCGAAAGGAACCCTTGGGAGAAACAATTCAGGGTTATGAGGAGCCAGGAGGATGCCACATTTTCTTTTGAGTCTTGGGAAGATCCTACAGCATGAGCAATTCACAAACTGTATGCAAGCTGCTCCCCTTCTGAGGAAACATCCAGGCAGCCAGAAGAGAGAGAGGGCAGAACCAGCCCTGCTCCTTCGCCAATGCCACTCTGGCTTCTTGGGCCCTGGGCCCATCATCTTCTGGGAAGCTCAGCCCACGAATAGCTCTCGGTTCCTTTCTTATGATCTTCAGAACATTGTCTCCTGGGGATCATCAAACTCATCATCTCACTACACAAGAGAAAACACCCTCCCATGAAAAAATTCATCCAGAAAGAAACCCCAAGCTAAAATGGGCCTGGGACCCCTGATTCACTCTGGAGTTAGTCAACCCATCACCTGGTACCAGCCACTAAGACAGCCTAAGTGTGGGAAGCATCTTCAGACCCCTGCACCTTTCTTCATTTGGATAGAACTTCAAAGCAAAACTAAAGAAATGACTGTGGTTTTCCTACCTTGAACCCAGTATGGATATCAGTCCTTGTATTAGTCAAGGGTCAGGGCCATGCCAGTGGCAGGGACACTGCCCATGGGGCTTCTTCACATTAGGAGGAGCCCAAGGTGGCTTTGGGGTGCTCTTGCCCAAGCCCCTCCTCAGTCATTGATGATGATGGTGGGGGTGGTGGTGGTGGTGATGGTGATGAGAGCACTCTCTGATTTAATACAAATGATATGAATATATGCCTTACAAAGTTGAGCAAATTGAAGCACAGAAGCTTCGCAGATTTCACCTACAGCCAAAAACTTTAAAAAATACGTATATACAGAGCAGTCCATCTCTTCTGTCCATATAGTCTTTCAGAAATGATCATATAAATTATTTTTATTTCCAAACCTTCTCTCTCATATTTTTCCTTGTCATCAACCTTGTTCTCCTTTTTTCTCATGTGTAGTCCAGGCCATCCAAAGCAACAGATTTCCTGGGAAATTTTAGGACCATTCTAGAATAAAGGTTCAATGTGTTTTGAAGTGTCCAGACATTCTCAACAGAGCAGGTCTACAGACTGTAAACTCACTGACAGATATGATTGTCTATATGTCAATGACCAGGAAACCAGGGTTTGAGAAAGGCTAGGGGTCTACTGACATCCTAAGTGAAGGAAGAAGGAGCTGAAGACCAGCAAATAGCCTGGTCTCACTCACATGTGTAAATTATTGAACAGACTATGCAGATGAGAAGGCATTGCTGACAAATGGGCTGCTCCTCCCCTAACTGGCAGAAATCACAAGACCAAGAGAGAAATAACATCTAGAAATAGCCCTGGACATAGGAGGCTGGCTCCAGACACAGTTAAGGAATTCATGAAGTCAACCTTGAGACCCTTGGCCTCATCTCTATCCCTACTGGAAGCCCTATGTCCTATTATTTCTGTTCCTGCATATTGAGCCCTCCTTTTGGGAATACCAGTTATTTCAACCATGGTGTATCTGTCAATGTAAACTATCTCCATGTTGATTTTAAGTCTACATTTTAATTATGAGGTTAAATGTCTTCTCTTATATTGAAGAAATCTCCAGTGTCTTGGAATGGGGTTCTTGGAGAGCAAGTACTCATTCCTGAAGTACCTGAAGTCATATCTTGTAGGCAGATTCTTTCTAGATCTACTCTTAAGCTTGGCTCTTTTGGCCACTGGAAGACATTGTGAAAGAAATCAAAGATTCAAGACAGGAGACTGGCTTGTGGTCTCTGGTAGAAGGGACATGGGGTCTTCACCAGTATATGTGGCAAGCACCACAGGGAGCCAGACCTTGGGCTGGCAAAGATGAGGAATCTCAAAGCTTTGGCTGAAAGAGAAAGTGTCCTTTCCAAGTTTTTAATTGACCATTTTTTTTAACAGTGTAATTTACTTCCATCTTTGACACACATATATCTGAAAGGTTTAGAAATGCCAATATCAACAGAAGGGGATTATCAAAGGGAAGGTATAAATTCCTAGCAATTCTTAGGAGATATGCCCTGGAGTTACCATGCCAACTGTAAGATTTACTCTACTGCAATGTCATTTTGTCTGAATCACAAAATGATGATGATGATGATGATGATAAGTAGGAAGGAAAATATGCCTGTGGTTTTTTATGCAAAACAAACAAACAAACAAAACCCTTCAAGACCCTAGAGTTTCCCCGGAATTTAGTTTTCTCATTTTGTTGGCTTAAAAGGGGACCAGTTACTTGGAAAACCCAGCCCCTAATGTGGTCTAAGAACAATGATCCTCCAACTGGGACATGCATTGGACACACTGATGGATCTTGTTAAAATGTAGAGACTCAATCAGTCAGCCTGGGGTGGGGCTTGAGATTCTGCATGTCTAGCAAACTCCCAGGTCTTTCCTATGCTGATGGTCTGTGTACCAGCTTTAAGTATCAAGATTAAAGGCACTGAATTCCTAAAACTGATGGTGCATTGGTGGCCTCAGAATCATCTGAGCCCACCCAGACTTACTGATCAGAACTGGCATTGGAACAGGATCTGTAGGTAATTTGGGGGACCAGCCAAAAAAAGGATTCTGAGGTAGTGCTATGGAGAAGGTATGGAAATTCGTATATATACAAATGGTTAAAAATGATTTGCATGCAAGAGGAAAGAAGAGGGATGGAGGATACAGGGAAACAGCAGGCTGGTCTCTACAAGATCCTCTCTGCCCTCAAATCTATGGCCTGGAAAGGTGGGGGCCCAGCACATTCTTGAAATAATGCATAATCCACCCATGAAAATCCACTGGGGAAATTCTGCCCACGTGCATCTAGGCAGCTTTGCTGTGACCATATGCACAACCAGACACTTTCCTTCTCTGCTGACAGAACAACAGAACAAATGAACCACAAGAGCTTAACTGGACAGGAGGCTGCAAAATGACCTTCTCATGGCAAACATGGTGTCTTGAATCTTGGTCCTTGAGGTTTAACTGTAATGTTTTATGCCAAAGAATTTCATAAGCCAGAGTCATGAAGGTTCTTAGCACATCAAGATGGCAATAGCAAAGGATTTGTTTTCATCTTCTATTCAAGGGATCTCAGGGATGTTACAATTTAGTGATTAGTGACCACCTTCTTTTCTCTTTTTTTACCTCTCTTACACCTACTTGACCATCTTTTAACTAAGAAAATTTTAAAAACAAATTTTAAAAACCTGATCTCATAACCAACTTGTCATTTGAATCCAATCTACTAAATATAACAGTTCGATTTTTTCAATTTTATACCTTAGATCAAAAAAGTGGATCTCTGTTTCTGAGAATCCCCCTTTTTATTGGGCCCAGTAGAAGAACTGAAAACTAACATTTTATTTCAAGTAACCATGGTTGTATGAATCTCTTTCAATTATTTTTATATATACCTGATACATAGTTGCATCATATCTCAATTCCAAATTATCTCCCAAATGAAGATGTAAGAAAAGCTATTTTTTCTCCATTTTAGTGGTACTGAAAGGATTTCCTTGACTCAAGTATTTTTCCATTTTCTGTTGTTATTCCTGTTTTTTATTCTTATTCTTATATACATGGTTTTGCTTCATGTTGTCAATTTTCTCTAATTTTCAGGAGCTCTTTTTTATTTTTTCTTCTCTCCTTTTCTTCCTCTTTTTCTTATTCTTATGTTTAGTTTTTCTACTTACTCCAATATAATACTGGTTTATTAAACTTCAGAGCTGGGTAGGTTTTTACTTTTCCTTTTTTTTTTTTTATCATTTTATATGTTCTCCTTCATTGGATTACATGGTATACATACGACCATAAGATGACAAAATTTCAGGACATTAGAAAGTGTGGAAGCATTGGTCTGGAGTTGGTTTATGACACAACCATCCATAAAGCATCACTCATGGGTAACCAGAGTTGATAAACATGGGGACAATTTGGGGTTCTACTCCTTTGTCTTGCCTGCCCAGTGACATTCCTACTCACTGGAGTCACCTCGTCTTCATGGTGCACAGTGTGAAAAAGAACTGTTCCTTTAGAAGATTCTGGTTAAATTACTTTTCCTCCAGATGTTGCCAGATGTTGTTTTTTTAATGCATTATCATCTCCAATTTACTAACACAGATGTTCCAAGCAACCATGCTCCCTTTCACTTCTCCATCATACATTTTACTCCTTTCTATTTTTCTCTCCTCAATTGTTTGCAGAGAACAGATTTCTTCATGCTCAGGGTTTCAGCATAATCTTGTATCTCTGGAAACCTGACAGTTCCAATTAATCATGAGACAAAAGGCCAAGTAACACATATGTTTTCCTTACTGTTCTGTTTGCTCAGGCCAGGTTGAGGAGTTAACCATATGAGTCCTGGTTTATGGTGGGGTGGGACACTGGCTCCGAGGTTGCTGACTCAGGCCACCGTGGTTTCACGGAGCTCATGGTGCCAAGGGGAATCTGGCTTGCAGCCATGGAAGTCTTCCTCTGAGCACATAGTGTTACCAGTAGGTGTGACAGTCAGAAAAGAACTACAAGTAAGGGGGAGCAACGTGGTTGTATTGAAGACCAGGTGCATCTACACTGACTTTGAAGAGCAGATTTATTTTTTCTGGAGTCCAAAATCAAGTTCTGCAAGACCAACTCCCACATCTGAGAATACTCATGGTGCATTGTCTCCTCACAGTTATGCTATGTGGGAAGCCAAATAATAGTCAGAAGACACTTGACTGGTTTACCATGCAAAACTGGGCTTCAAAAAACCAGAAATAAGTTTGCAAATTCTCATGATCTATCTCACGTGGATGGATCCACAGAGCTGTTAAGCTGCTTGCACAGGACAGACCAGTGGGAGGGGAGGGGAGGGCTGACCTTGAACCCATGCTCCAAGCTGACACTCATGAATAGTTTGCACAAATCCCATGGAAGAGGGTCTCATACACTGCACTGTAGGAAGACCATTTAAAAGACTGATATTGTTCACTTAGTCAGTGTGTGTTTCCCTTTGGTTCACAAAGCAAGAGATACAGTGGCACAGCCCTATAGAATTATGAGCAGCTGCAACCAAGCTCGAGCCAGCTCCCCCATTAACCAGGTGCCATTAGCCAACTTAGAAAGTAAAGCAGCCTTCATCACTGGTCACATGAGAAGGTGGAACCAGCTCAGTGTCTCTCCTGGGGCAACAGGGATGTGGCATTGCTTGTTGAGCAAGCAGGTGTGTGTTTCTGGAAAAATACCTTTCCAGGTGAGGCATTTTCTTTCTTACTTCTCTAAGAAACCATGGGCTGATTGTCCTTGAAGAGTCTTCCAACACTGATGGTCTGTTTGGGGTTGTTACATACGGATTTTGAGTGTTTTTAAAAACTCATGAGTACTTGGATTTACAAAGAATATTCACATATGCCATCTTATTCGTGGGGTAACTGATGCTCCAATGGGCCGTGGTTCTTTCCCCAAGGACACAGAGCTGGCATGCTGCAGGTGGCATCCAGGTTAGGCCTCTGGGTTTCAAACCCAGTGTTCTATATTACTCCAGAGAGTGGGGCTCCATGGCTGGGTGCTTGGGGTAATGGAATCAATAACCTACTTCCCACCCCTTCCTTTCCTGCAGCAACAACAGCCTGTCATCACAATGTTTCCAGTTAATAAGAACACTTACAGATCTCCATCAACCCAGTTTCTATTTTTATTTCAGGTTTAATTAAAATGCTCATCAAAGTCAGCAGCATCTTGACCAACAGAATTCTTTAAACTGCTTAAGAGAACTAACCCCCTGTTGTTTTTGACAAAATACATTGCAGAAATATTTTCAATGGGATTTGTCTGGACAGTTGAGCCATATGTTCTGTGTAAGGGTCATTTCTCTCACTGGAAGTCAAAAGATGGTAGCACAGTTTAAAGATTAATCAATTCATTCTTAACAGACCACAAAATGCCCTCTAACCCATCCTCCATCTGTATGCTAAACTTAATTAATTCACTCTTTCATTGGGAAGAGTTAAGTCAACTACTTTGTTCTATATCCATCTCACACCTTTTCCAACAATGGGATACTTATTTAGCAAATTCCCAGTCTTCCAAAAGCCCCTTGTCTGACCAGTTCCCATGTCCTGGCACACAGACTACTTTCCCATATGCCCCACCACCACCACCCTCTTTCTCCTGTACCCAAACAGATTAGCTCTCTTCTTTGTCTGGCTGAAGGTGAACAGCGCTGGTGACCAGAATTTGTTCTTTGAGCAGAAACTCTGCCTTCTGCCCAATGTCCCTTGTACCCCTGCTGGACCACTCTGCCAAAAACATAAGGTCTCCAAGCAAGAGTCTTTTTCCTAGAAACATCTGTGCTTGATCCCAAGGTCTTTCTTTAGCTGAGGAGGAAAGAGCCCTGCTGGAGATGGAGTGGAAACATGGGCCAAATGATCTCTAAGAACAAGAGAAAGTGCCCAGCCAGATTTCCACAGAGAGTAACAGTCTTCATTGGCCTGAGGGTCTGTTTCCTATCAAGCAGGCAGCACGGGGGCAAGACTTACAGAAGGGCATTTCCTTTGGTTCTTATTCCCACCGAACGCTGACCTAAATGATGAGGTTGATTCCGTAAGCATCTGTAGATCACTGAAATTGTGAATTTCATAAGCTAATCCTCAAAAAGAAACATCAAGTCGGCCCACAAATAATTTAAAAATTGCAGATTCAGATTTAGACAGACTTGGTAGTGTTACTATTGTGCAGGTGTATCTCCTGGGAAGACAGTGTCTGTAGAGGGTGATTATTCAACTCAGATCTGGACTGTGGGGTTAGGGGTGAAGTGGGATATGCTAAAGCAAGTAGTGTGTCAGTATTTGGTGTGAGTAGAGGTAAAGAATGAGGGTTCTCTATGATTCTCTCGAAACTAACAGAATCATTTCAGGTCTCTGTAAACACAAAAAACCCATATAAAAACGTCTCCAAATTAATTACAAGGAGTCTTTAAAAGGCAGTGAGGGAGGTTTTTATGAGAGCCCACAATAGGAAACACTTGGAGGGAATTTTATTTTCCCCGTAACTATTAGAATTTTAAATGTGCTGGTTACCTGTACTCTAAAATGCTTAAAATTCTATGAATTCCCATCAGCTGTGATGGAGGGATCCTAATGTAGCTCCTTAAAAGTAGTCTACTTTATTTAAATGCACTTAAAATTTTGAAAAAGAATGCTTAATGAAGGGGGGGAGGAGAAAAAGGAAGAAAAATTGGGCCCTTTAAGAAGTGTCTAGCAGAAAATCGGGTTTAAAAATAAGTTGCTCATTTCAGAAAAAGAAGAAAAGAATCTGCAAATATGGACATCTTTAACGGGAGAAAAGGGACAGGGGCATAGCGGAGACAGAATTCTAAGATGGCCCCATGACTCCGCCCCCTGGGGAGAGTCCCCTTGGGAATGGGCGGGACCTCTGACTTGCTTCTAACCAATAGAATATGGCAAAGGTGATGACGTGGCACTGCCATGGTTACCTCACAACATGTATGTACAAGACTTTTTCATGGTAACACACACAACAGTGCCAGTCTTGGAGAAACAAGCAGCCATCTTGTGAAATGCCTATATGGATATGGCCACAGGGCAGGGAAACGCTGCCGCCTTTAGAAACTAAAAGCCTCAATTCTACAGCCACAAGGAGTTAAATTCTGCCAGCACCCTCACGAGCGTGGGAGAGGACCGCAAGCTTCAGATAATGCAGGCATCTCAACATCTTGATGGCCGGTTTGTGAGACTCAGCTAAGCTTTGCCGGGACTCCTGATCCATGGAGACTATGAGATGAGAAATGGGTGTGTTTTATTAAAAAAAAAAAAAAAAGAAGAAAAGATTTATTGAGATACAATTCATATACCATGGAAGTCACTCATTAAAAGTGTATGATGCAATGTATTGTAGTATATTCACAAGGTTATGCAATCAACACTAATTTTAAAACACTTTCATCCCTCATTAAAAAACCCAGTACCTATTAGTTGTCATTACCTGTTTTCCCCCACCTCACCTCCTGCTGAGCCATAAGCAATCACTCATCTAGTTTCTATATCTATAGATTTGTCCATTCTGGACATTTTATATACATGCAATCACACAATATGGGGTCTTTAGTGACTGACTACTTTCACTTAGC
This sequence comes from Choloepus didactylus, assembly GCF_015220235.1. Taxonomy (NCBI): domain Eukaryota; kingdom Metazoa; phylum Chordata; class Mammalia; order Pilosa; family Megalonychidae; genus Choloepus; species Choloepus didactylus. The sequence continues at coordinate 17,126,705 of NC_051316.1, forward strand.
ATAATGTTTTCAAGGTCCATCCATGTTGTAACATGTGTTATTACTTCATTCCCTTTTACAGATGAATAATACTTCCTTACATGGATAAAAGTACTACATTTTACTTATCCATTTATAAGTTGATGGAAATCTGTATTGCTTTTGCTTTTTGGCTATTACAAATAATGCTGATCTATATATTCCCATATAAGTTTTTGTGTGGGCATATGTTTTCAGTTCTCTTGGGTAGAGGTGGAATTTCTGGGTCATATGGTTAGTCCATATTTAACTATTTGAGGAACTCCCAGAATATTTTCCAAAACAGCTGCACAATTTTATATTCCCTCTACATTCTAGCCAACACTTGTATTAACTGTCTTTTTAATTATAGTCATTCTAGTGGATGTGATCTGATATCTCATTGTGGTTTTTATTTGCATTTTCCTAATTAATAATATTGAGCATCTTTTCATGTATACATTGATCATTTGTATATCTCCTTTGGAGAAATATTTGTTCAAATCCTTAGTCTGTTTTTCACTTGGGTTATATGTCTTTTAAATATTGAGTTGTAAGAGTTCTTTATATATTCTGGATTTAAGTCCCTTAACAGAAGGATGATTTGCAAATATTTCTCCCATTCTGTAGGTTGTCTTTTCACTTGACTGTTGCAGCACAACAGTTTTTAATTTTTATGAAGTCCACATTATCTATTTTTTCTTTTGTCATTTGTACTTTTGGTGTCATTATCTAGGAAACAATTGCCCAGCTCAACGTTATGAAGATTTACTCCTATGCCTTTCTTCTAAGAGTTTTATAGATTTGGCTCTTGCATTTAGATTGGTATCCATTCTGAGTTCATTTTTGAACTCAGGGGTAAGATAGGTGCTCAAGTTCATTCTTTTATATGTGGATATCCAGTTGCCCAACACCACTCACTGAAAAGACTATTATTTCTCCCACTGAATGTCAGAACTCAATTGACCGTAAATGTAAGGGTTTATTTCTAGACTCCCAATTCTATTCTATTGATCTACATGTTTATCCTTATGCCAGCGCCACACAATCTTGGTTACTGCAACTTCATAGTAAATGCAACTTCATAGTAAATTGGGATTTCTGATTGCTCCAACTTTATTCTTTATTTCCAGGATTGTTTTTGTCATTCTGGGTCCTTTGTATTTCCATATGAATTATAGGATCAACACATCAATTTCTGCAAAAATGCCAGCTGGGGTTTTGACAGGGATTACATTGAATCTGTAGATCATTTTGGAGCATATTGCAATCTTAACAATATTAACTCTTACAATTCCATGAACATGGAATGTCTTTCTGTTTAGTAGGATCGTCTTTAATTTCTTTCAACAGTGTTTTGTAGTATCAAGTGTAAATGTTTTGCATTTCTTTTGTTAATAGTATCTCTTTCTTGCTCCTGATCTTAGGGGAAAAGCAATCAGATACTCATCATTAGGTATGAAGTTTGCTATGGTCTTCTTGTAGATGTCCTTTATCGGGTTGTATTCCTAGTTTGTTGAAGGACTTTTATGAAAAGGTTTTGGATTTTGTCCATTTTTTTTGGCATCTATGGGTATGGCATATAGTTTTAAATTTGTTATTCTATTAATATGGTGTGTTGTATTAATTGATTTTCAGATGATAAATCAAACTTGCATTGCTAGTGTGAATCCCACTGGGTTGTGGTGTGTAATACTTGTAATATGTTGCTGGATTCATATTATTCAATAGTTGCTACTATTTTGTTGAAGATTTGTTCATCTATATTTATAAGGGATACTGGTCTGTGGTTTCCTTTTCTTACAATGTCCTTGTCTGGTTTAGCTATAGGGTGATACTGGCTTAATAGAGTGAGTTTTGAGTGTTCCCTCTTATTATCTGGAGCGGTTTGTGAAAGACTGGTATTAAATGTTTGGTAGAATTCCCCAGGGAAGCCTCTGGGCCTGGGCTTTTTGTATGTGTATGTGGGAAGTTTTAAAATTATTAATTTCATCTCTTTACTTGTTATACATCTATTCAGATATTCCATTTCTTCTTGAGTCAGTTTCCATAATTTCTATCTTTCCAGGAATTTGTCCATTTCATCTCAGTTATCTCATCTACTAGCATATATTTGTTCATTGTATTCCTTTAAAATAAAATTTAGGAAATTCTCAGCCATTATTTCTTCATATATATTTTTTATGATCCCTTTTCTCTCTCCTCCCCTTTTGATACTCCCTTTACAAGTATATTGGTTTAGATAATGGAATCCCAAATCTCTCTGAGGCTCTGTTCATTTTGATATATCTTGGAGCTACTAGGCTCTTCTTAATTGCTCTCCACCAAGATTTGTACTGTTTTCCCAACACAGGTAGGGATGGAGTTCTCCCTTCTCTTGTTCCAAATAGTCAGTCCCCACCCAGGCGAAGTTTCAGAGCTACCTTAAGGTCTGTGTTTCCACCTGGACAGAACTCCTACAACACTGCATGGGAGCTGGGGGACTGGGATCCATTTTTCCCAGAGTGACACTCCTGCTTCACAAGTGGGTCCTGGGGAGCATCCCTGGTTTCCTCTGCTGGCCAATCTTAGTAGGGAACTTCCACCCAATACATGAGCTGGAGCAGGGGCTGATTGGGGCCCCAGTGCTCTCAGCCTGCCATGCCTGGGGCAGAACTTCTACCCTATGAATGGGCTCTGGGTGGGAGAAGAGAAATCTGGTCATCTCAGCTGTGCCTACCTGGATTAGAGGTTCTACAACACAGGATAAGGGGCCTGAGGAGCACTGGAAGCTTGCTTTATCTCTAGGATGGAACCACAGCCTGTGATTAGAATCTGGGAGGGTGGACAAGCCCCTGTCTTATTGGTTGCACATACTCTGGGTAGAGCTTCTGTAACATGGAGCTGTTGAGAAAGAGGAACTAATGGGGGCAGGTCTTGGCTCAAATTTCACAGACTCTCACCGTTCTTACTCAGATATAGTAGATTTTCTTAGATCAGTGTTTCTCCATTTGCTCTTTCACCTTAGGAAAATGTCTAAAGACTTTAAATGATTGTTTTTTAAATATAATTTTCACCAGTTGAATTGTTATTTTGTTGGAAAGAGGGTCCATGGAGCTTCTTTATGCCTCATTCCAGAAGTCCCACCCTCTAGATATTTTTCAACAACCTTAAATATATGATAATTTGTTATACAACAATAGAAAGCTAATAAAAGTGTGATTTGTATTCTGGTTGCCATTCTATGAGATTGGAAAAGCCAATGCAGGAGAGTGTTGTAGAAGCAATACCTCTCTAGATGGTTTCTCTATCTAGGCCACTAACCAGGATCAGGGAAGGTGAAGACATGCACCTCTGTGAACACTGCCTTTTCCCAGGGAGCTCACAGCACTGGATCCCAAAGCAGAGAAGAGCCTGTGCCTTGGAGAGAGACCAATATTCCTGTCCAGCAGCTCAGGAGGATTGGGAATTGCCAGGCTCCAACATCTGAGTCCCAAAATACCTCTGCTTAGAGCTTATTTCCAACTTATGGCTAAAAAAAGCATTCAGGACAAAGTGACTACTTAATCCGAGATATTGAATACAGATGTGACTTTGCAGAGTTTACGTAACAGTTAAATATAATAAAAAGTTCTTAGCAAGTAATTGAGGATTTCTTTTTCTTTTAATCACCCCATTTTGGATTATTGGTAAACCATGATTATTTTCACTAAATAACTTTGTCGTTATTTTAGAAAAAGTTTACATTTATAGAAATAAGACTGGTTTCTTTTAGTAATTCAACCACTGCAAAGGACTCGTGCAATCTTATTTCTAGAAACTGCACCAACTGGCATGTCCATGAATTGTTGCCATGCACCATAGGAAGAAACTGTTAACTTATTATGGAGATGTGATGTGAATCTCAATTTTCTGGTGAGGCAGATGTCACAGAAGGTGGAAACAAATGGAATCAGCAACTCCAGCAGCACATTAGTCACTGCCTCCCTTCTTGGGAGGGCCGAGGACAGAAGTGGTCCTTGGAGTCAGGGACCAAGTTGCTTAACACAGGGAAGTACACTACAGAAGCATTGGTAACTGTGGACTGTCAGACAAGGGAATGGTTAAATAAATGATGGTGCATCCATATGACGGAAAACTGTAATTATTGAAAATCATGTTTTTGATCATTAATGACATAAGGGAAAATGTACCAATTATTCTAACAAGCAGAACAGAGACTGTCTTAATTTCCCAGCTGCTGTGACAGATACCATACCATGGGTTGCCTTAAGCAACAGGGATTTATTGGCTCACAGTTTCATAGTCTAGAAGGCTTGCTTCCTTCTGGGGTCAGAAGCATTCCAGTGCTGCCTTGCAGCAATCTTTGGGTTTCCTTGACTTGAATCCCTACCTCAGCCACGTGGTGATGTCTTCTCCTTTCTCTTCCAGGTTCTGCTGACTTTTGGCTTCCAGCTCCTCCCCATGACTTTTTCTCTATGTCTGAATTCCTTCTGCTGATAAAGGGCTCCAGTAATCCAGATCAAGACCCACCCTCATTTAGTTGGGCCACACCTTAACTAAAAAGAACATCTTCAAGAGAGCCTATTTACAATGGATTCTTACCCACAAGAATGCAGATCAAGACCAAGAACATATCTAAATTGGGGAACATAATTCAGTCCACCTCAGAGACTTCATGCCACATCACCCTAATTCTGTGCTGCACAGCATATAATAGCTCTTCACAGTTTGCATATATGGGTATTGTATATGTTCATGCACACACATACTATGGTAGTGCACACTCTCTCTTCTCTTTGGGGGTGTGTATGTATATATATAAAGATACGTATTAAATATATATATTTTAAACCAGAGTACTAATAAAAACTGCCATTTGTTGAGGGTCTACTGTGCTCCGTGCCTCATATAGTGCTAAGTGCTTTAGAAACATCATCTCATTTATTCCTTGCAACAACTTTGTGAGGGAGGTGTATTTATCCCCATTCAGTACATCAAGAAAATTAGGATCAGTAAGATTAGGAAAATCCCTAAGGTCACACCAAGTAGATGTGCAGACAGACTTCAAATGCAGGCAAAATGGGGCCAGGATGATGAAAGCCATGAGGCCGAGCTGCCTCCCAGCGTTTGGCAAATTTCATAGGGCAGAAATCTTGCAATATGTCAGCTTTTATTTTTGGTAATTGAATTCTAGGTGATTTTAATTTTCTTCATTACAGTTTTTTGTAGTTACCATTTTTAGGGTGAACATATATAAATGTTTGTAATTCAAAGAAAAGGAATTATTGTTAAAGAACCAAGTCTCCCTCCCAGGCGGGACCGAGGTCACAGGTAGAGAGCATCCCCTGCACTTTTCCTTTCCAGCCACTCCCTGGGGAATGCTGGGTTGAGGCCAAATCCAAAAAACAGCAGTGGGAAGCAGCAACAGGTGCCCCTTCTAGAAAGAAGCCCTACGGCCCCACTGAGTCAAGGTGATGGGACTACACAACCAGTGAGTTAATCACCTGGCATTCTAAACTCAGGGCAATTTTGAGTTAGCATTGGATGGATTTTCTGTGGAAGTGGAAACCATCCCTCAGGAACCCTTCCCTGATCCAGCAGCTTGAAGGGAATTCTCTTGCCTTACCATACACTGCACCAGGATTTAGCACCACCCTTGTTCACAGGTTCAAGAAGGCGGTTCAGAAATACAATTATTTCCATCAAAAATTATGAACACATACTGCAAAGGAGAGGCAAAACCTGCTTACAATTGTGCCTAAGAGTCTCCCCCTGGGTGCCTCCTTGTTGCTCAGATGTGGCCCTCTCTCTCTCTTTAACTAAACCACCTTGGCAGGTGATCTCACTGCCCTCCCCCCTATGTGGGACCTGACTCCCAGGGGTGTAAATCTCCCTGGCAATGCAGCATATGACTCCCGGGGATGAATCTGGACCCACCATCTTGGGATTGAGAACATATTCTTGACCAAAAGGGAGATGTGAAATTAAAATGAAATAAATCTTCAGTGGCTGAGAGATTTCAAATGAAGTCGAGAGGGCACTCTGGTGGGCATTCTTATGTACTATATAGATAACACTTTTTAGGTCTTAATGTATTGGAACAGCTAGAAGTAAATACCTGAAACTACCAAACTCCAACCCAGTAGCCTTGACTCTTAAAGATGATTGTATAACAATGTAGATTAACAAGGGGTGACAGTGTGATTGTGAAAACCTTGTGGATCGCGCTCCCTTTATCCAGTGTATGGATGGATGAGTAGAAAAATGGGGACAAAAACTAAATGAAAAATAGGGAGGGATGGGAGGGATGATTTGGGTGTTCTTTTTTACTTTTCTTTTTCTGATTCTTTCTGATGTAAGGAAAATGTTCAAAAATAGATTGGGGTGATGAATGCACAACTATATGATGGTACTGTGAACAGTTGACTGTACATCATGGATGATTGTGTGGTATGTGAATATACCTCAATAAAACTGAATTTAAAAAAAAAAAAATGATGAACATGTCTATTTACCAGTTAAGGCTCTTAGAAATGCACCCAGATAGCAGCTCGGGCATACTTCCTATTCCCCCTTTTCCTCCCAGTACCCTCCCTGGGATAATTACTACCAGCAATAGCAGGGACTGGGTTTCCTTCCCCAGGTGCCCAGAGAGCTGGGAGTCGAGCTGCAGAGAAGAGAGCACATTCCCTCAAGGCTCGGGAAGAAGAATGGAGTTCTGTGCTTCTCCACAGGCCGCCATACCAAAGACAGTGCTTTCTTCCGAGACCCTGCTCCAGGTGGTCTTCAGGGACCTGCTCACTTCTAAAGTCCCTCTGGAAGGCTGGGGGCAAACACACTAAGGGGCCGAATGGCTCTCTGCTCCCAAGATCAGGAGACAACAGTCTCTTACACTCAAAGACCTAAAGACACTTCTTCTTTCACTGCCCCCCAAAAAGAGTAATGTAGCCAGTTTGTTGGCCCATGTAGCCTCTCTGAAGAAAATTCTGGAGCAAGTTCTCCAACCAAAGGCTGCTGAAATGGCCGTGAAAGACCACAGGAACTCACCTGGATAGCAAGACAGATCTGCCCAGGTCAGATGACGGTGATGGTGATAATATGGCTGGAGTGTGGTAATACCAGCACTAAGAATGATTTTTAAATGAGGAGACATACTGTGTTTAGAAATCTAATAATGACCTAAAACCAAATGTTTTAAACTACCCAGAAAATTAGGAGTTGGCAGGGAGGCAGTGAAGTGAGAGGAGAGGAACTACGTTTGGACAGTTTCACATTGTTGTGTGGGGAGAGGATGGAGGCCACTAAAACTTTTGGGGGAAACATAATTATTGAATATTTATATATTTATAAGCAAATAAAGACTGAATTACAAATGATAGAAACAGGAAGTGGAATTGAAAAATATTGTACAAATCCCAATACAAAAGGGATAAAAATATGGTTGCAGAAAATTTGATGACAAGACACACAATCCAGTAGGAATGTGGACAAAATAAATGAAGAAAAATTTCACAGGTACATTCAATGAGCATATGAAGTTTGTTGTCACACAACTCAAATTAAGATCACAACAAAATACCAATAGACACTTGTTTGATTGGCAAAATACAAGGGGCTTGAGGATGCCAACAGAAGGAGAGGATTTGAATCTACAGGCTCACTAGCATACTCCTGAGGGGGAGTGCAAATTAGAGCAACCATTTAGGAATTAATTTACCATTTTCTCTTAAAGTTGGGTATATATATATATATATATGGTTCAGTAATTCCATTCCTAGGTTTGTATCCAAGAGAAACTTTTGCATGTGTACATCAGAAGACATGTACAAAAATGTATGTACTAGCTAACATCTGGAAACAATGGAAAAACTCATCAACAGGAAAATGGAAAAGTAACTTGTGGTATTTTCACAAATGAAATGTAATACAGCAATCCAAATGGTTGAACAACAGCTATGCACTATAGCATGAATCAATAACCCAAAGTCACACACAAAAAGCAAGTCCCAGGAGATGATATACACTATGATGTCCTATTATGAAGTTCAAAAATAAGCAAAACTCAACAATATACAGTTCGGGGATACAAATAATTTATTAAAAAGTGAAAGATAGATAAACTCAAAATTCAGGACAGCAAATGTAGGTCTTGAAGGAGTCAGCAGAAATTGCTGTTGTCTTAAAACATTTTCAGTTTATTCCTTAATCATTTTCAAGATAAATCAGGCATTATAGCAGTTAGCAAGTTAGAATTTTAGGCAATGCTTTGCTCAGGATTTTTTCTCCACCAAGCAATTGTGTCATTTCAGATTCTATTTACTTGTTGACTTGTTTGAGAGATGTTGTTTTAGTACTTTCTTTGAGAATAGCCTTGCTTATAGTATGAAAATTCTGTGATATCTTGTAGAATAATGAAATGAAAGCATACTGTATAAACACACAATTAAGATTTTTAATAGGGTTATTTAACAGGAGAGGTTTCTTGGTTTTGCTTTGTTTTGTTTTGTTTTCAGCAAAAAGCTCAGATATTTAATTCCATCGTCTGTCTGAATGTCTATCAGTTCAATATGAGATTTTATTATGGAGGTAAGAGGGTCAGAGTGTGGACAGTGAATTGGTGTTAATAAGAAATACAGCTTGCTCCACTCATAGGAATAGGGATTAGTTACTTCCTAGATTTGTGTTCATTGTGAATTTGAAAATCTGAAAGGGCTCTCCAAATTTAATGAACCTGGCTTTTAATATCTGATCAAGTATGTAATAATGCTTCACATTAATCCTTTTGTATCTTGAAAGTTGACTAAGCCCCAACTCCAAAGGAAAGGATTCTTTTTCAGCAATTGTTGTAAATATAATCCTCATATTATTCAAGTAAAGCTGCCCATGGTGTTACTGCCTACCTTTCTGTAAACATGTTATTTTAAAGAAGTAAATTCAGTGATCTAAGAATTCTTGCTGTTGGAGATTGCATCATGAGCCCCAGGAAGATCTATTCAAGTCCTAATCCTGATCTTGGGGACGTGAACTCATTTGTAAATAGGGAATTTGAAGTTGCTGTTAGTTAAGGTGTGGACACATTTGTGAATAGGATCTTCGAAGATCCCATCTGGATGAGGCCAAATCGAACCAACACAGGCTTTAATCTTTATGCCTGAAGTCCTTATAAACAAAGGAAATTGGACATGAAAAAAAAAAAAAAGCCAGACCCAAGGAAAGAGATCACCATGTGACAGGAGGTAGAGATAGAAGCCAAGGAACCTCAAGGATTGTGGCAAGCCAGCACCAGAATACTACAAGCTCCAGGAGAAAGCAAGCCCTGCCAATACCTTCAATTTGGACTTCTAGTCTCCAGAACTGTGAGACAACATATTGCAAACAGTGCATAGTATTTGTCATAGCAGCTCTAATAAACCAAGGCTACAATTGCTATTGTAGGATTATCACTTACTAAAAAAAAAAAAAAATGACATCAGGAAGGTTGGAAAACCTGCTGATCACCTCTTTTCTAAGTTCTCCAAACAACAGGAAAATTAAGAAAGAAGCCAGACCCTAAAGGGGAACATTTTCCTAAATCACAGATCTGCATTACGAAAATCCCACCAAAGTCCTAAATCTTTTTAGATGGTACAAGGGTTAGATCGCCTCTTCTTAACTAGTCCTGAGATGACAAATCATGGAAACTTCTACTTTTAACGGCCAGTGCACCCTCCTTTTGAGACATGTTCTTTACAGGTAACAGGCTCTTTTAACTTCTGTCTTCTTTATATAAGAGAGATCCAAAGTGGTAGGAGGAGAAACAGGAGAGAGTCTCAATGTCTGGGGAAAGGTGTGGGTGCGGAAGACAGATTGAGAGGTTCCATGGGAGTAGGAGGTGAGCAAGTAGAGACATTTGGTGCAAGCTCTGGGCAGTTGAAACAGGAGAAGGGATCAAAGCCCAGCCAGAGGGCACATGGGCTGAGGGAGGGCTTTTCATTCACATATCTAATTGCTTACAAAATGAGACATAATCAGGGCAACTTTGCAAGAAAAGGAACAAGGAGAGAGTAGAGAGGATGAGTTGAAAGATGACTGATTGGAAACATCTCATGGAAAAAAGCTTACATTCTGGGGGAAAAGGAAGGGGATCAGAATTCAATGGCGGATGACATCCTTGAATAAGAGATTAAAAGATTAAAACAATAGGGGTTATGGGATGTGTCTGTATCATCGGTCTATTAATGGTGTATGCATGATCTTCAGACCACAAACTCAGGTAGGCAAGATATATTCATTTCTTTTTTTTTTCTCTTTAAATTGGACTTGGAATCTTATGCTTCCATGCTGGGAGGAAATCGGGCCTCAGGCAATCTAGGTATCTCCTGCCTTTCCAGAATACACTCCAATATAGATTTTGGAAGAGATTCTAAGATGCAATCCATCATGGTGGCTGCTGACATCCTCATTGACTCATATGAGTTCTTGTGATGTACTCTTTTCTTGACTTTAGAAAAATGAACTCTGAAACTAAAGCATTTACCAAAAACATCATCTGTACGAAGCAAAACAACTGCATTTTTCTCTCCCCTAATCCAAATATAACTACATCATAAACAGCCTGATGATAGAATACAGTTAAAGATATCAGTATAAACTCATGTTGGGTTTAATGCAGACACAGATTGTGATGGTTAGTTAAGTTCGTGTGTCAACTTGGCCAGATAATAGTGCCCAGCTGTCTGGTCAAACAAGCACTGGCCTGTTACTCCAAGGACATTTCATGGACTTAAATCATCAGTAAGTTGATTGCATCTATGGCTGATTACATCTGCAATCAACTATGTCTTCAGATGTTCAACTCAATCAGTTGAAGGTTTTAAAAGGAAAAGTGATGACTTCAGCAGTCAAAAGAGAGAACTTTCATCTCTGCTTCAACCAACCAGCCTCTCCTGGGTAATTCATCGAAAACCTTCTTTGGAGTTGCTAGCTTGTGGTCTGTCCTATGGAATTTGGACTCATGCATCCCCACAGTTGCATGAGACACTTTTGTAAAATCTTATAATATTTACACATTATAAATATTTGGTTTCCCTAGAGAACCCTGACTAATACGCAGATTGTTTTAGTTCTTTGGCTGCTCAAACAAATATCATGAAATGGGTTAAACAATGGGAATTTATTAGTTTATAGTGTTGAGGCTAAAAGAAAGTCCAAATCAAGATGTCACCGAGGCCATGCTTCCTCCCAGAAGACTGGTGTTCTGGGGTAGGCTGTTGGTGATTTTTAGTCCTTAGTTTGTCACATGGCAAAGCACATGGTGTCATCTCCCCTTTTTCTTCCAGGTTCTGCTGAATTTCAGCTTCTTGCTTCCATGACTTTCTCTCTGTCTGTCTGAATTTCACTCCCCTTATGAAGGATTCCAGTTATAGGATTAAGACCCATTCTGACTGAGCTGGGCCACACTTTCTTAACTGAAATAACGTCATCAAAGTTCCTACTTACAATGAGTTCACACCCACAGGAGTAGATTACATTTAAAACCACCACACAGATGTTTAGATATCAAAATTAATGTAGACCTCAGGAAGCTGAGTATAGACTTGCCATATGATCCAGCAATTTTGCTACTAGGTATATACTCAGAAGAACTGAGAGCAGGGATACGAACAGACATTTGCACATCAATGTTCAAAGTGCCGTTATTCACAATTACCAAAAGATGGAAGCAACCAACCCAGGGTCCACCAACCAAAGAATGAATAAACAAAATGGGGTATATACATACACTGGAATATTATTAAGCAGTAAGAAGGAATGAAGTCCCGATGCATCCAATAACATGTATGAACCTTGAGTAAAATAAGTCATATGCAAAAGGACAAATATTGTATGATCTCACTAATGTGAACTAATTATACTGAGAAATTCATGGAGTTAATATCTAGAATATAGGGTACCAGGAGATAGAGTAAGAGTAGAGAATAGGGAGCTGATGCTTAATTTGTTCAGAATTTTTAATGAAATTAATTGTAAATGTTTGGAAATGGATAAAGGTGATGGTGGCATATCATCATGAGTGTAATTAACAGTGCTGAATTGTGCATGTGATTGTGGTTTAAAGGGGAAGTTTAGGGTCATGTATGTCACTAGAAGGACAGCTAGAGGATAAAACAGTGAACCCTGTTGTGGATAATGGCTGTGGTTAATTGGACAAATATAAGAAAATTATTTCATGAACTAAAACAAATGTATGTCACTATAAACTCTGATAATAATAGGGTGGTATATGGGGAAAAATACATTTAATGCAAACTACGGACTACAGTTAACAGTAATATTTTAAATATTCTTTCATCAATTGTAATTGTAATTGTAATATCAATTGTTTCATAACAATTTCAGTAACAGGAGAGTGTAAGGGGTATAGGTTTTTTTCTTTTTGGAGCATGAAAATGTTCTTAAATTGATCGTGGTGATGAATGCACAATTCTGTGATTATACTGAAAGCCATTAGTTATACACTGTGAGTGGATTGTATGGTGTGTGAATAAAACTGCTTTAAAAAAATAAATGTAAATGTGTGCATAACAAGGGTGAGTATGCATACATACATATATTTCCTGGCTCTGTCCGGTTAAGGAGTGATGACACCCCAAGATCAACAAACACTTCTAGCACCCAGACATTAGTTTCTAAATACTGTTTTCTGGTAAATGAACCCACAATATCCCAAAGAAATGGCTGATGATAGGACTGAGGCAAGAAAAGCACAAGATGAGCCTGGAACATTTTGTAGTGCCAGAAATCAAGAAAGTAGAAAAAAAAGTTGGAGGCATTTTGAAAGAGCTCAGGAGCCAACCTGAAAAAAACTCTTTATGGCCAAAGCTGGAACAAATTGAGCAAGAGAATAAATAATGATGGTCTTGGATTGTAAGCCAGAGAACAAAATAAATATCCCTGAGAGCATACTAATATAAATAAATGATTGAAAAATAAACAGATGGGGAGATGGGACAAATCTTCCTTAAAGAATTTCAAATTATAAATGGAAAAGGAATGAGGGAAATGGCAATCACCATTAGAATACCACAGTAATAGATGTTACCAGCAAGAGCCACTAATAAATGCTAAACTTTGTGGGTGAAACTTTAGCAAGCAAGCTGTTGGCATAGCCTCAATGTATCTACCTAAAATACTAAATACTGTGGTGGTTTTAGCATAGTTCTGCAAACTCTTCAACCACCTCCTGGAGAATGATTTCATTTCTTGTCCCCTTGAGATGGGGTGGACTTGGTGACCTGCTTATAACTAATGGAGTACAGAAAGAAAAAAATAATAGCTTTAGAGAGGAGAAATCTTGCAGATACCTTGTGATGGTTAGGTTCATGTGTCAACTTGGGCAGGTGATGGTACCTAGCTGTCTGGTCAAGCAAGCACTGGCCTAACTGTTTTATTAAACAGTTAATATTAAACTGTTTTATTAAGCAGGCTGTTTTATTAAATCATCAGTCAATTGGCTGCAGCTGTGATTGACGACTCACCGAAGGGCATGTCTTCCACAATGAGAGAATGCAATTGGCTGGATTTAATGCAATTAATCAGTTGAAGACTTATAAGCGAGACAGATAGAGGACCTTCACCTCTTCTTCGGCTGCCCAGCGAAGTGTTTCCTGACGAGTTCATCAGACATCTTCATTGGAGTTGCCAGTTTGCTGACTGCCCTACAGAATTTAGACTCGTGCATATCCACAGTTGCGTGAGTCACTTTTATAAATTTCATAGTCATAGATACCTCTCATTGATTCTGTTTCCCTAGAGAACCCTAACTAATACACACCTTTTCTTAGTTTTAGATGCTAGCAGGGAAAACTGGATAAAGATGAGGACTCTCTATTATCTTTATAATCTTCTGTAAATCTGAAATTATTTCCTAGTAAAAAAATATTAACAAAAAATGAGAAGGTGACCTTCAAAGGCCGGAGGATAAGAAGCCACAGAAGAAATAGCCATATAAAGAGCCTGGTACATATTAGATTCTTCAACGATGCTGGCTCCCTTCACTTCCCTTCCCATCCTAAATCCTTTATCTTGTTGAGGAAATAAAAATGTGCATGTTAATTCATTCCAAAGTAGTAGCGATCTGGATGCAATTTTTTCTTAAGGAGGATTGTAACTTTAACTGGAGAACCATTTTGAATAGGATAAATATTTAGAGGTGGAACTTCAAGCATCAGAGGGGACAGTGCCACCTTCACCAAAGTGAAAAGGCTGTTACTGGATGTAGCCATTAATGGAAACCTCACCACTTGATTCAAGGATACTACTTCTAGAAATTTACTCTAAGGCAAAAGTCACCAGTATGTCCAAAGATTTAGCTACAAAGATGGTTTCTACTGTGTTAATTATAATGTGTTGAAAAAAATGGGGATAAATAAAATATCTAAGATAAAGACTTAGATGTATAAATCATGATACATCTACAAAAGAAATACTATGTAGTCAATAAAAATGATATTGGGGAACACAAAAATGACATGGAAATGAATAGCTAATATATATCCTTAAATGAAAAAAGTAGGTTGCATGCAAAAGGGTGCTTGAAATAGGGTAACATTTTTGTAAACAAAAAAATTGCTTTTTAAATAAACACACACATTCAAACCACAGAGGGAAAAATTTAAAACGCCAGATGCCACAGCTCTGGGTGTTTGTTATGGGTTTCTGTGCCAGTTTGGATGTATTATGTCCCCCAAAATGCCATTATCTTTGATGCAATCTTATGCAGACATATTAAGTGTTGATTAGAATGTAATTCTTTGATTGAGTGTTCGCATGGAGGTGCAACCCACCCAACTGTAGGTGACAACTCTGATTAGATAATTTCCATGGAGGTGTGGCCCCACCCATTCAGCATGGGCCTTGATTAGTTTACTAGAGCACTATATAAGCTCAGACAGAAGGAGCAAGCTTGCTACAGCCAAGAGGGACACTTTGAAGAATGCACGGGAGCTGAGAGAGGAACTGCAGTTTACAGAGACATTTTGGAGACAGCCTTTGAAAGCAGACTTTTGCTCCAGAGATGCTAGGAGAGGACAAATGCCCCAAGAGCAGCTAAGAGTGACATTTTGGAGAGAAGCTGCAGCCTAGAGAGGAACATCCTGGGAGAAAGACATTTTGAAACCAGAACTCCAGAACAGACACCAGCCATGTGCCTCCCCAGCTAACAGAGGTTTTCCAGACACCATTGGCCATCCTCCAGTAGAGGTACCCAATTGTTGATGCATTACCTTGGACACTTTATGGCCTTAAGACTGTAACTGTGTAACCAAATAAACCCCCTTTTATAAAAGTCAATCCATTTCTGGTGTTTTGCAAAAAAAAGGCAGCATTAGCAAACCAGAACAGCTTCTTTTTATTCATCCTTACATCCTATATTTTCTAGGATCTTAATATTCTTGAACTAGGAAATGACAGCGGAAGTTCTGTTCCTTGGAGTGACTTGGGAGGGTTTCGTTAGCTCTTTGAATGGTGGGCTCAGCTTCCCTGAGAGGGGTTCTGGTTCTGGAGAGAAGTGATGG
The DNA here is from genome assembly GCF_015220235.1 of Choloepus didactylus. Taxonomy (NCBI): domain Eukaryota; kingdom Metazoa; phylum Chordata; class Mammalia; order Pilosa; family Megalonychidae; genus Choloepus; species Choloepus didactylus. The sequence continues at coordinate 17,142,238 of NC_051316.1, forward strand.
GGACCAGCAGAGGAGAGAGGTCCACAGAAGGCAGGTCACCAGCCCTATCGTGGTCCCTTTGAATGACAGAGAGGAATTCTAGTTAGATTTGGCACCCCAATTTCCATACTCAGTCAGACATGTAAGCCCGAGGGTCCCCTCACAGGGGGCCTTAGACAGTGACAATCATTAGGGGCCCTATGATCTCCACCATTTCCCTTTTGCCTTAGAGACTTCACCTCCTGCTGGTACTTGTGAAATCCTTCCCTCCCCACTTGCATTTTTTTTTTCTTCTTACTAACGAGAGTTTCTAATTGAACTTCTTTCGAGGCTCTTCAACCTCAGGACTCTTTTGTCTGTAGAACAGTCAGATTTGGGGCTTGCAATCTCAATTGTCCCCTAAACTGCCTAAACTGTGTTCCCCAAAGGCAGAGCACTCACCCACAATGCAAATAAAATTTTAGAACTTCTATTTATGTTATTAGCATTTTTTATTTCTACCTTTAATGATTGCTTTGTCATACACATCATCTACATTAGTAGTGTAGTCTAGAAATTATAGAAGAAACGATAAACAAGCAAACAAATAGTACATACTGAGAATGTGCACTTAAAAAATTTTCCTGGCAGGATGCTTGATCAAAATAGATTGGGACCACACTGTGTTTTGTTTGATAGTCTTTTAACTGTTTTATTGTAGTAACATATATGCAACTCAAAATTTCCCATTTTAGCCACTGTCAAGTGGGGACAATTCAGTGGGACCTTAAAATAGGGATATTTTCCTGGATTATCAGGGTGGGCTCAATGCAATCACAAGGGTCATTTAAATGCGAAGAGAGAAGCAGCAACATCAGTGTCGGGAGAAATTTGAAGATGCTATGTGGTTGCGACATGGCTGACTGAAGATCGAGGACGTGGGCATGAGCTAAGGAATGCAGGTGGCCTCTAGAAGCTGGAAAAGGCAATGTGGTAGGAGCAGTCCTAGTTCAGCCTTCTGCCTTTCCCTAGAACCTACAGGTACATCCTGTGCTCAGGACCAGGTGTGTCAGCCTGGCAGGATAAAACACAAACCCTTAGTAGACAAGAGTCTGCTGGTACATTCCCTCCCCTATGGTCCCAAATATGTAAACATTCACTGGAGACAGTCCAACTCAAGTGGGCATGTTTTACAATGTTCTGGTTTGCTAACGCTGCCTTTTCGCAAAATACCAGAAATGGATTGGCTTTTATAAAAGGGGGTTTATTTTGTTACACATTTACAGTCTTTAAGGCAATAAAGTGTCCAAGGTAATGCATGGACAATCAGGTAACTCTACTGGAGGATGGCCAATGGCATCCAGAAAACCTCTGTTAGCTGGGAAGGCACATGGCTGGCGTCTGCTTGTTCCCGGTTGTGTTTCAAAATGGGGTTCTCCAAAATGTCTGCATCAGCTTCCAACGGCCGTCTTCAAAATGTCTGTCTCAGCTACAGCTGTGAGCTCCTTCTGTCTGAGCTTATATAGTGCTCTAGTACACTAATCAAGGCCCATGCTGAATGGGTGGGGCCACACCTCCAAGAAAATTATCTAATCAGTTATCACCTACAGTTGGGTGGGTCGCATCTCTATGGAAAGACTCAATCAAAGAATTATAATCTCATCAACACTAATACATCTGTCCCCACAAGATTGCATCAAAGATAATGGCATTTTGGGGGACATAATGCATCCTAACTGGCACATATGACATCCAGCTCACACCCTGGTGGTACACTGCCCCTGATGGGGAGGGAGTGGGATTCCTCCACTGCCACTGTGGCAGCACAGAAACTCAAGAGAAGGGTGCCGCAGGTAGAATACCTCCCCGGGTTGGCCACAGATTGAGAGCCGCTGGCTATGGGGACCCAATGCCCACTAGTGAGGCTAAGCTTGCTCTGTCTTTTCTCAAACACCTTTCCATCAGAACCTATGGGACTCTTGCTTTTGCTGGTAAATGCCAGCGCCTGTATTGGAATGTTGTCTCTCCTTCTGACTGACAGCGGAGGAAAAAGATTCTTCCCTAGAGCCTCCAGAATAATGCAGCCCTGCCAACACCTTGATTTTAGCTCAGTGATACAAGACCTATTTTGGACTTATAACCACCACAACTGTAAGATAATAAATTTGTGTCATTTAAAAAAAAAATAGATTGACACCACTAGCAAAGTAACAGAAGACAAAGCCCCTCCTGCTACCCAGATGCTGGAACTCCCTCCAGCTATGGGCTCACTGCATTTTTTCATTCCCTTGTTCTCAAATCAACTGAACTACCTTTAGTTTGCCATCCATATGCTTCGATTTTCTCCACCTAAGGAACATTGCTCATCTTGATTCTTCTCATTGGAATCCCTTTTCCCTAGTAACTCATTGTCTTCATTTATTTCCCTTTCTGGATTGTAAGTTGCTGGAGAATGATGTCAACAGCTGCTCCATCTTTACAGCCTTCAAGGTTTTGCACAGAGTAAATAGTAAAAACAATATGATTTTTTTAAATGATTGATTGGATTATTGAACAGATTATACTGGTGGGTTCTGCCCATGGCAACTTGGAAGTCAAAGCAGGAAAGTTAACAATGCAGATCTTGAGAAAAGAATAGTAAAAGAACTGATGAAAATATTAGGGACTATGCTGAGGTATTTACATTATATTTGGATCACTGAGGAAAATGCACCAAATATCCTTCTGGCTGATGTATGTATATTATGTTGCATGATAACTAGTAGTTTTTTTTTACTATATTATGCCACATAATAAGTAACAGTTTTTTGTTTTGTTTTGTTTTGTTTTGTTTTTACTGTAAATTACTCTGTCACTGAAATGGCTGAGGAATGAATGCACTTTCAGGGCATCTCTCCTTTTGTAAGTGAAGGTTCTCCAGAGAAACAGAAGCAATTTCCAGAGATTTATTACAGAAATTGGCTTATACAACCACGGGGATTGGCATAGCCACATTTTGTAGGGCAGGCCATGAGCTGGAACTCTGTTAAAGGTGACACTGAATTCCCCAGAAGCAGGCTGGCTGAAGTAGAGGCAGGAATTCTTTTTCTGATGTCTGAAATCTTCAGTTCTGGCTCTAAGACCTCAAGCTGATTGGATGAGGAGACTCTCCACTTGGCCAAGCACAATCTCCTTTGTTGATTGTAGATGCTATCAACTGACTACAGATGTTAATCCATCTATGAAATACCCTCACAGTTACAGGCCAGAGCTTGCTTGACCAAACAACTGGACACCATTACCCAGCCAAGTTGGCACACGAGCTTACCCATCACACACCCCAACCCCAATACTTGAACCTCCGTAGATGCTGGACCCCGAGCCTGGAAGAGGATGACCCGGTTCTCTCTCAGTGGAGTCATCTGAAGAGCTTACTCTGCATGCACATTACTGAGCATGTGACAAAAATCCATTATTTGTTACCTTGATGTTTATTGCCTTTAACAACATACAAAATTAAAATAAAATCACGTTTAATGACAGATTATAGACACAATAGAAGCTGTGGTGATTTGAAACTATGTACCCCAGAATATCATGTTCTTAAAGCTAATCCATTCCTGTGGGTGTGAACCTATTATAAGTAGGGCCTTCTGATGAGGTTCCTTCAGTTAAAACATGACCCAGGGTGGGTCTTAATCCTCTTGCTGGAGTCCTTTATAAATGGGATGAATACAGAGAGAGAAAGCCATGGAAGCAAGAAACTGAAAGCAAGGAAGAGAAGGGAGAGACCAGTAGATGCTGCCATGTGCCTGGCCACAGGACAGAGGAGTCCAAGATCTCTGGAAGCTGGTCTTGGGAAAGAAAGCATCACCTGATGGTGCCTTGATTTGGACATTTTCACAGCTTCAAAACTGTAAGCTTGCACGCTAATAAATTCTCATTGTTAAAAGTCCACTCATTTTATGGCATCTGCTTTGAGCAGCTCAGCAAACTAAAACTAAAACAGAAGCCCCACAGGACCAAACAAACAGTTGGTAAACAATAAAGTGTTCCCAGAGAAGAATGCTTTCTATAACCTTTCAGTTGTTCGGAAGAGAATAAAACCAATTGGGGTTGCAAAAGATTTTTACCCATGATAGTCTTAAGCTAAGCTGTATCTTTTGAAGAAAATGAGGGGCACAGAATTAATTAGAGAAAACTTAAAATGGTATACAAACTCTTTTTCAAATAGAAATCGATTTGATTGTTCCCAGAGATGCAAGCATAGTTTCCTTGAGAAAACTCTGGATAAACAACACTGAGCTGAGCAAATACTTCTTTTTCCCTGTGTTGTAGGAACCACCAGTGATTCCTGGCCGCCTCCCCAGTGGTCGCTTGCAGTATTCCTGGGAATGATGAAGACTCGGATGAGGGAGGAGGACTCCACATCTCCAGCGTGCACTTTGAGCCACCCCAGGAAGTCGTGGATCTGTGCTCCTCTAGGTGATTTTGGGTATTGAAGCGTGTTCAAGTACAGAGTTGACATCTCTCCAGGTTGGCGATGCTCATTTCAAGGTTCAGCTTATTTCTACATGGGCTGGGAGTCCTGACACTGCAGGAGTTTTGTATGGAAGGAAGGTAGGAATAAAAAAAGCAAATGCGCCAAAGAGCTAATCCCTGGAGGATTCACCAACTTAATGCAGCTACAGTCATGTCACTAGCCCAGCTATATAGTTAGTAATTTTTTTCAGGATATACCCATCTTGTTGGTTTAACATTCATGATTTGTGTTAAAAAATTCCTACTCATAGTACACTTTACCTCTTCTGACTTTTAGGTTTATTTTTATTCTATTTAATATGTATTCTTACATATAAAATATAACTATATTATTCATGTTTATTATTATTAAACATTCCAGAAACACAAAATATGACTAACAAATAATAAAACATTCAAGTACCTCCCCTCCAGTTTAAAACATCACCCCCCAAAAAACCTCCCCCATTGCATCCCTCTTTTGCTCCACAAAAATATCCAAATATGATGCCCATTCCTTCATACTCTGCTATACATGAAACCTTATGTAAGGTTTTGCATGATTTGCTTTGTATGCCTTTAAACTTATATAAATGGCATCATAATATATGTATTCCTCTGCACTTTTCTTTTTCCTTGAGTGTTTCATTTTGGAGATTTATCCACATTTTTTTGGTAAATGTAAGCCATTCATTTTTACTGCTTTGTGACCATATCATTGTATGACGATATGACTATTTATACAATCTCCTGTTGGTGGGTGTGAGGCTTTTTTTTTTTTTTCAATCTTTCTTCATTTAAAAATTGCAGCTCTGACTAGCTTTGTGCTTGTTCCTTCTGCTTAATTGCTAGAGTTTCTCTGGGATACTTACTGAGCACAAGAATTGCTAAGTCTTGGGGTTTGTATAATAGATATTGCCTTTTCAAGATTGTTTATAATAAAAATTCCTTGGGTTTATCTCTGATGAACAGAAGGCAAAGATGCGTTCACAGCTCCCAAACTCACCTGTTGCCTGAATTTTCCCTCTTAGAGTTTACCTCCAGGCTCTCAGTAGTGGATTTGACAAACTTATTAATAATAAGGTTTAAGGACTGTTAGGCTCAGAGACTTTTGGCTTTTTAACAAAGGATAAAAATCTTACTTGTTTGCAAACAAAATAGGTGTCCAGTTTAGACTTTGGTCAGCAGGGTTAGGAGAAGGAGGAAATGAGTAGGGAGGGAATGGCTTCTCCAAGCCCTGAAATCATTCAGAAAGACAGTCACCAACCCCATGCCAGTGGGAATGCCTTTCATTAGTGAATCCCAAGAGCAGAAGACTGGTTCAGGACAGCAAGGGTAAATGTGTGTAAGTGTCTATTCACACGATGGAATACTACGTGATAGTAAGAAGGAAAGAGGTCGTGAAATATATGACAACATGGAGGAACCTTGAGGACATAATGCTGAGTGAAATAAGTCAGACCCAAAAAGAGAGAGATTGTATGTTACCACTAATGTGAACTTTGTGAAAAATGTGAAATAAATGTTTTATATTGTAGAACGTAGGGGACCTAGACATAGAGAGCAACAAGTGAAGGGGGAACAATAATCTAATAAGAACAGATAAGATATGGAGAGTAATCTTAATGATATGGGAATGTTTTGGAATGACTATGGTTTGTTAATTTTCTTGGGGTATGGTAGGAACATGCTGGAAGCAATGTAGTTATTTTAGGTTATTTGTTTTTCTTATTCCTTTATTTTGTTTTGCTTGAAATTGTTTTTTTTTTTAATTTTTTGATAAAGTATAAAACGCACAAACAAAAAAAAACAAAAAAAGAAAAAATATAAGTGTGTGTGTGCATGCTTCCAGCGCATGATGGAGGAGGGGCAAAGTACCAACTGCTGCATTTCTTCTGATTAAAGCTTGTCCTTCTCACTGAATGGAAACTTCTCACTTACCTCTATCAAAATTTTATTAAGTTACTGTCTTTTCATTTGTGATGGGAAAGTGGTATTGGTTGATTTCCTCTGTCTTTGGCTCATGCAAGGAAGTCTCCATCCATTTAGAATAATTATAAAGAAGGTTATAGTACTTTCAAATAATTTGTTTTCAAACCATCTTCCTCTCAGTTTGAGATATTGTCTTTGAGTGTTGGAGGCTTGGCTATGGGCAGAGTGAGTGTTTTATCCAGAGCAGTTCATAGACACTGACACCCAAAGCATTCAATGGGGAAAACAGAATTAAGTAAAAAATACTAGAGTCCCCATAAAATGAAGTTTTCCAAAGAAGCACCCTTGAGTTTAGAAACTAGGTTTAAAAAAAAAAAAAAAAAAAAAAAAAAAAAGATGAAATGTGAGACTAACTTATTCTAAGACACAAATTGAGTGGCTTAAAACAACGGAAATTCCAGCCTCTGGTGGTTTGCCGGCCATCCTTGGCTTGTAGATGCATCACTGTAATATGTGCCCCCTCTGTCTTCCATGACCTTCTCTTTGGTTTCTGATTGTATTTTCTCTCCTCTTCATACAAGGACCCAACTCATATCGGATTTGGGTCCACCCTCACCCAGTTGGCCTCATCTTAACTAATCACATCTTCAAAGATTTCCTTCCAAATAGGGCCACATGCACAGGACTGGATGTTAGGACTTGAAGATGTCTTTTTTGGGAGACACAGTTCAACCCACAGCACAGACACTGTGTCTAAGATGTTCACATTCTGTAGTGAAATGTCCGTGCAACAAGCCACAGAAAGTTGAATTTCCGGACAGCCGTTAGACATCATTTCTGGACACATGCCACATTCAACAACAAAGACTCGGCATCACTTCCCCAAGAGGTTCTTTCTCCTGCACTCGCAGGGTTTTGTTAAACATATGGAATCTAACTGTTGCACCACCCTGGAGACTGGAGCTCAGTTTATTTTAAGACTCAGCTAATCAACAATGCTCACACACTCCCAACTGATAGGGAAAGTTCAAAGGTGGAATAGAATGTTCCCAGAACAGAAGTTTTACTCCTGGTACTTCTAGAGTCTCTCAAGAACCTGACCTAGTGTTGAACCGCGCTGGAGAAGCAGAGGAAGTACTCATTCTCCACCTACACACGGCGGAGCGTGGCCACATCCTTTCCTATGCGTGGAGGATGGAGTGTTTCCACTGTTTGTGTGGAAATGTGGGACCATGAAAGCCCACAGATGACAGACAAAGCTGTAAAAATGCACCCTGTGTTTAGAAATGTATATGTGCATTCCCCAAGAGAAATCTAGTTCAAAATTTCATATTACAAATGTAACTGTCCAATGTTTTGGCATTTTGGACATGTGATTGTGCACATATGAAAATGTTTACTATTGAGATACTACTTTGCCAAAAAGAAATTACTGTGCCTGATACTAACAGTCTTCCAAACTTAAGTCACATGCTGTAAAGCTCACATCTCTTCTGGGTTATAGCCAATCTGTCTTTATAAACTTTGAAAGAGGAAGTAAAGATTTGATTTCACAAATATGCAAACGTGAGTGTGAATTGACTTGTCCAAATGACTGTAGCTTAGTAGGGAAAGAAAAGCTAGAAATCAGTTTCATTCCCCAGCTTGCCCGGTTCTGCAGAGATTCCCTCCAGCCGACAACCTCGCATCTTGGCTGGGAGGCTGAGAATTTTTGCTACTTTGTGTCCAGTGGTGGCCCTTCCAAATTCAGCTTTCCTTCCTGGAAACCACTCTCGCTACAGCAGTGAATTTTAACAAGACTGAGTCCTGGCTCCCTTTGAAACTTTGAAGAAAGCATGCAGATCAAAGGCATTTGCTCCTAGACACATCTTGCATACCTGCTAAAATTGCCAGTGACACCTTCACAGCCAACTTCAACAACAGCTGCTTCTCTTTTCTCCTCCATCAGACCCCCTTCATTTTACTGCTTAAACAATGGCCATCTTTTCTTTGATGCTTGTGATGCTCGTGCTTGCCTGGTAAAGTCCTTTCTAGCTCTTCATGGCTTCCAGGTTCCTGACGGTCCCATCCCTGGGGCCTGGGCTGGTCTCCAAACTCATCTTTAATGCACAGTTATAATTTACTAGGACCACATGAGTTTCTTTGTACTATTTCATTATTTGTGTCTTTCACAATAACACTTGCGAAACATTCTTGTAGAAACACATCACAGACAGAAACAAACAAGACAAAACATTTTTTTAAAAATTTTACTTAAATGTACTCACTGTCTTTATCAGTTTAAAACTATCAAAAGTTTCATGAGCTTAAAGCCCAGGAAAATAAACACTCCTCTGTGATTTGCCTGTAAGAAAGCATACACAAGTGCCCTGGGTCCAATTTGAGACTTAAACTATTTCATGACCTAGCAGTTTGATCATTTTTATTTTTATCCCTATTGTCTTTAAGAATGAAGAAAGCTAGGTGGTGGCAGAAAGAAACATCAGGGAAAAAAGGAAATCTTAGTTCATTGAAGGTCAAAATACTGAACTTAAACTCTTCATAACAGCCATAGGTTACTTAAAAGTACATGTGTGTTGTTTGTGTGTGTATGTGAGAGAGAGAGAGAGAGAGAGAGAGAGACAGAAAGAAGTAAATTCCCAGGGGAAAAAAAGAATGAATCAGACAAGAGGGACTGCAAATGTGGCTTGAATTAGCTGAAGGTATTGAAAATTTATTTCTTCATAAACTCAGGGTTATTTTTCCTGGCTAGTCCTCAGCTGATTAGGAGAGTCAAAGCAGAAATTGGAAACATTCCTTGGGTTTTGAATTACTTGACCTGGCCTTTGGGTTCTCAGTTTTGTTTGCTGGGAGTTTGGCAAACACAGAGCAGCTTTTGACCTGCTTTTATATTACAAAGAAAAATATATGTTTGGGAGATGGTGAAAATCAGAATGTCTGTATAACAATTTCACCTCGGGGACATTCTTGGGTAGCCACTGCTGCATTCCTGTGACTCTTACATTTTGTGTGTGTGTGTGTGTGAGAGAGAGAGAGAGAGAGAAAGAGAGAGAGCACAGACATGAACATGTGCATCTAACCTGGTGTAACAATGCTGCTTCTCCAGATAATTACAGAAAGTGCATGGCTCCCATGGTGTCCCGAGATGACAGACTTTGGCACTTGTCCCTTGAGTGGGCTCCAAGCAATGTCACCAACATTGATGTTCAATGAACATGGCATGTCTCATGAGGCCCGGGCCTGTTAAAACACAAAACTCAGAGAAAGGAGAAGTGAACTGAGCTGCTCGCCACAGCTCAGAGGAGGTGGACACAACCAGCCTTGGATGAACAGGTCAGAGAAGGTTCCTAGCATGAGGAAAGCCAGCTTGAAAAGAGACAGCTAGAGACATAGAATGGTCTCTGGCTATGCTGGAAAAATGGATGTCAGAATGCTGGTGTTTGTGAGCATGGGCTGAATTTTGCCTCAGCTACTCTGGATTGGTGCAAGACTTGTTATATCTTTATTGCAGTGGTTCTCATGCATCAGAATCCCCTGGAGAGCTTCTTAAAGCACATGACTTGGCCCCACCTCAGAGTTTCAGGTTCAGTAGGTCTGGGGTGGGGCCCAAGAATTTGCATTTGTAACATTCTCCCAGAAGATACTCACATTGCTGGTCCAGGGGCCATATTTTGAGAACCGCTGTCTTATTGGGATACAATTTTAAGAATCTATGTTACTCCTTCACTGAGGGTTGTTTGAAACATTGCAGGCCATTAGAGGACTTGAGAGTATACTGATAGCACCATCTAATTTTCAACTTCACCCAGACTCCAAAAGAAAACCACCAGAGAGAAGTTCAGATTGTTAGTTCCACCCTTTCAGGGAAAAAAAACAGGAAGCCAAAGGAAGCCCCCCACTCTGCCCTCATGGCCTTCACTCTCCACACCCCGCTCCATCCCACAAAGGGCTTATCTTCCCAACCAGGATGAAATTCCACAATTAAACACAATTCCTTTGCCCCCACAGAAAAATATGAGTAGCCCCTGCTTCTCAGAATATTGTCCATGGACCACCTAGGGATATTTACTTTTTTAAAAAAAATAAAAGCTGCTTTTGGGAGCCCAAATCCAAGGCTCGGAGACAGAGCCTCAAGATCTGCACTGTAATAGCACCCCACTGGCACTGGACATGCTGAAGGTTGAGACCAAAGTAGATTAAGCCTAATATTTTTGGATCATAAAAACCTGCAACACAGGGATATGTTCATCTCTAAACCCCCTTGTGCTTCTGTACTAGGCTGCCCACCACCCATTCATTCAATGCACATCAATTACAACTCCAAGAAGGGGTTTCTTGGACCATTTCAGTGAAGGGATGGGAGTGCAGAGCATGGTAATGAGGGCAAAGCTCAGCAAGAGACAGACCAAAGGGGCCACTGAGAAGGGGATCCCCCGTGGTGTGTGGGGACAGGAGACATGTTTGCCAGCCTCACGTCCCAGCCCTGAGTTGATCTGAGGTTATCACATCCACCACAGTCAAAGAGTGAATGGTCTTGCAAGACATTACTAATTTACTCCTCTGCCTAGTCTTCCATATTGAATTTAGAAACAGTTGAAGGAAGGAACGATATTCTCTTTGTGTTTTATGTCTCTGTGTATGTCAGTGAAAATCTTACCAACATTTGGGAGGAGCTTGTTTCTAAAGCTTGCTAAACATTGATATTTGCCTTTTATGTTTAAATACCTAACCGCCTTCTGGGATTCCAGAGTGACCCAAGTCCAATGGATGGGTCTGTGCTGGGTTGAGGGTGAGGGTGGGAAATTCTCCCAGGCTCCTTCTTTTTCATGGCCTTCCCCTGGGCAAAGTCTGGGAGTTCTCCTGGGAGACAGCCTAGATCCCACTGGAGTCCTATACAGGATCACCCCTTCTAGGGATCTAACTCACACCCACGGTGGAAAGTCCATGCAATACCTCTTGTTCCTTTTCAAAGCTCAGGAACTATGACTTCAGCGACCTCCCAAAGCCCTGCAGCTGCACCCAAGAATGCGCAGATCCTCCTTTCCCAAGCCTGGGGCTTTGGAAAACAGTTATGGAAGCAAGAAGGAAAAGAATGTGACTTGGCCCAGGAAAAGTGTCAGGTGGGCTCACCTCTGCTCAGCTAGCTCTCCAATGAGCATTTCTAAGTTCATTTCAGCTCCATTCAGCTCTTCACCCCTTGCACATATGCAGCCCTGCATCAGTGGGCTTTCTCCCTCAAGCTCTTGGTCAGCATGCAATGAGGAACCAGAGCACATTCATGGAGAGTCCAAAAGCAGCCCTGGTTGTTGGGGCTGGAACATCTGGTTTAACATTATTACTGCCCTCGCCCAAATCAACACTAATAAAATATGGACATTTATCTGGTGAGCTGGGGGCAATAGGAACAAATTAAATCATTTGGAGCACAGGTTCCCGCATGAATTAATCATAGCCACTGTGAACTGAAAGCTCTTCATTTTCTACACTTTAGAGAGACCCCAAGATGTAAGGCAAAGCAACAGACTTCTATCTTCTGACTTCCAAATCTTTGTCAAGGCTGTGACCGGGGGGGGGATTTGATGAGCCTTTTTCACAGCAGGGTGGCAGGTCTTTGTTGGATTGATGATGCTGTAGGGTCATTAGGAAGGAATGAAAGGCACTTCCCCTGGAAAGTGGGCGGATCCAGCTCTGATCCTCCTTTCTCCCAGGGGAGCAGTAACTGGTCCTTGTGGTTAGGCAAAAGGGGAAGTAGCCAGGCAGGTGAGGATGCCCAAGACAGCTCAGTCTCTGTGATTTGTCATCTACTAAACCCAATCTGCTGAGAGTTGGGGGAAATGGACCTTCTGTGTTTGGAGAGTTCAAAAGCAAAAGTGGTCATGGGGTTGGGTTCAGGATTCCTTGGGGGACAGAGATCAACCCTAACCCCACCCCCAGCTCACTCACTCCCCCAGGGGCCCTGGGCACTGGTGGCTGTGGAGTGTGGTCAGGCTGAACACTGACAATTGAGATCTGCAGAGCTGCGCTCCATGTAAGGGAGGAGAGTTCTCAAGGACCTGCTGTCTGTCCACCTGGGAAGAGAGCTGGATGCCCAAGGAAACTTCAGGTCCCACAGGCAACAGCCATGAAGTAGCAGCAAATGCCAAAGTACCAAGCAGTGGGGCTTCTTGGGGGGTACCCACATGCAGCTTAAGCCTCTGAGCCTCTGACTTTGCGTGATCCCAGAGTATGGTATCAGAATTGTGTAGTTTCTCTAGGACAAGAGAAATTTCTCCGAGGTCCAGGGTTTAGCAAACAAGTTGTTTTCCAGGCCGATATGACGTCACCCACAATTTATGGCAAGATGCTGCCAAAATAATTAACAAGGAACGTCTTTCTTCAAGTTGACTTCTTTTAGGGTTGCCAAGCACACTCCACACAATCATTCACTTTGAGGCAGGGTGGAAAGTACACACACTATCCACGAGATGCTTTGGTATTTCAGTATCATGGACCATAAAAACCTGCAAAGCAGGGATGTGCTCATCTCCAAATCCCCCTGTGCTTCTGTACCGGGTTGCCCTCCATCCATTCATTCACTGCACATTAATTACAATTCCAAGACTCAACTTCCATTCAGATCAGTGTTTGTGCAAGGAGACACCTGATGAATTGTGCCATCACATAAGGACCAACATATATTTAAGGGATGTTTTGAAATTAGGATATTTTAAAACACCAGCATGAGCTCTACATCAGTGGTTCTCATCCAGGGGCAATTTGGTCTTGTAAGAGACATTTGACAATGTCTGGAGGCATTTTTGGTTGCCACACTTGGGGGAGGGAGTGCTGCTGGCATTTAATGGGTAGAGGTCAGGGATTTTGCTCAGCATCCAACAGCACATAGGACAGCTCCTCACAACAAAGAATGATCTGGCCCAAAATGTCAATAGTGTCAAGGATGAGAAACCCTCCTCTTTATGCTTTTAAACATTTTGATTTTTAAAAATGACTCCATTGAAAAGATTTCCCAATCATGCTGTATTTTCTCCTGTCGCCATAAATGTTGCATCTGTTCCCAATGTCTTGAAGCCCCCATCCTTGCCAAACCATAACCCCCCCCCCCACACACACACACACCCTTTGTGTGCTGAGTGGAGTTCTAGATATACTACCTGTGATGGTTGAGTTCTAGTGTCAACTTGGCTAGATGATGGTGCCCAGGTGTCTGGTCAAACAAGCACTGGCCTAACCATTACTGCAAGGGCATTTTGTGGATGGTTAATAAACCAGAAAGCTGGTTTATTAAATAATCAGTCAATTGATTGCATCTGTGGCTGATTACATCTACAATCAACTAATGGAATATCTTCCACAATGAGAGAATCCAATCAGTTGGATCTAATCCAATCAGTTGACTTTTAAAGGAAAAGAGAGAACTCCTATTTTTTTCTTCAGCCAGCCAGCCTCTATTGGGGAGTTCATCAGAGACCTTCATAGAGCTGCCAGCTCGCAGCCTGCCCTACGGAATTTGGACTCGTGCATCCCCATAGTTGTGTGAGACACTTTTACAAAATCTCATATTTACAGATATCTCCTGTTGGTTCTGTTTCCCTAGAGAACTCTGACTAGTACACTACCCTACCTGACTCCAGGTGGAGAGAACTTATGTGTTAGTTTGAGTCCTTCTGAAAGCAGGCCCTGAGGCAAAGTTTGGTTTCAGTAGTTCATCTGGAAGATCATTTCAGCAAGTACTACCAGGGTTGAGGGGAGGTGAGCCAGGGAAGGGAGGAGAGTGGTGAGGGGTATGTTGATGAGAACGTAACATCTTCAGAATCATCTCTCCCAAGTGCAAGGAAGACAGTAGTCCACCATCCCTGTCCTTCTTTGTTGAGGGTTGATTCGAGCCCCAAATATTAATCCCAGGGCTTTCTGGGCCCAGCAAGCTCCTGAGGCCAGGAACGACCCCAGACAGAGAGAGGTGGTGCTTAAAGTTGGAGGTTTAGTGATGTCCCCTCACAAAAGACACCTTCTCAATCTTAACCCTTATTCCCACGAGTGAGAACCCATTTGTAAACAGGACTTTTGGAAGATGTGTTACTAGTTAAGGTGTGGCCCAGCTGAATCAGGGTGGGCATTGATCTGTATTACTGGAGTACTTTATAAGCAGAAGAAATTAAGATGCAGGGAGTCAGAGAAGGCCCCAGAAAAAAGCCAGGAGTCTGTGGAAACTGAAAGAGCAGAGACAAGGATTGCAAGATCTCCACATGATGGGAGGCAGAGATGCAAGCCAAGGAACTTCAAGGATTGTGGCAAGCCAGCATCAGAACACTACAGACTTTGGGGAGAAAGCATGGTCTTACCGACAGTTTGATTTTGGACTCTTAACTTCCCAAACTGTGAGACAATAAATACTTGTTTAAGTAAAATACTTTTTAAAATACTATTTAAAAAAAATACTTGTGTGGTATTTGTCATAGCAGCTCTGGCAAACTAAGACAGCCACGTACAGCAGTTGTCTGCTAAAGCTGCAGGTAATCTCTGGAGGGACCAAGGGATAAAGGCAGGGTACCACTGGTATCTGCTCCACCTTATCTACCCCAAGCAAGTGTGGGCTGGAAGCCTCCCGAGCAAATGTCTGCAGTTGTCTCACTCTGTCATTCACTTTTGGTCTACAAACTCCTGAAAAGCAGTGACTGCACCATTCCTCTTTGTATTCCCAGAGCCCAGAACAGACCCAATGCCTGGTAACTCTCAAGAAATACTCCTTACATGAAAAAAAAAGGAATGCCTATAATAATGGGTGCAGGCTTTGAAATGACTGGCAAAGATATCAGTTACTTAGTTTCGCCGACCCTGCCACACTTATCAATATAATAAGAAATAAACAGCAAGAATCAATTAACCAAGCCACTTTAAAATCATATCTGAAAGTGCACTCTGTGCTCAGCATTGATCAGGGCAGTCGGAAGGAGAAAATAAGTAAGGAACTCGATCCTTGCCAGAAAAGCTGATGGTGAATTGAGAAGATCCGTGCACCACCATTATTAGTCCGAGAAGGCCATCTGGGGTTAATGTAAAAATGTCCTCTAGGTTGACTTCCCAGTTCCTTGACCTGAGTTAAACTGAGGAGGAGCATGTGTCACTTGCTGCACATAAGAAACTATAAGAGAAAAGCAAGTCATAGGGATTTTAAAAATCTTACACAGTTATCCATCCTACCCTATATCTTTTTTGCTAACATTTTATTACAAAAATTTTGAAACCTACAGAAAAATTGGAAGAAATTTACAGTAAATACCAATGTATTTACTACCTAGATTCTAACATTAAAATTTTACTCTACTTGCTTTATCACATATCTATCCACATGCCCACCCCTCCATCCACCCATCAATCTCCCACTTTTAGGCTGGATGACAAAGTTAGTGAACTCCAGATCCTTCTAGTTTATTTGTTCAGGGAGGATATCACATAGGTATCAAAGGCAACTGAAATAGGCAGAGAATTTGAATCGAAGAAAACCAACCTCTCATGAGAAAACGTCCCTGCAGGCCACAACATATAAGAGGTTTATACTTAAACATCACTTAAAACGTTTTCCAGCATTGGCTGTGGCTAAGTCATTCCTCTCATCCACCATAAAAATGCTTGGGGTTTGCCATACCAGTGAGCACAATTAGACAGTTTAGTTACAGTAGAACGTTGTTTCAGGACTTAAGAAAAAGGGCCAGGTTTGTAAAGGTTGGCAGGGAAAGTGGGGTCTCTCTCTGCTGTGAGCCCCCTGCAGAGTCTGCTGTCTGTACTTCTGACCAATGAATATATCAGGAAATAATGCCCAAGAAAACTGCACTGAAAATCTACCAGGGTTGACATTAATAAACAGTAATGTATTTGCTTAATATTTTGGAAATTCAACTTTTCATTTCTACAGGGATTATTAAACATCTGTCACTGTTTTGGATAAGATTATGTAAAAAGTGATGGGCATTTCAGAGCATTTACTTACTTAAAGCACTTTACGCATTTTTGAGCAATTATTTCTCTCACCAAAGGGTTGAGAGTGAAAAAAAAATGTCTGAGAAACAATCAAAGAAATCTCAAAAAGAAAAACAAGAGAGAGGAGAACAAATAGACCTCAAAATCCACATGATAAAAATAAGCAGATAAATAAATAAAGACATAAAAATTGAGGTAGAACGATAGAAAGCCAGGAAAACATTGATCAAAAGCAAAGCAAAACAAAACAAAACAAACAAATGTATTTAAGTAACCATTGCTAATGTGAAAGCACAAAAAAGAAACTAAGTATCACAACCACAAGCACTGCATATATAGCTATATATACAAGCACTGCATATATAGTACTACGGGCAAGATTAATTATTAAGATCTGCAAGGCACAGCTGGTCAGGGACCTTCTCTCCCTGCTTAACAAAGAGTAATTCCTGTTTTCAGTGATACAAAAGGTAGGGCCAAAGGACTTCTGAGGAACTCAGCTAAGGCTCACAGCTCACTGTGGCTTCCTGTCTATGGGTGGGAGGTAACGGACCTTGGTGGTGAATTTGCTGGGGGTCTAAGAACAAGAGTCACACGGATGTCTGTATCCCACCCGAAGATGGTTACCAGCGGAGAAATGAAAATCCGGAATTACAACCCACAAACTGCGGAGCACCCACGAGATGTCACAATGGTGTGTGAAAACAGTAATGTGTCCACTGGCTCACCGCCCACTCTTGGGTTGCCAAACCCATAGTTTTCCACAGATTGACAGTTTGGCTCCCAATAAGCTCCTTAAAAACCCAGTGTTTTACACTATTCAAGAAATACATGTTTATTAACACTGCCAGTTGCCTTAAATGCACAATGTCTGTCTTCCGGTACTGAACAAAAGGAAGAAATATTCACTAGTGTCAAGAATCCTTCCCCTGTTTCTGACCCCTTTCTCCATTACTTGTGTTTCTCTCACTTTCCTCCTTCACATTCCTGCTGTCAAATGTTGCAACCATTTTGACAAAATAAGACAGAGTAAATACAACCTGAATGCAAGCTCTTAAGTAGCTAACTTTTATGTTTTGATGAAGATTATCTTTCAAAGATTTTCTAATTTTTTCCATGAGTTTTACTAACTTGTGCTAATGTATGAAAATAATTTACCATGATTATCGTCATTTCCCAGCAATTTGCACACTATCCTACATAAACGGTTAAAAGTGATATCATCTTTGCTTCCGTCTTAAAGACCATTACACAAGAATATTGAATACAGCAAGGATAGTACTTAAAATGAGCAATTAAATAATTTAGGAATTATATTGAAGTAGACTTTTAAATTTAATGGAGAAGTAAAGATGACACAGAGTTACAGAAAATAAAGATAGGAATCTCAAATCCATTTCCCTCTTGCAGTATGAAGGGGACTTGATCCATAACAAATTCTAAGAGATTTTGGTTTCTGCTGTGCTTTAGAAAGCCTCAATGGTAGACGTTTCAGCATGTCATTCTTTTGTTGAATGGATAACTCAGAGAGCTCTGGCAGAGGCCCTGGCCTAGAGGAGCTGGACAGCAGACAGCCATGAGCTCTGGCTCCCTTTGCCCACCAAACGTAGAACACAGGGTGGGCAATGCCAGTTCTGGGTGGAGCCCAGGAGTGCCTGGCACCCAGGACCCAAGGTAGGCTCTAAGAACACACTGAGGGTCTCCTCCAGCCCTGCTGCCTTCCCAGGCTCCTGAATCAGAATATTTCCCTACATAAAATCCTCCAATAGCTTTCTGCCACACTAGGATAAAAACCCAAACTCCTTACCAAGCTAAAAACAAGAATAAGGACCTCCAAAGATGTGCATGTCCTAATCCCTGGAAACTGTAAATATGTTATCTTACATGGCAAAGGGAATTTAAGGATGCAGATGGAATTAAGGTAGCTAGTCAGTTGACTTAAAATAGGAGGACTATCTCGGATTAGTTGGGTGTGCCCAATGTAATCACAACGTCCTTAAAAGGGGATGAGAACCAAAGAGGTGGCAACCTGAGGACTTGGCTTGATGCTGTTGGATTTGAAGATGGAGGAAGGGGCCACTCGCTAAGGGATGTGGGTGACCCCCACAAGCAGAAGAGATGAGGAAACAGATTTTCCCCTAGAGCCTCCAGGAAACAATGCACTCTGTGAAGACTTTGATCGTAGCCCAGTGAGATCCATGTTGGATTTCTCATAAACAGAACTGTAAGAGAATAAATTTGTGTTGTTTCAAGCCATTAGGTTTGTGATAATTTGTTACAGCAGCAACAGGAAACTAATACAAAAGTTTAGAGAATTTTTCCCACATCAACTTCTCTGGCCTTCATTCTACCATTCTTACTTTGGCTCAGCATTCCATGGGCAAACTGACTCACTCTTGCTAAATGCCAAGTTCGTTTCTGTCCCAGGATCTTTGCACTGGCTGTTCCTTCTGTTTGAACCACTTGACGATGCCCATGTTCACAGAGCCAGACCTCCCAGTCAACAAGTGACATGTCAGCACCTCCCCAGAGAGGCCTTGCTTGGCCACCCAGCTGAAGGTGACACCCAGTCAACTTCAACTGTCAATCAGTTGAAGGCCTTAAGAGAAAAGACTGAGGTCTCCTGGAAAAGAAGAAATTCTGCATCAAGACCTTTACTCTTGTCAGAATTTCCAGCCTGGCAATCTCCCCTCCAGAAGTTAGAATCAAGATGGCAATATCAACTCTTGCCAGATTTTGGAGTTGCCAGCCCCCACAAATGTATCTTAAAATGAATCTCTTTTATTTTAATATATATATTAAAATATATACACACACACACACACACACATACATACATATGTATATTGATTATATTTCTCTGGAGAACCCTGATACAGGTATCATTAAAATCACCACTCAATCAGGTATGTTACTATTATTTCTTTGTTTATTTGATCATTATTTTGTCTGCTCCTCCCTGATAGGATGTACACAACCTTGTCTATCTTACTGAGGGATTGAGGGAGAGACACTCAATAAATGATTATGAAACGAATGAATGAATGAATTGTGCCACCAGAAAAGACAGGATAAACTCAGACTGCGTTCTATCTCTACAAGTCCATGACTCTAAGTCATGAGCAGTCATATATTTCAATCTCTCTTTGTGTGTGACAAAATATCTGACTCCCTTGGGAATCAACAGCTCTAAAATAAAGTCTCTATTGAGGCAAGATGCTGTTACTGCAAAAGAATCACTGAAGGTGTGGGATGAGGAGGCTGCAAGGAGAACTGTAGCTCCTATGTGCTACCCATTATGATTTGATGTGATTTGGGCAAAAGGTTACCACAATTCAGAGCCACCTACCTTCATGGGTGACACAGACATGTGTGTGCACAGGCCAGAAACACACTTAAATCCTCATCATTATTATTTCTATTTGATTTCTTGATCTCTATAGTCACTTTATTTTTTTGTTTCTTCTTTGCACTTTTTCCCTTTTCCTCTGGTAGTTTGAAACCCAAACCTATGCACAATTTCACAGCTCCCTAAAACCCGAACTTCAGAAGGGCAGAGCCCAGGCTACATGGTAGCATCCTAGGTGTTCAGCCTGGGAACGAGATGGGTTTGCAGTGGAATCCTATCTGGGTAACCGAGGGATGGCCCCCAAAGGCAGGGGATTGCAAGTGGTGTGAATCAGCCCTCTAGTGTACATTCTAGAATCACAATTGTCTTACCTCCCAGAGATCTTTACTCATAACAACCATATTTGAAATTAATGCTTTGTCATGAATGTTTAAAAACACTTAGAAATTACCATCCGTCCTGGATGTGAGAGCAATCTGCCTGGGTGCATGTCACCTCTGGTTGTTGTCGTCACATCTGGCCATCAAGGCATGTGTTCTACACCCCACTCTGCACATCCAGTCCTCAGAGAGGGGGAGGTCCCTGCCCCAACCTGGGTGAGTGAGGGGTCATGCTTCCTCACTAGACTCCTAAAGCATTTGGCACTGAATCAGGCTAGAGAAAAAGTAAAATAAAATTCAAAGAACTCCAAGAGTCCATAGTAACAACAACAAATGTTTTCAAAACATCAAATTTGATTACAGATGTTAAGTCAAGTCTCTAAATTGCAATTAGAAAGGACTTTCATAGATAGAAGGGAAAATTGGAAAGGATTGTCATAAATAATAAGTGATACAGCTCTGATAGAGGTCTTCTAGCTAGTTAGATTGAATTAGAATGAGGTTCTTTTTCCCTTCAGATGAGAGCTGTAAGGGTAAAAAGCAGGAAGTCTCAAGAATTCTTGGGAAGGGTCCCTCCAGTGGGTTAAGGTCATTGGAAGCAACCTCATGGAAGTCACCTACAGAAGAATTCCAGTGATACTGCAAAAGATATCCTATCTCCGGGCCTGATTGACTTTGTGTTTCTTGGTTAATATGCACAAATTCTGCAAAGTGAATATTTTAGTTTGCTAAAGGTGACGAAATGCAATATACCAGAAATGGACTGACTTTTAACAATGGAGATCATTTAACTTACAAGTTTACAGTTCTGAGGCCTTGAAAATGCCCAAATCAAGGCATCAAGAGGCAATGCTTTCTCCCCAAAGGCCAGCTACTGGCAATCCTCAGCTCCTCTGTCACGTGGCCAGGCACATGCAACTTCTCCTGGTCTCTCCCAGGTTTTGTTGCTTCCAGCTTCTGGCTTCAGTGGCTTCCTCTCTGTTTCTGTATGTCCTCTCTCAGCTTCTCTGGCTTTTCTCTCCCCATATTCATCCTGTTTATAAAGGACTCCAGTAAGAGGATGTGATCCACCCTGAATGAGGTGGGTCACATCTCAAGTTAATACCCTACTCACCAAAAGATCCTACCTACAATGGGTTCACACCCACAGGAATGGATTAGCTTTAAGAACATGATCTTTTCTGGGAGACTGCAGTGTCAAACCATCACAGAGACTTAGGATGATTTTCTTCTGTCTGAATCCTTTGTGAGTACAGATCATCAGGTCTTCCACTGCCATCTGTCCCCAGCTTTTTGGCTTAAAGTGCTAACCAGAAGAGTTTCTCTGCATGCCAGATAATTTCTGCCTTCTTAGAGGTTAATATCTCCATAAAGTCCTCTGAGATATCATAGTCTTTCCTTTAATTGTATTTCCAGGTTCTTGATCTCTAAGCTTGGATGTATATTGCCAAGCACTACCAAATGTTGAATGACTTCAGCAAAATTTCTTAATTGTTAAGATTCTTCCATTCTGCAAAGGGATTTGGGAGAAAGCACTACTGAGAAATTCCTCTGTTGCAAAATACAACTGTTTCTCAGAGAGAAAGCTAAAGAGAGGAAGGAGAACCCCGTAAACAAGCCCAAAGATTAAGTTAAAATCAACTTTTTATTTAACAAACTCTGCCAAGCATTGCAAATGTCTTTGAGGATTATCCCCGAAAAGCACCCAGAAGGGGGGCTGCCTTGGTTTCCTGATGTAATTTACATTCATGATGTTTATGTCTCTGATTGCATTGTCCTTACCCATCATTTCAACGTCTTAAAACTTTTTAAAACAATAGCCTATTCATGGTCTCAGAAAATGGTCGTTAGCCTTCCTTTGTTGTAATTTTTAATATTAATCGGGCATTAATATTAAACCATGATATTAACTAGCCGTGTCTAGAACCATTCCTCCTGCATTGAAAGTTATGGCCAGAAGAGTCATCAATTTCGTATTTATCTCAGGTTTTAATCTTTTAATTAATTAGCACCTTTAAATGAGATACATACAGAACTTTTTTGTTGTCTAGGAACGGGATGTTTGTATAGACATATCAAAGACTCAAAGCTTTAATGAAATGTGTGTGTGTGTGTGTGTGTGTGTGTGTGTGTGTGTGTGTGTGTGTATTTTAATTTGCTAGGCTGCTGAAAGCAGATACCATAAAATAGGTTGGCTTTTAACAATGTGAATTTATTAGCTACCAAGCTTACAGTTTTGAAGCCAAGAAAATGTCCAAATCAAGGCATCATCAGGCTATGCCTTCTTCCCAAAGACCAGCTGCTGGCAATCCCTGACTCCCTGACACATGGCCAGACACATGGCAGTGCCTGCTGATCTCTCCCTTCTCTTCCAGGTATCCTGAGCTTTGAGCTTCTTGCTTCCATGCCTTTCTCTCTCTGTGTCTGAATTTCATTCTCTGATAAAGGACTCCAGTAAGAGGATTAAGACCCACCCTGGGCCATGCCTTAACTGAAGTAACCTCATGAAAACCCTCTTACATGGATTAGCTTTAAGCAAGTGATTTTTGGGGTACATGCAATTCCAAACCGCCACAATACATATTTCTTTCCCTAGTATTTTTATAGAAATTAAATATCAGAGGCTTTTGGTCTTTCCATTTGCGCTAGGTCAAGCTCATATATCCCAGAGGATGAAGAAGGGTTGCCTTTTCCGGATCCTCCTTCTCCTTTGTCCTCTGTCCCACCCAGAGGGGAAAGACACTCAGAGGATCCTAACTGAGGATAAGGAGAGGAAGTAACACTTGGAGGAGAGATAAGGGAAAGGGCAGAGAAGTCATGTTTCCTCCCACCTCCAGCAGCTCCCAGTCTTGGAGGCTTTGACCTCTCCCGGTTACTGGGAGGACTAGAAGCGGTGGGGTGAGGGATGGATCAGGAGCTGTGTGCAGAGCAGAGCAGTGCCTTCTGGTTGTCCTCCTTCCCCAGCTCACTGGACAGATACAACACATACCCAGGGGCAGCTGTCCCAAAGGGCAATGGAAGAACATTGGTTTGTAGCTAACATGGATTTCCCCAGGCTACCAACCTAGGGGTTCACTTAACTCCTTCCTGCTGATCAGCTCGCCAGCTGCCTTCCTAAATTTTGGGGGGAACTATCCTGGCTGGGCTGCCCTGGAAACTCATGAAGGGCCTGCAAGCCACCAGTGGATGATCAGGCAACCATCGCAGACAGATTAGGCAGAGCCGGGCCTGGCCAGGAGCTGTAGGAAGCAGCCTGGCCTTGCCTTCCACCAGTGCCTGCTCTGCACAGACAGAGGCCCATGCAGCCTCCAGGCCTCCAACTTTGTGTTAAGCCCAGACACTGAGCCACACTTGATCTTTGCAGAGAGGAAACCCCTCCTTAGGAGTTTGACCGTCTAACTTGGCCACCCCAGCTGACCACATCCTGCCCTGTTCCAGGCCATTCTGGAGAGCCTTTGATCTCAGGTCCTGGCAATGGATCCAGCCTGGGAGGAGAGACAAGTCTCCTTCACCCCCTGCTCCAAGATGGGGCGCTGATCAGGGCCATGGAGACCCCTGCACCTCCCCGGAAGCCATCCAGGGCCTTTTCTCTTGCAGCATTTCAGATGAACATCCAGCTCTTTTCTCTCCCCAATTCTTGCCCTGTGGTTGAAATTTGTCTTTTAATTGACTGCTTACATTTAATTTATTTCAGAAAGTACAAGACATATTTGAAACTTCCATTCATGCCGTGTGCGTTCAACTCTCCCTGGAATCTTGCTGCTTTTCTGGCAAGAAAAGAGGGCACTGGAAAGTGAACATTCAAATATTCAAAGCATCTTAACTTAAAAGAAGAGCTCATGGTAGAAGCTTGGCTTGTTTGTTTTTAAAATGATAATAATCAGTCCCCAAGCTTGCAAAGAATCACAGACAGGAAAAATTTGCTATAAATACAGTTGGATTTCCATAAAAACCAGCAAAACAATACTTACAATGTTTATTCACGGAGCAGAATTTTCAAGACTGGAATGAATTTATACATGTGTGTATGTACCTATATATAAACGTGATGTACCTATTCACTACATATGTGTTTGGTTTGAGATGAATATCTGTTGAAGTTACATATACATATGTACAAGAATTATATATGTGTAAATATATTGCTGTATATGTATGGGTATGTATATTTATATGTATCAGGTATATGCATGTACATGCACAGGTATATACGTATATATGTATGATAGATGTGTATATGTGTGTGCATGTATGTGCATGTCTATATATGCATATGTGTGCATATTCATGTGTGCATGTGTGTATATGCATATGTGTGCGTGTGCGTATATACATGTATGTGTATATCTCCATGTATATTAATTTAGAAAGTGCTCAGTTTGAGATGCCTGTTGGACACCTGGAATCTAGAGTTCGAGGGAAGTTGGGCTAGGCTGTCATCAGCACACGGATGGGGTGTAAAGCCCTGGGAAGAGAGCAAATGACCTGAGTAGAGAATAGAGGTGGAAGTGACAAAGGGATTAAGGCTGAGCCCATGGGACTGCCATGTAGGTTGGAATAACATGGAGGTTCCAGCAATAGGGCCTGAGAAGGAGCTGCAATGAGGCAGGAGGACACCCAAGAGAAAGTGCTGGCCCCAAGGCCCAGTGGAGAATTGTTCCCAGAAGGAGGGCCCAATGAACTGTATTAAAGTCCCCTGATGCTTGGGGGGGATGAGCTTGGAGCCAGATGGAACAGCTTTGGCAGAATGTTGGGGAAGACAGAAGGCAGTAGGTACTAGAGAGGAAGTGAGGAGACACCATGGAGACAGTAAATGGGGGCTGCTATTTAGAGGAATCTGGCTATAAAGTAGAGCAGGAAACAGGGCATTAGTGATACAGAGACAGGGATATGGGAAACGATAAAAGGCTTTCTAAAAGTGGGAGATCTCACACCCTGGTGAACTCTGATGAGATGCTCCTAACTTTGGGGATACAGGAAAGGGGGAGAACATTGCAGAAGAGCG
This sequence comes from Choloepus didactylus, assembly GCF_015220235.1. Taxonomy (NCBI): domain Eukaryota; kingdom Metazoa; phylum Chordata; class Mammalia; order Pilosa; family Megalonychidae; genus Choloepus; species Choloepus didactylus. Next base: position 17,167,337 of record NC_051316.1, read on the forward strand.
TCTTTGACCAGGAAAAATGGGGTGGGGGAGGGTTTGGGAACAAGTAGAGAGCTGCCAGGAGCTTTCAGAGAGTTCATCCGTTTAAAAGGAAAGAAGCCAGGCCTCTGGGATAGACCTAGTTGGTGGTAGATCCCATGTGGGAACATACAAACATCCTTTTCTAGTTGCTCCTGTTTTCTCAGTGAAAAAGAAAAGAAGCAGCAAGTGATGAGAAGGACAAGGACATTTGAGCAGAGGAAAGAGGATGTGAAATAATTGTCTCTGAGGGATGGTGACTAAATGGATGAGGGAATACAGCAGCATTTCAGGATGGCGCCAAGAGGCCCACCTAGGAACGGATGTGCAGTGAGACCCATTAGCATCTATGCTAGACTTTGTCCCTGGCTGCATTCAGCTACTTGCAGGTAAGTCAGAGTTTGATTAGATGAAGCTCAAGGTCTTCTGATCAAGGCAACAGAGGAAGGGAGAGTGTAAATGCTAAGAGGACAGCAAGGAAAGATTACAGTAAGTGGTCCTTGGGCTCTACCCTGGGGAAGGAGGGAAATGAGGACTTTTCATCAGGAAACGGATGACAGCAAATCAACCAGATAATGGATTCTTAAAAATAACACCAGTTGGTCCCCATACCTGGGAGATCCTGGTTAACTGGCCTGGGGTGGTGCCTAAGCATCAGTATGTCTTAAAGCGTGCCAGGGGACTCCAAGGGATAGTGCTGTTAAGAGTCACTCTGAGGATAAGAACACAAGGAAGAAGGAGCCTCAGGGGTGCTGGAAAGTTCCAGACCCTGACAGTGTGGGACACCAGGTGTTCCGGTTTGCTAATGCTGCCATTTTGCAAAATACCAGAGAAGGATTGGCTTTTATAAAAGGGGGTTTATTTGGTTACAAGGTTACAGTCTTAAGGCCATTAAGTGTCCAAGGTAAGGCATCAACAATAGGGTACCTTCACTGGAGAAAGGCTGATGGCGTCCGGAAAACCTGTTAGCTCAGAAGGCACGTGGCTGGCATCTGCTTGCTCCCAGTTTGCATTCCAAAATGGTGTTCTTCAAATTGTCAGCATCAGCTTTCAAAGGCCATCTTCAAAATGTGTCTTTCAGCTGTAGCACTAAGTTCTTTCTGTTAACTCTTTTATATGGCTCCAGTGATTTAATTAACACCCACCCTCAATGGGTGGGGTAACATCTCCATGGAAATTATCCAATCAAAGGTCTTGCCCACAGTTGTTTGAGTCACATCTCCATGGAAACACCCAATCAATCTGCCCCCACAAAGTTGGATTAAAGAACATGGTGTTTTGGAGGACATAATGCATCCAAACCAGAACACCAGGCCAGGACCACTATCAGCAGTTCCACAGGGTGATTGAGATGCTGGGTTCAGGGCCAGCCAAACCCAGTAGGTGAGTCTGGAGCAGCTTCTCAGCCCTGGTGGCAGGTGTCAAGACCTGGGACTAACCCCCAGAGATGCTGATTCAACAAGCTCTGAGCTGTGGCCTGAACATGGGAGTTTTCAAAAGCTTCCCTGGTGATTCTCCTAGGGCTGAGAACTGTGGATCTAGCTCAGAGCTTCTCTACATCTCCACATGCACACAGAACACCCTGGGGTGAGGGAGTGTCTTATTAAAAATGCAGATTCTGATACAGGAGTTCCGGGGTAGGGCCTGAGATGCTGCATTTCTAATGAGTTCCCAGATAGTGCCAAAGCTGCTGGCAGGCATCCACACTGTGAGTAGCAAGGCTGTATTAGTCTGCCAGGGCTGCTATAACAAATACCACAGGCCTGTTGGCTTAAATGACAGGAATTTACTGTCTCAGAGTTTTGGAGGCTGGAAGTCCCAAATCAAGGTATCAGCAGGCCATGCTTTCTCCAAAGTCCATCACGTTCTGGTGTTAGCTTGCTGGAAATCCATAACTCAGTCTCTGTCCCTTTCACATGGCCATCTATCTCTTTCTGTCTCCTTCTTATCTCCTACTCACTCCTACGGCTATGTCTAAATCTCCTCTGCTTATAAGGATTACAGTCATATTGGATTAAGGCCCCTCTGATTCAGTTTGGCCTCATCTTAATAGGATCATTGAAGATCCTATTTAAATATTAATTCACACTCACAGGACGGGGTTAGGACTCAAACACATTTTTGTGGGGAACATGATTCAATCCATCACAAAGGCCCTAGAGACGATGTTTCTTTAATGAAATCTTATTTCTGCATGATCACTTATGCAAGTAACTAAAACATACTTCACAGTACCGATGATGTTGATAGATAATATATATGTTTATGGAAAGCTCCCAATCAAAATTACAAATAACAATTTCCAAAACATTCCCAATGAATACAGTGTTGTGCCCCTATCACTGTCCAACTGTCATCCCAGGGCTGCAGTTCCCAGGAGCTCAGAGTTGAAGATTCTTGTAATTTCTGGTATCATGGACACATCTTCCCCAGTGTTCAGCCCAAGCCCAGCCCTCACCAAGCCTCCCTTCTCTTTGCAAGCTCTGGAGCAAGGAGTACTTCCCCATCGTGAGTACACTGAGGGCTGAGGGAGAAACTGAGGACAGCCTGGTCATACTGGGGGCCATAGTAGCCAACCAATTTTACAGGAAAGGGCAAGTGGGAGCCCAGATATGACATATCTCCTTTACTTACAGCCAGTCATGACCCCTCGCAGCAATCAGCAACTCCTGCAGCTTTTCAGTCTCTGAAGCTCTTGAGGTCTCTGACCCCCAGGGTCCCATCTCCATCTCAATCTCACCTTCCAGCCTCTCCTCGTGCCGCCTGTGGTTTGGAACAACCCCCCACAGTCTTGTTTGCCTCCTCTGTGGCAGCTCTTGTACCCTGGCCCCCTCTGCACCCAGCCAGTCCCTTCTGGCCTGCCTTCCTGCAGATGGAGGAGGCTGGACAGCTAAAGGCATGTCCTAGACTCTCTCACGTTTAGGGTTCTCCACAGTACTTGAGTTCTGCCAAGCAGCACCCCAGCATGAGACGTGGAAGAGAAGTGCTCGATGGCCCTAGTGGTGCCCTGTAGGGAGATAAGACCTTCTAGTTTTCTTTGGGGGAAGCTGCAGTGGAGACCAGAAACCTAAGCTAGGGGATAGTCACGGTGGTATTCCCAACAGAGCATCATTCCAGACAATGCCGGTGTTTCCTGGCCAAGCTGTTCTAGCTGTGAAATACCTATGCCTAGTTCTTTGACCATCTCAGAACTTTTGGAAGATACCTAATATATTTTAATAAGCCTTATTCTGCATTTACTTACTGTTCTGGTTTGCTAATGCTGCCGTCATGCAAAATGGATTGGCTTTTATAAAGGGGATTTATTTGGTTACAAAGTTAGAGTTCTATAGCCATAAAAGTGTCTGAAGCAAGGCATAAACATGAGTATACCTTCACTGGAGAAAGGCCATCAGCATGTGGAAAACCTCTGTTAGCTGGGAAGGCAGGTGGCTGGCGTCTGCTTGCTCCCAGGATGCGTTTCAAAATGGTGTTCTCCAGAATGTCAGCATCAGCTTTCAATGGTCGTCTTCAAAATGACTTTTTAAGTGACAGCCAATGTCAGGGATCCACAACTCCAAGCATCTCTGACCTAAGCCACCCAGCATCTGGGTTTGTGCCAGCATTTTTAAAGGACTCCAGTAATTAAATCAAGACCCACTCTGAATGGGAGGGGCCACACCTCCATGGAAATAATTCAATCAGAGTTATCACGTAGAGTTGGGTGGGTCACATCTCCATGGAGACAACTTAATCCAAAGATTCCAACCTAATCAACACTAATACGTCTGCCCACACAAGATTGCATCAAAGAACATGGCGTTTTGGGGGACATGATACATCCAAACTGGCACACTTACTAATGTGGATTATAGTGTCTACAGCTAAGAACTCTGACCAATATGTCATGTTTCAAATCCTCAGAAGTTGCTGCCCTGGGAAGCCCACCAACACAAAACCTTCTCTCCTGGCCCAACCTTGTGGAGCTTTTACACATTGCCTTGTATAGATCCATTTAGCTGTCCCTTAGGTGGTAGATAGAATGACGTATCCCAATTTAGATTTGTTCTTAATCTTAATCCACATTCCTGTGAGAGGGAACCCATTGTAAATAGGATTTCTTGAAGATGAAAATGATGGGGAACCCCTGCCTTATCAGGGGCCCGTTCCAGATGGGCAGTTCTGATGCCAGCAAAGTCTTCCTTCCTCTGATTCAAAATCAGCCTCCAAGACATGGATTCATTAGGGCCATTGATGCTCTTGACTTTTGCACAGAATGAACTTCTTCTCTAAGACAGTGGTTCTGAATATTTCCTTGACCAAGCTCAAGAAGAGTTCTTGTCCATCAATCAGAGCTGTTGAGAAATTGCTGACGTGCCACCTGTCATCTCTCTCCTCTCTCTTGCTTTTCAGAGACACAACCAGGTGTCAAAACACCTGGGCAGAGAGAACCCTCATGAGATTCAAGTACTTTAAGAGTCTCTTGCTACTTTGCAAAGATAGTAACGCCAACACCAGAATATATTTTAAAAGAAGAGTGCAAATAAGAATTGGGAGAGATGAAAGAACATATTCTAAAAACTCATTTAAGAGTAAATTCAAGAATCAGTCAGTATTGCCCCAGCAATTCCACTCCTTTGATATATACCCAGGAGAATTGGAAACATTTGTCCACACGAACACTTGTACACCAATGTCCATAGCAGCATTATTCATAATAGCCAAAAGGTGGCAATAGCCCAAATGTCCATCAACTGCTAAACAAAATGTGATATCTACATACAGTGGAACATTATCCAGTCATAAAAAGGAATGAAGTGCTGATACACTCTACCACATGGATAAACTTTTAGAACGTTATGCTAAGCAGAAGAAACCAGACACAAAGGACAAATACTGCATGATTCCACTTACATGGAATATCTAGAATAAGTAAATTCATAGAATAGAAAGTAGAAAGTAGAATAGTGGTTGCCAGGGGCCAGGGGGTAGAAGGATTGGGCAGTGACAGCTAAGGTGTGCAGGTTTCTTTAGGGGGAGATAAACTGCTCTAAAATTGATTGTGGTGAAGGTTGCTCAACTCTGTGAAAATACTAGAAGCTACTGAATTCTACACTTTAAAAGAGTGAATTTTATGGTATGTGAATCTATCTCAATAAAGCAGTTATAAAAAAAGCAGGATGAACCAATAAATTCTGCTTCAGGGCAAGAGAGAGTAACAGGGATGGGATTTAGCCTCCTCATGTGAAACTACCAAAAAGCTGGACAAATACATGCAACAATGACCTTCAAGACCAATGGTTTGCATGACCAGACATCAAGCACTCCTGCCTCTTGGATCCCACCCAACTTGAACCCAATTCACAAAAAGGGAAAGGGTGTTAGGCCAGGCCACAGAAAGAGAGGAGCTGTGGTCACATGGCATCCAGGTGTCACTGGGGACCTGGGAAGGATGAAGAATGACCAGACTGTGAGTTTAGAGATGTGTTCTGAAGGAAGGGGATCTCCACCTCTCCCTGGAGGAGTGATGTAAAAATTCTCAGAGACATAGAGAGAGGAGCAGTGATTCTCAAACTTAAATGTGTAGAAGAGTCCCTTGGGAACTGTACTAAACAAGCAGCTTTCCAAACCCGCACTCCATCACCCCCGCCTCCAGACTCCGACTGCACAGCCTGTGTCAGGTCTAAGGAGCCGCGTGTTTCACTCGCACGTCAAGAAGTTCAGACACAGGTGCTCCTGGGACCACAGCAGATACCTCGATCAGGTTAACCAGCAGTTTTCAACCTTGATTCCAAATCTAATCAAAATGGAAATTAGAAACACTAGGGTCTGGAATTCAAGTTCAGCTGTCTGGAGTGTGGTGGAAGTGCTGTTTCTCTGGGGATTTGAACATACAGCCCAGCTTGGGAACCACTGTGTAAACTCAGAGTTTCCCACCAGCTCTTTCCAACACCATGCTTCAGCCCCTAGCACCGCCCTGCCCAGGGGAGCTCAGGGTCAGCAGGTCAGCCTCCTGTCTCTCGTCCCAGCCTTGTAAGGACAACTATTTCATCCTTTTTGGTTTTTCCTTAGGTCGAGGCTAACTGAAAATGTAGATTATGCAGTAGGATCACTGCAGGGTTCAGGAATATATCATCCATTCAATAAACATTAAACAAACGCTGAATTAAATAAGCAATAAATACTTATCCAGTAAACTCCCTTTATGGGACTTTAACTACCAACCTGAAAGAAAAATTTCTTGGGTCTGTCCCACTTGCTCCTCCTAGGATCACTACTCAGGGTGACCAGCCAAGAACCTGAGACTCCGCTTTCCAGATCCCTGACTCCATAGTCTCCAAGGCCCTTCAACACTTTCCCTGTTGCTGTGAGCTGGCCCTGAGACTACACAGTAGCATCTGGCTGATGATGCTCTGCAGCCAGTTTCTCCCTCCTGCCTCTGCTCCCCCGACTGCCAGGGTGCACGTCCTAACAGACCAATAGGATCAGGTCACCCAGCAGCTGCAGAGCCTACAAAGGCCACCGTGGCTCCCAGAAGACGGCTGGAGATCCTCAGCATCTCAGCATGACACATGAAAGTTTGTGGTCTGACCCTTCCTGCCAGTTCTCCAGCCCTGACTTCACTGGTGTCCCACCCCAACCCCTCCAAACATACATGGAAATCTCAAGTCATTTCTAAACATATGCAGTCCCCAAAGGGGTGACGTCAGCTCTCCAGCCCTCTGTGTTTGTTCTGTAAGGTGGAGTTAAGGCCCCCATCCTTCAGGAAATCTTCACCACCACCCCCAGGCTGGCTCCACCCATCAACCTGCCGCGCCCCACCATGAGAGCAACTTCAAGCTTTGCCATCGCCTCTACCTTCTGGTCCTTTCACCTCCACTCTTCTCACTAATCTCTCCTATTCATCATTGCTTCCCCAGTGCCAGTGCTGAGCCTGGAATTGCAAATATCTTAGATGGAGTGGGTAAAGAAATAAATGAGTGGTGGATGGGAAAGAGAGAGGAGAGAAGGAAGGAGGGAAAGAGGGAAGGGGAAAAGAGGGGGGAAGAGATGGGGGAGAGGAAGGCGAGAAGGGGAGAGAGAGGGAGGGAGGGAAGAGAGAGAAGGAAATGAGGGGGAGGGAGAAGGGAGGGAGGAAGAGAGAAAACAGAAGAGGGGATAAGGAAGGGAGGGAGGGGAGAGGGAGAAGGAAGGGAGGAAGTAAGGTATTCAATTGCCCCAACTTCATTTGCTCTTTTCTTTTAAAAAGGCCCTGGAATTTACTCTCTATATAATACAGTTAAAGCAGAAAGGACACTGGGTGAGTGCTACAAATTTACATGTTTAAGAGTTAGTTGAAAGTGACAAGAATGTAAACATATGCTGGGTGAGTCATGAGCAGATTTAGTCTTCAAGTTTGTGGCTGCTCCCTGCCCTCACCACGCAGTTATTGTCATGCAACCTTAGGTGAGCACAACAGGAAATACTAGCAGCAATATTTTGAAAGACTAGGTGAATACAGAAAACATTTTGCTACATTGTAATCCAAATCAAATCTCTATTTCCTCTGCTGAATAAGGTTGATAGTAAGAAAGAAAATAAGAGAGGATCCATCTTAAATTTCCCTCCAATATTGTTAACAGAAAACAGGATGAAAATACTTGGGATGAATAATTGGTAGGAGTCATTCAAAAAGCATTGTCTGACCCACTAGACACCAGAAACGCCTGCTAAACAAGGAGCTCAGTGGGTGACAGATCAACTGCTTCAAAGTCAGCCTGTTCCGGCTGCAGAAAATGCTTCGTCCAGTTCTGACACCCTTCTTCCCCCACCCCTCCAACACACACATTCTGCCTCTTTAAGCTTTAGGTCCTGGAATTGCTGAGCCTGCATTTTGACCATCTCCAGGAGCTGGAATCTTTCCAAAGCCCAAGTTTTGATTTCCCTCCTGCCTACTTATATATTGAGCGACCAACTTTTAAACATTTTAATTGGGTAAGCAAACCCCTCTTAACCCCAGAAGACTGTCAATTCAATGAAACGGAGTTCCTGCTCTGCATTGTGGTGTGGCTCTGCTGTGCACGGCTGGCCCACCTCTGGAGATTCAAACCCCACCAGAGGGTCATCGCAGAGCTGCCACTGCTGCCCCCAGAGATCCAAAGCACCCAGGTCCAGCATGGACCATGACTGGGGCATGCAGCGGTAAGAACAAAATAGTCTCCAAGTCCTAAAATTTCAGGGCTGTTACATGTGCATTTAAAATATGTGAACTAAAAACAAAAGTAAATTATCACTCCATGTAAAAAATTAGAAAACTATAGATCCCTCAGGGAAAAAAAAAAAAATCCTTCCCTGCATAATCTGGAAGCAGGCCAGAAGAGTACTTGTAAATTGTTTCCACTACAATCACATGGGAGAACAGAAACACCCTCCAACCTGTGTTGGGACTGGCTGGGAGGGTACAAAAACCTCAGGAATGTGCTGCTCCCATGAAATGCAGCACAGATCCAAGCCTGCCCCACATAATGAAGCTAAGGGTCTTGAGGCAGGTGCAGAATCCAGGTGGGGCAGTGGGGTGGAACATTAGAGGAATATGTATCCCTCCAGTCTCCAGGAGAGAACACAGAGCGAGTCAGATATGTCAAGAACGACTTCCATCAGGAAGGACCACTTCATCTGGAAGCCGAAGTGTGAAGGATTTAAGAAGGTAAGGAGGGTGACAAACAAGCAAGGTGAGCATGTGTGAGGGTCCTGTGGCAGGAGATGCATGGTGAGGATGAGGCTTCCCAAGAGAGAGGGGAGACAGTTAAGAGAGCAAGAGAGAGTAGGGGCTGTGACAAGACTGGTGATGAGCTAAAGCTAGGGTTCCCAGGGTGTGTGGCTGTGAAAGAGTATTGGCTCTGTCCCAGGAGCTAGAGCCATCAGAGGGCTTTATTAAGTGGGGAAGGACTGATGAAACTTGTAATCAAAGTTGCATTATGAAAAAATCACTTTGGCTACAGAGTGAAAAGTGAAATGATGAGAGTTGAAAGATATGGGTAGACAATTGTAGAAATTAAAAGTGACAAAGCCAAGAGTCAAGAGTTACCTTCAAGTAAAGCAAGGGTTGCCTGAAAGGAGAGTAAAGGGAGCCGCAGATGGGAGGATGAATAGACAGTCAGGGAAAGAATGGCTTCCCATAAGGGTGTATTAACCATGTTGACTGAGGGGTCATGGTGAGGACTGGAAAGAAGGTATGGGGTTTAGCTACATGGAGGCTGGCGTGCTCTTAGAAGAGTTGTTTTGGTTGGAGCAATGGGTTCAAGCTAAATGGGAGTGAACTGAGGTGAGGAAGAGAAAGAGAGCGAGGAAATAGTAATTTGCTGGGAAGGAAAGAAAACAGGTATTATGGTGGTTGTGAGGGAGGAAGGAGAAGTTATCGAGGGAGGGGGTTGCTTTATCATTGTTATTTTTTTTTTTAATGAAAAAGCTTTTCCTGCGTCTCAAAGCCAATGGGCTTTGAAGCTAAATATAATGCATTGGCCTCAGTTATTTACCTTGTCTCCCTCCTGAAACCCCACTGTACTGGCAGTAAGTGCTAAAGGTTTGAAAGTGAAAGGGACGAAAAGAAACAGACCACAGACATAAGTGAGGAAATATTTCAGCAAACTTTGGGAAGAGGGAAAGTGGATAAAGGGTGGCAACCACTGTAACAATGTGGAAAAGGTTTCAACCCAGGCAAGAGGGATGCTGACAACAAGCTTAACTATGTATCCTGCAGAACCCCGGAGAGTTGCAGGATCAGTGAGTTTGGAGTGGGAGCTGAGATAAAGCAGGTGAATCAAACTAAAAGTGGGACTCCAGTTCTTTACCCCTGCTGCTCTGAGAACACAGCCAGGTCTACTCCTCATAGTGAGAAGATAGGAGAATTGTAATGCTGAAGAAAATGGATGAATGGTCAAGCAGAAGAACTCCAGACACTGGCATTTGGGTTTCTCTAACAACAGGACCCACTTTCTATCCACAGGGGAACAAACTCCCAGATACACAGAGCTTCTAAACAGCTTTTTAGTGTCCCATTCTTAAATATGATCAGAGAGCTGAAGATCACAAAATATTTGAAGAAAGTCTCCAGCTTGAAAGAAAGAGATCAAAACAAGCAAACAGGGAAACAAAAAAATCTCAAGTCAGACAAACACAATATAAGGAAAAGAAGAAAACATTAAAAAAAGAACAGCCATATTTCTTTGCCTTGAGGCTGGGACTATATCAGCTCTGGGTGGGTAACACTGGTTCTTGAGCACAGATCAAAGGTGTGAGTGGCAAAGGTATAGTCCTTTGATGAATTAATGGAAAACTAAATTATACTTGAATGATAAAAGTAAGTAATCAGTGGAGACAAAAATCCTCATCTGGCTGTGTTGTGAGGGTTAAATTATGCAAGTGAGAGAACCTGGTTTGGTGCCAGGCCCAGGGTGAGATTACTAGTTATTATCAGTCAGTATCATTAGCAATAATGCATGTGCAATATACTCTGTAAGTGATAGTAACAATAATAAAAATGAAGCAGGTCATTCAGGCGGACACAACTGAAAGGATTCCTGTGGACAAAAGACTGGTAATTGTGTTAGATGAGCTCTCCAGGCCTGGAGGTGAAAAAGAGCGGAAGGGTCTGGGTATGGGTGAGTGGTAATGGGGGATTGCATTTATGGCTGTTCCTTGTAAAAAGGACCTTCAATTCCCCTGTCCTACATCTCCATCTAGCCTAGCTGCCTCCCAATATAAGCTTTTCCTCCTATTTTGTTTAGTGTCTTTTAAATCTAGCTTTACAGGTAAGGAGAACCAATAAAAATCACTGAGATTAAGGTTTGTGGCATCTGTATCCCGAGAAGCAATGGATTCTGGGTTGGTAAAGTCCTCACACCAAACACATACAAGTTATAGGGACCTGATATTTACTTAATGCCTACTCTGTACCCAGATTCTGCTGAGTGCCTTACTTAAATCATCCAATCAAATCATCATAGCAACTCCAGAAGGTGTGAATCATCCCCATTTCATAGATGAAGAAAATGAGACTCAGAGAGGTAAGGCATTTGAATCATCTGCCTCACTGAAGACCAGATCCTTTCTGCTATACCAGGCTGCCTCCATGCAGCCTGCAGGCCCTCTGGGAATAAGTCAGCATTTCCACTTCTGGCCTGTGCACCAGAGCAAAGATTCACCAGGTCAGAGCTCACCAACTCCATGATAGAAGAGCTCCAGATGGGAGATGGAGCAGACAAAGTCTCTGGTCAAACAAACCAAGGCTGGGGATTCTCTTACCATTGTTAGTAGAGAATGTGCCTCCTCCAGAGCCAGCCCCAAAGTTTGTCTGGCTTCCAAAATTATCGTGTTTTTGATTTCCAAATATATATATATATGCTTATTGGAGAATTTAGAAATGCAAAAAGGAAATAAAATTCATTGATAGTCCTAAAAAAAAAAAATGTATAGCTATAGAGAAAACATTGCATTAATGAAACAAGAAGAGGGCCTATGAAAAAAGGAGCAATCATAAAAAAAGCCTGGTGTGAGTGTGTGTGCATGTGTGCGTGTGCATGTGTGTGTGCAGAATCTTTTAAAAATTCATTAAATTGGATTGAAGATAAAGTTAAAAGAAACATCTCCCAGGAGTTAGAGTAAAAAGACAAGTAGAGGATAAATAGGGAATAAAAGGAAATAAAATTATAGAATAAATCCAGTGGATCAGCATTCAGAAAGAGGACAGAGAAAATAGAGAAAACAAAAGTTTCTAAAATGGAAGTTCACATGTCTCCAGACTGAAAAGGATCCCCAGGTGCCCAGGACAATTACTGACAGAATTCCACAGCAATCATCAAAATGTTCATAACATCAGGGATGAAGAAAAGATCCTGAAAACTTCCAGTGAGAGGCAAGAGGCCACGTGCCGGGAAACCGTCATCCTGACAGCATCAGATTTCTCCACAGTGACTTTGGAAAGGAGAAGACAATGGACTGACGCCTTTAAAAGTCAGAGGAGAAAGATTTCATCCTAGGATTTTATACGCAGCCAAACTATCCTTCTAGTATAAGGGTATCATAAAGATGTTTTCAGACAATACAAGGATTTAAAACAATTTGCTTCCTATACCCTTTTTCTTGGGAAGCTACTTGAGAATGAATGGAAGCAAAATGATGGAGTAAACCAAGAAAGAGAATGAAATGGGCCCAGAAAGTAGGAAATCCAACACAGGGGAGCAGGAAAGCCAGAATGATATTGGTACAGGAAGGCTCATCAGTGAGGGTTTCTACTCCTCCTTTCCCTCCTTTTTATACCACTGTAAGGAGAAAAATCTTCTGTCAGTCTCCTGGATAAGCTATCCCCACTTGTTCTGCAGCGCTAAAGTTTGTGAATCATGTGAAATATCGGTAAATAGTGTGTTTAGTTAAGATGGAAGCATGGGGAATGAGATGAGGCTTGTCAGAGGAGCAGGGATGGGGAAGAGAGAGAGAAGAAACATGTTTGTGTGTTTCGGGTAGAAGGAGGGGGTTGGGAGAAAGACTGGTAACCAAGGGAAAGTATTAAATTGAATTATGTGAAATTGCCACTACACCACCATTTTTAAAAAAATCAGTTTTATTGAGATATATTCACATATCATACAGTCATCCATGGTGTACAATCAACTGTTCACAGCACCATCATACGGTTGTGCATTCCTCATCCCAATCTATTTTTTTGAACATTTTCCTCATACCAGAAAAAGTAAAAATAGGAATAAAAATAAAAGTAAAAAAGAACACCCAAATCGTTCCCCCATCCCACCCTATTTTTCATTTAGTTTTTTCTCCCATTTTTCTACTCATCCATCCATACACTGGGTAAAGGGACTGTGATCCACAAGGTTTTCACAATCACACCATCACCCCTTATAAGCTACATTGTTATACAATCATCTTCAAGAGTCCAGACTACTGGGTTGGAATTTGATAGTTTCAGGTATTTCCTTCCAGCTATTCCAATACATTAAAACCTAAAGAGGGTTATCTATATAGTGCATAAGAATGTCCACCAGAGTGACCTCTCGACTCCATTTGGAATCTCTCAGCCACTGAAACTTTGTTTCATTTCATTTTGCATCCCCCTTTTGGTTAAGAAGATATTCTCAATCCCATGATGTCAGGTCCAGATTCACCCCCAGGAGTCATATCCCGCATTGCCAGGGATATTTACACCCCTGGGAGGGCAGTGAGTTCACCTGCCGAGTTTACGCCACCATTTTTTAATGATTAAAATGGCAATTTTATATGATCCACACTAATAGAAATATTACTAAAAACCACAAAGCTCTCCAGGGTAAATGCTCTCCATCTTCCATAAACAAAATATAAAACCAACCTGCATGTACACCCAGCCCGTCTCTCCTTCCTTGACTCTCTTGCCCCCTTCTCTGTACTAAACAATAAGGGAAGAAATGAAATGAACTTCCTAAGTCCCCGAGCCCCAGGAGTTTGTAAAGGCATCCACTTATTACTTCAGTTCTGAAAATCTGTAAGTAGCAAAGTTAACGACACTGCTGCTAAGGTCTCCAGACGGCCAGCTCTATAGATTGCCATAGCCTTATGATTTTGCAAAGTGAGATAAAAGCCAAGGTAAATCATAAACTAGAAAATAAATCCTGCCTGCAAGGTCTAACCCACCGTCTGAGGTCCCATAGGTAATTTAGAATCCTCTGCAATCACCTGAAAAAAAGATTCCATAAATGCTAGAAGGAATGGACTTTGATTCATAGAGCAGAGTCAAGTCTATTCAATAGAAGCTACAGGGAGAAATTGTACCAGGAACTTCACAGAATATAATGGCCTATGTAGGCACTTAAAAATAAATCAAGGGGGTTGGGGAAGTAAAAAAGAAGAAATAATAACCTTTGGAACATTATGATTTTAAATTTAGATGCTTAGGCTAACCAAGAGGAGATAAGTGGATAAGCACAGGAAAAATAAACACTCCAGCTGGGAACTATTCAGCTATCTAAAAAGCTGAGTCAAAAGCAGTGAGCCCCTTGAGAACCAGCAAGAACCACAGGGGCCAACCTTAGTTCCTTGAAAGAGGAGATGGCCAAGGCAGCCACCAGCTTTGAGCTTGTCTCTCCGGAGTGCAAAGAGGGCTGCAGCTCTGTGGCCTTCCTCCAGCATCCTCGGTTACTGTGGGATCCTAGGATTTATTGGCTTAAGGTTATTTTAATTCTACAAGTGCTACTGCATTGTCTGGACGGAGGACATTGCAGAAGAAACCATTCCTCATTGAGACCACAAGCTAAAGGAGCAGCAATATGATTGGAAATCAAGTTCACCAAGTAGACAGAAGGATTTCCAACTGCAGCTGCTTCATGACAGACTAGTTCTTTGTCACTGGGTATTCTAGACTCCAGGATTTGCTTATGCTCATTCAAGTATTTATTCCCATCAAACTGACTAATGGGGCAAGGACATCACTTGTTAAAGCTCTCACCAAAAAAAAAGTGGATTTTCTGATTTTTTAATTATTTAAAAATGTTTTAATTTTTTCAGTTTGAAATAATTATAGATTCACAGGAAATTGTAAAGAGAATACAGAAAGTTTCCATGTATCTTTCGTGCGGTTTCCCACAATGGTTACATCTTATGTAATTTTAGTATAATATTAAAATCAGGAAATTCACAGTGGTAGAGTGTGTGTTGAGTGTGTGTCATTTTTATAACATGTATACAGTCATATAACCTCCACTGCAATTAAGATATGGTTTCACTTTGAATAGGAAGTGAGACACGGTAGGTTGGTATAGGCTGGAGTGAAATAGTGACACATCCCAGAGTAATTTGGGCAGATAAAAAATATATTTACAGCCTCCCCCTCCCCAGCCCCGAGGATCAGGACTGGTGTCCTGGACTGGTGCTGATGTTGTCACAAACATTGGGACTGGCGGTTTGATGTGCTGAGCCCTCGATCATGGGACTTGCTCTTATGAAGCTCGTTACTGCAAAGGAGAGGCTAAACTTGCATATAATTGTGCCTAAGAGTCTCCCCCTGAGTACCTCTTTGTTGCTCAGATGTGGCCCTCTCTCTCTCTAACTGAGCCATCTTGACAGGTGAACTCGCTGCCCTCCCCTCTACGTGGGACCCGACTCCCAGGGGTGTGAATCTCCCTGGCAATGCAGAATATGACTCCCGGGGATGAATCTGGACCCAGAATTGTGGGACTGAGAGTATCTTCTTGACCAAAAGGGGGATGCAAAATGAGACAAAATAGTTTCAGTGGCTGAGAGATTTCAAATGCAGTTGAGAGGTCACTCTGGTGGACATTCTTATGCACTATATAGATAACACATCTTAGGTTTTAATGTATTGGAATAGCTAGAAGTAAATACCTGAAACTACCAAACTCCAACCCAGCAGTCTGGACTCCTGAAGACAATTATATAATAATGTAGATTACAAGGGATGACAGTGTGATTGTGGAGACCTTGTGGTCACACCCCCTTTATCTAGTGTATGGATGAGTAGAAAAATGGGGATAAAAACTAAAGGACAAATGGGGTGGGATGGAGGGGATGATTTGGGTGTTCTTTTTTCACTTTTATTTTTTATTCTTGTTCTGGTTCTTTCTGATGTAAGGAAAATGTTCAGAGATAAATTGTGGTGATGAGCACATAACTATGTTATCGTACTGCGGACAGTTGATTGTATATCATGGATGATTGTATGGTGTGTGAATGTATTTCAATAAAACTGAATTTAATTAAAAAAAAAAAGGTGTGGTTTCATCACCACAAAGGTCTCCATCTTCATAGACACCTTCATCCCTCCCTCATCTCTGACCCCCACCATCCCTAACTTCTGTTAAGCCACGACTTTGTTCTCTATAGTTTTGTTTTTTCAATAATGATATAATGAACTCATATAGTATTTGACCTTTTAAGATTAGCCTTTTTCCCTCAGCAGACTGTCCTTGAGATTCAGCTAGCTTTATGTGTGTATCCATAGTTATTCCTTTTTGATGCTGAGTAGTATTCCACAGTATATATGGATGTGCCACCAAATGTTTAATGACTCCCCTATTGGGGGATGTTTTGGTTGTGCCCAGTTATTGGCTATTACAAATAAAGCTGCTATGAACAAATGGGTACCAGTATTTGCATGGTCATAAATCTTCATTTATGTGAGATAAATTCCTAGGACACAGTTGCTTGGAACTTAGGTGGGCAGGCATTCAATATTTTAGGAATTTTCCCCACTGTCTTCCAAAGGGGCTATACATTCCCATCAGCAATTTATGTGTGATACAGTTTTTCCACATCCTTGCCAGCATTTGGGGTTGTCACTAATTTTTGTTTTAGCTGTTTTCATAGGTGTGCAATGAAATTTCATCATGGTCTTAAATTGCATTTCCCTAATGGCTATATCTTTTCCTGAACTTACTTTCTGTCCATTTATTCTCTTCCAGCATTTTGCCCATTTTCTACTTAAATTGCTTCTCCTTAATGGCTACATCTTTTCCTGTGCTTACTTTCCATCCATTTATACTCTTCCAGCCCCTTTTCTACATGAATTGTCTGTTTTTCACTATTGTTTTGCACAATCTTTATATATTCTAAAAATGAGTCCTTTGTCAGATGTCTAGTTTGCAAATATTTTCTACCAGTCCGCTGCATGTCTTTTTCACCCAATTGACAGGATCTTTCACAGGGCAGAATTTGTTCATTTTGATGAAGTCCAATTTGTGATTTTTTTTTTAAGGATTATGTTTTGGTCTCATGACTATTTACCAAGCCCTAGGACCCAAAGATTTTTTCCTATGTTATTTTTTAAATGTTTTTAAATTTGCAGTTTGCATTTAAATCTATGATCAGTTTGAGTTAATATTTTTTTGGTTTTTTTTTTTTTTTTTTGCCTAGGGACATCCAATTGCTCTAGCACCATTTGCTGAAAAGGCTATCCTTCTTCCACTGAATTGCTTTTGTACACCTGTCAAAAATCTGTTGACATACTTGTAGAGATCTATTTCTGGATTCTAGATTCTTTTTCATTGATCTAGGTGTCTGTCTCTCCATCAATATGACAAAATCTTGATTAATGTAGCTACATAATAAGTTTTGAAGTTTGGTAAAGTGACCCCTCCCACTTTATTTTTCATGTACATAATTACACTAGCCATTCTAGTTCTTTTGCCTTTCCATATAAATACTACAACAATCTTGTCTATATCTACACAAAATCTTGTTGGAATTTTGGTAAGAATTGTGTTAAACCTGTATATCAGTTTAGGGTGAATTGACATCTTTACTATGTTGAGTCTTCCAATCCATGAATATGGTATGTCTCTCCATTTACTTCAATTTTCTTTTATTTCTCTTTTCAGTACTTTGTTGTTTTCAGTATACAGGGCTTGTACATGTTTCTTTAGGCTTGTATCCAAGAATTTTCATTTTATGTGTTTAGCAATTGTAAATGGTATTATATTTTAATTTTGTTGACCATTTGTCCATTGTTAGTTATAGGAATATAACTGATTATTTTGTGTTGATCTTGTATGCTGTGATTTCATTATTGGTTCTTGAGTTTTGTTTTGTTTTGTAGAATCTTTTCTATGTAGGATTGTATGATGATCCTTTCTATGTAGATCATCATGTATATACAAATATAGCTTTATTTCTTAATTTATGATATATATAACTTTTCTTTCCTCTTTATGCTGTCTAGAATTTCTAGTAATATGTTGAATAGTAACAGTGAGAGTGGGCATCCTTGTCTTGTTCCTGATCCTAAGGTGAAAGCTTTCATTCAGTCTTTCACCATTAAGTATGATATCAGCTCTGGATGTTTTGCAGGTGTTCTTTATCAAATTGATGAAGTTCCTCTCTATTACTGATTTCATGTGCATCTTACCATGAACGCATGTTGAATTTTGTCAAAAGCTTTTTCTGCATCAATTGATATGATCATGTGATTTTTCATCTTTAACTTGTTAATATAATGAATTACAATGATTGATTTTTTTAACATTGAAGCAGCCTTACATCCCAGGGATAAACCCCTTTTGGTCATGGGGTACAGTTCTTTCTATATATTGTTGAATTCTGTGTGCTAATATTTTGTTAAGAATTGTTGCACCTATGCTTATGAGGTATATTGATCTGTAATTTTTGTGTGTGAGTGTTTTGTGTATTGCCTTTGTCTAGCTTTCACATCAGGATAATACTTGCTTCATGAAATTAGTTGTTAAGCATTCCCGCCTCTTCTACATTTCGGAAGAGATTGTGTAGAATTGGTCTTAATTTTTCTTAAAATGTATGGTAGAATTTTTCAATGAAATCATCTGGGCATGAAGATTTCTTTTAAAATTGTGTTTTAAAATTGTGAATTTCATTTCCTTAATAGAGCTTTTCAAATCACTTAATTCACATTGGATGAGTTGCAGCTGTTTGTACTTTTTGAGGAGTTTGCCCATTATATCTGTTATCAAATTTATGAGTGTAGAGTTGTTTGTAGTCTTCACTTATTATCTCTTTGATGTCTTCAGGGTCTGTGGTGATGATACCTGTTTCATTCCTGATATTAATAATTTGTCTTCTCTCATTTTTTCTTTATTAATCTTGCTAGGATTTTGTGAATTTTGTTGATCGTTTCTAAGAGCCACCTTTTGTTTCACTCATTTTTCCAGTTGTTTTTATGTTTTAATTTAATTAATTTCTGCTCTTATATTTATCATCACTCTTCTCCTGGTTACTTTGGGTTTGTTTTGTTCTGCTTTTACTAGTTTCTTGAGGTGAGAGCTTAACATATGGCTACTAGACTTTTTTCCTCTTTTCTAATTTCCGCTCTTTTGACATGTTTTTCATGAGAAACAAATGGCTGTGTGTCATTTGAATTCAATTAATATGGAAGGAAAAACTTTCAACACATGTATTTTTTGTAAAGTTGTAGAATCTCTATGGTTCTTTTAAATAGCCAGATATTCAACATTGTACCCATTAAACATGGATACAATGTACCATTTTCCAGACAAGGACACAGCTTGTCAGAGTTAAAGCAGTTTGTTAGCTAAAACAACATAAATTTAGCATGACATAAAACAGCAACGTAATAAAGAGTGATGGTAGGAGTGAGAGACGGTGCCTTCTGAATTACCACTGCTCTCACATTACAAAGTCTGAGAAGGTGAACGAGCCATTCTTCACAGGCTAGGGGTGGAGGATGGGGGGGCAGGAGCTGGTCAGAAAGGACATCAGTTAGTTCCGTCCAACCTCCCCCAAACCATCCACATGAAGTCCAGAACCAAGGAGTAAGATATGGGAACTGACGAGACCAAAGTCTGCAGGTGGTGCCTGTCTTCTTCCCCATCCAGTCCCAGGCTCCAACCAAACAAGTACAGAGGGACCCAGCTGTGGCTTCTCCTCCCATGCCCTGGGGATTGGTCACCCACTCACAAAGGTGGGCACAATGTTTTTCAAGAGAGTTGCAACCTCCAAAGTGCTAAAGTAGATTCACAAACTCCAACTATACAAGGCATCTCCTCGATAAAAGGGCCAAGTCACAGCTCCGCCACTTACCAGCTGTCTCACTTGGGGCAAAGTTCCACGCCTTTGGTGTTGCAAGAGTGAGGGAATGGGCAATTACTACTTATGTTCATTGCCACCCTCTCTCCCCACCCCCACCCCCAAGAAAACCCTTTAGTAGCCAAGAAAAAGCAAAGTTATTCAGCAACATTGCAGACGCTTGTTCAAAAAGCCAGGGTCACGGGAGAAAGACACTCAACCAGTCTCAGCAGGATGCAAACAGGTTTGCACATAACCATCGCACTGCGTATTATGGAAATGACTCAATGAACAGGATCAAGTCATTTTTGTTGAACCACACAGTATACAGGTTGCATAAACAGTCCTCAGTAAAGTAAGAGCATTGCTCCAGCAAGCCAGCCCCCACTACAATTTCCCAAGTGTGCCATCCACAAAGACAAGGGAACTTCAAGGCACCAGGACTGCTTAAGACTGAAAACTACCCAGTTTGCAAGAATCAGATGCCTGTGTGTGTGGGCTGCAAGCCCTCTAAGCAATTCTCCCATCAAAACAAAAAGAGTGAAACAATAGAGTGCATCAAGAGTGCCTCCACCCATTGATGTGTCTTCCAAGGTATCCTTCTCAGCTGGCTTTCAGAACACACAGGCTTTTTGCACAAGCTTACACACAGTCCCAGGAGTCCCTCACCACTTCCCCCAGACTGAATTCCTGTTTCCCTTTCTGTTTGGTTCCACAGAATCTGAAACCTCCTACATCCTGTCCAGTGTAAGTCTTGACTCATCATGTCTGAAGAATTTGCCATTTTTTTCCCCCAAATCCGAAGGTGACAGTGCCGGTGAGAAACTCTGGGTTGACCTGTGCTCTCCAGGAGCCTCCTACAGATAAAAATCCTGGTGTTTACTTCATTGTGAATGCAGCCTCTCTGGGCAAATGATACCTGCCAGCAGTTTGCCATAATACCCACCACATTGCTTCTTGTTTCTTGTGAAACA
The DNA here is from genome assembly GCF_015220235.1 of Choloepus didactylus. Lineage (NCBI taxonomy): Eukaryota > Metazoa > Chordata > Mammalia > Pilosa > Megalonychidae > Choloepus > Choloepus didactylus. The sequence goes on from NC_051316.1 coordinate 17,187,841, forward strand.
CTGTTTCTTTAATGTAGTGGTTAGACAGCTTATTCCTTAGCAGCTCGCCCTGGACAGTGGGGCAGGAAAAAGAGAAGAGAAGAGGGCTGTCTTAGTTTCCCGGCTGCTATGACAAATACCACGTGGTGGGTTGAATTAACAACAGGGATTTATTGGCTCATGGTTTCAGAGGCTAGAAGTTTGCTGACTCCCAAGGTCCATAGCATTCACAGTGGCCAGTAATCCGCGGGCTCCTTCCCTGGCTTTCCCATCACGTGGTGATGTCCTCCCCGTTCTCTTCCGGGATCCTGCTGATTTCTGGCTTCCGGCTCCTTCCCATGGCTTTCTCCCTATAAGGCTTCGGTAATAGGATTAAGACCCATCCTGACTCAGTTGGCCACACCTTAACTAAAATCTTCAAAATGCCCTATTTACAATGAATTCACACACACAGGAATGGGATTAAGATTAAGAACATGTCTTAGTTCCCCCTCCCCGGTACATAATTCAACCTACTGAGCATCACTAGGTCTTGTACTTATGATCTGTATAGATTTGAACAAGTTCCCCTCTATGAACCTTAGTTTTCTTATTTGTAAACAATAATAATGCCTTTCTGCTTCACAAAAGGGGTATGAAATGATCCTGTCACCATCTCTGACATGTAATAGGCATTTAGTGAGTGTTCCTTCTTTGCCCCCATCATACTTGAGACTTTTGCTGAGCATGTTTGCATGCTATTTTATTTCATATGACTTTCTGCAAATTCAGTTCTCACAATTTGGATGGGCCAGAGGTGATATTGGATATGCTGAAAACAATTGTTCTAATTATTTTTTTTTTAATTTAAACTTGTTGCATTGCCTAGGTTGCTGTGAGATGATTCCCAGTTCACTTTCAGATAGTTTGAGTGCATTTCATTTCATTCTGCTCCAGGATGGTGGAAAGAGACTGTGGTCGCTTGCTCAGGGGATGGTTTATTTCCAGTCTTTTATTAATCAGGACCCACTTTGGGGAGAAGAATTTCATCCAGAAAAGAGCTGTAATTGGTTAAATTTACCCTTAATTATTAAAGGAGATCCCTTTGCCAATATGGGGTTAAGGGCCTCCAGAAGTTCCTGAACTTCATATGGGTGTGTGTTTCTTGCTCAGATGTGCCATTTTCCTTGCAACCTGAGGGTAATTCAAATTCCACCTGGGCAAGGTATAGCTGAGGACAAGAAAAAGGCAGAGCTCAGAGACAAGCAGATGGTACCTGGAAAACAGAAGGGAAGCAGGGGACAAACAGGCTGCACAAGTGACTTGAGGCTTTTCCCTTTTGTGCTACTGGAATGTGCTCATAGGGTGTCCCCCCACCCCCGAATGGTTGGGGCGATGGAAAGCACAAGGCAGGGTGACAATCCAGCTGCCACATCCCACTCTGGCAGATTACCTTCCTCTGATTTTGCTCTCTGGGGCAGCCCCTCCGTCTGCTGGCTGCCCTTTGGTTACCACTAAGATCTCAGGTAGAGCCTGCAGTTGAGGGAGGGTGTGTGCAGGGCTTGGGGATGAGGGGGAACATGCACTTCACATCCCTCCCACAAAACCATGGGAGCAACGCAGCTGCGTAGAGCAGAATTTTACTGGATAATGGGCAGGGTGGAGTCCAGCATGCCAAAGAACAGGGAAAGCTGAATGGAGAATCCTATACCACACTGATCTTCCAACACAAAAGGGGCTGTCCTGGACCTTACTGTGCACACATTTTTTTTTTTTTTAATTCAGTTTTATTGAGATATATTCACATACCATACAATCATCCATGGTGTACAATCAAGTGTTCACAGTACTATCATATAGTTGTGCATTCACCACCCCAATCTATTTTTGAGCATTTTCCTTACACCAGAAAGAATAAAAAATAAAAGTAAAAAAGAACACCCAAATCATCTCCCCATCCCCCACACTATTTTTCATTTAGTTTTTGTCCCCATTTTTCTACTCATTCATCCATACACTGGATAAAGGGAGTGAAATCCATAAGGTTTCACGATCACACTGTCACCCCTTGTAAGCTACATAGTTATACAATCATCTTCAAGAATCAGGGTTACTGGGTTGTGATTTGATAGTTTCAGGTATTTGCTTCCAGCTATTCCAATATACCAAAACCTAAAAAGGGTTTTCTATATAGTGCATAAGAATGTCCACCAGAGTGACCTTTCGACTCCATATGGAATCTCTCAGCCACTGAAGCTTTATTTCATTTCATTTCGCTTCCCCCTTTAGGTCAAGAAGATGTTCTCAATTCCACGATGTTGGGTCCAGATTCATCCCTGGGAGTCATATCCTGCATTGCCAGGGAGATTTACACCCCTGGGAGTCAGGTACCGTGGTAGCGGAGAGGGCAGCGAGATCACTCACCAAGATGGCTTAGCTAGAGAGAGAGGGCCACATCTGAGCAACAAAGAGGCATTCAGCGGGAGGCTCTTAGGCACAATTATAAGCAGGCTTAGCCTCTCCTTTGTGCACACATTTTTATACATATGCACAAGTACCTGCTCATTGTTGTCAGATAAAGCCTTCCAGTTTATTTTCCTTAAAATAAAAATAATAAATACTCATGGTAAAGCAACTCAAGTTACAAGGAAAGGACTAAAATAAAAAGTCATCTAACCCCACAATACCTAGTCCTACTCCCCGAAAATGAGGGCAGGCTTCTGGAAATCCCCTTTACAGCCTATATAATGTTTTTAATACTGCTTCATTGAGATTTAATTGGTACCATGTCCTCCAAAAAGCTATTGAAGTCCTAACCCTCAGTACTTGCAAAGGTGACCTTATTTGTAAATAGGGTCTTTGCAGATGATTCAAGTTAAAATGAGGTTACGCTGGATTAGGGTGGGCTGTAAATCCAGTGACCACTCTCCTTATAAGAGCAGAGTGTTTCAGAGACAAAGACACACACACACACAGGGAGAAGACAGAGGCTGCAGTGACACATTTGCCCACCAAGGATCCCCAGCCACCACCAGAAGACAGGAAGAGGCAAGGCAGGGTGCTTTCTTAGAGGTTTTGGAGGAAGCTTGATTCAGACTTTCAGCCTCCAGAACTGTGAGAGAATAAACTTCTGTTGTTTTCAGCCACGGAGGTTGTGGTACTTTCATAGCCTACATTTAAAATGTACAATTCAACAGTGTTTCATATATTCATAGAATTGTGCAACCATCACCACAGTCAACATTAGAAGATCTTCATGACCCTCAAAAGAAACCCACACCCATTAGTAATCTCCCTCATTTCCTCCAGTGCCCCCCCCCACTCCCCAGCCCTAGGCAACCACTAATCCACCTTCTGTCTCTGAAGTTTCCCTTATTTTGGACATTTCTTATAAATGGCATCATACTATACAACAATTTTACAACATGGGATTATAACTTACCATTTGGAGTCTTGCTTTTTTCTTTCATACAATACCTTACTATCTTATCATGCAAGCTCATACAGATAAACCTCATTTTTTAAAAATGCATGCAGATATGCTCATTCCCTATGGATGGGTGATCAGATTCTTCCCAGCTTCTTGCCTTCACAAACAATGCTGTAATCACCATCTTTGAAATGGACCTTGGTAAGCTTTGGCAAGTACAATATAGGGGCCATCCCCCCAGTGCAATAGCTGACGAAGCATCGTGAATTGTACTGATTACTTCTGAGTCGCCCTCCAGAAATATCCCCTTATTTTACTCTCACCAAGAATCTGGGACACACTCCCAAACAGCGGGAAGGAATGAAAATGAAAAGATTAAGACAAAAAATGTTACAAACTCTTAAGTTATCTAAACATAGATAAATTCAGTGTAGATAAGGATTTGCAGTGCAAAGCCCTGTAAGTTCTCTCTGGGGTTTGAGATCATCTACAGCAAATCCTGCAGAGGGGTGGAGAGGGAGGGGAAGAGGGGTTGAGAGAACTCACAGAGGAAAAGTAAAGGAGGCACATTAGTGAGCCTTTGGATGCTGGGTGTTTGGAGGATTCAATTGTCTCCTTCAGACGTGTCCTCCTCAGTTGAGTGTTTGGGAAGTTTACGGGAATGCCTCATCTTTAACAGCAGACCCTGGGGTCAGAGTTCATCCTCTTGGTTCTTCCTGATTGGGGCCATGTGCCCATCTTCCACGGAGGGTGGACACATTCACTCCTGCACGAGAGTGCCGCCCCTCTGCAGCCCGTGTGTGCACACACATGCCAGCCCTCTCCAACACATACAAGAGTGCTCCTCTCCAACACACACACACACGCACAAGTGTCCTCTCTCCAACACACAAAAAAGTGCCCCTCTCCATTACACACACACACCTGCAACCCCTCTCCAACACACACAAAGTGGCCCGACTCCAACACACACACATGCATAAGTGCTCCCTCTCCAACACACACGCATGCACATACATGTGTCACTCCTCTCCAACACATGTGAGTGCCCCCTCTCTCTCATACACACATACAACTTCCCCCTCTCCAACACACACACAAGTGTCCCCTCTCCAACACACACATAAATGAGTGCCCCTCTCTAACACACACACACAAGTGCCCCCTCTTCAACACACACACACACAAGTATCCCTCTCCAATAGACACACACCCACCACCTCTAACACATACACAAATGTCCCCTCTCCAACACACACACACACACGTATAAGTGCTCCCTCTCCAACACACATATATGCTCATACATACGTGTCACTCATCTCCAACACACAAGTGCCCCCTCTCTAACACCCACACACAAGTGCCCTCTCTCCAACACACACATAAATGAGTGCCCCTCTCTCACACACACAAGTGCCCCTCTCCAATACACATTCACACACCCACCACCTCTAACACACACACGAGTGCCCCCCCTTTCCAACACACAAACACACAGGTGCCCCCTGTCCTCCCCACTCTCCAGCACACAATTCATGCTTCTGAATATTAGAAGTGTCCTTCAAAAACATCTTCCTGGAGGTGAAAAGAACAATTCCTGGAATTTCTGATGCTCCCTGGCTGACAGTGCAGAGAAGAGAAGGCACTTATTGAGGGCACAATGATTGAGACAAGGTAATTTAATAGTCATGGAAGTCACAATAAAAGTAATGAGATTTAGCTTCAGTTGACATTTCTAAAAACAAACGAATACTCTACGTTAAGGAGTTCTGGCAGTGAGTCAAAGCCTTCATTCAGGTCGAGACAAGGTTATTACACAAAAAGCAAAGTTTCAGTGTGCAAATCCAGACCCACATCAATGTTTCAAAGCTATTTCTCTCAAGTACTGTATCAGGTAAGCAGCAGAGAGGAAAGGGCTTCTGGATTTTGCAACGCGTCCTCAGGCCGTCATGGCACAGCCTGGGCCCCAGCCTTGTCCAGTGTTCCTTTTGACCACAGCAGTCATGAAAGGCAGAGAAAAGCTGCCCTCCTTCATTCATTTCTTCAGCAAGCACTTGCTGAGCCTACCCATGTGTCAGGCTCTAAGATACAGCAGAGAGCCAGACGAGTCCCTGCCTTCAAGGAGACTAAATATTTTCAGGAAGACTCACAATAAACAGGCAAATGAGTTCAAAACATGGTCTTACCAGATAAATAAAACTGGCTGATGTCTATTGAAGAGTGGCTTTAGGAGGGGTCTCTGAGGAGGTGACACTTTGTTGACACCTCCTTAGCGAGGATGGACTAAATGGGAAAATATCTGGTGACAGAATCGACCAGAGCGCACGGCTTAGGGAACTTAAAAAGAGGGTGGGACCCCAGACTCTCAGGATAGATCACAGACAGCTTTTCCAGCCAGCATCAAGGGGTATGGGTTTCATTCTTGATGTACCAGGAAGTCATTGGAGAATTTTAATGAGCAAGGAGACCTGGTTTATTTAATGTAGGAACAAACTAAGGATATGCACTATGACATGGGTAAATCACACAGGCACCCCACTGAGAGAAAGAAGCCCAGCTTCACTGCAGAGCTTATGATTCTAAAACAGGCAAAACTAATGTATGGTGGAAAAAAATCATCAGAACGGGGGCTGGCCTGGAGACAGGGATGGGAGGATGGGGACAAGGAGTGACAAATGGGGAAGGGGCATGGGGAAACTTTGAGGTGGTGGAAATGTCCTATATCTTGATGGGGTTTTGGTTGTACGGGTGGATGAATTTGTCAGAAACTCATGGAATGGTTCGCTAATTGTGCATTTTTTTTTGCAAGTAAATTTTACCCAAAAAAGGACCAGAAACAAATATTAAGCTCTCGTTGACAGACATTGTCCACACCACACACTATGTATTATGCATGTGAGAAAGGGTCTCTGAAAACCAAAAATACATGACCCTGTCCTCAAGAAGCTCAAAATCTCGTGACAGTGGTGGAAAGGGGCTGCACGTTTACTCAAATCATAACTGCCTACTATAGCCTGAAGCAGAGCTGAGAATAAGCACAGAGCGGACGGGCAGGCTGCTAAAGTATTCAAGGGTGATGTCTACAAATTGCTTTTAAATGCATCCAAAAATAAGATGGCTCAATGGACAGACTGAGAGCTGGATAGAAAGGCAGACAAGCGATAAAGCTAATCCAGTAAAACGTGAATGGTAGATTCTGGGTGGCACTTATATGAATGTTCACTGTTCAATTCTTTCAACTTTTCAGCACATTTGAAAATTTTTCATAATTAAATGTTGTGACAAACATAAATGAAAGCTCTTCAAGGGCAGGAATTAGGGCTATTTTGTGTAATCTTGAATCCCAAACACCCTCAATAAGTAGTTGTTGGATAAATAAATATCCTTACCCATGTGCGGTGAATATGTGTACACAATCTGAGTAAGTAATCTTCACTTAGTGTAAACATCTTTACAAAAATATTACAGTTATACAAATATTATCTGTTGTCTAAAATGTTATACTGCCCCTCCCCCAGATTTAACCCATTTTCCATCTCATCCTTCTGGTACTTTCAATCTCTCTGTTCTTGTAGGATGGAAAGCTCTGAAAGGCTCTGATTCCAGGCAGAGCTCCAGCTGCTTGGAGGTGCCCTCATCTCCACAGCGGGTTAATTTTGTTGACTCCAAGAGGCAGAGACAGCGATGGAACAAAGCTAGCCCTGTGAGCTTGGGCAAGTACCTTGGGCTTCTGATTCTGTAACATGTTCTTCTGCACTTCCCGGGATCCCCCAGACAATGCCCCCACTCAGATGCCCCTACACCCCCTACCCCTGCCCCGGGAACCTCTCGAGGGTCCTACGGCTGCAGTGCCTTTTGTACTGATAATCCATAAACTCATTCACATGTGTGAATTCAGATGGACAAACATTTACCTGAATGCACGCCGCATCCCAGGCTCTTGAGAAGGGGTCTTTGAAAATCAAAAAAAAGCTGTGTACATTTACTCAAATCATGGCTGCCTGCCATAACCTGTGATAAGAGCTGAAACAGAGCTAAGAATGCAGATTAATTCTGACAGAGGGCCTGGGAAAGGTGTCCTGGGATTCCAGGAGCCAGAGGCTGGGAAGGAAGAAGGGAAGGAGGGAGGTGCATTTATAGCCTGTGAGTCTGAACTTCTCGGCTACTCAGCTCTTCCAAGGTGGCACCCCGCTCTGACCTAACAGTGTGTTGACTCTGTTGGGGAAAGATTGCACTTTGGGTTAGGGTTTTAAAAGTGGAAGTCTTTTAACTACACTGTTCCTGCTAGCCAGGCTGCAGGGAGCTAAGGTTTTGGAAAAGTAAATGCATTTCTTTGATTTCAAATTGCAAATATGTATCAAATAATATATTACATATATTATAGACACAATATACAAAAACATAGCATGCATATACTATATACTTAAAATGTATATTGTATAGTATATACAAATAATGCATATTTACATTTTTTCAAATCATTTTAAAGTTTGAGGCCATATGGTTTTCAAAAGCATACAGATATAAATCATAGTACCTTTTTATTTTACTCCCATAAGCCTAGATCTGATTTGAAAGCCTGGGCACAGAGACAAAAAAGGTTTTTAATTGTTTAATGCCTGGCATTTTATTTTTCTCCAACACTTTTATTATGGAAAAATTTCAAACACATGTGCAAGGGAAACAAATAGCACAGTCTCCCCCATACCCACACCTAGATCCCAATAATTGCTGACGTTTTGCCACATTGACCTTATCCAGATCTCTGTGCACGCATCTGTGAGTATATTGTTTTTGCTGAGCCATTTGAAAATAAGTTTCAGATATCAGGACAGCCTTAAATACTTCAGCAGGCATCTCCTAAAAATAAAGCCATTGTCCTGTATAAAACTTATACTTTCACACCTAATAAAATTAACAATAATTCTATAGTATCATTCAATATCCCATCCAAAATGAAATTTCCTCCAAAATGTCTTTCAGGGCTAGTTTGCAGAGCCAGAAATCAATCAGCATTCTTGAATATTGTTAAGCATGCTACATCTTTCTAGCTGTTTTTATGCTAGAATAGTTCTGCCCCAGTTTTTCTCAGTGCATTGATTTTTTGAAGAGACCAGGCCAATTGACCTATAGAAAGTCCCACTTTCTGGGGTTGTCCAGTTGTCTCTCCTTGGTGCCATTTAACTTGTTGCTCTATCCCTTCTACTTCTTGCAAGCTGGAAATGAAGTCTAGAGGCTTGATGATCTGAATCAAACATTTTGGGCAAGAACCTTCATAGATGATGTTGGGTGCTTTATTTTGCATCACCTAACATCAAGCTGATCTAGGATTAACGATGCTAAGTCTGACCCCCAGTTAAATCTGACAGCCAGATTTGCCCATTGATAATAGAAAATGATTTTCCTTTTCCAGTTAGCCCCATGTGATTAACCAGTTCTCCTACATATTTTTACCTAAGTATTTAGCATCCATTGATGTGCTCTGTCTGCCTCAATGCTCTCATCCAGCGTTGCACAATGGGGTTTTCTAATTTGCACATTCCTTCTGTTTTTGAGCTGGCATTCTTCTGTAAAGAAGAGCTTTTTCTGGTTAACCAGAGATGCAGAAACTTAGCAAGGGATGATTCCTTCAAGAAAAGTTCACAGAAGATGGTCTCCATGGGCTTTGTGGGGACAAAGAGTGTGGCACCTTGTCCATTGGCTGAGCTTTAAGGCCCAGGGAAAGAGGGATCGAAGGGACTGGAGCACCAGGTCAATGAGAGCACAAGGTAGCTCTGCACTGGGAAGCTTTAGAGAAAGGAAGCAATGTCCAAAGAAGAGCTTCAGGAATGCCTCGATGATGCCTCATTTCAGTTCTCTGCATCTCCCTTGTGGAAACCTGCAGTGAAGAGACACAACCTTTCTTGGGGCTTGTGGAGTGTGCTTCCTGAGGTTGGTTTAGGAGGCATCACCAGGACTCAAGGCTACCCTACTAGATCCAGGTTGTAGACTATCCTCAGTGAAAGAAGAAAAAGTGTGGCCCAAAAAACTTCAGCCAGTAACACAGTTGTAAACTTCACATGGTACAGAGCAACTAAATGAACAGATCAGATGATGAACCAAGAGAGCGTTTTAGTAACACAGATGCACAGGCTGATTTTTTTTGTTGTTTTTTTTTTTAACTTTGGCTGTGGCAAATGGCCAAAGATGCATGTCCACTCCTTTCCTTTTCTTGACTTGACGCTGTGGACATTAAACGAATGCAGACACATTCGGTCCCATTGACTATTTGGGACAGGAATGGCTTCTCAGATCCTGTGCACAAGAAACCTGTGCAAGGTCAGTAGGCTACAAGGCAGAGCTGGTTTGGGACGTCCACAGGAGCACAGGAAAACCGGGTTTAGCGAAAAAAAAACGGGGAAGATCCCCATCCAAGTCCCACCACTCACCTGGCAGACGCCAATTTGGGTCCCCCAAGGTCAGTCCGAGCTCTGCGGTCTGCCTGGGCAGTGGTCCCCAGCATTCTTCTCGAGGGCTTGCGTTTCCCAAGGAGAAACAAGAGAGCAGGACAGGAACTTCTGCTCACGTCTTAACATGCCAGGTGCCTATCACACCTCAAATCAGTATTTGCTCCCTGCCTTAAAGGAAGGATGTGCTCGGCTGGTCCTCCTGCTGCAAGATGCAAATTAGGGACAGGAAACGTGAGATTCTCCCCCAAAGTCCAGGCTGTAAGACCACCCCCTCCGGGGACCCCCACAGGGGTCCTTCCCTCCAGGAATGTGCAGTCTTGCTTTGGAAGGCAAACTTTCTGGTTCCTTCTTTCTTTTCCTTCCCTTTCTCCTACTTCTCTCCTCTCTCCCTTTCCTCTTCCTTTCTCTTTCTCTTTTTTTCCAGCGCCCACCCCCCAAAATCTTCTATGGTTTCTGTGTTCACTCAAGCAATACCTTTGCTTTCCATTTCGAACGGGGAAAATTGTGGTAATCCCCTGACCGGGGATTTTTTTTTTTTTTTTTTTCTTTTAAAGTGCTTTGCATCTTATCTAGTCACGCAGAAGGGGCAATCCCCTGTCCTGGGCAGAGGGCCTCAGGTGACATCCGTTTGCTGCTGGTCTGAGTCGTGCCTTCCGCGAGGCCCAAAGGGTGGGGTGCCCGTGAAGGAACGGGGTGCTGGAACAATCCTCCAGGCGGGAGTGCGGGCCTCTGCGTGCGGGAGGGTGGGACGGAGGAGAGGAACGCGGCGAACTGAGGAAGGCAGAGGAGACAGAGGGATGGAGACGTCTAAATGAAAGTGCTCCCAGGGGACAGATGCTGCTCTAAAAGTGAATTTCAATCGAAAATGATGTTGTTGATGGAAATAATAATAACAATAATAATCGACCAAAATCTTCGTGGCGTGGCCCGGCCCGGCCTCTCCCCGCTGGCGCCTGGGCCAGGCTCCACCCGCGTCTTCTCCCCGGGACCCCGTGCGGCACTGGCCCACCGCTGGGTCTTCGGGCGTCCAAGGACTGCACCCTGGAGGCTGGCCCGGTGGGCGCAGGATGGGAGACCCACCCTGAGAAGAGGAAGACGAGGAAGAGGAGGAGGAGATGCTCGCCAGAGCGCAGACCCGGGAGCTGGTGAGAAGGGGCAAGGACTCCCAAGGGACCTGCGACAGGAGCTAGGGACAGTGACGGGGTGGGGGCGCGGCTGCGTGACGCGGAGTTCGTCTGGGCCCGGCGAGGGGCAGCCTGCGGACCTGGGCGCGTGGGAGCAGGGACAGGAACGGAGGCGGATGGCCGGAGGTGGGGGCCGGAGCGGGACCCGCGGGGGCGGAGGGGCAGGCGGGGCGCGTGGGGGCGGGACCCGGGGGCGGGGCGGAGGCCGCTGCAGGCCCCGCCCCGGCGGGCTACTGGAAAAGTTTGCGCTCCGGCTCGCTGGGGCAGTGGCCGAGCGAGCCTGTTCCCGGGACGCGCGACGGGCATCCAGTGCCGAGCGCGGTGGCTGGAGCTGTGCGGCTGGCGAGTCTGAGCGAGAACCCAGAACCTCTCGAGCCCCAAGGCTGCCAGGTCTCCCCAGCTCAGCTCGCACCTGAACGGAGGAAGGGGCGTCCCGGGCGCCGTCGTGGGCCCCCCACCAGGATGATGGTGGCCAAAGCGCTCTTTCCAGATAGAGGTGAGCAGGCCGGGGTGGGGGAGGGGGAGGGCTGGACAGAATGGGTCGGGATGGGGGCACACTGGGTCCGCTTTTCTGACAAAATTCCAACGCTCTGGGGTGCAACAGCAACCCGCCGGGGTTGAGCGCGCTGCGGCTGCCAGAGCGCACCACATCAGCAAAGACCCCCTCCCCCATCCCACCGCATTCCAGGGACCCAGCCACGACATGGGAATGATCCCTTTTAATTACATCTAGGGCATTTTTAAAGTCAGATAGGTTTTGGTGACCTGAATGAAAGAGAGGTGGCTCTTTCATGGAGAAGTTCCATCCGACGTTTTCCTTGAATAATTAAAAAGTTAGCAACCGTCCCAGGAGGAGGGCCTGGAGACTTTAGAAGATGGGGGGTGGGTCGCAGTTGTGGTCGTTCGCCTGGAAGATCATTCCTTTTAATTATATTCGCCACAGAATTCCACTTTTCCTTCTATTTTTCAAACAAGGCAATTAAGACTGTCAGAATCAGGCTGGAAGATAAAGTCTCTGAATCCAATAATGAGCTTCCCCGGGAAAATCAGTCGATTTCGAGTTCACAACTGAGACAAAGCTGAGAGAAGGGGCAGGGTTAGTCCTTCTCTGGCCTGATGCAGATCACTTGTGCCACAGCGCAGCCTCCAAATGGTTTCTATTTTTCTCCTTTCCTTGCCTGCTTGCTAGCACCGGACCCTCCCAATGGCATATTTATTTGTGGTGTTTTTACATTTAAATGTAAGTGAGGGGCTTGGCATTGGACTTTTAAAAAGAAAGCAATTTGGTTTGAACGTTAAGAAAAAGAAAGGGTAACATCATGAGCACAAGCTGAGTGATTATTTTAAAAACAGAAGGTCCACTCTATACATAGTGCCCGCCACTGACTGGAACTCAGCCCCTCCAGAGTTACAGGTCTTTCTAAAGTCTGGGCATTGAACAGTGCAAAGGGGTAAATAATCACATGTTCATAGTGCATCTTTTCACTATTCTTTTCTTCATAGATGAACATTTTACAGGCATAGTTAAGAAAAATGTAATTCCTAGAAAGCATGAAGGCAGGATTATGTTCTGTGGGTGTATGGCTATCACAGACGGCTGTGCTCCCGGCTGGTGGTGGTGGTGGTAGTGATGGTGCATGTCTGTTTGCATCTGTGTCTGTGTGTGTCTGTGTGTGTTGTACTCAGAGAGCCAAGGAAGTGTCCAGAGCTGTTAAAATTACTTCCATAATTGATGCAAATCACCGGGCTAAGGATGAATCATTAGGGTAGCACAGAAGAATCATTAGGTTTTCTTAGTTAGCATGTGTTCACGTTGGGCCAACTGGTCACTCCCATCCCCTGACACCAGAGATCTAAAAGGTTAAGTCAGCCCTAAAGAGCCTCTCACCCAAGATAGAGACAAAATTATTTTTCAACCCACTTTCATTCTCTGAAAAATGCCCGTTTCTTCTTTACACTTTTGAGTTTCTTTAAGTGCATGACTGTGCTAATTTTCTACCATAGAAGACTCCATGATTCCCATTTCCTGCAGAAGTTACTTTAGTTCTGGGCCTAATGGCCTTACTTTTCAAGACTCAGGGCAATGATTTTCCTCTTTCTGGAAATTATGACATTAATTTGATTCCATGGTATCTCTTCCATTTCCTAAAAATGCCTCAGTATCTACAGGTTATGTATATTTATTTTATTACAGAAAAATTGAGAATTTGAGCATGCCATCATCTTGAAAGTTTTAGAGTTGCCCTATTGTAGAACCCTCTTTTTTGTATTGCACTGGGACTTTGGTCGTGACCAGGTGCAGACAAGGTTGGTGAGCCACCCTTAGGCAATCCACTTACGTTAGCCAGATCCACGAGACTGTGAGTGATGGGGGCCCTTCTATAACTTCACATTTGGCTTCATAATTCCTTCCTTATTAATTTTGTAGCCATTCCTTTGCTGTACATTTCCTGTCGAATTAATTAATGGCCTTTGGGGATCTTCCAGAAGCATTTGGAGATAACATGATGTTTGAAAAGAAAGGATATACCGAGTGGAATCATATCTAGTTTCAGTTAATCACGCATTTCAGTTATGGTTGTTGTCACAGCTCCGGATCATAAAGTCGGCATGTTTATTTGATTTCTAGTTTTGAGGAATTGGAGCTGTGTCTTCAAGAGACAAGGCAATGGGCCAGTTAAATTTGTGGAAAAAAAAAAAAAGTTCAGTAGAGGATGTGGTATCCAAAGAGAGGATTTTTTTCGCTTTTCAGCAAGTGAACCCAGTGTCAGATCAGCACGGTTGGGGGCCGGAGTGAGATTCTTTAGTGAGATTCCTGAGGCAACCCTCCATGACTGAAGATGTCACTCTGTTCCCCTGGCCTCAAACTTTTCCAAATATTTCTGTCAAAGCCCCAAGATTAGCATTCCAACTGTGTGCTACAGAGTAGCTAGAAAGTGATTCAGTTCTAAAAGAATGCTGGCAAAGTTCTTGCCATCTTGTCAACAAGTAGAAAGGTTGTAGCCATCCTAAAAGCTTATCTCCACTGTGGAATCGGAATGACACTAGCCTCCTTCAAGCCCTGTGACTAGAGACAAAACATTCTTCATCCTACTCCCAGCCTCATTTCCTCCCGTCTGCATTCAGAGGGCAGATGCCCCCATGGGGACTTCAAATGATACATATAACACATGCAAGATGCAGCTCTTGGCACGTACCTGGTGCCATTGAATAAGACAGCTGCTTTTGAGAAGATGGAAGAGAGCACCCAATTAGACCTGCTTAGGCAGGTGCCTCTTGTTTGCATATCCTTTAGATGCCTTGCAGAGCTCATTTGCAGGTGCTTCCATTCATCCTGTTGAAATCTAAATAGGAATTCAATTCTGTGCCCTTGCTAAGAACAAGCAGAGTAGAAACAGTTGGAAAAGCTTGGCTGCAAAGCAAGGGATGTCATAGAAGCCCTCTGGTATCAAGGACACTTGCTTGCCTTCCAGTTGACCAGCTTGGAAGCCCAGGAGAAAATTCCCTAAGGCAGATGCTCGGGGTCATGTACCCAAGTGTCCTGTGACACAGAACTTGAGTATCTGGGGTTTCTCTAGACTGTTCCCAAATCCACATTAACATCTGAGTTGTTTGCCAAAGAGAATGACTTGTAGAAGAGCCATTAGGTAAAAGGAAGTCTGAGTCCAGGGGCTAATTTGCTTCCATGCTCTGATGAAGAAAAGGGGTGAGTTAGGTCAACCCCTTACCTGATTTATCTAAATTGGGTGTTATGTCCCTGAGGGCACTCCAGAAATGGGCTGAGATCAAAGTTTCAAACGTGCGAGACTCTTCTTGTGCAATATAAACATCTCATCTATCTTGAGAACACCTAAAAAATCAGGAGCAAGAGAAAGCATGCACTACAGTAAATGATTCTGCTGAAGTCGTAGAATTGCCAACTCATTATTTCCTTTATAAATTCTTTTGCATGAAAATCAAAAATAAACCTAGCTTTCCAAGAAAATTTACTCATTGGCAATTGCTTGGTGTTTTAACTCAGTTTAGATGATGAGCTATTTTATTTCACTATGAGAGCATACCTTTTAAAAATACAGCATCCTACATTTGATCAGAATTTTCTAACTACCTTATTGTGCTTTTTTTTTTTTTTTAATGCCATTAAAGACAGAGAGGAAGAGAGACCGGACTTGGAGGAGATATTTTCTTTAATTGTTTTTTCTTTTCCTTCTTTTTATAGCTTGTTTATTTTTCAAGTTGACATGCGTAGAGAAAGTGAATTGCTAGAGTTAAAAGCACATCTGGAATCCATCTGACCTCTCCCCTCCCAGGCTTGCTGCTCCCAGTGGGATGGAGGGAAAGGTAAGCTTCATTGACATTGACTTGGTTCTAACGTGGGTTCATAACAGTGCACTTTCTTCCAGAAGCCATCTCATTCCTTCCCAGCAAAAAGCAAAAGGGTTGGTGTTAAAATGTTTTGAGGTTGGGTTCGGTAATGCCAACTTAATGAGGATGCCATGAAAAACTCTTACATCACCTGGTCTTTACGGAATAGAACCAAGGAAAGTTCGAATGTGGGCATTAAATATGAAATAACTGAGGATGAAAACAATAAAACATTTAAGGCTATTACAGGGCAGGGGGTAAGACAGGGTCTTCCCTGTTTTTCAGGGCAGTGCTCCTTGTCAAGCGCTTGGAAGTGAGTGCTTTGTGCTAATGACCTTGCAAGTGAGAATCTGTTCAAGTTGGCAGCTCCCGGTTGGAATCCGCATTTGTTAGAAGACGGCTATTAACGCAAAAGAGCACCCTTAGCCTGGAGATTTTCATTAATCTTGGATCTTCTATGAGATGCTCCGGCTTTCTGAATACATACAGAACTAGTCAGCACATAGCCACATTTATCAGCACTGGGCTTTATTTGTAAACGTTCAGGTGGAAATAGAGCAGTGAACAAACTTTTAACAATGTAAAGGCAAACAGTCAGTGGCAGTTGCAGACATGTGTTTTAAAATAAAACAAATTATAAGTGTTATAATAGGCAAATCTTGCCCTCTATGAGCTGCCCCAACTCCTCACATACAGAGACATTTGCAGGATGTGGGGAGATGGGTCGCTTGGAACCCTTTGAAGGTTCCCCTCTTGATGCCCATTCTCAGGGAAAGTGGTCCAGCAAGTTCATATCACCAATGAAGCCCACCCACCCTATAAACCAACACCCCACTTGCAAATCAGGGTGGCCCCACAGAAATGCATGCAGGCACATGTTCACCAAAAATGTCCTCAACCCATCCTCATGTCCACAAACAGAAGTGTGGGTAGGTGGTGTTGTAGCCAATCTACATGCAGCCCTACATGCAACCCTCATGAGCATCCTGTTGAGAGAAAGCCACCAGATATGATTGCATGCCATTCACATAAAGGTCAGACACAGACTAAACCCATCTAGGGGATCAGGTGTCCAGAGAGTTGGTTACTCTTGGGGGTAGGCAGTGACCAGAAGAGGGCATTAAAGGGTCTCCTAGAGGCTGATCTTGTCCTGCAGCTTGATCTGGATGCCAGTCTCTTGAGGGTGTCCAGGTTTTTGGAGCATTACTGCACAGAGGACAGGCTGCACCCACCACCAGGTATCCTACATCTTCACAGTACCCCAGCACCTCTATGGTGAAGTGGCTGCTCCCAAAAGGGCTGATCCCTGGGGACCCCCACACCTGCCTTGAGCAGGGCTCGCCAATGGAGTGGGACATAGAGGGAGCAGCAGAGCTGTCTTCCACCAAACTCGAGGTCTGTGGCTGGCACCCCTCAAGAGTGGGGGACCAAACTGGCCTCCTGGCACGTGAGATACTTTTGGCTATGCCCAATGCTGCTTAGATGCAAACATAGTCCACAGAGAGCCCAGACGCCTTTCAGGGATGCAAGATGAAGAGTATTTCACAAAAGGAGTTCTGAAAAATAAGCTCTTTGATGATGGATACTTAATTAAGGAAAATGCTAGACCAAGCATTAATGGGAAAATTATGTTTGCCCTCAAAACTCCTGGCTTTGATGTGTCTCTGCCACATTTTATACCAACTTTATTGTGGTTAATTTATTGCCGCTTATTCATTTCAACTGTTTGCTTGTTTTCTCCTCTGCTCAATTTTGTAAAAGCTCTATGTATGCAGGGGCGAATAAAGGACATGGCGGCTATGGAATGGAACCATTGGTCATTCCACAGATTCTTCACTTCTGAGAGCAAATCCACATGCAGTCATTTAAAGGAACTTGTTTCCCCTATAGCCATGCTGTAAGGCAAAATCAAAGGTGGGAATAATATTCAAAAGGAATCATGACGTAGATCAGATGGTGGAATGGAGTTGCCATGGGGGTTGGGGAGAAGTACAGGAGACAGGTTTCTGATATTCTGTAATTCCAGGACTCCTGGTTTTCAGCTGATGCTCAAAGCCTCCTTCCCCAGCTCAGGTTGGAATCCAGGAACAATTCCAAATTCCTTGTCCTTTCAGGTGATACTGGTATATTTTCAGAATTCACACTATCCCGGTGCTACCTCACCTGCTCACGTAATGGATCCTGGTTAACCACAGACTTTGCCATCATCAGTTCCTCAGGCAGAAACCCCCTGGGGACATTTTTAGAGAAACAAAGCACGGTGGTGTCATGGAACGAGAGGGGCAGAAGCAGGGAGAGTACGCCAGGCTGCCTTACCCGGTGCTGGAGCTCTTAACTTCTCTCTCGCTGGTGTGAACTCGGCCAGCCAGAGCCTCAGCTGTTTCCTCTGTTCCTTAAGTGTGATGACACCCTCCCTAGCACATCCTGCTGTTGAGGAAATAGACGCTGTCACAGAACTGTCCCTATTTATTTGTTTATAGCTTCTCAGGTGGAGCGGTGCATGTGTTTCTTTTTTTCTTGCCATTTTTTTCTGTGCCACTTCTCCTGAACAAGCAAATACTAATGGTGTATTTCACCCAGCTGCCCAAAGTGTGAAAGAGCAGGATGCTCTTCATTTGGCTGGTGTCACATGGGTGCTGGTATCAGAAGGGATGGTAAAAATAACGGGCGGGGGGCAAAGTTCTCATTGTGTGTGGCATTGTGAGGTGGTGAGAGCTGTGATGTGGGCAGAAGCCACTGTGGGATGGAATTCCAGCCGAGTGTGGTGGTGGAGATGGCGATCCTTCAGTCACTGCTGACACATAAAGACATAAATAAATAGGCAAGCAGATACTAAATAGCACATGCATGTACTGAGCAACTGTTAATGTACAAAGTGCTGAGAGAGATGATGTCTCTGCCCCCAAGAGCTGCCAGCCTGATGGTGGAGGCAGGACACCAGATAACAGGGGACAAAGATCTGAGCTGTAGAGTCAGCGCCGTCACGGCTGGCTTTGGGAGATGGCACCAGTTCCTCAACCCCTCCTCCTTGATAATAATAATAATGCAAACCTCACAGTGTTGCTGCAAGTGTTAAATAAGACACTCCAGGTAAATTGTCCCCTGTGTTAATTGGCATGTATAAGTGCTCAGGAAGTATCGGCTGCTGTTATTATTTCTATTCTTAGAAAGTCAGCTTGCAATTTGTTTTTTAATAAGTTCTGTGCAGCTTCAGAGAAAAGTCACCAGTGGCTATGCTGATTCCAGAAAAGTTACCAAGCAGGTGGAATTTGATGTGGAGCTTTGAGGCTGGACAAGATATAAATAAAAATTAGGAGGGGCAGGAGTTGACAGGAGAAGGTGAGAAGGTAGCCCACCTGATGGGTGTTTGCACACGAAACCCCTCGGCCGCCTTCTGGCGTCTCAGGCAATTGGGAGAAGGGTCGTCTTCCTTGTGGGGTCTCAGCCACGGGAGGTGAAGAGGTGCCTCCTGGCTTAGAAGAGCAGCAGTCAGGGGAGGCAGGCCCCAGGGCCCTACACTGCCTGGTGTGGGGTCACCCAGGCAAGGGGGAGACTCACAGCATTCCTTTATCATCAGCCCAGCCTCGAAACTTGCTTATTTTTCCTTTTTAATTGTCTGAGAGGGTGTTGGCTAAAGTATAAAGCTTGCTCCCGGCACTTGGCCTTGATCCTAACTTAGGCCTTCCAAGTCCTCTGCAGCCATGGGCAGCACTCACCTAGGGGCCAGGGAGGGTCTGGAGGGCAGGTCCAGGAGGAGGGACAGCCTCAGCTCAGACCTTGGAGCTCACATGGTAGTTTCTGTACAACTGACACACCGAAGTTCCACGACACTGGAAGAAATCTCTGCAAAGAAATAGGGCCATTTCTTCCACGTGTCAGAAAATCCAAGGCCCCTGAACTGATCGAAGGGGAGGGGAGAGCTTAGACCACGTCTGTGGGGCCTTGGCCCCAGCCCCAGCCGCCCAGGAGGGGCAGGAGAGCTCTTACCCTGCAGCATCACACGGGTGGGAAACGCGCTTGGAGTCTTCTCTGCATCTCACACTTGCAGACCAGCTGCCAGCACTGAGCTCCCGTCCTCAGGAGGCCCTCAGGGGGCCTGGCCCTATACTTGGGAATGAACTTGGTGAGTGGACAAGTCCTCTGAATTCTATCGTGCCTCAAAATGTTGAGCCTCATTGCATTAGAGACTGGTCTATTTGTCTTTGAACCAAATTTAGGGTTGTTCCGGTTTGCTAATGCTGCTGTTATGCAAAACCCCAGAAATGGATTGACTTTTATAAAAGGGGTTTATGTGGCCACAAAGTCACAGTCCTAAGGCCATAAAGTGTCCAAGGTAAGGCATCAACAATAGGGTACCTTCACTGGAGAAAGGCCAGTGGCATCCGGAAAACCTGTTAGCTGGGAAGGCATGTGGCTAGTGTCTGCTTGCTCCCAGGTTGTGTTTCACAATAGCATTCTCCAAATGTCGCTCTTGGGACATTTTTCTCTCTTAGCTGCAGCTCTTCCAAAATGTCACCCTCATTTGCTCTGAGTTCCTTCTGTTTGTCAGCTCTTTTATGTGGTTCCAGTGATTTAATTCAGACCCACCTTGAATGGATGGGGTAATACCTCCATGGAAATTATCCAGTCAAAGGTCTTGCCCACAGTTGATTGAGTCACATCTCCATGGAAACATTCATTCAGTAGGCTCCAACCTAATCAGCACTAATATGTCTGCCCCCACAAGATTGCATCAAAGAACATGGAGTTTTGGGGGACATAATACATCCAAACCAGCACAAGGGTTGTGGAGAGTAAAAAGTCTTTATCTAATATACAGAGTAGGCTGTTTGAAATGAACCTCACTTGTTCTTTTTATTTAAATCCAGTTTTATTAAGATATATTCATATACCATACAGTCATCCACAATGTACAATCACTTGTTCACAATACCATCATAGTTGTGCATTCATCACCACAATCAATTTCTAAACATTTTCACTGCTCCAAAAAAGAGATAAAAATAAGAACAAAAATTAAAGTGTAAAAGAACACCCAAAACATTCCATACCCCCCATCCCACCCTATTTTTCATTTAATTTTTGTCCCCATTTTTCTACTTATCTGTCCATACAATGGATAAAGGGAGTGTGAGCCACAAGATTTTCACAATCACATAGTCATACCATACAAGCTGCATAGTTATACACTCGTCTTCAAGAATCAAGGCTACTGGGTTGCAGTTCGACAGTCTTCAGGTATTTCATTCTAGCTATTCCAATACACTAAAAACTAAAAAGGGCCTATCTATATACTGCATAAGAATGCCCTCCAGAGTGACTTCTCGACTCCATCTGAAATCTCTCAGCCACTGAAACTTTTTTTCTGTTTCATTTTGCTTCCCCCTTTTGGTCAAGATTTTCTCAATCCTATGATGCTGGGTCCAGGTTCATCTCCAGGAGTCCTGTCCCGCATTGCCAGATAGATTTACACCCCTGGGAGTCAGGTCCAACGTAGGGGGGAGGGCAGCCCTCACTTGTTCTTAATTGGATATTTAAATATTCAAATAAATTTAATTTAAAATAAACGAGTTCACTGAACACAATTTCTGCCTTGGTAATTGCATCTGCTTCAAAATCAACATCCCAGAAGACAGATCCATATTAGCCCAGTGGAGTGGGCTTTAGAGGATGCATTAAGTTTTCAGGTCAGGGGTGCGAAGGATTAAAATTCAGGCCATCTGGAATGTGGATCCTTGGTTCACTGCCTTCAGCATCTCACTAGCACTTCCAAATTTATTGATTCTTTCGACTCAGATGCATCGGCTTTTATGTGTTATACCTAATATTCAGGCATCTGAGTTTTCTTCATTTTAAAATTCATTTTTAAATAATTTCAAACTTACAGGGCAGTTGCAAAAATAATATAAAACCCACACAGAGACCTCCAACATACCCCCCACCCAGATATCCAGATCCACCAACTTTTAACATTTTGCCACAGTTGTCAGGCCTCTGAATTTTTTTTAAGGCAAACTGGAAGTCCGTTTGATTGCCACTGCTTCCCCTTTCTTCCTCTAACCTCAACAGGGATTGATTCCATGTTGAAAAGTTTCTGTTCTGTTCCTTGCCCAGTTTCAGACACAGCTGCCCACTTAGCTGTGTGGTCAGGCCCCAGGACAGACTTTGGGCCCATCAAAACCCGTTTTCTGGCTCCAGTGCCAGTACTGGGGCAGGCTGCTCCACGAGGTCATTCCAAAACTCTTTGGGATGGTCTCAAGAGTGGAGTTCTGGATTCCATACTCTATTTTTTGCCCTGAGAAAATCCTCAGTTTCTCTCTTGTCAACTAGGGATCATGGTTTACCAGGTCCTGTAGGGGTAGACGGAGGATTAATTGGTTAGCATTTCTAAGTGCTTTGAGATTTCCAGATAAAAGCTTTATTCGGGTCTGTCATATGATTAAATGATCATGCTGCTCAGATACTGGATTTCTCTACCCTGCAATGGCAGACACCAAATTATTTTTCATGGCCTCCCTCAATGACCTACACATCTGGAATGTATTTACAAACCACTGCATAGGCTTTCTATGACCAAATGCTTTAGCATTTCTATGCCTTTCTCCAGCTTCCTGGCTGTCATTGTTCTTTCGGTGGTGTTCAATTTACCCATGGGTGTCCCCTTCCCGTTTAACTTTTTTTGTTTGTTTGTTTGCAGGAGCCAGTTTTCCACATCCCTGCTGGAGTTTGATGTGCAAATCATGATTTCGGCCCAAGCCCAGTTCCTTGTCCTTCCTCGGAAAGAGTGCCTCGGAGGATGTCTCTAGAGCGCCCTCTAGTGGATTTTGTCGCTAACCGTCTGTGAATTCCGGGTGATGGCGACAGCCTTCGCCCCCCAAGATAAACCCTTCCAGGAGAACTACACCCTGCACAAACACTACAACTACGTGGGGAAGCTGGAGGGCAGGCTCAAGGACAATGCTGAGGGCAGCATGCTCACCACGGTGCTGTTTTTGATCATCTGCAGTTTCATCGTCTTGGAGAACCTGATGGTTTTGATCGCCATCTGGAAAAACAACAAATTTCACAACCGCATGTACTTCTTCATTGGCAACCTGGCGCTCTGCGACTTGCTGGCCGGCATAGCTTACAAGGTCAACATCTTGATGTCCGGCAAGAAAACCTTCAGCCTGTCTCCGACGGTCTGGTTTATAAGGGAAGGGAGCATGTTTGTGGCTCTCGGGGCCTCCACCTGCAGCTTACTGGCCATCGCTATCGAGAGACACCTGACGATGATCAAAATGAGGCCCTACGACGCCAACAAGAAGCACCGCGTCTTCCTGCTCATCGGGATGTGCTGGCTTATTGCGTTTTCCCTGGGCGCCTTACCCATTCTGGGCTGGAACTGCCTCCACAATCTCCCCGACTGCTCCACCATCTTGCCTCTTTATTCCAAGAAGTACATCGCATTTTGCGTCAGCATCTTCATCGCCGTCTTGGTGACCATTGTCATCCTCTATGCACGCATCTATTTTCTGGTGAAGTCCAGCAGCCGCAACGTGGCCAAGCACAACAACTCGGAGAGGTCCATGGCCCTGCTGCGAACGGTGGTGATCGTCGTGAGTGTGTTCATCGCCTGCTGGTCCCCGCTCTTCATCCTCTTCCTCATTGACGTGGCCTGCGAGGTAAAGGAATGTGCGGTCCTCTTCAAAGCCCAGTGGTTCATCGTGCTTGCAGTGCTCAACTCCGCCATGAACCCCATCATCTACACGCTGGCCAGCAAGGAGATGCGCCGTGCCTTCTTCCGCCTTGTCTGCAAGTGCCTGGTGAGGGGCAAGGGCACCCGTGCCTCGCCCATCCAGCCCGCTCTCGACCCCAGCAGAAGCAAATCGAGCAGCAGCAATAGCAGCCACTCCCCAAAGACCAAGGAAGACCTTCCCCAAATGCTCAGTTCCTCCTGCATAATAGACAAAAGCAAAACCTTGCAGAATGGCATCCTCTGCAAGTGAAAACACGGGCTTGAAGGAGCAGAGGGAGAATCCTCACATCCTCACATGCAATGACATTACAGGGGGATGTGGCAGCCAGCTCTGCATCCATGTTCTTCCCTGCATGCATCACTCCCACGTGAGGGCTTTGAGAGTGATGACTCGGGAGATCTGTTTTATTTGGTTGGATGGCCTTCCCAGTGTGGACGTCTCTTAAAGAGTGGAACCCAAGGAGTTGCCGACCCATTTCAGTGTAGACAATGCAATGTGCCTTGTCTGCATTGAGCTCTGGAGTTTTCTGACGGAATTAAGCTGCTGACATCATCTGCCACTTTAGGCTGAATCTCACCTGCCATTTATCATCCATGGAGAGGGAAGGTCCTGTGCCACCAACACACAATATATTTCTCAGTGTGTCTCTGGATGATGTCTTGATAACCCTACACTACATTTATTGTGCATAAAATGGATGCTTGTATGGTTGTACATTTCTATGATATGTAGTATTTGTGTTTCAGATGTTTGTCATATGGTACATACATGATGTTGCTGTACACCAAGCAATTATATAACAAGTTATACAAATAGGTTCTGACCAGACAAAGAGGCATAAGGGTATAGCTGTGAATTAAGGGATGTCTTGTTCCCAGGCTCCTCAGCTGACACGAACACCAGGGTTAAGCAAATTCTTAAGGTCCAGATTCCCCAAAGGGTGTGTCCAGCACTGGTCCCAGATGGGTGGATCTGGCTCAAAACCATCCTTCACTGGTAAAGTCCAGGTCAGAAAGATCCTGTATAGGACAGGTTCTCCTAAGTTGGGCCTGTAACGTCTCTTCAGTCATGGTTTTCTGGCATAGTTTTAAGCAGGTCCAAAAGCCAACATGCATGATCATTTGGGGGATTCTCCAAATCACAAAGATACAATCCAGTGTCTTCCAGGATCCTGAGCCACCACACTAATCAAGAACCCATAAGGGTGAAGCCAGGGTACTGACTGCTGACCTGTTTAACCTTTCCCAGCTGGAAATAGTGGTCTGTTTAATGTAATAAAAGATTTCTGTGAAATTAGGGGAGATTCTAAGACAGCACTTTGACCCAATGTGGTGACTGATGCTCTATTAGCAAAGCACCGAGTCAGTAATCCCCCATGTTGTCACAGCTGCATACATAGCTGAGGGCTGTAAGCAATTCAACAGCTTCCCAAAAGCTGACACTGATGGTGGCTATTAGTAAGAGCAGTTTAATTGTCAGGTTAGAAGATGTCACCTGGCAGTTTATGCAGTCCTTCAAAGAGATGTATTTTAACAATATGTACGTGATGCTGTCATTTTACTTTTCAACATAGATTGATCCTGTACCACTCTGTTGACCTTATATAGGGATTACTTAGAAGGTGTTTTTGTATATACCATCCCCAAGGATTCTACATGTAATACAAAATAGGTGAAAAGAAAAGCACACACTTTTGTAGAGCTCTCTCAAGTGCGTAGAGGATGTTTTGAGTTCTTTGTAAAACTAAAACAAGAAAAAAACACCTTCAAAAGGAGTCTCACTGGGGCAAAAATGTCTCACCGGAGCCCCTGGGAGTTTTGGTGTCAGAATTTTGCCTCAGTAAAGACTAAATAAAATAGAAGTCTTCATACATTAATAATTTTCAAAGAGAAACTGATTCCTGTTATCTGATGCAAGTTGTGTGTTTTAAGAAATATTTCTGTGGGTACTGGTTAATATCAGTGTACTGATCAAGGACTTTCCTAATTCTTGTTACAGGTGAGATAAAGCCTATTTTAAAAGAGATTATCATTGGTGACATTTTTAGTTGCTTTCTCTACGTCACCGGAAAGTAGTTTGCTCTCTTGCCAAATTGCATACTAGAAAAGCAAAGCAGTAAGGTCCTAGGATGAGAGAACAAAAAACCAAGTGCATTTGCAAGCCAAAGTGTTTGGTATTGTGTGTTCATTTGAGTAAAGAAATGATTTCAGAACTTGATAATGTATCATTTTGATATAAATGAGCTGCTCTGGGGACTTGGATCTCTCTTGAGCTAATATTAATAGTACTTTTCATCATAACCCCATCTCCCCCAGTATCTAAGCATATCAGCTTTCATCCATGGGCTTTTCTAGGGAGCCCCCATCCACCGTTCCCACTAGGAGGTATGGTTGTTCATGGTATGATGTAAAGTGTCTTCCAGATATCACAAGTCATCCAAATTAAAAATACACCAAAAGGTCAATGTGTTCATTTGATGTATGCAAAAAAATCAACTTTGATACCAATAGGTGCTGTCATAATTAGCTAGCCTGAGATAATTCAGAAGTTGAGTGTCTTAAAGTCAGAACCCTGAAGTTTGGCAACAGTTGATCATATACACCACAGAAAACATAAGCACTAAATCCCACTCCCATTTCAGTTAATAATCTTTACTATTTCCAATATATTTTTGTTTAAAAAAAAATCAGAAAAGCCTTCATAGAAACCTGTTCTTTAGGGTTCTTGTTGTGGGGTGGTTATCTCTAATGCCATCCCTGGTGGGCAGTTTGGCAGCCTTGCTTTTTTGTCACCTGGTACCAGTGTTATTCAGTATTTCAGGAACTAACCCATTTTTAGAGCCCCAAATAACCTTTTTCCCTCTAAAGTTCCCCATTATCATAGATGGTGTTTTACTGAAACTTTGGTGTACTGGGGATGCTGTTGACCCTGATTTTGAGAGGTCATGCTGTTGAGGAAGTTCAATTGGCTGATTTTTTGATAGAGAGAAAATTGTAAGAGTCACAGCAAAAAAAAGTGCAGCCAAAAGAGATGGGGCATTTGGTTCTGCTCCATTTGCCGTGACACCAGGACAGAACCTGTCAGAACCGATCCCTCTTCCCACACTTTCTTCTTTGTACATGTAAGCTTTTGCCTTTCCACCCTATGTTCTACATGAAGAAGAGACCAGAGTTCAGTGTAACACTTGTTAAAACCTGTGAAGGAATCTTCCCAGCACGAACTTTTTGGCCATCTGTCCACCTTTGATACTATCCAAGACCTCAGCATAAGCTGACTCACGTAATTTAACACAAATCCCCTCTAACAAGGACGCTTCTGCCAAGTTACCATTTTCACTCCACACCCTTGACAGATGGAGAAATGCTTCATCGTGACTGTTTTTTTTTAAGGAGTGTTCCTGGGGGACAACTTAGAATATCTACTTTCTCTGGAAAAGTTGCAACCCTCCAAACTTGGCCTCTCTTTTGCCAGCCCAGACAAGATCTCTCATTCAGATGAAAGAGACTTTACACAATATTCTTTATTGCCAACAGACTTACAGCTACAGTCAATTACACAATTAAACACTTTAGAAAACAATTGTTTCTCTCAACCCTTTGAGCCATGGTCATTATGCCTTTCATGGAAATGTAACAAGGTGTACTTCATAGAAAACTTATAATTAAATTATCAATTCCATGCTTTTAAGTTGTATCTACAAGTGCAAAACCTCAACACCCAAATGTTTTTAGTATCTAAGTCAAATATCCAAAGGTTTGCTACATAATCAGAAATGCACACACCATTATTCCAATAATAAAGGCACATTTTCCAATAACCAATTATAAGGAGAAGTGCAGCATTACTAAAGGTGTGTCATCTTCCACTCCTGGAATGCAGTGGAGACACCTGGGAATGCTATGCAGATCCCGCCACTTGACTATCCTTGAAGGGATCGGGATCAAAATTGGAAACCACATCCTTTCCTGAAGGAGGCAAATGGATTCCTTAAAGATGAGGAGGGAACTTAAGCCAATTCTCCTAGCCGGTTGTATTGTCAGATCTCTAAAACGGCCAAAGAACTTAGATTTTAATCATTTTTTATAGAACACAGATTAGAAAACTTAAAATCCATTTTGTTTTTCCGCTCCTCAGGATGTCCAAAAAGCCAGATCTGTTCCAATATCAAAGTAGAAAGTGGTGAAACGGTGACAAGCCAAGACTTAGAGACCTTTACAATAATTCTTTTTTGTTTCACAAAAATTAACGGGAAAAACTCTACAATATTTTCAAATAATAATCATTTATCAATATGCATAATTTACCATCCAAATGCTCTTTAAAAAATAATAAATATCTTATTATTACACATTAAATTTACATGGAGTCGTCTGCTAATCCTTGGATTTAAACACCAAATGTTTAATTCTGAATACAAAGAAACATTCATTTTAATTGTACAATATTTGTTCTGAAACAAATTATACTCAAAAGTCAAGTGAACAGAGAACATTTTACTTGCAACCAACACATAGTGGTTACTAAAAAAGGTAATTCAATGTTCAAAGGTGGATTTGCCCATTCCTTTCTGTTTTGTTATTGGCTGCTCGAGCTTGATGGTTAAAAACTGTGGATGTGGAAAAAAATAATAAAAATAACTTCCTAGATGAGCGTGAACAAGTTACTTCAAAAGCTAAGGACCACAGCGTTTACTTCCCACATGCATATTTTTCTACCTACAGCATTTCAAGGTGAAACAACAAAATGGAAACAAAGTTGTATGAGATTTTGCGTCAGGTGCTTTCTTCAACAAGTTTGGTTCTGACAGCCCATGGTAAGGAGCCCTGTGCATCTGGGGCCACAGGACTCAATTCGAGCATCTGTGAAAGTAAGAGGGAGGAAAGAAGTAGTGCAGGATGCAGCCTCTTCTCCCTCTAGCTTCCATCTCCTACTAATACTGCGTTCACAGTAGTGTCCGTGAGCTCCTCCATCTACCTCTTCTAACACTCAACATTTGCCACCTACTTTGCAAAGCCTTCACTGACTTCCCATGCCAAATTGGGAGCTTTGTTCTCCATGGTTCTTGGAATGGACACACCCCATTGAAACAATGAACGCACTCCAACACCCTTGTGTACGTTTTTATTTCCTGCTAGAGTATAAACTTGGGGAGGCAGAAACCGTGTGGGCTCGCTTCTCTGTCCCATACACCCAGCTCCATTCCAGCTACCTGTTGGTTGCTCAGTAAATACCTGTTGAGTGAATGAACTCATGCACAAGTGAGGTTCAAGAGGAAGCACGGTTGCAACGTCTGGGAGCAGGTAGAGAGAGGGGAGACAGCACTTTCCCCAAAGCACAATGTCCTGGGGACAACCTCCATCCACCATGTTTTCCCTTTTCTCTTCTTTCCAGTCTGCCTGGGGACAAGGTGTGCTCTTCATTTGATAAATGAGACAGGTGTCACGCTAGCAACGTGCTGCTGGATAAATAAAAGATTGCATCTGGACTTGTTTTGTGCCCCTTTCCCTTCTTTTTACCTTTTCTCCTACCTCCATCCTCTTGCCCTCTCCTTCCCTTTGTCTTTACCCTGTGCTTCTCTTCCCTCTTGTCCCTCTATAATTTCCCACTATGGGCTCCTGTATCTCATCTCCCAGGTCCTGTCATATCTGCAGATGCCAGGACTTGCTTGCTCTCCAAACTCTTGAGATCCATGTTCCACTTTCCAGTTGTCCTTGTTAATTTAAAAAAAAAAAAAAAAATTCCAATGAGAAGTCCCAAGATGCACACACCCTGGCAATCTACATATGTATACATATAGATAAAGTGATGCATGTCCATTTTAATAAATATGTATATGTATGTGTGCGTACACACACACAGACACATGCAATTGACATTCACAAGTCCCAGTATAAAGTTGAAATTTTTCTGGTGGCTATAAAATGTACCAGTTTTAAAACTGTGCATTTGTTGCTTGCAAACTTATAAATATGTATAAACCCCATTATAAATAAATTGCAGCTGGCAGATGGCATTTTATCTGCCAGCAATGGTCGCATAGAGTTATAAATGCTTATTAATCTTCCACTTTTAAGTTCACAGCATGGCCCCTGGGATATATGACATGAAGTGTGATGAAAACATCATAAATGAGAGGGGGCACAGCCATCAATAAGAGACAGGTAAGGGCTGGCAACTCACATATGTCAGTGGTTCTCCAAGTGTGGACTCCCAGCCAGCAGCACAAGCATCACCTCACAATTTATTTGAAATAAAAATCATCAGGTCCCACCCCCAGCTGTTGTGACTCAGGAGAACTAAAGTGGGTCCCTGGAGAACTGTGTTTAAACAATCCAGTCAGATGGTTCTGATGCATACCTTCTGCTCTAAGTTCATTTATTATAGACAACCTTCGTGTCTTTGCTTGAGGGCTTCCCCAACTCGGAAAGTGTGTCTGGGTGTGCATAGGGCAAGCCAGAATTCCAGGGTGCTACAGTCCCTGGAAGCAGCCTTCAATCCATGGTGGGCTTGAATGAAAAACCCAAGCTCTCTCACCCTCTGTTGGTTTCACCTTGAGGTGTGTTCAGCACTGCCTCCCGGAGTTCCCCAGTGGGATTAAGTTTCAGTTGTCCACGCCCATGATGATAATGCTGTCTTTATCAGCTTCCTTCCTTTCCCTACTCCTGAGATCATCACCCAAATAAAGGATGTACTCTCAAAGTCTTGTCTCAGGCTCTGCTTCTGAAGGAACCTAAACTAAGACAGAGGAACTAGAGACACTTCCTCTTCATCTGAATGACTCACGGTTTTATGCATTTTCAGATGGAGCATAAACCAAGGAGGGAGGGACTATTTGCCTTTTACCATAGGGACGGAGCTTCATGTGTCAGTCTCAAAGGACCTTAGTAAGTCCTGCACTCTCTGTTAGACTCAGTCAATGACCATCGCAGCCCTCCAGCCAGCAAGACGCTTGGCTTCAGTTTCCTGATCTGAAAACTGGGGACCCCTCCAACTGGATTATTCCATGAAGCTCCTTTCCTTTTTATCCTGTGTGTAGCAGTGACAGTGCTAGGTTTGCAACATGTTCCAGTAGTATATTTTTTTTCCAATTTTTAAAAGCTTCATTACAGGACCAGATTATTATTCTGAAACCCAATTCAAAGCTTTGACTGAGTCCTGCAATGACATACTTGCAATCTTTCCACAATCCCCTTTTTTCATTTCCAGGAGGGCTATCAACAACCCATTTATGTACTGAAAGGTACATGTTTGGAATACAAACCAATCATTCAGCCAGTGAGAGAGAACCCCTGTGTGCCTTACTGATTCATAGATTCTTCTCACTTTACACGTAATCACTCAACCCACCCAACACCCTCTCGCATTGGGGACTGTTGTACAGCCGGGCTGTGTGGGCAGCAAACCAAGGCTCAGAGACAGCCTGCAACTTGCTCAAGGTCCCTCTGCATGTGCTGGAGCTGAGGCTGAGCCAAGATGCCCACCTTCCCATCTGAACTGCCCGTGGGTGCCCTGTAAATCTGAGGCCTCTGCCTCCAAACCCCGCCAGGAGATCAGTGCATGGCCGACTTTCATACACATGGTGACAGCTGCAGGGGAAATAAGGGCCAGGACCTTAGTTTTAAAGCATTGCTTCTATAAAGAGCCCAGCCAAGCTTCCAATGCCACTGGAAAGGGGGCTCCCCCCTTCCCAGGGTCAGAGGACCATGTCTTTAGGACCCCAGGATGGGGCAGAATTGGTGCACAGATGTTGACGGCAGCTCTGCACACTTGGCCCTTTGGGTGGGGGGTGAGGGGGTGCCATGTAAAAGTGCTGCTCAGGCCCCTTGTCCTCCCCTCGGCCTGTCCTTCTTAAACTAGTCCTTTACTTTTTCACTTTCTTCCTTCATTCGAAATCTGCCACAAAACCTCCCCTCCTCCATGAGAGACCTCCAAGGATTCTGTGCAAACATGGGCCTTTGTCTATTTACTCTAACAGCTAAAAAGGTCTTAAACAAAATAGTTGCTCAAATGAATTACTGGTCAAAAAGCTGAGCAGACACCTAGTCATCTGGCCCCTCAAGTACAAAAAAAACAAAAGGGAGGGGGGTTGGAACTAGCTTAAGTGTTGGTTTTGAGAGTTGTCTGAACAGTAGTAGTTTTATCAGACTGCCCATCTGACTCCACCTGGGCCTCTCAGCGGCAGCCTTGAAAGTCAAGGGATCACAGCTCATTTAAACCAGGAAAGAGCAACCCCAGCGGAGGCCCAAGGAGCTTGGCAGGATGAAGACATAATTTTAAACACAAACATGGTAGGTGTGGGAAGAGAGGGACCATCTGGGATTGCTGGCTGCCGCCACTCATACCCTCTGCAGACGTGGAGGTCTGGGTTGCATGGTGGAAGGGCCTCCTGGGGGCAGAGCCCGCTAGCTCAGGGCAGCCCAGCACGCATGTGGCCACGGGACCCCTGGAAGTCATGGGCATGGGGGCTGCTCTGCCTTCCCTGCTCGGCAGCTCTGCTCCCACCCAGGCAGACGCGGAGTCCCAGACAACCATGGTGAAGGGGCACCCAGGCGGGGCAGGAAAGACATCTCATGGCACCTATCGCCAAATCCTGAGCTGCAAGCATAGGGGGACACAGCAGGAGCTCCAGAAATGCAGAGGCATTGGAAGAGCCCAACCCAGTTGTGTTGCGAGCTGACCCGGTGGCTGCCCGCAACTTGTGGCACCAACCCGAGCCTCAGTTTCCCCCTCTGTGAAGTGAGGACCACAGGACTTCCCCATCACACAGGCGCTTGGAAGGAGATATGAGGAAACTTGCATGAGCTACAACATGCCTTGCAAATGGAAGATTAGATAATCGCTGCCATCTGCTACATTTCAAATCAGCTTTCGTGGCTAAAAAGGAGTGCCAGTTTTTCATTGGCACACTTCCCTTGTAAGTAATCCTGTAATCTGAGTTTAAAAATACATAGTTTGAATTCATATTGAAAAGAAAAACTTTGACACTCCCCCCAATACTTCAAATTTTCTAAATTGATTCTCATGCAAAAAGTATTATTTATATTGCTTATCACCACCAAGATAAACACTGACTTTGGAGCAGAGTGTTAGTACAAGTGTAATTACCGGTTCTTTAGACCCCCAAGAGAAAAAGAGAGAAGACCGAATTTTAAGGTGTTTGTGGTTCTTAACTTTAATTTGCTAGTTTGCTATTCCCTCCTATGCATTAGCCTCTTTGGCCTGGCAAAGTGGAGAGTACACAAATGTCAAAAGAAAAGTCCTTTTGTGCATGTCAATATAGAGGACTCGCCCTTATAGAAGGAGCGTATGCCCCCTTGGAGGTAAAGCCATCCTACATGTTTAAACATGAGGTGATGGTTCTCCAAAGGATCAGAGGCAGGCTCCGAAGAAAACTCCAAAGTCTCCGGTGGTCATGCCTGCAACAGCTGCTGCCCAGCATTTCCGAATACCTTGGAGCAGGGTAGCAGCGCTGGGCCTGAAACTGGAACCACCCCCGGAAAGGGCATGGAGGGCGAGGTTAGTGCCAGGACTCCCACAGAGCTCGGGGGCACTGCAGAACCTTCTGGAGGAAACGCTCTACCACCATCTTGGAGTCCCTGGACCCTCAAAGGGCAAAAACTCCACAGAAGCCTGCGTGCAAAGCCTTGGACTAGCACCCCATTCGTTAATTCTGCCCCATCTCTGCATTCTGACCATCTTATCTCTCTGGCCACACACTGTCACCAAAAGCAGACATGCAGTTGCAACAATCTTAGAACTTTGCAGAGTTGTTACTACCAGATCCTTTCAAATGTCACTCTAACTCCCCGCTCTTAAAGCATCAAAATATTACTAGCCAACTTTACGCGGGTAGAAAGCATCTTTCTGTTCCATGTTTTAAGTGGGGTGCCCGAGGCAACAAAATTTCACTGGGAAGAGAACAAATGCTTAGCACAGCCGAGTGGCTGCCAAAGAAAGCATGGATTTATCTGTCATTTAAAAGATATCTTTTTAACCATGTGGTCATCTCAACCTAGATTTTTAGAAAAAGTTTAAACACTGTCAACTTTCTGATGCCAAGTCACCAGGCAGAAAACCACAGAGTCTTCTCTCAAAGGGATTCGAGACAAAGCACGGCGCAGGGGTACACATGTTTTCCATGGAGTGACTGGCAAACTCTGTTATAGAGACAAGACATTTTCACCCATCCATCATTCCAGCAGCAGAACCTCAAATCAATTCCAAGATATCCTGATCTGGCACCAAGCTTCAGGCAAATGTAGCCCCAGGCCTATTGCATGTATCTCCAGGGCTGAACACTGAGAAAACATTCTGGTATTTCTCACTGGCACAGCTCTTACACATGCCTTTTCCCCCCGTTGAATATAAGAGGGAAAAAAGCAATTTTACCAGCGGCTACTGCATGCAGCTTGTCAGTAACTCATTGGCAAGGAGAAGTAAACCAAGAATTTGCCCCTGACTACTTCTCCATTACATATATAAGAACAAGGGAAGCATTTGCCAATCAACGCCTTCATTAGTGAAACTTATTTTGCGTGCCAGATTTGGAAGTAAAAAGAGTACCCCCAAGAACCCCTGGACAACCGGGCCCAACATGCGGTCCTTAGCACGAGTCACAAAGTGTTGCCTGCTGTTTACTTGAGCTGCAGTGAGCTATCCAGGGTTAGGACTCAGCACACACAGCGTGCACTGCAGAGAACACGGTGGAGAGAGGGCTCCAATATCTTCAAGATCGGAACTCTCAATCAGAAAGCAAGTAATGCTTTCAGAATCTGCATTTAAGTGCAGAGCTAGATTTCTTTGGGGTAGCATCTTGACTTATTCTACCTTGATTCTGTGTTGACTAATTGCCATCTATTCCACTTTTATTGTGCTTATAAAGTAAAACTACAAATTCACACCCTCCTGACGGGATTTCCCAGTGGAATGGGTCACTTGAATTAAATTTCTGCCTGGACAAACACAAGTCAAACTTTTTTTTTTGTTTTCATTAAAAACATACAGCACAGAACATTAGTCTTATATCTTTCTGGGTCTTAAAAAATATAAATATAGAGGGATCATTTGTATAGGATGTATAGCTATGTACACGTTTACTATGCATATGAGAAATTGGACCAAGTTTATTAAACTTGAACTGTAAGGAAGCCTTCTGTTTGGGGTTTGTGAAACAGACCCTGAGCCTACGTGGGCTGTCCTGGCTTCCGTGGCCCCAATCCCATCTACCGGGAAGAAAATGTGTGGGTTCCTGATGGCCAGGCCCAGCGACGAGGGCACCGAGTTCAGAGTGGGCGACGCTGTGCCCAGAGACGGGTCACTCTTTCCTTTCCACTGGCTGCTGGAGGCAGAGTTCACTCCCGGCGGAGACGATGGGCAGGTTGTTCTCCAAGTGGTGGTTGATGAGGTGGCTTATGCTGTCAAAGACCCTGTCTTTGGTGCGGATCTGTGGAGGAAGCAATGGGAGGTTGAGCACTTCCCATGGGCAGATAAAGAAAATGCACCAAGCTCATCCTGAAGGGCCAGGGGAAAGGGCAGCTGCCCATGCTTTCAGAGATGGGGTTTGCAAAGACCCCCAGTGACTGTGGATGGCCCGGCAACTCAGCCAATCCACCCATCCACCCCTCTGGGGCTGAGTCCCGGGGTATCACAGCTCTGCTACTTCAAGCCCAGGAGAGGGGCTAGGAGATGTGGCCTCTGTCCAGTTCAGCGATGAAGATTGAGGATCACGTGCTGCAGAGCCTGGTGAGCTTCCTCTCACGCCCCTCTGCAGCCTGCCCCCTCCAGCTCCCCTAGTGCCCTATTGCCACCCTAGAGACCTCCACCCAGCTGGCCTGCACCCCGCAGCAGGGCTCTGTTCTCCCGGGGCTCCTTAGAATTCCTGATCCAAGTGACTTGAGCAAGACACTCCCTTGGAAGCCAGGGACACCCAGGGATTCAGCTTAAAGCTAATATAGTTGTGTTGTCACCTTGCCACTGATTCCTTATTTCTATCTCTTAATCATGAAAGCTCATTTGATTTGTGGGTCAGCAGGGAAGGATGAATGAGGATTTATAGCAGGGGAGTGGCTGCAGGACAGACCCCAACCCGGGTGCATGTCCAAATCACCCTGAGAGCTTGTGATAATCCAACATCCAAGCCAGTTACATCTGCATCTCCAGGGGTGGGGCCCGGGCATCAGTACATCACAAGCTCCCTGGGTGATCCCAGCATGCTGCCAAAGCTGAGAACCACTGACCAGCTCCTTTGGGGTATATAGGCTGATAAAGACACCCACGGTGGCTGACATAGCATGTGCACATATAAGCAAAGCCACGCAGAAGACATAAGTCATATGTCTTTCCTGCCAAAAGAAATAGAAATGCCAGTTCAATGCATGCCTATAAACACTCCCTGAAGTCCCATGTACCAGGTGCTGGCTGGATGCTGAGCCGAAATGCACATATTTATGGAGGAGAACGTGCAGCCCAGCCAGAGCTGCCCATCCTGCCACACGAAATGCCCAAATGCCCCAGGATGAACCTCTCCAGATATCTGATGGGATTCTGCTACGGTGAGGACATGTGGAATTTTAACACCAGAAACTGCCTAAGCCTCTGCATGGCAAAGGGGATGTTAAAATGTAGACAAAGATGCTTTTGCACTAATCAGGCTTCAGAAGAATAGTCTCAGTCCTCACACTGAGAAGGTGCAGTAAGAGAAGTTTGGGGCTTTAGGGGTTGGGGTTGGAAGAGGGAACAGATGAGGTGAGAAGAGAAAGCAACATCTCTCACTACTTAAACAATGCATCTTCTGGAATTGTTCACGAAAGATATATTTTTCAGTTTGAATTTTGCTATTGCTAATAGCATGTTACCTTCTTATGTAGGGATCCCCAATATCCCTCTTTCTTGGGCACTAAATGGGTGTTCATGGAGAGCAGACCTCACCCCTGGCACTGGAACTAACACCAGGCCAAGAAAAAGTCCACAAAGAGGCCCTAAGGCTCGAGCCTTATTACCCTTTGTGCTGAGAGTTTCCCTGTCAGTTCCCTTGAATATCTATCCTGTTGTTTTATTTTATTTTTAAGATTCCTCAAATCTTTTTTGAAGCTGGAGACACATGGAGAGACTTCCCGTCTAGTAAGTGAAATGTCTTCAAGACCTGGGAGGTGGGATGGCAGGATTCAGGCTCCCAGGCAGGTACCACGTGGGGACACTCCAACTCTGTGTGGCCTGGGGAGCCTACACCCTGGCTTCTCCTCATCCTTCCTCACCCCTGACTCTCATGGCTCACAGGAGGTTGGCTGGGGAAGCCAAGGCCTCTGGGACACTCTGGGACAGAGTGGCAGATGGCTTCCAGGAAGCGAGGATCCAGGGGACACGAAGGCGCCAAAGCCAGTGCAAGGAGATGGAGACTTTCACCACACCAGAAACCCCCTCCAGCTGGAACCTGCATTGGGTGGAAGAAAGCAGCACTTTGATATGAGGTGGAGGTTATGCCCCCCAAACAGAGTCACTGAAATGCCTTCTCTGGAGTGAAGTGCAGGGAGGGTCATCCTTGGGACTGAGGTTCTAGGAATGGCTGAGGACACAAGAGAGACTGAGCCATGCCCTGAGCTCCTCCTTGCCCACCCTTCCCTCACAGATTAGCAACATGTTCTCCATCAGTGTTGATGGAGCTGGGCATGGACATTTGCTACAAGGGATATCCTGTGATGAGGCCCCTCAGAGTTGAGCTCTGTAGTATTGGCTCTTTGCCTTGACGATCACCAAAGGGCCCCAGTGGTGGAAAAAAGAAGTGGACTCAAGCTCTCTCCCAATGCATAGGAGGTCATAGGGATATCTCAAAGCTTGGGGTAATGTAATAGTGATGTAATCAAGGGGACCAGAAGAGGCCCAAGTTGCAGACTCAATTTTCTTGACATTACACATAACACTTCACTACTGTGAGCTTCAATTTCCTCACAGGAAAAATGAGAGGCTGGATCAGCCTTTGGAACTCTAACATTCTAGCAGTATGGAGTTTATTATCTTTTTTTCCTAACTCTTTGGAAAATATATTACTAGTTGTTAGTATCAACTATCACAACTGTGATAGTTGAATTCACATGTCTTTGAATTTTCCCTGTCTAGGTTAGGGTGTCCAGTTATTTGGTTAAGCAAGCACTGGCCTCTTACTGGAGGGTATTTAGCAGATGGATCTAGATCATTAGTCATCGTTTGCATCAACAATCAAAAAAGGAGATTTCCCCCAGCAATGACAGGAATCACTTCCTCCGATCAGTTTGTGGGTTAATTTTACATGTCAAGTTGGCTGGGTTATGGTGTCAAGTTGTTTGGTCAAGTAAGCACTGGCCTGGTTGTTACTGGAGGGCATTTACTAGATGGATTTAGATCACTTATCATTGATTGCATCTATAGCCAATTGCATCTACAATAAACAAAGGAGATTATCCTCAAACAATGAGGGATGTTTCCTCACCCAATCAGTTGGAGGTCTTAAAGGAAGAACTGAGGATTTAAGGAGTCAGAAAGAAGAATTCCTGCCTCTTGTTCAGCTAGCTGGCTATTCCTGGGGAATTCCATTTCACCTTCATCATCAGTTTCCAGCTTGAGGCCTGCCCTACAGGGTTTGTACATGCCAGATTTCACAATCACTTTTCCTGAAGTTTCCAGCTTGCGGCTTGCGCCACAGAATTTGGACTTGCCAATCCCCACAGCTGCATGAGCCAAATCTTATAATACATTTCTTAAGATATATATATACCTGTCTGTTCTACTTCTTTAAAGAACCCTGGCTAATGCAACAACCAGTTCCATCTTAAAAACTAAATCAATGAGGAGCTGGGTAGAGTAGCCTCTCCAACGTAACACTTATCCCAGGAAAATAACTCAGGAACCTAGTTGTTCCCAAATTCTCAGGCCTCAGGAACTGGGTTCACACGCTACCCTCTGGAATACTCGGGAAGTTATGCAGCCTCCACCAAGCCTCCAGGATGCCATTTGATAAGTCCCTGCTTAAGAAATCACAAAGAAGCCCTAACTCAGCTGCTAAAGGGGAAGGGCTGGGACTGCCTAACTCGATCGGGTCCCCAAGGGTGTCTGCCCCAGGTACACCCCCCAGCTCCCAAGGGCAACTCCAGGGCCACTCACAGAGGGCGGGGCCAGGCCCTCAGGACACTGACCTCGTGAGGACACAGCAGTCCCCACAAAATCCTAACCTGGTACCTTTCTCAAAATCCACCAACACAGAGCAAATCTGGCCAAGAGAAGAAAGGAAAAGAGTAAAATGAGCAGTCAAGCTCCCCGGGTCAAGGAGAGGTTGCTCCATCCCGCCACAAGGTGTTCTTTTACCGCCCTCTTGTGGCCAAAAGGAGCATAGCAGCCATCGTACAGGGGAGAGAGACTGGGGACGTTGGAAATTTGAGAGCTGGAAGATTCCTTAAAAGACATCTGCTTCCAAGCCATGGAACAACTGTCAGACTAAATCCTACGTGGATGCCCAAAATGTACAACACAAGGAAAAGAATCTGCAGTCGCCCTGCTCTGCTCTGAGGACACAGCCAGCCAGGGACCATCCTTCTCGCCCCCAAATCTCCATTCAGAAGGTCCATTTAGTAGGTAAGGCAACGGTGTCACATGACCTGCCGAAAGTCAGAGGGGGACCAACTTGCACCATAATTTCCATATGTTCTTTGATATATGCACTCATCCAGCAAGCTGAGCAGACGCCTGCATCTTGTTCTGCTGCATCAGAGAACTCTGTCCCCACCTGACAGGTTGGCGAGGATTGTCTTGCCAGATTCAGTCCCACCCTGGGTCCAGGGCAAGACCCTGCAAAACCCAGGGCAGTGCTCAAGCATCTCAACCTCCCTCCAGGGGTCCCAGAGCCTTGAAGGAGAAGCCGTGGAGCCTGCAATGCAGGGGAGGGGAGGGGAGAGAAAGAGTGGTCATCTCTGCTCCACAGCCCTGCCCAGGTGGGGCAAGCCTCCTGGTATTAGCTCACCTAGCTGCACAGCCCGGGAAGTACCTCCCTTTCCAGGGCCTTCTCCACCAGCCCAGGCTATTGTGTGGCTCGGAGGGATTTTCCAGATATGTGAGTGTTGTAGTGCTAAAGCTGACAAAATGGCTTTATATAGCAGAAATGGGTTGCCTTTGAACAATGGGGAATTGTTAGCTTACAAGTTTCCAGTTCTAAGGCTGTGAAAAAGTCCAAATCAAGGCATCAACAGGATGATACCTGGACTCCAAAGAAAGGCTGCTGGCATCTGGGACCTTCTGTCACATGGGAAGGCACATGGTGGGCACCTGCTGGTCCTTCTCTCCTAGGTTTCATTGCTTCCAGCTTCTGGTTGCTCCATCTGTGACTTTCTTTCCAAGC
Source organism: Choloepus didactylus (assembly GCF_015220235.1). Lineage (NCBI taxonomy): Eukaryota > Metazoa > Chordata > Mammalia > Pilosa > Megalonychidae > Choloepus > Choloepus didactylus. The sequence goes on from NC_051316.1 coordinate 17,227,329, forward strand.
CTCTGTGTGTTTCTCTCTTTTAGCTTCTATCTCTCTTGGGCTTTTTTTCTGTCTTTTATCCTCTTGTAAAGGACTCCAGTAAGAGGATTAAGACCCACCCACATCTCAACTTAAGCTAAGATCCTACTCACCCAAAACCCTACTTACAATGGGTCCACACCCACAGGAATGGATTAAATTTAAGAACATATCTTCTCTGGGGTACATACATATTCAAACTACCACGAACTTCAGTGATCTGGCCACTCTCGGCCTTTGCCTTTTTTAGGAGGGAGTACAGGCATAAATAAAGGTTTTCTTGATGAGATGCAACCTGTAATGGAGAGGGTACCACTTCTTAGGCTGGAAGCCATCCTGACAAACCCACTGGTATCTGATCAGCCTGCAGGGGGCAGTCATTTATAATAAATAAAAAAAAAAAAAAATCATTTGAGAGAGTCTAAAACTAGAAGCAAATCAGCTCCCCTAACAAAAGCAAGTTGAGATAAGCTCGGTGGGAAGGAAACCAAACACAATGCATCCATTAGGGTTGCTCTCATTTGGGACCAAGTATGCCTGGGAGCTGGAGAAAGAATTCACAATTGGTGAGAAATGAAAATAATTAACAAATATAATATCTATTCTAATTTTTTTTCCCAAATCAACTAATGAGGCCGTAACAATTTCACTGTTTCTATCTTTTGCCACAACTTCAAGACGATTAGTTTGGCTTGGGGGAAGTGGAAATCCTTCCTGTTTTTTTGTGTTTTTTTTTTTCCTTTCACCGTCTATTTTTATTCACCATTCAGAAATTGGGTAGAAATAAATTTTCAAACTTTATTCGCCCAAGCTTCCAGATTATCCACTTTTGTGTTTTGATGGCCACAGCAAAGCAGAAGAAAATCAGGAGATGGCACTGTGTACGGGAAAAACCACAAGCCCAAAAAGTCACGAGTCTTGGGTTCAAATCCACTCTCCACTGTTAATTTGCTAAGTGACCTTGATTAGTCACCTACCATATCCTTCCTCATTTGTAAAAGGATATGTTGGACTACTGCAGTGATTTCCAGCTTGAGAGAGCATTGCAATCCCCTGGTGGGCTTGTGAATGCACAGACTGCTGGGTTCCACCCTCAGAGTTTCTGATTTTGTTCTGGGGTAGGGCCACAAATCTGCATTTCTAACAACATCCATGTCTGCTGATGCTGCTGGTTGGGAACCACTGCACTAGAGTGGCACAACTTAGAGCTCTGCTGGTCTAATTCGTACTGTTACCTGGAAGGTCCCCAGTTCATTCAGCTCCCCCATTACCCAACAGCAACCCACGTGCCTTCTCGGAATGCCTTGCTGATCTATAAAATAGCCAGGCTGCCCCAAGCCTGTTACTCCAAGAGGTTGCCTCATACCTCACCCCATTCAGTGCCCAAGACTCTTCTGTGCCCAAAGCAGGTGTTTCAGGCAGTGGCTGCCTTTGCTGAGCACTGTCAGGTCCTGCCCGAGAGCCCAGGGGAAGCCCAGTTCAGCCAAGAGAAGGTAGCTCTGAACTTCAACAGACCCTGGGTTCCTATCCCAGCCCTGCACTTGCTCATGGTGCCCCTTCAGGAAGTTCCATGACCTCTCTGAGCTTCCGTTTCCCACCTGAAAAATGACTCTCACCATAGTCCTACTTCATAGGATTCTTGTGATGAGTAAATGATCAATGCATGTGGCAGTGCCCCGAGGAGGTGCTCAGGCGACCTTCACCATCTGCATTCTTCTTACCAGGAAGAGCAGTTTAAACTCGCCCTGGAAGCAATGGGCGTTTCTTAAAGATTCTGAGCAGGAGAGTGACATTAGGAGCCGCTCCTCCTGGCAGTGTGGACGGTAAGGAGGGTGCAGCTTGCCCGAGGACTCTCCAGGGGTACGGGGAGGGCAACTTGCAGAGGTATTGAGGAGCATATGGTCAGTATTTGAACGTGGGGGACTGAGAAGGGAAGTATCTGGGAAACTGAGTCTTGGTGACTGTGTGGACAGTGGTTTCAGTTGCTGACGAAAGGCAACTGTTCTAGTTTGCTAATGCTGCTAGCAAACATTATGCAGAACACCAGAGATGGATTGGCTTTTATTAAAGGGGGTTTGTTTGGTTACACGGTTACAGTCGTAAGGCCATAAAGTGTCCCTAGAGCCAAACTAGCATTTACCTTGAGGGTAAAAATCAGACAACACTTATCCAAAGAACTTAAGCAAGCTTCCTGGGGATAATTGAGGCTGCAAAAGGGTGACCGTGCTGCCCAAAGAAAGCACTCTTGGGAGCCACCCACCCTAAAAGAACAAGCACTCCACCTTTCTCAATGTGAAATCTAACCTGCCAGACAACACCCCACCAACACCATACTCCCCATTCCCCACCCTCCACCTCCCCACACACTTATATATGCTCAGTCAGCCTTCTGATACAGGGAAAAGAGACCACCTACCCCTATCACAGCACTAGAGACCCACCCCAGGAATATCAGTCCAGCCCACTTGTTCTTAAAGAAAACAGTCAAAGAGCACTGTACATGTTAAGAAAGCATGCACCGTGCAGCAGGAAGATCATGGTGAGCAAACAAAACCCCCGACCCAGAAGATAATTTGGGAACAGAGAAAAATTTTAAAACAACTCTTGCTAATAACCTAAAAAGTAAAAAAGATACTGCATCCGTTTAAAAAACTAGCATGATGCATGAAAATTCAAACAAAGGGCAGGAAAAATATTTTATAAATTCATATTCAATATTTAATTTTGTTAAAAGATACATTATTTAGATAAGTTTTTGGAAGGTAGTCAAGGAAAGCTCCCAGGACATACAGCAAAATTGCAAGAACTGGAAACTTGAGGAAAATGCGAGAAACAAAAGGTCAGTCTAGGAGGTATACTGCCCAGCAGGAGTTGCAGAAAGAGAGTTCAGAACACAGAAGGCAGGAAATTATCAAAGAAATAGTGTATGAAAATTGCTCTGACTTAAAGAAAAACTCACATCTTCAGTTTAAAAGATTCATCAAGTTCCTGGAAAAGTACATGAAAAAAAAAAAAGATCTGTAGTTAGATTCATGATTGTCTTTGTAGAACATGAAGAACAAAGAAAGATTCTACAAATTTCTAGAGGGAAAATGAAATGTTAACTACAAAGTCTTTAGAATCAGATGAGCCATGCTACATTCAACCATACTGTGAATCAAAGGAGATTTCAAAATTCATTTTCAGACATGTAAAGGATGCTAATGTTTATCTCCCATGTACCTGATCTGAGAAAGGCATTTGAGGAAGCAGTTCAGTAAAAAGTAAGTGAAAACTAAGAAAGAGAAAGATTCACTATACATGATGGGGAGAAACTTACTCAAGAGCTCAATTAAAATATGTTCCTGGAGTGATGGGTTTGCTCTATAAATCTATTTAGTTAACATTAGAACAGGAAGTCAGTCCATCTTTATTTGAATTCCAAAAAATAGATGAGATGACCAAAGTTCTGGATGACAGTAAATATATCATAAGGAAAGCACAGGTTTCTTCTCTCCAAAAGAAAGGCAATTAGAAACTTCAAGGTTAACCTAAATATGGAAGAAATTATAAAAGTGATCTGATTTTGAACAATTTAAGGAAAGAAAAGAGAATTTTCAAATCCTGTATATTTCCTTATGCAGTACAAGATTGTGACATTGGGCCCATTAAAAAGGGAAAAGTAATTACAGCACATTACTTGATACACAGCAGTTAAATATGCCATTACTGAACTTTTGGTTTATAGAAGCAACCTATAGATAAGCAATGGAATAATTTTACATGGTGAGAGAACAAATAATAAATTTGACCATGTGATAATGAAGATACCAAAAAAATATTAGAAGGAAACATGAGTGAATTCCATAATAATCTGGGTGTGGGGAAAACCTTCCTAAGTCAGAATCAAAGTCCAGAGCCAATACAAAAAAGGGTTACTAAGTTTGCAAAATAAGTAAAATCAAAAGATAAATTAGAAAGAATATTTGCAACTGATATCATAATGGGTTAATGTCTTTCATATATAAAGAGTACTAAAAACTAAGAAGTAAAAGAACAAGAACCTAATACAAAAAAGTGCAAAAGATATGAACAGAGCTCACAATTTAAAAAAAAAAATGGCCTTTAAGCATGGTATACGCTCATTCCACTTACAATAAAAGAAATATAAATTAAAACTACATTGAAGTACTATTTGTTGCCTACCAAACTGGCAAAAAAACAAAACTTGAACACCACACGGTGTTTGGTGAGGCTGTGAGAGAACAACCACTCTTGTCCATTACTGGTGGGAACACAGAATAGTGCAACCTTTATGGAGGGGAATCTGGAAATATCTAATAATAACATAGATGCATTTATTCTTTGACCCAACAAATGTATTCGTCTAAAAAAATACAAAATGACAGCTGCACAGACCATTTTGTGTGTTATTACATGCAATAGGAGACATCCAGAAAGAACTCCAATGTCCACCAGTAAGAGCTGATACAATGATCTCTTGCACACTCAATGCACACTCAATGCACACTCACTGAATGCACAAAGCAGAGAGGGCCATCCCCACGTACCAATATGGAATGGTTCCCAGTGACCAAAGCAATGCACACAACAGTCTCTAGAGTGAGCTACCTTTTCTGAAAGGAGAAGGTTAACATATATATATATATATATATATATATGTTAGAGAAGTGAGTTTACGGAGCAATCATGCACAAAATACAGGATTCCCATCTACTACCCTATTATTAATACCTTGCATTGGTGTGGCACAGCATATTTTCAAAGGGAAACAAGGGAAGGAAAATGTTTGAAAATGAGCAAATATTATTACCTAAATGGAGGGAGAGGCTAGAGGACCAGAGGCAGGCTTCTGTGAATGCACCCTGTTACGGAGCTTTGTTTTGGGAATCTGGTAAATGTTGTACATCATTTGAACAGTTAATTCAAAGAGGGATAAAGGACAATCTCTACAAATTAAAAAACAAACTGAAAAAATTATTTTCAATTTAGGGGCTAACCACTTGGAGAAAAGCTTGAATTTAAGTGATTCTACGGCATATTATCTTGACTGTACATCTCTAATGGGATATATTCCAAGGAAAAAAAGAGCCACAAAGAAGCTTCAAACTGTACTGAATTATTGATTAAGAGTAGAATAGTATCATTATCTTGACAAACATATATTGCATATAAATATAAGTGTGCTATATAGGTAATTTGTTGGGAACTAAGACTTCTTGTTTAAGAGAGATCCAAGTGCAAAATCAAAGAAGTTGGATCAAAACCTTCTAAGCTTAGATTTGAATTAGAAATAACAATATGCACTCACTTTCTCTTCTAAAAATAGATATTTCCCAGCTCTGTCCACTGAAAAATCATAAAAGTAATGACAACCCATTACCAAAGCAAACCCTTAGCATCCAGATCATGTTCTCTAAATATCGTTTCCCACTGATCTGCTTAGGAAACTTCCTGAAATGTGCAAAAGGATGCCAAGGAACCATGATGTGCCAGAAAGTAAGGAATCTATCAATGATGACTAGGGTCAGGACAAAACCTCAAGTGGGCCAACCTTGGAGGTACTCTCACTATCCAAAGAAGGGGAATTAAACATGAGAAATAATTAGACTGTAACCAACTGAAACAAATAATAGATAAAAATCCACGAGTTCACAATATTAAAAAAAAAAAAACAAACCCCATGGGTCACAATTGAAAACTGGTAACTAAGCGAAAATATCTAGCAATTACCTTCCCTGCATAAACTATGTATCAGAGTGATCAAACAGGTAACGAAAGTTCTTCATAGAACAATCCCAGCCAATAAATACAAAACGCATAATAGAATTCAAACATCACCACTTGCAACTCCTAACAAAATAATAGATACGGGCAACGATCATCCGTGGAAGATCACTGTTATTGATTATTTCACATATTAGGTGAAAGGCTGAGGAGGAACTTTCTATTGTAGAGATTGGGTTAACAGCACCTGACCCCATCACTCACAGTGGGAAAACTGACATTTCGTGCCTCAGGAAGTGAAGCAATAGAAAACCCCAGCAATGTCTAAAAAAAACTGAACCTGAACCGAATCAAATATCTGCCAGTTTATAGAAAATACGGAAGACAGAGGAATAAGTTAGCACCACAAGGAGATGGCAGCCAAAACCATAATATGGGACATGCTACAGACAAATATCTAGTTTCTCAAACCAGTAGCATGGAGAGGGGGGAGAATGAGGGAAAGGAAGGAAAACTATAACAGAATAAAAAGATCCTATGAGACATAACAATATGCAACATGTGGGCTATGTTTGGATTCTGATTCCAACAAACTGAGCATAAAAAGGACATCTTTAATGTGCCCCGCCCCCCCCCCCCCGTCTCTCTCTAGCTAAGCCAACTTGGCAGGTGAAATCCCTACGTGGGATCAGACACCCAGGGGAGTGAAACTCCCTGGCAACGTGGAATATGACTTCTAGGGAGGAATCTAGACCTGGCATCATGGGATGGAGAACATCTTCTTGACCAAAAGGGGGATGTGAAAGGAAACAAAATAAAGCTTCAGTGGCTGAGAGATTTCAAATGGAGCCGAGAGGTCACTCTGGTGGGCACTCTTATGAACAATATAGACAACCCTTTTTAGGTTCTAATGAATTGGAAGAGCTAGCAGTAAATACCTGAAACTATCAAACTACAACCCAGAACCCTTGAATCTTGAAGATGATTGTATAACAATGTAGCTTATGAGAGGTGAGAATGTGATTGGGAAAGCCATATGGACCACACTCCCCTTTCTCCAGTGTATGGATGGATGAGTAGAAAAATGGGGGGAGGGGGAACTAAAGGAAGAATGAGGGGGGGACAATCTGGGTGTTCTGTTTTTACTCTTGTTTTTTATTATTTTTGCTTTCACTTTTTCTTGTACAAGGAAAATGTTAAATAAATACATTGGGGTGATGAATGAACAACTATATGATGGTAATGTGATCAACGGATTATATACTTTGGATGATTGTATGGTATGTGAATAAATCGTAATAAATTTTTTTTTAAAAAAAAAGGACACCTTTAAGACATCAGGAAAATAAGAATATGGACTAGATATTGGATAATGTTTAGTGGTTAGTTTTTATTTTGTTGGATGTAACAATGGTATGATGTTATATATATATTTTTATAATATTTTTTATATTTTATAATATAAATATATATATTTTAATGTCCTTATTGTTAGAGATGCATACTGATGTATTTACAGGAGAAATGACAGGAGGCCTGGGAGATGCTACAAAATATTTCAAAATACTCCTCTCTCCCCTTCCTTTCCACTCCCTTTCCTTCCTGAATAATCAGTCCGAAAGCCAAGCAAGATATGTGTCTGTGCTGCAGGGGACAGGGGTAGCCACAATAGGAAAGAAAAAATGGGAAACTGGAGTCCAAGCAAAGTGAAGTCAGACTGGCACAGGGTATCAGAACCCAAATGGAGGAAGGAAGACACACACACCAGGGAGATGTTGGACAGCTCTATATGGGGTGTCAGAGTCTGGGGAGAGGAGGAAGGTCCACTTCACCCTGCTGGTTCTTGAAAGCCAAACAAATAAGTCCAGGAAAATGACTCAGGGAATAAATTTAGACACTGACTAAATGATCCTCTAAGATTTTAAAAAGGAAAAAGATAATGGGTGCAGATCCTGTCTCTTAGATTGCTCCTCTAGACCCAGTCAACAGTCTCTCACCAACTGCTCTTTTGGGGTCATTATTGCCAGCGCCCTACAACACGGCTCAGAAGCCTGCCACAGCATCCTCACCACCCCGCTCCCCGAGATCTCAAGCTCCCTCATCTTAAATCATCAGTGTTCAGTGGGAAGACACCTAGGTTGGTGTACACTTGAGCAAATTTAGATGCAGGACTGTTTTGCATCCTATTTCTCTGAGTAATCTGTTCTGCCAAGTTTCCCCCTTTTTTAGTCAGGACCCAACCAATTACCATGAAAATCAGATGAATAAATATTGAAGAGAACGTGTTCATAGCTTATTTTGGAGTCCTCACAGCAAGGAGGCAACATTACATTTTTAATTAAGTTTTTCATTTCCATTTTCTTTTTCTGCTAAAGCTGTCCTCTAAAGGATCAATTAAACCAGATAATCAGATGCAGCAAAAGCCCCCCAAAAGAACAATTATTAGTCAGTGTGACTGAACAAATTTTTTCAACAGTACCACAAATGTCTGCTCTGAAATTAAAATGGTATGGACAGCGCAGCTTTGGTTATTGGCTTGCTTCTGCATTTGATTTAACCACATCATCACAACTTCATTTGCTCCTTACTTTCCGCATTATCTTGATTCTGGTTTATTTGTGTATAATAAATGTGTTACTAATAATGCACATCCTCTTAAAAATCATTCTTTGGTCTACAAGGACTGCTGGGGATTGAATCCTGTCCCCTATAAAAAACACATTCAAGTCTTAATCCACATTTCTGTGGGTGGGAACTCACTTGCAAATAGGAACTTTGAAGATGTTATCGTTAGTTAAGGTGGAGACTCATTTGTGAATAGGACCTTCAAAGACCCTCTTAAGATGAGGCCAAATTGAATTAAGATGAGCCTTCATCCATAAGGCTAAAGTCTTTATAAGGAAAGGAAATCTAGACAGAGACAGGGATGACTGAGCAGCGGAAGGAGAAACTATGTAATGGGACAGAGAAGCAAGCAAAGAATTGTGGTAAACCAGCAACAGAATGCTACAGACCTGAGAGAAAGCACAGCCTGTCAAGAACCTTGATTTTGAACTTCCAGCCTCTGAAACCATGAGACAATAAATTCCCATTGTTTCAACCAACCCATGGGGTGGCGTTTATCATAGCAGACCTAACAAATTAAGACCAAGACTAAGTGAACAAAAATATTAAGATGTCATATTTAGCTAATTTCTAACTTTTTGTTTTTTTAATTCCTGAAATTTTCAACTGAAATATTTATATTCTCATAGAATTGCTTGGATATCTTCTCTCCTGTTTTCATTTAGAGAACAGCAACTGAACTATTACAAAGCTGATTCTATTCAGAAAATCTGGTTTGTGGTTCTACTTCTGCCGATAGTGTGTGGCTTTTAGCAGTCCACTTCACCTTCTTGGGCTCCTGTTTCCTAAACTGTAAAGGTCTGGAATTGAACTACACACTCATTCATTCATTGGATGTGGGTTGAAGACTACTGTGTGCCAGGCACTATTCTAGGTTCTGGGAATACAGCCATGAATGAAATTGTTACCCTCGTAACTAGTGGGAGGAGCCAAATGATAGACAACTTAAATACATGTTTGTGATATGTGCTGTAAAGTAAAAATAAATCAGGGTAAAGAAATACAGAACATCAAGGGGTTTTATTTGAGATGAAGTGGTTAGGGAAGGTGTTTTAGTTCCCTAGGCTGTTCAGGAAAATACCATGAAAAGGGTCAGGTTAAACAATGGGAATTTATTTGCTCAAAGTTTTGAGGCTAAAAGAAAGTCCAAAGCAAAGTGTCATCAAGGTGATGCGTTCTCCCTGAAGCCTGTGGCATTCTGGGGCTGGCTGCTGGTGATCCTTGGCTCCTCTCTCATATGGCAGCATCTCCAGGTCTCTCCCATCTCTTCCAGGTTCTGCAAATTTCAGCTCCTGGCTGCGCCCTCTGTGACTTTCTGTCTGCATTTCATTCTGCTTCTAAAGGACTCCAGTAATAGGATTAAGCACCATCCTGACTGAGGTGAGTGACACCTTAACTGAAGTAGCCTCATCAAAAGGTCCTACTTACAATGAGCTCACACCCACAGTAATGGATTAGATTTAAGAACATGTTTCTCTAGGGGTACACACAGCTCCAAACCACCATAGGTTTGTCTGATAAAGTGACATCTGGAGCAAACCTAGTTCATTTTAAGAGAGAAGTATAATCATGTAATCTCAGTTACCAAACCAGCAAAGTCAGCCCATTTCACTTAGGAACAGAGACTCAACAAAATCCTAAAGAAAATTCTAGCTACCCAAATCCAAGAATGTAATACACAAATAATATGTTAAAATACAGCAGGTTTTATGCCAGAATTATGAGATCAGAAAATCTATCCATGTAATTTCCCATCTTAATGAATTTAAGGGGAGAAAATCACATTATTCCATCAAAAGATGCTGAAAAAGCATTTGATAATCATACCTATATATGATTAAAGTAATTAGGTAACTAATATGTATAAGTTCTACAAGAGCAGAAATTTTCTTTTTAAAATGGTTTACTAATATAGCCAAGGGGCCCAAAACAATGCCTGGATTTAGTAGCATTCAGTAAATGAATGAATGAATGAATGAATGAATGAAGCCCTTTAGGCTGATAAAAATATTCTTCCAAAAGCTTACTTGCAAAAGTCATTTTATTTATTTGTTCACTTATTTTTTTAATTAGAGAAGTTGTAGGTTTAAAACATCATTTTTAATGGAACAAAATCTCAAAAACATTCCCTCTCAGGCTGGGAACCCTCTGAGGGAGGTGTCGTCTCCTGCTCAATACAGAAAGGCCTGAGATCCTGGTCAGTGCAGCAGGTCAAGAGTAACTCAAAAGAACAGGGAAAGGTGGAAGGACACAAACTGTCAGTGTTTTCAACATTATGATCCCTGTTCCAGCAAAACTAAAATCCACCAAACTGCCCAGCAAAGTTTCTGAGTGAAAGAGCTCACTCGCTACACTCTCCTCACAGCAGTGACTTGAGAATGAGTAATTAAACATAGCATGCCACTTACAACAGGTACCCAAACTAGACACTTCAGGAAATAACCTAACAAATTAAACAGAAGATCTTTCTGGAGAGAATTTTTAAAATCCTATCAAATAACATCTTAAAACTAAGAAAAAAGGGGCGGGGGTGGGGGGGAGAATTATGCCATGTTAATGTTTCTGATCATTTAATACTGAAAATGTCAGGTCTCCCCTAAATTAATCTATAAATTTAATGCAAGTCTAACCAAAATTCCAGCACACATTTTTGTAACTTGGCAAGAATCTAAAATTTACAGAAGAATAGAAGTCTGAGGATAGATAATTTAGAAAAAGAAGAATCAAGAAGAAAGACTCACATCATCAGATATTAAGACAATTTCAAAGTCCTAGTGATTAAAACAGTGTGTTACTTGTACAAGGAATAAATAATCAGATCAACAGAAGAGAATTAAAACTCCAGAAACAGACTCATGACACAAGAGAACTTAGTATGTAATAGAAGGAGCCTCACAGTACAGCAGAGAAAAGGTGAATTTTTTGACAAATGGTATCAGAAGAATTGATCTAATTAATGGAGAAGAAAAAATTGTTGAGTCCTTATATCATATCATATACAAAAGTAAACTTCAGGAGTAATTAAGACCTAAAACCTAAATGTGAAAGATGAAACTATAAAGCTAGTAGAAGAAAAAGTAGAATACAGTATATTTGTGATTTGTGAGTGAGGAAAAATTTTTTAAAACTCAAAACCATAAACCAAAAAGGGGAAAATTGATAGATTCAGCTCTTTTCAGAAGAAAGACGTCTGTTTGGTGAAGAACACCACAGACAAAATTATCAGACACGTAAAAAAATGGGAGAATATGTATGGAAATTCCATTGCTGAGAAACTTGGCAAGAAACCCAACAGGAAATTAATGGAAAAACAAGGGGGGAAGAGAGTAACATACCATTTACAGGAGAAGCCCACTAATAAGGTACATTTGAGGAGTTGCAAACCAAACAATTGCTCCTTACTCCAATCAGATTAGCGAAACAAGAGAGACGATACCAAGAAAGAATAAGGGTATGAGGAAACCAGAATCTTCTTAAGCTGCTGGAAGCAAATGTGACACTAGAGAAATTAGATGTATGTATATCCTATGACCAAAAAATCCCACTTCTGGGTATATGCCCCTAGAGAAACCATCCCTCAGGCACAGAGAACAACGTGCACAAAGATTTATAGTGGCTTAGTCGTCCATTTTTAGAATGCTCAGTAAATGATATGTGGACTGTGTATATAATGGAATTCCAAGCAGCTCGCCACAGCAACAACTCAATATACAGAAAGCAACATCCATGGAGTGAACAAAGGAAAAAACTAAAGAAGATTTGTGTCCACAATGCCACATTTGCTAATTTTAAAACACACACACCCAAAATGTATTTTTACAGATATACATGTATGTAAAAAAAATTAAAATGACTATAGAAAGTGGCTTGGAAGGCTTTGCATGATATTCATGGGGAAAAAAGTAGTTGATGGAGAAGAAAAAGGAACTGTGAAGAGATGGCTGTTTAGAGAACGCCAAGATTTGAGATGAGGCACGTCAGTTCAGGCACACCCACACTGTTATACTGTGTTCTAGTCCAACTAACCATAAAGCTTCCTTCCTGTCCAGCAATAATAAAATGCAATGTTTCTGAACTACCATTTAGGTAACTCTACCCTATTTCTTTATTTTCATGGGATAAAGGGTTTTAAATAACAATCCTGGAATCTGCTTAATGCTTAGGTCAATTCAATCGCATTTACTAGACTTAGCAATTCTTGGACTGTGCCCAGCGTGAAGTCAAACATATTTATTGACTGGAAGATGGAAAATTCAGTCAAACCCATGGAATCATTCAGACATAAGTGTACTGCTGTAGAAATTCAACCTCACTGCCACTGGGCATTACCTCTCTGAAGGGATTTTGTTTACTGCTCCGTCACATTTTACAACCTGCTAATAAAAACCTCTTCGATTCAACTTTTCGAAGGAAACATTAAAAGCCCGGGAGCCTGTACTTTCTTTTCCACCGTGAATGTGTCTGGAAGAAAACCATTTTCAGTTTGTGCATTTACTTATCTTAAAGGGCATGAAAAGCAAAGCTTTTAGCCCGGGGCCATGACAATTTCCACGCTTTACAACTTACACGGGGACTTTGCCCTTGGACCCCGATGCCCCTCCCTGGCGGAAAAGCGCAAGTTTTTCTGTCCTTAGGCTCCAGGGTCCCGGGAAGAGCGACCTTTGGGATTTCAGAAGTCACATTTGCATAGAGAAGGTAAAGTTCTCACCAGGTGCAGTGATGGAAAGGGAGACTGCTGTTGAAGAAGGCCTCGGCCCCACACCCCGGCCATGCATGCACTCACCGTGCCCTCAGGATCCACGAGTAGCAAGTGTTTGGCTTGGCTGTTCTGCATGCCCGTGAGGACGAAGGAGCCGGGGTTGGTGGTGCTCTTTCTGACCAGGAAGTCCCCGTCTTTCTTCAGCAGCCCCTCTGCTTCCTTCCTGCTCATCTCGCCGAGGTACCAAGGCTCCCCCTTTAGCTCTTCTAGCGTCTTGGCATCCGGGGCTCTGGGCGATACCGGGCTGATGCATTCCACAGAGGCCGCCTTACTCAACATACACCCCAAGGGCTGGTTCTTGAGAGCATCCTCAAAAGGTTCTGTCAACAACATCGGCCAGGAAAGAAATCAATCCCCACAAGCACAACGGATAAAGAGCACATCATCAGAGATGGAAATAGAAAGGCAACTTTTACCAGGAAAAAAAAAAAAAAAAAAAAAACACTGGTGCAAAATAACTGATGGTAAGATAACAAGACTCATGATAACAAGCATTTAAAAGCACAGCCAAAATTTTGGCATGATTCCTTTTGAGGAGTCTGCTCTTCCCAGACAGCTGGGATTTGTGCGTTATGCCCAGGATTCAAGCCCACCCTTTTTCTAGCTAGCTAGAATGACTTCATTTTTCATGCATGGCATAATCTAAGAGGTCATACATATTACATGCTATCTACTTTCTCTGGAAGATCAGATAGATTCTTTTTTTTTCAGTCTGTTCTCCTTCTGAATAAAAACCTGAGAATACACAAAGGAAAAGACATGTTGCAATGTTTTGATTTCATGCAAAACCTAAGTCCAACCTACCAAATGTTTATTTCAAAATCTTTGCATCAGGCAAATTTGCAGGGAGGCTCATTCTAGCTCATTCTTACTATTACTCTGAACTATTTTTAAATTAACTTTATTTACACACACTCCACTGGGCAAATGTTTCAGATAAGAAAGGTGACATTTATTGAGTGTGTTTTATGTGACTTGCCCTGGGAAACTCTAATCTCCCTTGATCTTCATTTTTCTCCCTATGAATAAGGACTCACGAGTGAGTATCTGAAGCCCAGCTTGGTTCAACCCTTTTAAAACACTCTTCTCACTGCAGGGGATCAGTGAACAGTGAATCTGCCACTCTCATAGCCAGACACTGAAACTCAGTATTTGATTTTCAAATAAGGTAATATGCACAAAATCAGCCTGGAAATTGTATGCATGGTGCTATGTAAGTCTGAGGTATTAGGATTATTATTTAGGGCTACACCCTCCACCCTACAATGAAAGCACTGTGAGAGCAGGACCCATTCTATCCAGGGCACTCTCTTATCCCCAGAGCCAATGGTTAGTACTCTACAAATATTCAGGGAATGCTATAAAATAAGACCAGTTTGTTAAATGTGCATAGAGAAGGGGCAGAAGTAAAGGTGAACAAATAAAACCAAAATTAGGTAATTTTCACACTTGTTAAATCATTTGCAGATTTAGAGACAGGAAGTGATTGAAACTATAGGCCAAAATTATGTTTGTGGGGATTCTTATATCCTATTTTTTCCAGATTGCCCTAAATCATTGAAAATTTGTATTTTCTGCACCATCACCATCATCACCATTCAGCACTGTCAGCAACACCCTCATCACCATCACCACCGTTACCATCATCACCTCCATCAGCATCATCACTATCACCTTTGCCCTATCATCACCATTGCCACCATCACCTCCATCAGCATCATCACCATCAACCTCACATCCACCTTATCACCACCATGATCATCATCACCACAGTTACCATCATCATCACCACCATCCCATCACCACCACCAGCACCTACATCAGCACCATTCAAACCACCATCAATGTAATCACCACCACATCACCACCATCATCACCACTATCAACTACCACTACAACCACCACCATCACTGCTATCACCACCAGTTCCACCAGCACCATCAGCATCCTGTAACCATCATCACTGTCATCATTTAGTTCTAGAGGTTCAAGATAGATTAGACAGAGTGCTGACTTTATTTCTAGTCCCATACTTCTCGATAGACATCATCCTCTCCAAGATTCCTTCTACTTCTTATGTTCCCTTCTCTAGTTTTGGCCTGAGGGGTAGAAATCAATTAATGGAAAAAAGGATGGCTCTGGTTCTTACTTTTCCAATCTCAAACCCCAGCCCAATCTAACTTTCCTCAGATGCTGAGGAAATTGGTAAATTTACCTCAGTGGTAAATTGGCTAAATTAAACAAGAAAAATTACCTGGCCATAAATACAACTCCTAAACTGCAGTTCGGCAATATTTTAAAAACTGGAACAGAGACTTGGAGAGTCACCACTTTGCTCTGCATCCTTGGGAAAATGGCTTCACCCTTCTCAAACTGTTTGCATATTTTTAAAAGGAAGGGTTTGGATTAGGTGATGTTTAAGTCCCTCTGAGCATTGTGATACTATAATTCTTCTGGCTATGGTGATTTTTGTAAGACAGTATGGGAATCTGGTCTGTCTGGGAAACCAAATAGACTAAGGAAAAATAGTGTTTTGTCATCAGTGCTGCCTAACTATAAAAGCATTCAACCCTGTTGCACATGCATAAAATACCGTGATATCAAGTGGTGAACCAGCAAGACTGGTTCTGGCTCTGCCTTTTATAAGCACTTAAGTTACTTAACCTCTGAAATTTCTCCATTGCCTCCTCTGTAGAGTAGGGATAATTAATAATAATATCTACCTCTAGGACTGTTGAAAAATTAAACAAAGTAATAAGTGTCTAGCACATGGTAGAAACTCGCCAAATGTTAGTCTCCTTTCCCTCCCTCTTCAGTCTATAAAATTTTAAAGGAATTTGACAAAGAAAGTTAGAATGTAAATGTAAATATGACATTAAAATGTAAATATGACTCTTCGTGAGCCTGGGAAGCCCTTTCAAAATAGTTTAACAGCAATTTCCACTTTTATTAATCAGTGCATGAAGGATTTAGTTTTCCCAATCCATATAAACAGAAAGCCCATGGCTCTCATCTCACTTTCTAAATAGCTTGCTTGGGTTCACTCCTGTTTTATCCTTTATCCTAAATTTTTTTTCATCAGAGCACTTATCACTGTCTGATATTTATTTGATTGTTTATTTAAGCTCCATGAAAGTAGTAAGAAGAAGGGCTTTGACTGCTTTGCTTTCCTGTATATTCCCAGTAAGCAGAATAGTATCTAGCACATGATAGTTGCCCTATAAATATTTGGAGAGTGGTAGGGGGACAGAAAGGGAGAGTGAGAGAAAGAATGAGAGAAAGAGGATGGGCATGGCATGTGTGTGCACAAGAGAAGACATATCGCAATTTCTTATTCCTATGTTGGTCCTGCTTAACATACAGAATTCCTTGAAGTCAGAGGCCAGCACATTTCATCTGTGCTTCCTTAGAAACTAATACGGTATTTGGCACATAGTCGCCAATTAATACTTAAAAGAAGAAAGAGATAATTACATGTATTTATGTATAACATTTGTCTTAATACATTCACAGATTTTCTCACTATATCTGCAGAGAAAAGCCACTTCCAAAAAAGGGAGGAAAAATTGCTTTGCCTTTTGACTGCACAGAAGGTTGGCCAAATTCAGAGCCTTAAACAACCCCAATCATTACTCAGAAAGAGATGACTAATCATCGCCATTAATCAAAACCCTGTTAGCAGAAAATCCTGTAATTGCATGAAATTTAATAAAAGGCAGGCTAAAAAGCAAACTCAAAAGAGAAGAAGACCAGAAACAAATGGAGACCCACTCATGTCAAACAAGTCTTTCCGTGGACTGCTCTCTCCACTGCTGACTGAGGCTCCGGAGCTCAGCACAGTCCCCGTCAGAGTTGGCCCAACCGGCGACGGAATGTGTTGGGTGTTGATGTACATGGGAGCTTCTCCCGCCAGCATCACATGCGGTTTTCCTTCTGGCATGCTGTAGACGTCCAAAGACCCTGCAACCAGAAAGGAGCCCTCTTTTTCTTTCTGATGGTAACAATGTTCATTCATCTCTAGCTAAGCCCCCAAACATTTATAGGGGAGTTCCTCACATCTATGAGTAGGAAAATTCTTCTTCCAGATATCCATTGGTTAAATCCTCCTCTTCTGACCTTATTACAATATACTGATTAGTTCTGGCTAGAATGTGTTGCAGTCCTTCTTGTCAAATGGGATCTGTGAGCCAATCTCAAGGTGGACATCCTGGTTGGTGAGGGGCTTTCCCACAGATTCTGGGCCTCCCTGACTTGGGGACCCATTGGAGTAGAGCAGGCAACCTCTATAGCAAACGAGGCCCTGGTCTCTGCATGTTCTTTACAAATGCCCTGAGATCAAGTAATCGGGCAGAAGAACAAGTTATATTTTAATTGCTCTTTTTTTTGTAAGCATAAATGAGTGCTTTAAAATAACTCCATTCTACCAATAGAGTGCAGGCTCAGGGACCCCATTTTAGAAAAGCACTGCCTAATTTATTAAGATGTGTTCTTACAAAATGGAGCTGGGCATCGCTGACATTGGGGAGGTGGGCGTGGCACGTAATTGAGGACCCCCACTTCCTCCAGGGCAGAGTTGCTGCCACATTGGGACATCCCAGCTGGGGGACAGATGCTTCCAGGCTCAGATATGGGTCCCTGCTGTTCGTCACCCAGAGATGGATGGATCAACATCAGAAACAAGTATGAACCTTGCTTTTAATACACTTACATAAACTCATTCAGAAGAAAATGCCCCTTGGCACTCCCATTTCTGGAAAGAGGTTATCTTTTATATCCCATTGTCAGTGGTGCACAGAAGGTGGCTCAATCCAGCTCATAAGAGTAGAGAGTACGTATTTCTTTCCAACTCCACCATCAGTGTCATCGTATTGGCAGTTTGAAATCAACCAGACATCAGCACATGCTTCAAATCAGTTCTTTTTCTTTTATTATTTTATTCCTGTTTTTCTCAAGAGGTGACTGCTGAAACTTTGCCAGCCAGCACACCACTCTCTCTCAGCCTGTACACATAAGAATCATATGTTTTGTGCTACAATTTCAATTGTTGGGGAACATCATCAGCAAATTCCTGTGTTGTGTTTCTAGTCTTTCTTCTACTCCTGGATCTGATCTCTATGTTAAAGTAGCTGTGCCTGGATTGCCTGCCCTTGTTTGGTGGCAGCTATTCGTGGTTTTATGTGTTCGTTTGCATTGCAAACAAGTCAGTCTTGAGGAAAGAATTTTACAAACTAATCTTAGGAAGGAGAAGATCAAAAGCCCAAAGAATAACTTTCCTAAAAGCCCTTTCCAACTGTAGATGATAGATGGCAGGTGCTGAACCTGGGGAAGGTAGACAAACATCAGTGGCTACACTTAATTTCCATTTAGGGAGAATAACTAATGGCAAAGTAATCAGTGGTATTCTTATTCGTTCAAATGAAAAAAATAACTATGTATTGATTTCAGATAAGAACTTGAACTTCCTGAGAGTTATGAGTCTCAAGTTCTGGGCCAGGAACTTGTATAAGCTTTCTGTCTGTACCTGACTTGGCCAAAATAACTTGAGTGCACAAAAAGGACCTCATTTTAAAAACAAACCTATAGAGGAAGGGTGGAAACCAGCAAGCAGTACTCTTCCTACCTCCAAAGCTATTTTGAGGGAGTAATACTCTAAACTGCTTTCTTAATCAGTGCAAAAATGTTTGCAAATTTTGAAATGTTGTTGATGGAGCACTTTTGACTTTTAACTTAAAAAAAATTGTATGAGAAGTCTGACCCCTTGCTACATGATATATAGAAGATATATGTAATTTTTTTTTATTCAATCAATTAAAGATGAATAAAATGCCAGGCTACACTCTAAAAAAAAAGACAAAAGAAAAAGAAAAAAAAAGAAACCTGATATATTTTATGATAGAGTAAATATCTATTGTACATAATATCTCTCCTTTAGTTTCTAGCAGTTATCTTATTATATGCCTGGTGTGCATATGTTATATAAATGTGTTTTCAATAGTATAAGGGACTCATAATGAAAAAGTGCCTCTGGCAAAGTTATGACTTTTATTTCCCATTTCCCTCCTATTCTGAGGGAGAACCATGTGGCAGCTTTTGCAATGCCTTATGTTTTATTGACTAGGTCAAAACTAATGTGTCTTCCTCCAGCTGGGGCAGGGAAGGCAGGAGATTCTCTCACACTAGAAATATTTTTTAAAAATTTTGTCATTTATTCCCTGGCACAAGTGGCTATAATGAAAGTACAGGCCTTAACGTTACACCAATCAATGCTTATAGTTATATGCATAGAAACATAAACTGGATCTCAATTCATTTGTTGCTCCTTCTTCTTCAGACCCTGCAGACTTACTAGCCAGGGCCTCAGGGCTATTGAAAGAGCTATGAAAATGTTTGAAAGGTGAAAAAAAAATAAATTAAAAGACAACTTAAAGTAAAAAAAAAAAAAATTATACACACACTGTCCAGAGAACAGAGACTTATGTTAGCAGTAAACTTCCAGCCAGCTCTTACTTATATCTTAATTACTTCTATTGTGGGATGTAGGTGCATTTTAATAGGTTTGACAAGATGTAGAAGCATCCTCTAGGAGTATGCAAGGTCTGTGGGAAAGTCATATCCCTGATGCCATCTCTGTGCCTTGCTGCACGGGCACTTTCCATACACTTGACTGTCCACTGTAAGTGGCATTAAAGAAAGAAGGAATCAGATACATTTTACTGTCTTTAAGAATGGCATCTCCCCTACAACTTTTGGCCCCATCTCCAAGAAGTTTTGGTCACTGGTGCTCTAGCAATCCCTAGCCTAGGGTATGTATCTTTATGTTCCTCCCAAAGCAGACCCTGAGTGCGGTGAAGTGGGCTCATGAGACAAGAAAGGAAAGGCAGTCAGAGTAGGATACATCCTATTCTACTGAGAAAGTTGCTATTCTGACTCACTGGGGCTCAACCCTGCTGGGGAACTTAGAGATGACATGTTACATTTCAGAGTTGACCCACTATTCCCATTTCAATTGGTTGAGGATGCTCCTGGGGATGTCAGAGGCTCAGCTCCTCTGGGCAAGTAAGTTCTAAAGACAGAGGAAACCTTTAAGCAGAGAGTCTCCTGGGTGCAAGAGAGTGACAGGTGCTGAGGGGATAAGTACTGAACTCTTGGTGATACAGTAGCCTCATCTAATTTGTGACAGTGGGCCTCCAAGACAGCCACTATTTCCATTTCTGTAATATAATCAGGAATCGGAAGCAATATCCACTGCAAATATTTCCAGTGGGTTTCTCTAACACTCTACAAGAAATGAACCACCCACTGAGAAGCATATTACTTTTTAAAACTATTTTAAGGCTTCTCACCCACCTCCCCTTCCATCTCACCTTGCCTGACAGGTGCTTGTTGCCAGTCTTCACCGAACTTGTCTCCCAAGTGTCTTCCCTGGTAATAAGTTTGCTCTTTTCCTGCAAACTATAGACACATGTACACACACACACAAAGAGAAAAAAAAAATCCTCTTCTTGTTTTGCTCTCTTTGAAAGCCATAATACAGTAAGAGGGAGCTTAATGATGGGTGGATCACATCCCATATTGAACCCAATCTTCCTTTATGCCTCACAGCTGGCATCACAATTCAGGAAATAAGTTTGTGTGGGTGTGAAGAAGAGTCTGAAATGCCATCAAATCTCCACATACTCTCTCATTTCATTAACCCCACATCATCTCCCTAACCATGACTACACTGAGCTCTTCCATATGCAGCTGCATCATTCAACATGTCTTAAAATAAATTCAATTAGAGAGTCTCTATGTGTCAGAATATATTTGCCCTCCAAAGATATGCCCATAATCTGTTCATGCTTGCACACGTCTTCCACCACAATTCAGTCTATTGGCTCTTGTTCATAGGTCCTTGATTTCAATGTTATTTTGCCACTTTAATTTGTGTCCTTAGCATGCACATAAGGTAGGTGACATTTAAAAATGTCTCTCAAACAAAATAGATATACCATAACTCTAGAAGGCAATTACTTTACTAGAATTTTGAGTTGGAGGCAAAATCAAGGCAACACGTAAAAAAGAAAAATGCAAAAAATTCTCATCACTCTAAGGCCTGCATCCACTCTCTCTGCAAAGGTTCCAAAGCATTCCAAGCCTTTTAAAAGTCTTAAATTTCTCTCTTCCCCTCATGAGGAAAACAGTATGATGGAATTTGTACTAGGATGGGGAGGAGACCCCCAGACTCCTGTCTCAGAAATCACAATATAGTATCAAAGCATTTAGCTAATGCCTTGTAATGCTAAAATCAAAACCTCTCCTAATTACCCGCTTGGCGAAATCCAGTGGGAGAAAGTTAGCAAATTATTCTGTCAAGAGTTCAGACAGAACATCAGCCTGAAGTAAAATTGAAGAAAATAAAAAGAAACAAATTCACTTAGCCAGCATCAAGGGTATAAGGTAAAAAACTGACCTGGGCTGTGTCAGGAGCATAAGGTCTGGTTTTCAGTCGAGTATCAAGAAACCCTCCTGGAGGAGGAATCTTATTGGGAATGCTGTTGTAGTATGGATGCTCTGAACCATCCCCCTCTTCCTCGGTCCATGGTTCATCCAAGCTCTGCATTCTGTAAAAGGAGGATTTCCCAGGGCTTAAGCAAAAGTTCAGCTTGTAGTCAAGACCAAGTGATCTACTCTTAGTACCTGTTATGCAGAATATGGAGTTTACCACTGCCCCCCTCAACCATCTAGGCACACATGAAAGATAGATGACTGATTTGGCCCAATAACCCTGCTGATTCAAAGTTCTACAAATTGGAAAATCCAATCATATTTGAAATAGGGAAAAAACCTTCTTTTATAAATACATTATAATTTGGAAGGTAAGAGTTTATGTCTAAGGAAAATCAGATTCTCATGGGTAAAGACATCCATTTCAGCATTTCAGGCAGTCATAAAATTTACTCCAAATAAAATCAACTAAAAAATGGAGCTTTAGTGCATAGAGACAGATAGTGGATTGCGGGTTACTGGGGGTGGGGATTGGGGAAGTTATTGCTTTATGGGTGCAAAGTTTCTGAGTGATAAAAAACTTGAGGTAATGGATATTGGTGTTGGGAACACAATATTGTGAATGCAATTAATGCTACTGAATTGTACACTTGAGGGTGGTAAAAATGGGAAATTTTGAGTTGTTTGCTTGTTACTCTGATAAATGAATGAATGTAAAAGAATGTCACATAAAGAAAAAAAAACAATAGAAAAAAATGAAACTTTACTGACATCAGCAAAAACAGTAGAGTGAGGACCCTGAGAAGTCTCTCCTCTATAAAAGTATTGGGAAAACTGGCAAAAATTAGCCACATCAACTTTTTTCAGGACTCTGGAAATTTGCCAAAAGCTTGCAGCAACTGGGCAGCATCTATTTAAGAAAATCAGCTGAATCTTGGCAACAACAGTGAGCTTTTTGGTGTTCTAACTCACCCTTCCCCAACTCATTGGTAGCTGTGAAAATGGACAGCCCACACTCACAGTGAAAATCAGCAACCTTGAAGCCACTACAGCAGGTACAGTGGGTGGGGCGCCTTCAAAACCCTATTTCCAGAAAACTGAAATTATTTGACCTGTCTGGTGTCTGCTGGTTCCTGGAAGACCCTACTCTCAAGGCTATCTTTATTTGATCTGATTCAGAGTTCACTTATGGAAAAACATCCTTTACCCTAGAAGTGTCTGTTAAAAAACATTAGAGGCATCGTGACTGGGCATCATGGGATGGAGAACATCTTCTTGACCAAAAGGGGGATGCAAAATGAAACAAAATAAAGCTTCAGTGGCTGAGAGATTTCAAATGGAGTCGAGAGGTCACTCTGGTGGACCCTCTTATGCACTATATAGATGACACTTTTTAGGTTTTAATGTATTGAAATAGCTAGAAGTAAATACCTGAAATTATCAAACTCCAAACCAGTAGCCTTGACTCTTGAAGATGATTATATAACAGCGTAGTTTACAAGGGGTGACAGTGTGATTGTGAAAATCTTGTGGATTGTACTCTCTTCATCCAGTGTATGGATGGATGAGTAGAAGAATGGGTACAAAGACTGAATGAAAAATAGGATGGGATGGGAGGGATGATTTCAGTGTTCTTTTTAACTTTTATTTCTTATTCTTATTCAGATTCTTTCTGGTGTAAGGAAAGTGGTCAAAAATAGATTGGGGTGATGAAGGCATAACTATATGAGGATACCGTGAACAGTTGATTGTACACCATGGATGATTGTATGGTATGTGAATATATCTCAATAAAACTGAATTTAATTTAACAAAAAACATTAGAGGGAATTGTTTAACATTGCAGCTATCTGAGACTATTGAGACTAGTTGGAGAAAACAATAGACTATTCAAAAAGCTTGCAGGGAAAAGCTGGGGAATGGAAAGTCCAAAGTTTCTTTCATAAGCTCCAACATATTGCTGGGAATCTTGAAGGCCACAAGCAGGCTTAGGGCTGTGCATATAACAAGGGCTGAGCATGAGCTCAGGAAAGACCTGGGAAGACACTATTCTTATATCTTTGGCTGACCTTGAGACTCTGTATGAGCAGGGAGTGAAGGCTAAGGGAGATTTTTCATCTGCCTGGCTGAGTATTGATGGCATGCCTCAAAACACACACAGAAAGAGCCCTTTGGAAAAGACTGGGGGACTTCTTGGTTCCAGGCATTTAAAAAAATCTCTGTGTAATTATTAGCTGACCACTAAGCTAACAAAACAGAACTCATGGTGACTATATATGACAAATAATACTTTACAGAACTAGTTCAGAAATCAACAAAGTACACTCAACAACAAACAGTAAACAAAAAATGGGGTAGGGGAAGAGTTGCCACATTATATTATTTACATCATATAAAATTTCCAGTTTGCTGCAAAAATTAAGAGACATGTCAAACAACAAGAAAGAATGACCCATACACAGAAATAAAACAGACTATAAAAACTGTCTCTGAGGAAACATAGACATTGCACTTACTAGACAGAAAACTAAATCAGCTACCTTAAAATTTCAAAGAGCTAAAAGAACATGTGAGCATAATGCCTTACCAAATAGATAATATCAATAAAGACAAAGAAGTTATTTAAAAGAACCAAATGGAAATTCTGGAATTTGGAAAAGAAAAAAAACTGAAATGAAAATTTCACAAGAGGATTCAACAGCAGATTTGAGCAGACAGAAGAAAGAATCAGCAAACTTGGTCAATTAAGATTATCCAGGCTATGCGGAGGTGTTGGACTTCCTCATCTGGATTGTTGCTGATATTCTCACAAACACTGGGGACTGACAGCTTGACATGCTGAGCCCTCTGTCTTGGGGCTTGCCCCTATGAAGCTTGTTACTGCAAAGGAGAGGCTAAAACTGCTTATAATTGTGCCTAAGCGTCTCCCTCTGAGTGCCTCTTTGTTGCTCAGATGTGGCCCTCTCTCTCACTAAGCCACCTTGGCAGGTGAACTCACTGCCCTCCCCCCCTACATGGGACCTGACTCCCAGGGGTGTAAATCTCCCTGGAAACACAGGATATGACTCCCAGGGATGAATCTGGACCTGGCATCATGGAATTGAGAACGTCTTCTTGACCAAAAGGGGGATGCAAAATGAAATGAAATAAAGCTTTAGTGGCTGAGAGATTTCAAATGGAGGGGAGAGGTCATTCTGGTGGACATTCTTACACAATATATAGATAACATTTTTTAGGTTTTACTGTATTGGAATAGCTAGAAGTAAATACCCGAAACTACCAAACTCCAACCCTGTAGTCTTGACTCTTGAAGATGACTGTATAACAATGTAGATTACAAGAGTGACAGTGTATGGATGGATGGATGAGTAGATAAGAGGACAAAAACTAAATGAAAAATAGGGTGGGATGGGGGGGATGTTTTTGGTGTTCTTTTTTATTTTTATTTTTTATTCTGATTCTGATTCTTTCTGGTATAAGGAAAATGTTCAAAAATAGATTGGGGTGATGAATACACAACTATATGATGGTGCTGTGAACAGTTGATTGTACACCATGGATGACTGTATGGTATGTGAATATATCTCAAAAAAACTGAATTAAAAAAAAAAGTTTATCCAGGCTGGGGAATAGAAAGAAAAAACAATGAAGAAAAATGAACAGACCCTCAGAGACCTAAGGAACACCATCAAGCATACCAAAGAATACCCATAATGAGAATTCCAGAAGAAAATGTGAGAGAGAAGGGAGAAAGGATGTTTGAAGACATAATGGCAAAACCTTCCCAGATTTGATGAAAACGATCAATCTTCACATCCAAGAAGCTCAACAAACTCCAAGAATCTCAATGAACTCCAAGGTGAATAAACTCTGAGATCTACACTTAGACACATGACAATCAAACTGCCAAAGACAGTTGTCTTTAAGACAAGAAAGAATCCTGAAAGCAGCAAGAGAGAAATGACTCCTCACATACAAGGAATCTTCAATAAGTTTAATACGTAATTTCTCATCATAAACCATGGAGGCCAGAGCAACGGGAGGACAAATTCAAAGTGCTGGAAAAAAAGACTGTCATCAAAATTCTATACCCAGTGAAACTATCCTTCAAAACTGAAGGAGAAATTAAGACATTACAAGATAAACAGAAATGGAGAGACTTTTTTGTTGGCAAGCCTGCCCTATAAAAAATACTAAAGTGTTGTAATGAAAGGACAATGGATAGTGAATTGAGTCCACATGAAGAAATAAAGAGCACTGACAAAGGTAACTACATAGATGAATTAAAAAACCAGTACATGTATTTTTTGTTTGTAACTCTTTTCTTCTATCAAATTTAAAAGACAACTGCACAATACAGTAATTATGAATCTGTGTTGATGGGTACATAATAATTCAGATTGACAATATCAGCACAAAGGAGGTAAAAGGAATGGAACTATATGGAAGCTAAGCTTTTGTATGCTATTGAAATTAAGTTGTGTAGTAATCCAAACTAGATTGTTATTTGTAATTCCCAGGGCAACCAAAAACGAAAAGAACTCCAAAAATATGATAAAATAAACAACAAGGGAGTTAAAATGGTATACTATAAAATATCTATTTAACATGAAAGAAGCCAGTAATGTAGGAATATAGATAAGACTATATTATTTATACTTTGTAATATTTAAAATAGATAAGACTGTAGAACAAATAGCAAAATGGCAGACATAAATACCAACTTATCAGTAATTACATCAAATTTAAATTGATTAAACTTTCCAATTAAAGCACAGTTTGGCACCCTGGATTAAGAACCATGATCTGACTATGTGCTTTCTTCAAAAGACACACTTTAGGTTCAAAGCCACGAATATGATTAAACTACAATGTTGGAGAAAGATATACCCATGCTAAAAGTAACCAAATGAAATACGGAGGGATTATACCTATATCAGACAAAATAGGTTTTAAGAGCAAAATTGTTACTAGAGACAACGAAGGATATTTTATTATGAGAAAAGGCTCAATCCATCAAGATTGATATAATGTTGAAATCAAGCAATTGCATTTAATATATTTGGAATAACAAGAGGATATAACAATTATAAACATGTGTACCTAAAAACCAAGAACCAAAATACATGAAGCAAACCTGACAGAATTTTAGGAAGAAATGAGATTTCAATACATCATTTTCATTAATGGATAGAACAACTAGAAAGATGACCAGCAAGAAAATAGAAGACTTGATCAACTCTATTAACAAACTAGACCTAATAGGCATCTATAAAAACTGTACCCAACAGGAGCAGTACGCACACATTCTTCTCAAGTGCACATGGAACATTTTCTAGGATAGAGTATATGGTAAAAAAAAAGCCTCAATAAATTTTACAGGATTGAAATCATACAAAGTATGTTCTCCAACCAGAATGTAATGAAAGTAGAAATAAGTAACAGAAGGAAATTTGAAGAGTTCACAAATGTGTGGAAATTAAACAACACAATTCTAAACACCAATTGATCAAAGAAAGCACAAAGGAAATTAGAAAATGCTTTGAAATGAATGAAAACACAAGCACAACATATCATGACTTATACCAAAATGAAATACAGAGAAAACAACAGGGGAAATCAACAAAAGTAAGAAGACAGTCAGAGAATAGGAGAAAATATTTGCAAATCATATATCTGATAAGTATGTTGCACTCAGAATATATAAACAACTCTTATAACTCAACAATAAAAAGACAAGTAACCTACTTAAAAATGGGTACATGTTTGGAATAGACATTTCACCAAAGAATATATACAAATGGCTAATAAACACATGAAAAGATACTCGACATCATTTGTTTGGGGGGAAATACAAATCAAAACCCCAATGAAATATCACTTCATACCCACAGGGATGGCCATATTCAAAAAGACAAAGAACAGCAAGTATTGGTGCAGATATGGAGAAACTGGAACGCTCATGCACTGCTGATGGGAATGTTAAATGGTGCAATCACTTTTGAGACCAGCTCAGTAGATCCCCCAAAAGTTAAACATACAGTTGCCATATGATCCAGCAGTTCCACACCTAGGCATATATCCAAGAAAATTGAGAACATATGTGCACCCAAAGACTTGTATGTGAATGTTCATAATTCATAATAGCCAAAAAGAGGAAACAGTCCACAGTCCATCTGTCCCTTACCTGCTGAATAGATAAACAAAATGTGGTATATCCACACAATGGAATATTTGTCAGTCATGAAAAGGAATGAATGGCATTCAAGGAATGAACCTTGAAAACATTATGTTAAAGTGAAAAAGCTAGTCACACAAGACCAGATACTGTATGATTCCATTTGTTGAAATGACCAGAATTGGCAAATCCATAGAGACAGAAAGGAGATTCATGCTTGCCAGGGCCCAGAAGAGGAATGGGGAATTAGGAGTGATGGTTAAATGGGAATGGGGTTTCTTTCTGGAATTAGATAGTGGTGATGGTTGCACAACTTTGTGAATATACTAAAAACCACTGAGTTGCACACTTTCAAAGGGTTAATTTCTATATGTGAATTACATCACAACAAAAAGTAATTTTAAATGGTGCTTTTAATACATTTGATTTGTTTTTCATCATTTTCTATGATTTTCTGTTGAAATGCCCTTGAGTTTCTGCCATGATTTTCATTGTTGTAAAATCAGACCACAACCAAATCAAACAAACAAACAAAAAAAACCATTAATTAAAGTAGTATTTTTGATTTCCATTTGATGGGGGGTGAATCCACATCATATCATCTCTCCCCCAATAATTATCACCATGAAGAAAAGATAAATTGCAAATAAGTAAACTTATGAGCAGTAATGAAGATGGCAAAGGCAAACCTCATGCCACACACAATGACAATGAGGACTACATCACATCTGCCCCATCCTTGCCTTTTCCCATCTCCATCCCAAGCAACGTGGGCAAAGAAGCGTATCAACCAAATCTTAATACCTCCAGCTCCACTTTCCCAATGTGAAGAGAAATGGCCTGAGGGAGGGGGTACAAAAACTCAAGGAGAACCCCTTAGAAATTCAGGCTCCATTCTAACTACCACTCTCCTACCCTCACCCCACCAAGGGATGTGCCTACCACAATCCATGATCTGCTTCCACAAAGAGGTGGATACAAGCTTGGTGCTCACTCCATGCTCCATGCTTGCTTCTGGAGATAGGCTGTCCCAACTGAGTGGAATGAGTTTGGAACAGAAGGTAAAGCAAGCTCCAGGGGACCTTCTGTGCTTTCAGGCTTTTCTCCATGGAAGTGTTGGACTTCCACACTTGGGTTGTTGCTGATTTTCTCATAAACGTTGAGGACTGATGGTTTGGCGTGCTGAGCCCCCTATCTTGGGGCTTGCCCTCATAAGGCTCATCACTGCACAGAAGAGGCTAAACTTTCTTATAACTGTGCCTAACAGTCTCCCCAAGCGCCTCTTTGTTGCTCAGATGTGTCCCTCTCTCTCTAGCTAAGCCAATCCCCAGGAGTCATATCCTGCATTGCCAGGGAGATTTACACCCCTGGGAGTCAGGTTCCACCTAAGGGGGAGGGCAGTGAGTTCACCTGTTGAGTTGGTTTACTATCTTCTCAGTGGATAGACAAGGTGAGATGGATGCTCAAGAGATTCACCTACAGTGCGAAGCTACAGTCAAGTTCCCTTGTTACTGTTCTGTTTAGGAAATTTTATGCCAATACTTGCATTTAGAGTTGAAGATTTTCTCAGTGGATAAGATCCTGTCTACTTCATTTTCTTTCCCCCACACCCTTCCAAACTTCATTATATAGACACATATATGGGGATTAAGTATATTGCCAGAACAGCATAGTAGTTCAATAAACTCCCCCTCCCATATTTGTGCCTATTATTTTATTAGTATATATTTGACTTCTATGCAATATTTCAAAAATACAGAAAAGCAAAATAAGGAATATAAGGAATTTCTATACACGCAATGACTGATATTAAACAAGTGTTAACATTTTGCTGTTTTTG
Source organism: Choloepus didactylus (assembly GCF_015220235.1). NCBI lineage: Eukaryota > Metazoa > Chordata > Mammalia > Pilosa > Megalonychidae > Choloepus > Choloepus didactylus. The sequence goes on from NC_051316.1 coordinate 17,256,963, forward strand.
CTTTGCTTTTTTAAAGAAATAAAATGTTTCAAGCTCACTTTGCATAGATAGATATGTGATAGTAAAGTAAAACCTTAATGGTAGACACTAACTGGTGGATGTACAGGTGTTCACTATAAAATTCTGTCTTTATATTGGAACATTTTCATAATAAAATGTTAAGTGGGAAAAACACTTGACAAAATATAGTCAAAACCCATACCATCCGTCCCTTCATTCTCAAATATCCTAGAACAGTGTGTTTCTATTCTTACAGGTTTTTATACTCTTACTATACATATATTCATCCATAAAGAAAATATACAATTGCTTATGGGTTTTAAAATTTTCCATAAATGATTCGTATCCTTTTGCAACTTGCTCTTTTTTCACTCCATTTAAGATTTTTGACATTTATCCTGTAATACACATATACTGTTGAATTCTTTTAACTGCTATATCTTATTATATACAAATTTTTAAAAAAAAATTGTTTGTCCATTCTACTAAGGGGCAGTTAGGTGGCTGCCACCTTCTAACTCACACTTTCTGCAGTGAACATCTAGCATGAACACGCCCTCAACATCCTAAGTAGGGCTGCCAAGGAACCTACAAAGCAGCTGGACCAGTTTACCCTCCCACTCTAATATGGATTAAATTGTGTCCCCCAAAAGTCCTAACTCCCTGGTTGTGAATGTGATTCTGTTTGGAAACAGGACCTCTGAAGATGTGATTAGTTAAGATGAGGCCAAACTGGTTTAGGGTGGGTCCTCATTCAGTATCACTCTGTCCTTACAAGGGAAGGAAATTTTGACAGAGTCAGTAAAATACAGAGGGAGTAGAAGGCCGTGTGGACGAGGCAAACATTGAGAGACGCTGTCCCAGCCCAGATGTACCGTGGATTGCCAATCTCCCTCCAGAAACCCGGGGAGAGGCATGGAATGGATTTCCCCCTGCACAAGGAATCATGGCCCTGCTGAAACCTTGGTTTAGGATTTCCAGGATTTCCAGTTTTCAGGACTGTGAGATGACCAAATTGCTGTTATTTTAAGCCACCCAGCAAATGAACACACCCCAAGCATAGGACTGGTTCTCTCCAAATACTTTGAGGATATCAGTCTCACTACTGTTTACCAATCTGATGATAAAGTCCCAGCATCCAGATCAGTGGTTCTCCAAGTGTGGCTCTGAGACTATCACTTAGGAATTTGTTAGAAATGCAAACTCTCAGCCCCCGACCCCAGACCTATGGGGTCAGATACTCTGGGCTGCAGCCTAGCAATGGTTGTTTTTAGAAGCCCTCCAGAAGATTCTGATGCAAACTCAAGTTTGAGATCTACTGGTCTAGATATTAGTAAAGGTAAGCATTGTTTTCAGAATCCATTTTCTTCCTTGGTAAGGTGTTTATACTCTTTGACCATTGCTTATTTATAAGCTTGTTCTTTTTTCCTTGATCTTTGAAAAGCTTCTTTGTTAGGCAATTATTTTTCTTTTCTTTTTTTTTTTTTTGGTTAGACTTTTTAAAGAACCAGGTTTTGATTTTATTGATCTCCTACTTATTATTCTATTCACATCTGATTTTTTAAAATTTAAAATTTAAAATTTCTTTTTCCCCTTATATTCTGGTTTATATTTGGTCCCTTTTTCTTTTTAACTTTTCGAGTTGGACACAATCAATATTCATTAATACCATCTTTTTTCCCTGTATATTTCCGTTTAGAAATAGAAATTTCCCTCTAAATCCTACGTTAGCTTCTCTTCCAGGTTTGATTCATGGTGTTTTCATTAGACTTCATTCTACCCAGGGATCTAAACTCCATTAAAACTTCTTCTTTGAGTTATTGAATATTTAGAAGTGTGATTTTAAATTGTCAAGTTTGTGGATATTTTAGTGTTTTTCTTGTGGTTGACTTTTGTTTTTGTCTTTTGCTGTGGACACGTAGGACAGAGCACTTGGGACCTGCTGAGATGTTGCCATGCTCAGTACAGAGTCAAATTTAATAAATATTTCAAACTTCCAAGGTGCAGCGTTCCACACCTTTCTGTGAAATCAAGCTTGCAAACTGTGCTACTAAATTCTTCTATAGCCTTGGGATTACTTTGCTTGCTCTGTCGACTTTTCCTTTAACACATCTCGTTTTTTAAAGTGTCTCTCTATAATTGTGACTTTCCAATTTCTCCTTGAAATCTTCCAATTTTCGTTTTTCAGTTAACATTTTTAAGAGCATACAAATTTTGCTTAATTATGCTTTTCTAGTGCATTGCTCCTTTTCTCATTATCTCAAATTCTAATATTGCTTGGTCTGATACCAGAATAGCTATATCAGCTCTTCTGGGGGTGCTATTATTATTATTATTATTATTTGATATATGTCTCTCTCCAACTTTTACTTTTAGTCTCTTTGTTTTGTTGTATTTTATGCAAATTTTTGTAAAGAGCATACCATTACATATATTTTTTAATGAGAGAAGTTGTAGGTTTACAGAAAAATTGTGCAGAAAGTACAGATTCCTATATAACCCCTCCCCACAAACACACACAGTTTTCCTTATTGTTAACACTTTGCATTGGTTTGGTACTTTTGTTACAACTGATAAACAATATTATTAAAATTATACTATTACTTTTCATCCATAGTTGTACATTAGGGTTCACTGTGTTCTAGAGTTGCATGGCTTTAACAAGTTTTCCTTCTGGCAATATATATACAACTAAAAATATACCATTTTAAGCATTTGCAAACATACAATTCAGTGGTGTTAATTACATTCACAATGTTGTGTTATCATCATCACCATCCACTACCAAAACTTCTCCATCACGCCAAACAGAAAATATATGAATTAAACACTACCTTTCCATTCCCTACCCCCACCACAGCCCCAGGTAACCTGTATTTTAGTTTCTGACCCTATGAATTTGCTTTTTCTAATCATTTCATATCAGTGAGATCATGCAATATTTGTCCTTTCATATCTGACTTATTTCACTCAATATGATGTCTTCAGGGTTCATCCATGTTGTAGCATGTATCAGAATTTCATTCCTCTTTACAGCTAAATAATATTCCATTGCATGTATATACTATATTTTGTTTATCTGTTCTTCCACTGATGGACACTTGGGTTGCTTCCACCTCTTGTCAATTGTGAATAATGCTGCTACGAACATGGGTGTGCAAATATCTGTTTGAGGCCCTGCTTTTAATTTTGGGTATATATCTGGAAGTGGGGTTGTTGGGTCATATTGCAGATACATATATTTTTATCCAATCTGAGAATCTCCTTTGATTATCAGGTTTAATCTATTTATATCTATTGTGATGCCTTGTGCCTTGCTTTCTGCCACCCACAAAATTAGTGATCTAGGCATAGATCCCTTCTGATCCTGCTGCAGAAAACCAGCCCCGTGCATTTGCCACCATCCCCATAGCCTTGACCGCCCTTCTGCCTTCTGAATCTCATGCATGTCGCCTCTGACTGGCAGACCCTGAGCCATGTTCAGATGTTAGTACAAGGGATCTTGCAAAATGTGGTCTCCAGTTATGCAGCCTCAGCTTTACAAGATTGTTCATCAGGCAATAACTGGAATGGAAATGGATCAACAGTCCACCATAATCCACTGCAGTAATTTAAGGAATTGAAATATTTGCCTACAATATTAGGAAACTTCTGTGAATGATAGCTGCTTCTTTAAAATAGCATAACAACCAGATGTCCTTAGAATGATGTGGAGCAAACTTTTCCATCAACCCAGAAAAAGTTGATCCTTCACAGGCAACTCCAAAATGCAGGTCTCAATAGAATTTTCCAGGGCTTGAGTGAAAAAATCAAAAGTCTCTTTCAAAAAAGATGAAGAATGAGAAGAGGTGCAAGAAATCTTCATAGTAATGAAGGTAAAAGTGGATATTGACTTCATGACTAGATCACAGGATGTGGCTTCAGAAGTTTGAGAAAAGTAAATTTAGGAGAAATATAATAAAAGTGTACTTTCAATGAATACACAATCATAATATCCTTATGAAGCTCAATCAAGGACAGAATATTGACTGTTCATCATATCCCAGTATTATCTTTTTCAATGCTTCATGGGCTATTCTTAAGTTCTTAAGGAAACTCAACAGAAGACCTTGAATATTTTTTAGTAAAAAACTATATATCTTACAATTCCTGTTCACATTCACTATTTCATTTAGTACTATAAATTAAAAAGTAAGTAAATAAATAAATATAAAAAACTGTCAAGCCACTTTTATTCCCCTTTTACAGTTAAAGCTGCCGAGATTCAGGGAGGTTAAGAAACTTGTCCAAGACAACACAGAAGGGAAACGAGTTCCAAAGTTGCCGGGCTACAAAGGCTCATAAAGCAAAAATGATGCTGGCTGCTCTCCCGATGCTCACCCCAAGTCCAGTGCTCATGGAGGGAGCCTTTCAAAACAAGACTTAGGTTATTCATGAAGATAAGGTCAATGGGATGTGGCAAACCCATGGTGATATAGACCCAATGAGATGACATTTGGAAGCACACATAGTTGCAGAGGAAACAGAACAAAAAAAAATTTCAATGAAGTAGCTTTTTTGGTAACCTTGGCTACTGTCACTATAGTTTCAAGGAAAAAAAATGTTTTTCAAAACATTCAGAGCATCATCCATATGTTGGCGTCCATCTGTTGGTTTCCATGTGCCATATCCCATTACTGACCAGGTGTCCCCAAACCCAGGGGGCCCTGTGTTAAACCACAGCATGAGGATTAATTGTGCCTGCACAGAGCACAGCTCTAGGAGGTTCTTGTTTTTGTGGTTTTATCCTTCTGAGTGTTTTTTAAGAGGAAAGTTTATGAACAAAGAAAGGCAGTTGCCAGCGGCTTCTCAGCTTTACTCACCGATCCTGAAGAGCAGGTATCTTGGAAGGACACTGCAGATATTGCTTAAACCGAAGCTCAAAGGCCTGTCCGATGGAGCTGATGACATCTTGGGCCAGCCCGTCACAGCATTCCAGGATGTGACAAGCTGGGGAGAGAAAGGGATACAAGTCCCTTTAGAGACCAATATTAACGTTCTCCAGGTTCTTCTACAAAGAGATCTTCCTGATGATGGAACCAGAATGGAGGGACATCAAGGAGAATGTATCCTTCACAGTAAATTGCAAAGTATCTACCTTCAAGTTAGTCTCTGGAAAGAACCCCACAGCTTTCAAGTTTCACCTTTGGAACTTGTTCTTTGGTGTCTACTCTCTCCAAAATTATAGGTTCTAGCTTTAAACAAATTAAGAAAGCATGAGTTCAAATTGGTTGTCCTTCAATTTCTTTGGTCTATAAAATATCATTTCTGAATTCAATAGGGCAAGAGTTTTTAGAAGGAAACCTTAATACAACAAAACATCTAGCTTTACACTATCCAGTTCCTTTATGGCCCTGTTAGGTTTTTAAAAGATGGAATTAACTCAGTTTTTGTTGAATGAATCTTGATCTAGTCAATGGGCGTAGAGCGAGTTATTTGCCTACATCTTATTTGTAGAAAAATATTGGTCATCAAATGTGGTGATTAAAAAAAATTAGAACAATCTTTCTTTTTTTAAATTAACTTTATTTATCAAAAAATTAAAAAAAAAAACATTTCCAAACAAAATAAGCAAAGGAATAGGAAAAACAAATATCCTGAAATAACTTCATTGCTTCCAATATGCTCTCACCACACCACAAGAAAATTAATGAACAATAGTCATTCCTGAGCATTCCCATATCATTAAGATTACCCTCAATACATTATCTGTTCTTATTAGATTATCCTTCCCCCTTCACTAGCTGCTGTCTATCTTTAGGTGCCCTATATTCTACAATATAAGACACTTGTTTTACATTTTTCACAGTTCACATTAGTGGTAACAAACAATGTCTCTCATTTTGTATCTGACTTATTTCACTCAACATTATGTCCTCAAGGTTTGTCCATGTTGTCATATGCCTCATGACCTCATTCCTTTCCACTGCTGCATAGTGTTCCATCGAATATATGTGCCACATTTTATGCATCTGATGGAGGACATTTAGGTTGTCTCCATCTCTTGGTCACCAAATGTGGTGATTGAAAAAAATCAGAGCAATCTTTCAAAATGAATTTAAGGAGATAGTAATTCACTGGTCATTACTGTCCCAGCCACATACCACTTGCATTTAAATTAATTTGAGACTGGACATTCTTACAGATTCTTGGAGGAGAAGCTTGTTCTAAAATTTAGATGAAAGATAGGAGTGTTGGTGGGTCAGCATGAGGGCACTCACAGACCATTGGAGAGGAAATCCTTCACTGCCAGCTGGTCAGACAAGGACATTTTGTCCCAGTGGCAAGTCAGTGAGCACAATTCATGTGAAACGGAGGTCCTGGGCCCTTCTGGAAAAAGTGGACTGAAGAGGGAAGGAACACGAGAAGGCCTCCCTGGAAACGCATCCACGGCATCCCATCCTAGGAGTCCCAGCCTCTCCATGTACCCACCTTAGGAGATCCACAGACCCTTGCACCATGACCAGCTGTCCTGGACAACATGACAGATGCATATGGCACACTCCCCTTTCTCCTCCCTGTGGTCACAAGATAATTATATTTCAAGAAGGTTTTCCTGTGGGATCCCATTTTGTCCCAGGGATTGAGGAAGTGAGTTGGATCCTGCATGGATGGGTGCTCTCCTGGAAACTGGCAGTGATGTGAGAGACCCTGAATTGTTGCCCTCCCTGGAGAAGAAGCCAGAAAGAGGTCTCATGACAACAGGGAGACTTCCCAAGGAGGCTCAGAGGTACCAATGCCTTCCCACAATTTTGGACTTTCTCATTGTAAGGCCACCTTCCCAATGCACACCAGCCATCCAGAACAATCCCGGCACAGTGGAGCCCACCGGAAAGCAGGTGCCCAGGCCCTAGGTCTCCAGCTCCACTCCCTTGAGGCTCAGAGGAAAGAACAGGTGCACAGGCTAGCAATGCAATGCCTTGGATGAACGCATCCTATTTTCAGATATGTCCTGAAGGAATCTGTCTATAAAGGACACAGGTATATCGACTGGTATGTATTGTTATCACTGCCATCACCTGTGTATTAAGTATAGATATCAAGGAAGATAATCCCAGAGCAAGCCCACATAAAGCACCTGTCACTGTTGTACAGGTTGTTAACTGATATGAATGAATGTGTCTTGCCAGCAAGTAAGGAATGAGGCGTCAAGGCGTAAGCAAGGGAAATCCAGAAAGAAACACTCTTCCCTGGGAATTGTCCTGCTGGTCTCCAACCACACTCCTCCCACCCTTTCCACCCAGCTGCCCCTGACCACCCCCTTCTCTCTAGTATCTGCACTGGCTAAGGGGCTGGGCTGGGCAGTGCTTTGGAGAACCAGAAGAAAGTCTGGGGAAGAGTTAGGAAAACGTGCAGCTTAGTTTTCTTTCAAGGGAAATGGCTAACCCTTGAAATGGCTAATGAAGAATAAGATTCCTGAAAGGGGGCTATGTGATTTCACCCCCAAGATCCATTTATCTTCTCCATACCAGAAGACATGAAGCTTTAAAGAGTTCTCTTTGCTACCATTCCCAGAACATTTTGAAAATGTGAGGCTCTGGGTAGAAGCATGAGAACTTGGTGACTATTGAGGCTTCTCAGTGGAATTTGCAAAAGGAGTGACAGAGCTGTCTCATGGTGGGCAGAGAAAGGCTGGGCCTGGAGAATAAAGTCTGGACTTTAGATTCCGGTACAAGCAGTGTCCTCAGTGAACTGAGAAAACATCATCTGCTAGTTTGGTCTGATGCCTCTGTCTATCAAGTGGTCTCCGGTATGTCCTACAAACTCACTCCAAATCCTTAATTAACCTGGAACTTTGCCTATCCCTCAGAACCTGGTATAGTCTCTGAAAGTATTGCAACAGACTTTAGCCAAAAGTCGCTATATTCTAGCCTGGTTGGAGACATTTGCAGTGTATGTAACAATCTATTTGGCCTTCTTCAAAGTGTGATCAGCACCATGTCTTGTCTCTGATGCACTTGACGTCTCCACAGAGAAAGAACAGAGCCGAAAGCATAATTCATAAGCAACAAAGAAGAAATATATGAGAGAAATGTATAGAATGCTGACATATAGAACCAAGATTCAAACTGATTTTATAAAATCTAAAATGTGACCCAAACAAATGGGTAGCAAAATGGGGTCCATTCCACTCTCCCTCCATGTGCCGGTTTGAGTGTATTGTGTCCCCCAAATGCCATTATCTTTGTGGTTTTGTGTGGGGCAGGCATTTTGGTGATGGTTGGATTTGCTTGGAATGTGCCCCACCCAGCTGTGGGCAATGATTCTGATGAGATGTTCTCATGGAGGCGTGGCCCCACCCATTCGGGGTGGGCCTTGATCGGTGGAGTTACATAAATGAGCTGACTCGGGGGGAGGAAGAGAGTGCAGCTGGGAGTGATGTTTTGAAGAGGAGCAAGCTTGCTAGAGAGGAACGTCCTGGGAGAAAGCCGTTTTGAGGCCGGAGCTTTGGAGCAGATGCCAGCTGCCTTCCTAGCTAACAGAGGTTTTCCGGAGGCCATTGGCCATCCTCCGGTGAGGGTACCCGATTGCTGATGTGTTGCCTTGGACGCTTTGTGGCCTTAAGACTGTAACTGTGTAGCGAAATAAATCCCCGTTTTATAAAAGCCAATCCATCTCTGGTGTTTTGCATTCTGCAGCATTAGCAAACTAGGACACTCCATTTTGGAGAAACTTGGCCCATCTGCAGACACCAGACGCCTGCAATGGCCTTGGAGGTCTGGGGGTGGAGTTCGTTCTCTGAAGCTGGCCTCTCTCTTGAATAGCCTTAATATGTGAAAGAGTCTGAAAACCCTGTTTCTCCAGGAAGGCCAGCCCAAAGCTACCCCAGAAACGCTAGTTTAACCTGCCCTAAGTGGGGGAAGTTTCATCAGCCTCCACTGCAAAAGATCAAAAATACTAACTTATGAATGAGATATGAGCCTTGCTCTCGTACCAGATGGAACAGAGGATGTGATGTGTTTACTTTACATGCTAGCCTCTTGACACAACAAACCATGATGTCTCCAATCACTGAAGACTGGTAAACACTGATACTGCCAGTACCCCATATCCCCAAATAAGTCCAGAGACCAATAGCTCCACCTGCCCGTCAGTGCTCAAGGCTGCCCTTGGCCATCTGTCAGCCAGACTGACCTAAGGCCAACAAGGATCCCTCAAGTCTAAACAGTGAGAAACTTGGACACCTGTGCATGTTCTCTGACAAATCGCCTGTGATACCTACTTGATCAGTCAGTATTGGCAAGTTATGCTGCAGTAACAAACAACCCTGTGATCTCAGTGGCTTAAAACAACAGTTTCATTCTTGCTCACTCATTTCCAGGCAACAGGGCAGGGGCTCACTGGGCCCATTCAAGGAAGAGCTAGCAGGGCAGTGTAGCTGAAGTAGAGAGACCTGGGAGCTAATAGGAAATGAAACAGGAGGTGTAGCAGGGGTTGTTTTAGTTTGCTAATGCTGCCAAAATGCAAAACACCAGAAATGGATTGGCTTTTATAAAAGGGGGTTTATTTGCTACACAGTTACATTCTTAAGGTCATAAAGTGTCCAAGATAATGCATCAATAATCAGGTACCTTCACTGGAGGATGGCCAGTGGTGTCCGGAAAACCTCTGTTAGCTGGGAAGACACGTGGCTGGCATCTGCTCCAGACTTCTGGTTTCAAAATGGCTTTCTCCCAGGACATTCCTCTCTAGGCTTCAGCTTCTCTCCAAAATGTCACTCTCAGTTGCTCTTGGGGCATTTGTCCTCTCTTAGCTTCTCCGGAGCAAAAGTCTGCTTTCAAAGACCATCTCCAAAATGTCTCTGTAAACTGCAGTTCCTCTCTCAGCTCCAGTGCATTCTTCAAGGTGTCCATCTTGGCTGTAGCAAGCTCGCTCCTTCTGTCTGAGCTTATATAGTGCTCCAGTAAACTAATCAAGGCCCATGCTGAAAGGCGAGTCCACACCCCCATAGAAATTATCCAATGAAATATCTCGCCCTCAATTGAGTGATCACATCTCCACGGAAACATCCAATCAAAAGTCTCCAACCCAATCAACACCAATATGTTTACTGCCCACACAAGACTGCATCAAAGATAACGGCATTTGGGGGGATATAATACATCCAAACCAGCACAGGGGTGAAACCCCATAGGGTCTTGAGGGCATGGGGATGGCTTGAAATTTTACTCTGAGTGAGCAGAGGGAGGCCACAATTTCACTGACATTTAAAAAGGAGCCTTCTGGCTATGAGGTGGAGAAAGGCTTTGGAGGTCAAGAGCGGACACAGGCACACCTGTTCTGTGGCTACTGCAGTATTAATTATGTAGCCTGGACTGGGAGGTGGGTACCAAGGAAGGTGGTAAGAACTGCTGAAGTCCAAAGGTTTGCTGACAGGTGGCAGGAAGAGTAGACAAGTCAGAGAAGTGGGGAATTCAGGAAGGAGCGGCTGTTTAGAGAGACTAACATACTTTTTAGAGGGAGAAAAGTGTTGCATTGGATTTGTGACTCCTTAGCTTTGAAATACTTATGAGATTTCAAGTGGAGCTTTGGAGCAGGCTGTTGGTTTTGTGAGTCTGGTTTTCAAGCTCAGCCCTGGACTAGAAAGAAACATGTGGGAGTTTTCAGCATAGAAATGCAATTTAAAGCCAAAGGCTTGTCTTGGCTTGTAAAAACAATGTTCACCATAGCCAAATATGGAAACAACCTAAACATCATCCATCGGGAAATATGAAATTTAAGCTTCTGGTTTAAAAAAAAAAATCATTGTTTTTGCACATTATATGGATAAGGTTTTGCTTATAGAGGAAAAAAAAGTTAAGAAGCAATGCTGTATTGTTTCCCATCAATGAATTTATAATTCTAAGGCCTTTCTCCAAAAGTCACTTCTTGGAGCCAAAGGAAACATAAATTCCTCTTGTTAAAATGATCTTGTACTATGAAAGAAGACCAGAGCCACCTTTCATTCCAGCGGAGCGCACAGCCGCAGCGGGGATGAGTGACAAGCGCCGGAGCGCGGATCCCGGCAGGTGAGCGGACTCGGCCGCCTCCTCTCTCCCGGAACCAGGCGGGGCTCCCTTCAAGCGGAGGGGCCCTGGCAGGGTGCTAGAGCCCTCGGTCTGCCGGGTCTGGTCTCGGGGGCCAAGGCTGGGTTTCCCTCATGTATGGCAAGACCCTTACGCGGGCGGGGCTGCTTCTCCTCGGCGCACAGCTCACAGCACTCTGGCCCATAGCAGCTGTTGAAATTTACACTTCCCGTGTGCTGCAGGCTGTTAACGGGACAGATGTTCGGTTAAAATGCACTTTCTCTAGCTTTGCCCTGTGGGTAACGCTCTAACAGTAACCTGGAATGTCCGTCCTCAAAATGGGGGGCCTGAACTGTTTGTATACTTCTACCACATGGAGCCCTTCAAGCCCATGAGTGGGCGGTTCAAAGACCAGGTGGTCTGGGACGGAAACCCTGAGCGGTACGACGTCTCCATCATCTTCTGGAAGCTGCAGCATGATGACAATGGGACATACACTTGCCACGTGAAGAACCCACCTGATGTTGATGGGCTGATGGGGAGATATGGCTCAGTGTTGTGCACACTGTACCCTTCTCTGAGATCCACTTCCTGGCGATGGCCATTGCCTCCTTCTGTGCACTAATGGTTATAATACTAATTGTGGTAGTCCTCTTCCAGCATTTCTGGAAAAAGCGGTGCATAGACAGAGCTGATAAAGCGGTGGCGATAAAATCAACAGAAGAGGAAAAGTTCAACCAAGAATAAAAGGTCTCTATTTAGAAGACATGGATTAATACTTTAGAAGGAGGCTGAAGATTTCCAAGAATGAGAACTCTAGGATAAGTGGAAGTTAATGGAAGCTTTTCTTTGGCTGTTCCAGTTGTGGCCTGTCTTCCAATGAGCTCTGCAGTACATATCCACCTTGATAAGCAACACCCTTCTGAAGCCACCAGACTCACACACAGCCCTATTATTGAGATTTTATTTAATTTCAGAGTATAAATATTTTTCAAGTGCTCATGAGCTACAGTTTTGCCCTAAATCACTCCTTGTATATTATAACATGTATACATATATTTTGGCATCAGACGAGATAAAACAACTTGTCATGACATTTCTTTTAACATATTAGTTTATTTAGAAGCAATACTCTTGCTACCAAAGTCAGTGTGATTATTCTCTGTCCTTCTCATATTCTCAGCTAAAAGGTGATCTGAGTCTCCCAGCTGTTTCTGATTGATTGTCAGGAAATTCTAAATTCACTGATATGCCACAGTTTGATTTTTATGGCTCTCCTTAAGTATGGGACACATCCTCTTTTATTGAATTAATTTCTTTCAATATCCCAGATGATAGTTGTTTTTTTCATCTTTCTGTTCCTCGATCCAAGCTTTACAATAGCACAAGTCTAAATCAGAGAGTAACTAGAAAAGGCTACACAAATGCTAATAGACTGACAAATGCCACCTCAGGAAGAACCACTTGCCTTCTTTATTCTTCGTTGTCAGAAATAATGAACAGTGCAGGTCTTATGTAGCCTACCATGTCCCCCCTCCCCCTCTTCCTCCCAATTCATATATCTGTAACAGAACAAAGTCTATGATCAATTGTGAACTGAGATCATCAAGCTGTTAAACAGAAGGATTCTGAAGCAGTACATTACAACTTTGTAAATTTAAGACTGGTGAAAGATCAATCCTAAATGATAATTTTGTACAGTATAATACAAAGTTCTGTGAACTGGAAGGGATTATTTAAAATTTTCTTTATTTTTTGTTTGAATTCACTTGCCTATTTGGGGGGAAGGAGGATTTGCTATGGGACAAAGAAATATCAAAACTTCTTTAACTGAATGAAATCAACTTTATTATTCTTTTTTAACCTTGTACTGGTAGGTAAAGCAAACTTTGTGAGTGGGCTCTGGAAAGAAGAGTGTCTTTTTAAAAGAATTCAGTTTCCCAGTGTCTTTCCAAACGTAAGTTACAGCAACATGTGTTTAAAGTACAGGAAACATCTAAAAGTTTAGACTCAGCTGAAGTATTACCAGACTAATATGTTCACTTTTCATTGATTGGACTGCAGATGCTACTTCTTTTCACAAACTGGAATTTTCAAATAGATTATTTGTATTTGAGGTGTAATTTCCATATGAACCTTGGTTCTGAAATTCATTCAAGTCCTGTCATTTTGCCTTTCTATTTTCTAAAAAAGTAAAGTTTCAATACTAGTTTTGATATTGAAAATTAGATTTGAAGTCTATTATTACTTTCATCCACATTTGATGTTTTTCTTCATAATTCAACTTTTGAAAACTGGATATTTCTTCAAACAGATGGCCTAATGATGTCCCATAAGTGTAAAGAAATAGTTAAAAACTCATGGAGAGTCTTTCTAGCAAAACTTGTAGCTTGTATCTGGGCTAAATACTCAAGGGTAATATGGTTTGATTGTTTTGGTGTCTCCTTCCTAAAGAGCACTTCTGTACTGTAATTTATTTTTTATTATGCCTTGAACACTCATATAAATAAACCTTTAGTAAAAAAAAAAAAAAAAAAAAAAAAAGACCATGTGGGCTCCCACTCAAACCCATTCATCTGCTCACCCATTATTCAGCAACCCTGTTTTGGAAAAAGAGCAACAGGATGTTGTAGAGACTCTTCAGGTGGCAAATGCAGGCCAGGTACCAACAATACCAGTGACCCCCACTGATGCCACAGGGAGCAGAAGAACCTGCCAACTGAGCCCTGTCTGCAAACTTGACCCATCTTGTATCATAAGAGATTATAAAGTGATTGTTGCTAGGCAACAGATCTTTGAGTATGTTACAGGAAATCGATAATTGGATCAAGGAGTCAGTGTCTCCCATTAGGTATCTGAAACAAAGGGCACCTGTGCTGATGGTGTCCCCAAGTGCCAAAAGCAGTGCCGAGCCTGACATTTGTCTTCAGGTTGCACCGCATGCAAATCTTCAAGGGATCCTGTGGCAGCAACCGCAGCACATGCGAATAGATCTTGATTTCCTGACTCTGAAAAGATACCATGGGCAGAAGGTATTCCTGATTTGTCCCTGTGGAATAAGCTATCATTCTGCACAATTATATGGCCCTAAATCAAATTACGTCTGGGTAAACTTCTTCCAAGAGCCTTATTTCCCAACCTTGGCTGAATATTGGAATCACCTGGAGAGCTCCACTCGCAGGAACACTGAGACCTGAGCACTGGGATTTTTAAAAACTCTCCCAGGTGATTCTAAAGCATGGCTTACTTTGAAAACCACTGCTTTGGAAGCCCTTGAAAGTGTCCCCCCCCCAAAAAAAAAAAAAAAAAAAACAAAAATCTAGGCTTACTTAATGTTACTTTGGAACAAACAAAACTTGAGAAAGGACTTTGTTCACTCTGGGCTAAAACTGGGAATTCTGTGTCGGGGGACATGCAGCCTGTCACCTCCCCAAATCCCCTTTCCTCCTCAGTGACTTGGTGGGTCACTGGAATTTTTAAAGAAGTTGGCCCGTAACTGGCTTTTTTGTTCAGCTGGTCTAGATGACAGGCTTGATGGCCACAGGCCTCTGCCCCCTGCTCTTTGGAGACAAATACAGGTTATCTGTAGTTATTACATAAACACTCCTTTCTAATGGTAGGCTAGAATGCATTGTCAAGGGGCTCTGGTGACAACCCTCAGCTCACCAAGACCACCCAGGCCCCTGTCCCTTCTACCTTTAAAACTTTGGAATTACCCCACCTCTGTCCCAGGAGTGACAATTCAAAAATAGGAAGTTATCTGTATTAGATATATCTCCTCTATCACAGCCTCTTCTCCAACCACCCCAAATGATGGCTGTGAAGAAGAGTAACTAAAATTCTTTGTAAGATTTTTTTTTTTTTTATCTTTAACCTATGTTATCAAGAAACCATGGAAATGGACAATCAACTCCATTGATGGACTATTCGCTAACCCAAGTGTCTTCATTTCTTAGGGCTGTAGTAACAAAGTACAAGCTGGATGGCTTAAAACAATGGAAATGTATTGTGTCACAGTTCTGGAAGCCAGAAGTTTGAAATCTGTAGGGGATGATCTTTCCTTGCTTCTAGCTTCTGGTGATGGCCAGCTGTCCTGGAGCTTCAATCTCTGGCTCCATCATCACATAGCCTTCTCATCTCTCTGTTTATGCCTCTTCTCCTCTTTTTGTAAGGACACCAGTCATATTGACTTATGGAACCACCCTACTCCAGCATGATCTCATTTTTTAAAATGTCTTAATATTTATCTTTCTTATTCTGTGAGTTTGCTAATAACTGTCCTTGGTTTTTTTGTTTTTTTGGGGTTTTTTTTGGGGGGGGGCGGTATTTTTTGGAGGGAAAGGATAGTGAACAGAGCCAGATTGAAAATGTGACTTACGAGCGCATAATAAAAATTCATACTAAAACTTTGTAAATGAAATGGAATTACAAGCTTTGAACTTAATTTGTGTCCAGAAAGTGCAGTGATGAGTAAGGTTGTAGACAGCCCTTCTCTTGGACTGAGTACCCTGAGAACTTTGAAAACTATTTGTTTAAGAAATTTTGAATGAGGAAGAGGTAAGAGGATATTACGGATGAAAGCCTTCCCTCTAAGATCAGGAACAAGACAAGGATGCCCGCTGTCACCACTGTTATTCAACATTGTACTAGAAGTGCTAGCCAGGGCAATCCGGCAAGACAAAGAAATAAAAGGTATCCAAATTGGAAAAGAAGAAGTAAAACTGTCATTGTTTGCAGATGATATGATCTTATATCTGGAAAACCCTGAGAAATCGATGATACAGCTACTAGAGCTAATAAACAAATTTAGCAAAGTAGCGGGATACAAGATTAATGCACATAAGTCAGTAATGTTTCTATATGCTAGAAATGAACAAACTGAAGACACACTCAAGAAAAAGATACCGTTTTCAATAGCAACTAAAAAAATCAAGTACCTAGGAATAAACTTAACCAAAGATGTAAAAGACCTATACAAAGAAAACTATGTAACTCTACTAAAAGAAATAGAAGGGGACCTTAAAAGATGGAAAAATATTCCATGTTCATGGATAGGAAG
Source organism: Choloepus didactylus (assembly GCF_015220235.1). Classification (NCBI taxonomy): domain Eukaryota; kingdom Metazoa; phylum Chordata; class Mammalia; order Pilosa; family Megalonychidae; genus Choloepus; species Choloepus didactylus. The sequence goes on from NC_051316.1 coordinate 17,273,067, forward strand.
GCTAAATGTCATTAAGATGTCAATTCTACCCAAACTCATCTACAGATTCAATGCAATCCCAATCAAAATTCCAACAACCTACTTTGCAGACTTGGAAAAGCTAATTATCAAATTTCTTTGGAAAGGGAAGATGCCTCGAATTGCTAAAGACACTCTAAAAAAGAAAAACGAAGTGGGAGGACTTACACTCCCTGACTTTGAAGCTTATTATAAAGCCACAGTTGTCAAAACAGCATGCTACTGGCACAAAGATAGACATATAGATCAATGGAATCGAATTGAGAATTCAGAGATAGACCCTCAGATCTATGGCCGACTGATCTTTGATAAGGCCCCCAAAGTCACTGAACTGAGTCATAATGGTCTATTCAACAAATGGGGCTGGGAGAGTTGGATATCCATATCCAAAAGAATGGAAGAGGACCCCTACCTCACCCCCTACACAAAAATTAACTCAAAATGGACCAAAGATCTCAATATAAAAGAAAGTACCATAAAACTCCTAGAAGATAATGTAAGGAAACATCTTCAAGACGTTGTATTAGGCAGCCACTTCCTAGACTTTACACCCAAAGCACAAGCAACAAAAGGAAAAATAGATAAATGGGAACTCCTCAAGCTTCGAAGTTTCTGCACCTCAAAGGAATTTCTCAAAAAGGTAAAGAGGCAGCCAACTCAATGGGAAAAAATTTTTGGAAACCATGTATCTGACAAAAGACTGATATCTTGCATATATAAAGAAATCCTACAACTCAATGACAATAGTACAGACAGCCCAATTATAAAATGGGCAAAGGATATGAAAAGACAGTTCTCTGAAGAGGAAATACAAATGGCCAAGAAACACATGAAAAAATGTTCAGCTTCACTAGCTATTAGAGAGATGCAAATTAAGACCACAATGAGATACCATCTAACACCTATTAGAGTGGCTGCCATTAAACAAACAGGAAACTACAAATGCTGGAGGGGATGTGGAGAAATTGGAATTCTTATTCATTGTTGGTGGGACTGTATAATGGTTCAGCCACTCTGGAAGTCAGTCTGGTAGTTCCTTAGAAAACTAGAAATAGAGTTACCATTCGATCCAGCGATTGCACTTCTCGGTATATACCCGGAAGATCGGAAAGCAGTGACACGAACAGATATCTGCACGCCAATGTTCATAGCAGCATTATTCACAATTGCCAAGAGATGGAAACAACCCAAATGTCCTTCAACAGATGAGTGGATAAATAAAATGTGGTATATACACACGATGGAATACTACACGGCAGTAAGAAGGAACGACCTCGTGAAACATATGACAACATGGATGAACCTTGAAGACATAATGCTGCGCGAAATAAGCCAGGCACAGAAAGAGAAATATTATATGCTACCGCTAATGTGAACTTTGAAAAATGTAAAACAAATGGTTTATAATGTCGAATGTAGGGGAACTAGCAATAGAGAGCAATTAAGGAAGGGGGAACAGTAATCCAAGAAGAACAGATAAGCTATTTAACGTTCTGGGGATGCCCAGGAATGACTATGGTCTGTTAATTTCTGATGGATATAGTAGGAGCAAGTTCACAGAAATGTTGCTATATTATGTAACTTTCTTGGGGTAAAGTAGGAACATGTTGGAAGTAAAGCAGTTATCTTAGGTTAGTTGTCTTTTTCTTACTCCCTTGTTACGGTCTCTTTGAAATGTTCATTTATTGTATGTTTTTTTTTTTTTTTTTAATTTTTTTTTCCCATACAGTTGATTTAAAAAGGAAAAAAAGGTTAAAAAAAAAAAAGGAAAAAAAATATGTAGTGCCCCCTTGAGGAGCCTATGGAGAATGCAGGGGTATTGGCCTACCCCACCTCAATGGTTGCTAACATGACCACAGACATAGGGAACTGGTGGTTTGATGGGTTGAGCCCTCTACCATAGGTTTTACCCTTGGGAAGACAGTTGCTGCAAAGGAGAGGCTAGGCCTCCGTATAATTGTGCCTAAGAGCCTCCTCCCGAATGCCTCTTTGTTGCTCAGATGTGGCCCTCTCTCTCTAGCTAAGCCAACTTGAAAGGTGAAATCACTGCCCTCCCCTCTATGTGGGATCAGACACCCAGGGGAGTGAATCTCCCTGGCAACGTGGAATATGACTCCCAGGGAGGAATGTAGAGCTGGCATCGTGGGACGGAGAACATCTTCTTGACCAAAAGGGGGATGTGAAAGGAAATGAAATAAGCTTCAGTGGCAGAGAGATTCCAAAAGGAGCCGAGAGGTCACTCTGGTGGGCACTCTTACGCACAATTTAGACAACCCTCTTTAGGTTCTAAAGAATTGGGGTAGCTGGTGGATACCTGAAACTATCAAACTACAACCCAGAACCCATGAATCTCGAAGACAATTGTATAAAAATGTAGCTTATGAGGGGTGACAATGGGATTGGGAAAACCATAAGGACCACACTCCACTTTGTCTAGTTTATGGATGGATGAGTAGAAAAATAGGGGAAGGAAACAAACAAACAAACATACAAAGGTACCCAGTGTTCTTTTTTACTTCAATTGCTCTTTTTCACTTTAATTATTATTCTTATTATTTTTGTGTGTGTGCTAATGAAGGTGTCAGGGATTGATTTAGGTGATGAATGTACAACTATGTAATGGTACTGTGAACAATCAAATGTACGATTTGTTTTGTATGACTGCGTGGTATGTGAATATATCTCAATAAAATGAAGATAAAAAAAGAGGATATTAGGGAGAAATTCAGATGGGCAGAAAGAGAGAAAGTCAAAAAAGAAAAAAAAAAAGAAAGGAAAAAAGAGAGTAAAACAAAGACACATAAGGGAAGGGAAGTTTTGCTTACTGAAAGCAAAACTGACACCTGGAAAGGCAGGCAGTAATGGCAGAAAAGGGGATATATGGCTGTGTACACTGTGTATTAGTGTATTTATGTTTTACAAAACCCCCATAGGGTATTATCATCTCCAGTTTGTGAATGTGGCAACTGTGGCACACCGTGGGTTAAACAACTTGCTAAAAATCACTCAGTAGTTAGAGATGGAGGCAGATTGAACCAGGCTGACCAACTCCAGACTCTGTGCTCTTAAGTATTACATCCTGCTGTCCCTTGTGCAGTATGACCTCATTTAACCTTGTCTGATTCCATCTGTAAAGAACCTATTTCCAAATAAGTTCGCCTTCTGAGGTACTTGGGATTAGGACTTCAACATATCTTTTTGGGGGACACAATTGAACCATAACACTGGGTTTGTAAAGGGTCAGGTGGAAAATTACCCTCACACACTGTGTGGGAACTCACATTTTTACAACCAGGTTGGGGGTGGTGCAATTTGTAAGATCCATCCACGTATTAACTGTCCAACCCTGCTGCAAAGGCCTGTTTATGACTTCTCATTCAACATCGTGGAGAAGAATGATGAAGGACAGCTGGCATGAGGCTAGCCATTCAGGGCTGGGGGACAAATCCTGGTATAGTCACATTCTGGATCAGATCATCCGAATGGGCTGTTTTGGATAATATGTCCAAGAAAGCTGGATAGGGTGGGTGGGGAGAGGGTAGCAAAACATTTCATTTGCATTGAAATTTTAAAAGGGGAAGAGAATATACTATATGGATATGGATCAGAAAAATTCTGCAAAGCAAACTAGAAGAACTTAACAGTTGGTACCTGGGGTGCAGGTGGAGGGTGTAAAGGAACCAGCAGGGGAAGAAAATGCTGTTTTATATTATTACAAACTCCATTTAAGGTATTTGTAAATGGCTTTTAAATAGGAGTTGTAGTGTCAAAGTTTAGCATGTCCTTAGTCAACCCCAGGAACCCCAGGCTTGTTACCACTTATGCCAGTTTGAATGTATTATGTCCCCCAAAATGCCATTAACTTTGATGTAATCTTGTGTGGGCAGATGTATCAGTGTTGATTAGATTGTAATTCTTTGAGTGTTTCCATAGAGATGTAACCCACCCAACTGTGGGTGATGACTGATTGGATAGTTTGTGTGGTGGTGTGGCCCCACACATTCAGCATGGGCCTTGACAGAAGGAGCATGCTTGCTACAGCCAAGAGGGACACTTAGAAGAATGCACAGGAGCTGAGAGAGGAGCTGCAGATGAGAAATAGTTTGAAGACGGCCATTGAGAGCAGACTCTTGCTCTGGAGAAGTGAAGAGAGGACAAAAACCCCAAAAGTAACTAAGAGTGACATTTTTGAGGAACCGCAGCCTAGAGAGGAACGTCCTGGGAGAAAGCCATTTTGAAACCAGAACTTTGAAGCAGACGCCAGCCACGTGCCTTCCCAGCTAACAGAGGTTTTCTAGACACCAATGACCATCCTCCAGTGAAGGTACCCGATTGCTGATATGCAATCTTGGACATTTTATGGCCTTAAGACTGTAACTGTGTAACCAAATAAACCCCCTTTTACAAAAGCCAATCCGTCTCTGGTGTTTTGCATTCTGGCAGCATTAGCAAACTAGAACACCACTATTCCAATGGCTGAAGATTTTGTTTTGTAAATAAGGAACAAAAAATGGGAGTGATGGGTGTTTAGACAGTGGCCTAAAAGTAAAGGGTCCAAGAGGATGAAAAGTACTTGAACTCCTCCAATTCCCTTCCATTCAGGCTGGGTGTGAGGCCCCAGAAGTTTTAGGGGGTGGGGGTCTCAGGAGACAGCACTTTGAGCTTGGACAACTGCCTTCTAAGTCTGGGCAGGGCAGTGTGAGTCTTCTTGGGGTGGCTTGTTTGGCAAAGGGCTGGGCAGGGGGACAGGTTGTGAGTAGACTCTTCCAGGTATAACCAAGGTCACTTTGGAAATAGGGGTGAAAGTAGCTAAGGCACAGTCCAGGTGTAACAAACTATAAACATCTGGTACAAGTGCGTGTGTGTGAAGCTCAGGGACATCCGGCATCTCCTAAGCCAGACAGGCTAGCTGGTGCACTGGGAAAACCTCAGTGATCAGGACTGACACAATCTGACATGTGCTCATTCTGGTGGAGGGAGATGAGGGAATGAGCACAGCTGGTATTTTGTGATCAGAGGGACTGGATATGAATGCAAGATGACAAAGGTCAAGTGTGGCTTACCTCTGCGATTAACAGGATCCTTAGCTACATATGCGACATAATCTGTTGTGTCCTGTCAAAGAAAAATGAGACATCCACATCACTAATCACGAGTGAGAGAGAACACAATCGGCGATACTATACACACAAGACAGCCAGCTCATAAGGACCCAACAATTACACTGCGAAATAATCCAATGCTGCCTGAATAACAGCCCTTGTAAAACAGCATTTCTCAGACTGTCACGTGGGCAGGAATCACTCAGGGATCTCGGGGACATGCAGATTCTGAGTCAGCAGGTCTGGGGCAGGGCTTGGGGTCCTGCATTTCTAACCAGCTCCAGCTCTGCTGTTGGCCCACATCCACACTTTGAGTAGCAAGGATGAAAGACACCAGTTCCCAATCTCAGCTGCATGTTGGAATCAACTGGGGAGATTTAAAAATCCTGATTCTTGATTCTCAACTCCCTGATGACCTGATTTAATCCAATGTGAGTCCTGGGCTTTAGGATTTTTAAAATGCCCCTCAGATGATTCTAATGTGAAGTAAGATTAAGAAGCACTGCTGTTTTGTTAGCTCTGCCTAGAACATCCGTCCTCAAATTTGAGCTGGTGCCAGAATCCCCCAGAGGACTTGTTAAAGTACAGACTGCTGAGAGCCACCCAGAGTGGTGGTGGGTCTGGGGTGAGGTCCAAAATTTTACATTTCAGACAAGTTCCCAGGTGATGGGGACCACACCCTGAGAGCTATTGGTCTGTAAGAAAACCAGAAGTGGATGTAGACAGAAGTGGTTTGCAAATGCCCCTCCTTCATGGGTGGATAAGATACAATGGCTTTTCTCATCTCAGAGATAAGTAATGATTTTAATCCTTTAAGATGTTCCAAAAATATTAGTTCTACTTAGAAGTCTCACCCTCCACTTCAAACATTAGTCCCCTTTGCCTGTCTCCTTATGTAATCAGGGAAGTCAAGAAAAACATGTCAGAAGCATGCGGAGTCAACCACGTGAATTTTAGTTTCTGAACAAATAATCAGAGGAACCAAGAATTCTTTTTTTAAAATGTGGGAAATGCTTCCCTGAAAAGTTGATATTTTCAACATTCAAAAAAGTCCCAGGGGGGCAACTTGGTAAAAGTCTAACAGCTTTTTATTGCTAAGTAGGACTTCATGGTTATCAATAAGTGGCTGATGTTTTCAGCATCTGCAACGATTCTCAGTAGTGAGTTCCTTCACGTCATTCTTGATGAGTAGAGAAAATATTCCATTCTCTCTTTATAGTGCTTGGGCAAAAACCTCCAATGAGAGAGGGAAAGAGTGGCAGTGTGGGGAATGTATAGAAATTACTGAACACCTACCATTGGCTGATGCACCATGCAAGGCATTTTTCTTTGCATCATTCCCACTGCAACTCACCAACCCAATAAGACTAAATGGGACATGTGGGGAGTTTTTCCAGCAGGTCTTGAGAAAATCAGCTATTACACCACGGACATACTCAAGGCTCATCTGGAGGTATGACTTGCCTAGTCTGTTTCCTTTTGCCCACCCATGCAGAGTGATTTGGGAAGGGGAGGAAACCATTCAAACCAGTCCACTTGGCTTCTGCAGATCTGGCCAGAATATGAAACCATTGGCAATGAGAAGGATTGTGTCATATAACCAGAGAAACTTCCTGGATTCATGAGAGGTTCATGTCAAAGTGTCCTTAGAGAACACCTAGCCCCAATTTCTCTCAAACTGAGATCCATGGAACCCTAGGGTTGGGCAGGTGTATTCTCTAGTATTTAAGCTGTTGCCAGAATTCTTTTTAAATTTTGTGCATTCATTTCCACAATAATCTGTGGTCACCTGAATACCACTGTGTCACCAAGTTCTGCATGTAATTTCAGTTCTAGAGTTGCAGTTGGGGTTCCAACAGAATTGGTACCAGGTTTCTAAAGAATTAGAGAGAAAAGAAGAGAAAGACTAGATGCCTTTGACCTACATGAAGCAAAGTGATGTCACATTTATATACAATGATGTACGATTCCAGTTTTTTGCTTGAATAGAAGCAATTAGTGGAAGAATTGAGTCATCTGGGCAGCCGTGGTAGTCAAAGATGCTGACCTGAAATGATTCCACACCTTCGTGGCCAGGTCCAAAGTCACACTGAAGCAGAGATTTAGTTACAAGAAAATGGTATCCATCACAGTAAATTAATGTCTTTACAGTGTTCATTTGCATTTAACTTTAATCTGATTGGGGTTTATAGGTCAAGAAGATGTAAAAATATAAGGAGTCTATACTTGATTTGTTCTGTACATATTTGAGTAACAAAGTTAATTTGAGTCAACAAGCAGCAGGTGCATAGAATTTCTTCAGAGAAACTCCTACCACGGTTCAAGCCCCTCATGTTGCAGCTGGGAGAATGAGGTCCAGAAAAGAATAGTGCTATGTTCCTGTCACGCAGATGGTCAATGGCCACGCCAGGGTGCAGCTTTTCTGATGCCATTATTGATCTTTTTCTGGTGGTGTGGAGGAGTGAATTGCTATTCAAAACACTATTCTTGACATCACCCTGTTACCTGGTGAGTACACCAAGTCTCATAGACGGGAGCTGCAAGTGCCTGTTCTGTACTTGATCCATCCTTGCTCTCACACCCCAAGACACGCTGGGCATCGTCCTGGCATTCTTTTGGTAATCTTTTAACACTGCTAATAATACTAGAGTAAAATTATAGTGTACCTTATTTTTTTGAGGAGATAGTGTTTTCCAGACTGTCTTATTTGACATTTCAAAATACCATTTCTCCACTGAGTAAACTAAGGCACTGAGCAAAGAGTGACATATATGCTTAGAAGTAGAACACGAACTAGAACCTAGAATTACTGGGTTATTTTTTAAATCTACCAATTGCAATGTGGTAAATTTGTGTTTTGTTTATGGGACCACATGCATGATGCAATATGCATTTGGATTGGTTAAAATTGAAAAGAATCAGGCATTCTGTCCCCTAGTACCATGAAATTTTCTGTAGCATCATAAAAAAAGTAAAAAAGGTTATATATTAATTTAAAGGTCACTGAATGCTTCCAATTACTTTTTTTAATAAAGAGGTGATGATGAAATTTGAAACAAGGTCAGAAACGTGGGCATTTTGGAGAATATAATAATTTTAACATATCCAATGTATTTGGCTTCCTATATTCTACCTCCTTGTCTCTCTACTCATAATATCATCAAGACAAGATTCAAGACAACTTACTGAAAGAAGCTATTGACACAGGTGTGCAAGTATCTGCTTTTTATTTTTCAACCTAGGTTACCTTTCAGATTTAAGAAACCATGGTCCCAAGCATCATGTTGAACAAGCAATTGGACAACCACTTCAAAATAGTTAGTGCTACATATAGATATAGATAAAGATATATGTATAGACATACATAAAGGTATAGTCCAGGTAGAGGTAAAGGTATACATATGCCTATAAATATAGTCTTAAGGTATGTACCTTGGAGGGGTTGAATTATGGAAGACTTTCACCTTCTAAATATACATGTCAGTGAGATCTTTTATTATACAATGAAGCAGAAGAAATTGTAAGGATTATAAAGAAAAGGGAGAGGAAGGGAGGGGAAGGGAGGGGAGGGGAGGGGAGCTGAAGGGAGGGGAGGGGAGGGGAGGGGAGGAAAGAAAACCATTGCAGAAGACTTTTGAATACAAGATCCTAAGGATGGAAAAGGTAAAAAGCTAGGACCCTTTTAAATGGTGCCCTGGTCATCCTTTGACAATTAAGTGAAGATACAAGGGCAAAGAACCATTTGCAGACTGGCCCAATCCCTTCCTTTGCCAAGTGCCTTTGGCTCAAGGGTCTGAGTTGGGGGTCTGGAAAGCAGTGGGCACCCCAGCTTCTGGCCTCAGCCTGCACTTTACCTGGCAGGAGAGATCCAGGAAGATAAAGTGATGCCTGCCCCTGGGAGTGCACTTATTGGGGTAGTCACTTGCTCCCATGTTGCTAAAAGACTTGGAGGCATGTGATCTCCTCTGGAAATGCAGAGGCTCCAAAGGCCACAGTTGAAATTATTTCATTGATTTGACTTTTAATGTGCCAACAGCAGTTTGACAATCTGGCAGCCCAGGTAGAAGGAGTTCAGTAGGAAAGGTAATTGAGAGAAACACAAGAGCCCAGGAAAAATTCCCTTGCTGGAACTGGAAATAGTGAGGGTCTCTGGCCTTGAAATAAGGAGTAATGTAAATCATTAATTATTCAGGCTATCTTGGGACAGTAAACTTTTTACATAAAATTTGAGGTTTTCCTACTGATAATTTTGGAAATTAATACAAAACAGCAACAACAAAAGACCATGTATAACCCACCATATTATTTAACACCAAAATAAGAAAAAATAACATCTTACCAGGACATGGAATAATTTTTGAGTAAATTTAGCACCTAGAAAAACTCACTCTGTTGTCCTAGTTTTTAAATTTTGCTCTGGGCCAGTGAAAACCTTCCCAAGATCAATAAAAAATAATGGGAAAACATTGTTGGGGGTGAAATTTTCTTCCCTTATTTTCTTCCCTATTGCAGGAAAGGGCTTATTTTGCTTTCTCCCCTATTCCCTCTGTACCGTGCTCCCCTGTGACTGGTTTTCTACATGGGTTTCCTTAAAGGGGTGGACTGTCAACAATGAACAGGCCATTAGTGTGTGGATAAGACCCTCTGAGGAGGTGATTTTTTGAGTCCTGCCTTTCATGATGCTACTGTTTAGAGTTGGGGACACTGAAATGAATGCTGCCCTCACATTGTAGCATTCCTGACAGAAATGTGGGGAGCAAATCCCCTTGTTATCCCACCATCTTCTTAATAAAAGAAACAATGCAAAAATGGAATATTCTCTTCTGTCTCTCTATCTCTCTCCAATTCCTTCCCTGTTAGCAGAGCAAATGGATAAAAGATTACAGTGTTAAATTTGGAGAGAAAATGTGATTTTTTTAAATGAATGAACCAGACCAAGTAAATCTGCTGCCCTTGAGTAGACTTAAAATACAAAACTGGAGGACTCAAATGGAGCTTCAATAGAAAATAAATGAAACAAATTGAGGGCAAGCATAGTCATGATATGAGAATACCTTGGTAACTCTGAAAACCTAAAAAACAATTTCATTACTTCTTGAGAAGGGCAATGCTTTGGGGATTTTTGACAGCTTTTGGCTAATGAAATAAAAATCAATGGTAGTTCTTTGTCATCCTACAAAAATGATAGTCAAGAAGAGCTTATAAAATCAAGAAGGAGAAAAAAGCTGGTATCACAATTAATTTTCCTTAAAGTGTCCTAACAGGTACACCTTTGGAGCAGGGGTCCCTTCCCAAAAATTTCCAACAAGAGCAAGAAAAAACTTCTCCAAGGGTACTTACCGGGTCTCCCCCCGAGGCAAAGGAGATGGACTGCATATGGTGGTTTGCTATAATCTGTCGGGCCCAAAATAAGAAAAGACATGTGCTGTTATTACCCTTTCCATTTCTTGGAAAACCAACTGTCAGTTGGCAGGCAATATGAACCAACAAATTTTCCTGAAAATTGGTAAAATTAGTACCAACATAAAAATAAAATTTATAAAATTAATAGCAATAGATATCATTAAATGAATATGCACAATTTGTCAGGAGCTCACCTGGCTGCTTTGCCAAATTTATCCCTTTTAAGCCTCATGACATAGGAACTGGTATAATCCCAATTTTACAGATGAGGGACCTGAGACTCACAGGGGTTGTGTGGCTTCCCCAATAGGGAGAGCTGTAATCAAACACACTGTGTCCAACCCAAAGCTATGGGCTCGACAACCATGCCTCTTTAAGAAGGAAAATGTCTTGCTCACACACAAAAACATTTGAACTGTACAGCGTCTATTTCCAAAGACCTACGCGGGGACTCGAATACAGACCCTACAGATAGCATGGGAGTAAATGTGGCCTGTCTCCCCTTTCATCCTATTTGTATAATGGGCATATAAATTAGAAAGCCCGCATCCAAAATTTAAAATCGGTGCCATCTCAGGCATTCTGGTGATTTATCAATTTAAAAACCAAAGAGGAGGTTCCAAGTTAATTTTAAAATGGGACTTTCCATTAGCATTAAAAACTGCAGCTCGCAGTAGAATTTAGTTGAGACACTAAACAAATTAGAAGCTGCCCTAAATTTAAAAAGCTACATAAGTCTTCCATGCTATTTTTATCTTTCTAAAAAGTCAGCGTAATGACATTGAAGTGAATTTCTGGGGGTGGAAACAGCACTTTTGTCGCCATCCCAACATAACCAGGTTTATTTCTGCATACTCCCCTCAGGCCATTGGGCTGTCAGAATTTACATAGCTGCAGTTGTACCACACAGGCCATGTTTCCCACCATGCTGCTGTAAAACTCAAAATAAAACTACCATTGAACCATGCAATAAAATAAAATATTTTAAAATGCCTGCTTTAGTTGTTGACACTTGCAAAGCTAAAGTATCTAGGAAAACATGAATGTATAAATATAAATGTATTTATATTAAATTTATATTTGAATATAAATCAAAAGACTGACTCTAGCTTATGCCCATGCCCCAAGGGGAACAGGGTTCCTAAGACAATTGAGGAAATAGTAATCTCCAAATAATGATAAACTATGGCTTTCAAAGTACATTTCATTTTTTTGCATAGAAGCAAGCTCTAAAACCGAGGTTTGGAAATTAAAGAGCCAACAATATTTGGGGGAAAAAATGGAAATCATATTTGGTTGGCATGAGGCCTGTCTGTTATTGTGTGATTGTATCTTATCCCTTCAGGTAAGGTAGAAATTGGAAAGAGAGGTAAAAAAATTACAGCTAATCGACCTAATGCATGTGTTTCTGCTCTGAAGGTGCTTTGTCTTGTTTTGTCTACTCAAACACTCAGTAAAGAGTGATCAGTCGGACTGATTTCCTAGTAGACTGTGCATTGCCCTTTCTCCCATCTCTTGGGGTTGAGAAAGGCATTTCCGGTCATGCCCCATTCTCAATTGACTAGTCAGGCCCTGATGTCAGCTTGAAGCACAGCCAGAGAGACATGTGCTTTGGCTTCTGCTAAACTTTCCACAGACGGTGCCCCTGGTATCCCATGCTAGCCCAGTCCAAGGCTCCTGAGCCCAGCACTCACTTCCATGTACCTCATGAAACTGGACACATGTCCCAGGACTAAGCAGGGTCAAATACATACTCTCATCATTGCTGCTTCTGAGTTTGTGTGTGTGTATACGTGCATGTGTGTCTGTGTTATTTTTTGCAGTGGGGAATGAGGTAAAAGGGGGAATTGGGAAGCAGATCTCACAGACTTGAGGGCCACCATCTGACAAGTCCTGGAAACAAAAAGTCCAACAGCCATATAGAAACAGGAAGGACACAGATGTAAAGGTGAGTGCAGACACAGGTGGGACTAACCTCCCGAAGCTACGAGGCATGACATGTGCATTTGCAATCCTGCAGCAGCCATTGGCACTCATCCTTGAGACAGGGCAGAGAAAGGCTGAGACCTGTTAGCATTCTTCATCCACAAAGCCTAAGTGTTTGGTGAACCCATTTGCTACAAAGGCCGGCATGGAAAGAGAAGGGATTATCTGCCAGGTGAGGAAGAAGGAATGCAGTGAGGAGTGGTGTCTGGCTATGTCAAAAAAAATTCTTGACATCATCTCACTTCTACACTGGAGGCAGAATTTATTTCAACATCTTTTTTTATGGAGGAAAGGATAAATGAAGCTGAGGATGCTGCTTACTTAACTGGGGAATATGGAAATTGATAAACACAAACATAAATATAAATACATAAATATATATGTATGTATGTATGTGTGTGTGTACAGATATAGACAGAGAATCATGGGCATCCCTGGTAAAGCACACTGCCTGGCAGAATCTGGAATTAGGTTACCCAGAGGTCTGTGGTTTGCCCATCTTTCCCCTATGTAGACACATCCAGTTTCTAACTCAGCAATGGAAGCTGGTACTGAGCAGAGCAGGTAAAGGATAGTCACAGTGTTCAATTCCCTCCTTGTATTTACAAACATTTCATCTCCATTGCCTCATTTGACCTTCAGAACTGCCCTATTAGTAGCTACTCATGCGCCCAGTTTCCAGCTAAAGAAACTAATGATCAGAAAAACTTTTAAGATAACCACTGCCCAGGAATCCAACCATTCTAAATGGGATTAGCCTCAATAAATGTCATGGCTGTGCCACCTTGGTCAGCTCAGAATTCAGTCCACCCTGGATACACCATATTTCATCAACTTGAAGGCACTAACAAGCGTAAGAGGGTCTGTAATTATGAACCACTACAAAAGAAAAAATACTGTCAGTTAAGCCATGACAGGCCATCCAGTTCATCCATGGTAAAATGTGAAAATAAAATGTGGGCCATGGAATCAATGAAATATGGCCAAAAAAAAAGAAATCAAAATAGGTACAAGGACATTAAGAGGAGACTTTTGCAAATATATACACCTCTTTTTGCATTGCAAGTAGCCAATGATTTCATATATTATCCTTTTTAAAAAAAGGTGATTCACAGAAGAATTGAAGAGAACCAATTTCATCTATCATTCCTTTGGTGCTCCTTCAATGTGGGCCAATCAAAACTTTGTAGACTAGTAAAGGTTTTACACTAATGTATTCTGCGTGAACTCAGCAAGGCTGGACCGGAACCCTGTGAAGAAGCCGTCGTTTCCAGGGGAATCCGGGCAGGGAACAGGAAGTTGAGCACCTACAGACCTGTTTAGAGTCGGACGTCCGCAGGTTCAGGCTGGCGGTGGAGATGGTGAGAGAGATGCTCATCCCGGCAAACTGGAGGTTGCTCTTTCCCAAGATGCTGGACAACATTTTGCTCGGAGGCTGTGAAATCAAGCAGCATGACTTGAGCTTTTTATATACTGGGGGCAATCCTACCCAGGGGTCTCTATGAGGTCTGTGTCTGAAAGGGAAGCTGTGCTGATATCACATCCTCATTTTGTCCTTATTAGGCACGTGAAGACAAATGTGCAAATGCAGGGAGGTTGGAATCCAACACTAAGAGGCAAATTATAAAATATTTAACATGCAAACTGTAAAATATCTACTATGCAAATGATGAGACAAAGAATCTCCTGAGCAAGCAGGAGGCGTCAGTGACGTGGGTAGCCTGTGGCTCTGTCGTGACATGCTGTCAACTGGCCCTCTGCTCATGGGGCATTGTAAACCTGGGGGAAACACCACAGGCTGGGGCCTGGCCCATGGCTTTGTAGACTCAGAGGTCCGGTTTCCGGCATACCAAGAGTCAAACTACTTCTCAGGGGCAGCTCCTGGGGCATATGAGCAGTGCCAGAAAATGGTGAGAAGGCTCATTGCCAAAGGGACTGATCACAAATCCATCGGCCAGAACATTCTCCCCAGTTGACTCTAACTGCTGCATCCATCACCCTGTCAGAAATGTCCTTGGCACAAGGACTGACAGACTGCATATTCTCACCAGACACAGTCTGCTGGGGTACCTGGATGGGCACTTCCAATACTTGTCTCTCTGTCCATTGCTGGCAACCCCTCCTTTTGTTTTCAGACTAGAACACTCTGTCTTCAGTAGGCTAATCAGCACTAGCTCTTACTGGGTGTGCACTGTTTTTGAATCACCTGCAGAGCCGTGTAAAAATAGAAACCTGGGCTCCAACCCTGAGATTCTGATTAATACATCTTGAGTGGAGTCCAAAATTGGCACTGTTTCTACAACCTTCATCAAGAGAACCAGAAGGGCACCCCAAGACTTGCTGGCTGCGGTTCCACCTAGCTCTACAAGGTGATGTTCCCTATACCTGATCTCAGGCACCTTCCTATTTCCTGTATTCAAGATTCTGGAGCCTTACTTCATTCCCTGTTTCCCCTAGGGGCTGGACCAGAACACCGGCCAGTACATCTGAGCCTTCATCCAAAGTTCTCTGCTTGAAACCCAATTGCCTGTGGGTACACGCAGTTCCCCAAGCTATGAAGGCAGAACTGACGGGAGCCCTGGGAATAGCAGAGGCAGGCACACAACCTGCCCGAATGTTCTGAATATTCTGAAATTGTTCTTAGGTGCTCAGAGATCCTTGGAGGGAAGCTTTCCCCGCCCTTCAGACTAAGCACAGAAGTCCCGATGGAAATGTATGGGTGTTCAGTTATATATTCACTAGACAACTAACTAAAGAGTTTTCCTGTGCTTTCTTTTAGTTCATTTTGTTTTCTTCTGGTCCAACCATCTTCAGGATGAAAAGAACAGTGATTAAACCCCAGTTTCTAAAGCTAGACAGGCTGGGTTTGATCTCAGCTTCACCACCTTCTAGCACTGTGGGTTCTCATTTCTGTGCCTCCATTTTTATCATCTGTAAAACAAGGATATCCAGGAGTGTCCTAGAGCTTGTGGATATCAGCTCATGAAAGCCAATTTTTAAATTTTGGAGAACTTTGTGAGCTGGTTGTGAAACACAGCTGTTATTAAAAACTCATCACCTCCTAATTATCTTACTACACTGTACTATTATCTATGCTTACAGGTTATTTATGTCTATTGTATATGTACTGGAGAAATATTATATAACAATTTGCCACTGGTATCTCTTCCCAACTCTGTTTTTAATGACATCATGTCGATAGCTTGAAATTGACTATGGTGGAAGTATTTACACCATGGAAATTGGCAAACACTACAAACTGGAGTTTCTCAGTCCTCATCTGACACCAACAGCCAGTTGTTAAACATGTACTAGAACACCACTGGGGAATATCTACCACAAAGGATTACTATAATTAAGTGAATTAACATATATAAAGTGCATAAAAGAATTCCTGGCCCAGTTTTATCATGGTTTTTAGGATTAGAGCCCACAGTGAGCAACCAGGGGCTCAGATATCATAGCTTCTTTTGATTGGAAGCAACAGCCGACCATCCTCATCCACGTGGAAGAGAGAAAAATCTAAGCTCTGTTTTTGTTTGCTTGTTTTTAAGTTTCAATAGCCAGGCCATGGAAAGAGGGAAATGAACAATTTCATGTTGATTAAAGACATTATATGGCGAAACAAGAGAGGGGGTGGTAGGAGGTAAAAGAGAAGACAGACACAATACTGCAAAAATGTTACCTTTCTCTTCTTAAAGGCTCCTTTGGCACCAGGTACAGCTTCACAAACACGGCTGATGGCTTCCCTTCAAAGGACAGGAAGAAAGAGCCATTTTATAATATGTCAATCAGGATTATGTAACCCAGTGACTCTACCCTTGCACATCCCCAGAGAAAATAATTGCCCATTTATTTCAGCATGGGACATAAAGCAGCCAATTCAGGAGCCATCCAGTTTCTCCTCTCAAAAGCAAACAAAATGCAAAGAGTCCATCATCTTAAAACTTCCGACTGTCAATATTCTAATTGTTATTGTTTATAGCTGCATCCTAATTGTAGATACATCTCAGATCACACTTTTTTGCTTGTTTTGCACAATTGGTTAAGATGCTGTTTTTAATCATCAGTACACTGAAATGTACTCTTTGTGACGTTATCTTCGTTACTGTGATTGTTGCGCCAAGTCCCACCCTCACTGACTGTGGCTATGGATCAAGATTTTTCCTAAGAGAGTTAGAGAGTATGTAATTAAAAGGAATTTGATCCTCTGGGATTTATTCCCAGTTTCTTCAGTTAGTAAATATTATAAAAATCGATCAGAATCTAGGATATAGGTTACCAGGGGACGGGGTGGGGATAGGGAATGGAAAGTTCAGGTTTAAAAGGTACAGGTTTCCTGTTTGGAATGATGGAAATGGTTTGGTAATGGATGGTGGTGATGGCAGCACAACAATTGTGAATGTAATTAACTGTATATTAATTAACTAACAATAACTGAAATGTAGAATGTGGTTAAAAGAGGAAATGTTAAGTTGCATATACGGTAATACAATAAAAATTTGAAAAAAAAAATCCATGGAATTACACTATACAAACAGTGGACCCTAAGTTAAACCATGTGCTGTAGTTACTAGTACAATTATGCCAAGGTGCTTTCATCAATTGTAACAAATGGTGTACACCAATTCAAGGTGTTAATAGGGTGGTATTTGGTAAATCTGAACTTTATGCATGATTGTTCTGTAAACCCACAACTTCTCTAATTAAAAAAACAGGGGGTGAGGTTGAAGGACAAGACAAACTCCAGTGGCACACAAACGAGCCGAGAACGAGGTTCTATGCAGGGCAGGTCCACGTTAACAGGCATTTGTTGAGCATCTACTATGTGCCAAGTACTGTCTCAGGTAAATGAGGCAAGGACTGTCCTTGGGATTAGGGGAGGACTGATGCATGGACCAGATGTGTCCAGAATCCAACAGGTCTGCACGGGGTGAGGAGAGCTCAGGTTGGGAGAGAAGAGAACCAGTGGTCAGGGCAAGAAATCAAGAAAAGATGGAGGCTGTTGCAGTTCCCCCAAAAGCAAGAGGCTGTGGGCCTCCAGCAATGAGGAAGGGAAGTGGAGAGGAAGTGGGTAGGGTTAGAATTCTTAGAAACCGACATAAATCAACTCTGTGACTCGGCATGAGTGAAAGGTGGCAGAAGACATGAGCCAAAGACAACTCCAAGATCAGGTGCCCAGTGCTGGGGGAAATTCTCAACTCCCATGTAAAGGAGAAATAAGAATAGAACATAGGAAAAATAAATAAATGGGGATTTAGAGACATACTGAATGACCAAGAAACTAAATGGGATCTCAGAAACAGTCTACAAATGTTCAGAGTTGAATACTTCTGAAAATTATTTTCTATCATCTAGATGAAAAATAATTGCCATCGCAATACAATACTTTTTAGAGAAGTGTGTCCTTGGACATCAGGTAAGAAAGTATTAAGACAAGCTCCACATTTGCCATTCAATTCATTGTAGAGGGTGGGAAAAGGAATATCTTTTGCAAGTTCAGATGCCATGAAGAGCATTCAGACTATGAATAACCATGACTCTGAAAAAGTAAAGTGAGAATAACGTTATTGACATTCATTCTTTTTCCTGTTTATTTTATAATAACTAACTGTGGTTCTATCCAAATGATCAATCTTATCATCCAAAGTACTTTCTAAAAGTAAATTCTATATTGAAGAAGGTCAAGTTATCTCTTTAAAGAACTATATAAACACCTGTATTTATAATATATCTATTTAATTTAAAAAGATAGTTCAATGCATCTCTGCACTGTGCTTGATTTATTTAGCTGAGCAAAGTAGCTCAATTTCTGATAGTCCCACAGGCTGTAAAAATATTATGTGGTGGAAAGTCTCCCTTAAGTCATTCTTGAAATACTTCTAATGAGCATCAATTTCTTTTCCCATCCACCAACATGGAACATAAAAGAAAAAAATCAGTCTCAGATGACAATTATCAGAAAGGACACACATTATCAAATGTCTCACTTATTCAGTCCTGAAGCTTTTGCAGCAGGCTTCTGTTGCTTACACACTGTTTCTGGAAAAGGAGAGTGGAAACTACAAATCAGCATTAAGGATGGGATTATGAAAAAGTCTTTGAAACAATAAATGCATTCTGTCAAACAAGTCCTTGCATTACAGAGGTCTGGGGCACTCAGAGACTCATTCAATCTGTTGTCCTTAAAATGAGAAACTGTGAGAAGTTCCAAAAAATTCTGGGAGCTTACACACTCAAAAAAAAAAAAAAAAAAATCCTCAGGCTCATCCTTGTGAGCCTCTGGATTCCCCAAAGAGGTTTTCAAATCATGCTGCTTTTCAGAAAGATGTCTTCCCTTCATAAATGGCCTGAATTTGTTTCTAATGCTCATATGATAACATGTATGTGTGAATTCTCCTTTCAACCAGGCTGATGGTATCTTTTTCCAATTGAAATAGAAACATGACATAACTATTAACAATTGCAATATTTAGATAACTGGCATTAGTAACTTTAATTCCAAAATCTAATTTTAAGTATTGCTATTCTCATTTTCCCTCCTTACTGTTTAAGCACAGTGTATTTTGGTGAGCAGTACTGTTTCAATTTGTTCACTTAGCAATAATTATTCAGCTTTGTGTAATTCCCTTTCATTCCAGTTAGTGTCCCAGGTACCGACTTTGCGCTGATTTTAATAACAGAGATTGTTTCTTAACATTCTGTTCAGTATGACACCATTTGGTAGGACAAACCATGACCTCAGAGATGAGCTAATATGAAAATGGAACATTTGGCAACCTCCATGGACATCTGAAAGCAACAGAAGCCAGCCTTGCCCCAAATGCTAAACAACCACATTTTACCATCTTCTCCTATTCTGTCTAAAATTTTCATCATCATACTAGGCACTTAATATATTTTTCATTGGAATGTAGAATTTTAGAACTGGGTACTTTGAAATCATGTCATCCCATCTTTCTCCCTGCTTCTCTATCTCCTTGTCATCCCAGCTCAGCACCCCACACACACAAACACACATACACACACACAAACACATACACACGTACATACACACACACATACTTTACAGACTAAGGCAATAAAATATAGACTAGTTGGATGATTTCTCTTCTTATGCACTTATAGTCTAGTAGGGGGAGGGATGACAAACAAATACATACAATAGCAAATTGTGCTCAATTTCATGAAGAAACAAAATAGATTGATATATATGATGCATGCGGTAAAGTCTACCAGTGGGGTCAAGAGTTATCCAGTAAGTGGCATTTTGAGTGCATGGGTAGCTATCAGGAAAAAAATAAAGTTGGATGCCTTATATAGAAATAAATTCTAAATGGGTCACAGATTTAATTTGTTTTTAATGAAGCCATAAAAATACTAAAAGTAAAAAAGGAAAAAGTGTTTTACCGTTATCTGAGTGGAAGGATGATGTAAAATCCATAAACCATAAAAGAAAATATTGAGGCATGCAACAAAAAAATTAAAAATGCACAAGAAAAAATTACAACATACCACAATCAAAGAGATAAATTTCTTAATATCAATCAATAAGGAAAATATCAAAACCCATATCTATCCCTGGTACCTCTGTATTTGTTAAAAGGAAATATAAATGGCTCCTGAAAATATGAAAAGATTTTTAGCTTTACTTATAGTAAGAATGCCAACTAAAGCTTATACTGAAATTCCATTTTCACAGGCAAAGATCAAAAGTTTGCTAATTCTCTGTAGGAAAGAGGCACCTTCATATTACTTCATTGGGGGTAATTTAGCCATATCCCTGACCAAATGAGAGATGAACAAACCCTTTGACCCAGCAGTTGTACTTCTGAGAATGCACCCTCCAAATACACTCAGAGGGGCCAAATGACTCATATACAGAGCTACTGATTGCAGCAATGATGTTTTTAAATATCTAATTTTGCAAACACACACCCCCTTTCACCCTCTCTCTCCATCCCTCCCCCCATCCCCTGATAACCTTGAATCTGCTTTTTATCTCTGCAAATTTGCTATTTCTAGTCAACTTTTATCAATTATATCATACAATATTAATCCTTCTGTGTCTTGCTTATTTCACTGAGTGTAACATTTTCAAGGTTCTTCCATTTGTAGTCTGTCTTGGAACTTTATTCTATCTTATTGTGGAATAATATTCCATCATATGTATGGACCACATTTTGTTTATCCATTCATTTGTTGATGGACGGTTAAGTTGTTTCCACCTCTTGGCTATTGTGAATAATGCTGCTATGAACGTTGGCGTACACTCATTTGTTTGACACCCTGATTTCACTTTCACTGGGTATATACCTATAAGTGGAATTGCTGAATCATGTGGTAATTTTATATTAAATTTTTTGAGGAACCACCATATTGCTCTCTGCAGCAGCCACACCATTTTACATTCTCATCAACAACGCATTAGTGTTCCAATTTCTCTGCATCCTTTCCAATAATTATTATTTTCTGGGTTTTTTTTTAAATAGCCATCCTTGTGGGTGTGAAGTGTTATCTCACTGCAGTTTTGATTTGCATTTCCTTAATGGCTAATGATGTCAAGCATCTTTTCATGTTTTTTGGCCATTTGTATATCTTCTTTGGAGAAATGTCTATTCAAGTCCTATGCCCATTTTTGAATTGGGTTGTTTGCCTTTTTGTTATTGCATTGTAAAAGTTATTTATATGTTCAGGATATTAAGCTCTTAGTTGATATATGATTTGCAACAATTTCCTCCCATTCTGTAAGTTGTCTTTTCTGCAGCCATGATTTTAATAGACTGATCAGAGATAATCAATGACTGTCATTTAGGGCCAATTTAATCAATAATGGTGCATCCGTTAAATAGATGCCATTAAAAAGAATCTCCAACCGTATAGCTAAGCATACAGAGCAAGGTATGGAACATTGCATGGAAAATTTGTGGATTAAAAAGAAAGAAGAAAAAAAGAAGTATGTGTATTCTTGAATCAGTTAAATCTCTCTGGAAGGTTCCATAAGAAACGGTTGAAGCTAGTTTCTTCCAAGTGGCTGATAGATGAGATATGAAGGCAAAATGATTTTATTCTTTACTGTTTTGTACTTTTTGAACTTTTTTATCATGTGCACATGATATTTTTTTAAAAATTAATGAATTATTTGAAATAAGCTACTCTGATAGAAATAGTGGAGTGGAGAGGGCTGCTTTAGATACCCAATCAAGGAAACCTCCCTTGGGTGGTGACTCTAAACAGATATAAGGAGGAGGAGAGCACCAGGTGAGGAGAGGGTGGAATGGGGCACAGAGAGCACGGCTTTATAACCTGAAGTAGCCCATCCTCCAAGGGCAGAAAAGAAGGTGATGAGGCTAAATTAGTGTGCCTGAGTGAAAGAGGGAAAGAAATGCACATGGGTGAGTTATTCTTTAATGGGTACAAAGTTTATGTCTGGGGTGATGAAAAGTCTTGGTCATGGATGGTGGTGATGGTAGCACAACATTGTGGATGTAATTCATACAACTTAAGTGTACACTTAAAAACAGCTAAAATGGGAAATTTTGCATTATATATGTATACATATTATCACAATTAAAAAAACTATTATAGGTTTTTAGGCATTTAATAAATTTTTCATTGCAATGTGGAATTTTAGAACTGAATCCTTTGAAATCATGTAGTTCCATCTTTCTCCCTGCTCATTCATTTCTTTGCCATCCCATCTGACCCCTCCATTTGGTGGGGGGACAGGACTTACAGGGCAGGCAGGACTAGTTCCAAAGAAATCCTCTCCTCAATTTCCTATCTAGTCATTTCATAACTTCCAGGTGGGTGTTGGGAAACTAACAGCAGAATGAATCTTCAACCCGCATCTTTACAGTTGCTACGAAGGTAGTCCAACACCTTGGCACTTTGTGTTGGAATGCCGGAATCATATACCACCTTGGGCTTCAGCTAAGAGCCCAACTTTACTCTGCAGTTACCTCCATCCACCTCTCATCCTAAGAGCCTTACAGTCTCACAGCTTTAAATGTCTTCTGCTGTGAATGACTCATCGTCTTTCTCTCTAGCCCTGACATCTCTCCTGAGTGCCAGAAATTTATAGACAATTACTATCCCCAGTTGATATCTCCTCTTAAATGTCTTAACGGCATTTCAAACCAAGCCAGAATTTTCCCCAATAAAAATATTCCTCCCCTCGTCTTCCCATAGCAGAAAATGTTACCACGGTACACCCAGTTACTCCTGCCCCACACCCAGAAGCCACCACATGTCCCCCACCTCCCCACCCCACCCAAACACATCAAATCCATCACAGCACTGAGCACTACAGCCTTTGTTTGCTCTCAAGAAACATACAGAGTGGTGGAGGAGATTTTAGCATATGGAATAATATGTATGTTTATTTAGCATATAGAATAATAGGTATGTGTATAGACACACACACACACACACACACACACACACACACACACACACAAACACACAATAGCTAGGCACATTATGTACATAATAAGATTCCACCATTCAAAGGAATGAGAGATCAGTTAAACCTGATCAGAAGAGAAGGCTTAATGCAAAAGAAGCTGGAACTTGAAGAAGTGGTAACTTGGTGAAAATGGGAACTTGGAACCAGAAACAAGTGTGACATGAGGGTCAGAACAGAGGGAGTGCGAGAAAATGGGACGTTGGGGTCAGACTTGCAGAGGGCCGAGGAGTTTATCCTTCAGATCCAAGTCCAGAAACATTCAGGGATAGGCTGAGGAGCAGAAAACCATGGAGACATTCCAAGTAGGGGGTAATAGGGTAGAAATAGAGCTGAACAAAGGATAACCTAGCAGCAGGGGGACAGGGCGGTTGGAAAGCAAAGAGAAACTGCAGTCAGGGTGACTAGCCCAGAAGTTATTGCTATTGAGATGGCTCAGATTTCAGTGGTGAAAAATGAAAATGAAAAAGAGGACCATATGGAGGGAAAAATTCCACAAGCCTGTCTGATTGTAGGGACTGCTGATGAGGATGGAGCTGCAGATGACTCACTCTTAGCAATCCTGGGAACAGCCTCTCTCCCTTTCCAGGGAAAAGGGAAAGCAGATCGTTATCTTAGGACAACAGGAGATCCAAGGTGAACAGATGCCCGTAGCAGGACGCTCAGCAGAGACAAAGCAAGGAAGACTGTTGGCCACGGTCAGAGGATATGCAGCTGACCAGGCACCAAGAGGAGAGTCCAAAGGGACAGGGACATTTACAACAAATGTCCTCTTCCCAGGGTTGTCTGCAGGCAAATGGATTTCAATTGCCCAGTACTTGTACTCCAAAATGCTCAACTATAACCAAACCATTCAGCACGACTTACTGAGCTAAAAATTAATCTTAGGCATCAAAGATGCTTTAGACTTGATTTTAAAAGGTCATTTCACTAAAATGTGCTAAAACTTACATTTACATCTTCCAAAGATTAGGTATGTTGCAGGCATAACCAAAGAGCCACGAACCTCGAAATCTGTATAACACTTGAGAAATTATCATGTTGCCAAGGGAGGAGAAACTCATTCCATTACTACCCCAACATTCTTCCAATTTCATGCTCTGTGCCTCAATTTACCCCAAAACATGCACACAGTAGGTATATATAAATATTAACAACTAATATTAATAAATAATATTAAACAGAGGTAAAATGTTATTATTATGCTAGAAGTTCACATGAAAACCTCAATAGGAAATGAGAAAAGAGGTTTCGTAGCCATGCTAAAAGATATCTCACAAGGGAAAGATAAACTTGTGGGATTATGAAGAATTTATTGACCAGAGTAAAGCTAAACGGAGACAATATTGAGATTAATATTCCATTTGTGGTTTACATAACTAATGATAAAGTTCACCCAAGGTCACAAGTGGTGTCTTATTTGACAGATGTGGGAACCTGCTTTATTTTTATGAACACTTTCATTGAATATTTTCCACCTTTAAAATTTTAACAGTTGGGTTAGAAAAAGTCTTCTGCCCCCAACTCAACTGCTTCGTGGTGCTGATCAGCCAATCAAGGAGAGAAATTAACACTCTTTAATTGCTTCTTCTAGCATGCACAATTTTTTAAATGATCCAAGTTCTCAGGCAATCAGGGTGCAATTACCCAGTCAGGCTTCACTCCATGCAAGAAGGTAGGATCACGTGGGGCTGAACTGGGCTTCCCAAAGCAGGTGTAATATCCAGATCCATCAACCCCCTGCACTGCCAGTTTTTAAGAATCACTTATCTTTTGAAGATATACATAATCTGAGACAGCATAGCCCTGGATTGCTAATCAAACACCCCACACTTGATACAAACTGATTCCTCTGAAATCCCTTTCCTTAGTAGCAAAGCCCTAACACATGAGAAGCAAGAGAACTTGTCCACAAAGCCTTTGATGTTTTGGACATGCATATCTAAAACAACAGTGGACCACAGTGGGGCCTGTCTTTGTCCCATGCTCTAAGTGCTTTCAAGGTTTGACCTCATTTACTCCTTATGCACTTTAGAAGGGATGAGCCATTTATGCCTATTTTATAGTTGAGGAAATCAAGGCACAGAGAAGTTAAGCAGCATGCCCAAGATCATACAGCTAATAAATGCCTGAGCCTGGATTTGAACCCAAGTAGTCTGACATCAGTGCCGCAAATGCTTGTGGTATAAAATCCAGGCCACACAGAAGGTCCACAAAAATTGATTTTTGTTCTCAACACCAGCCTGTGAACAACACATTCAAAGAGCATGTTTTAGTTTGCTAGCACCATTATGAAAATGCCACAGAATAGGTTGGCATAAACAACAGAAATTTATTGTCTCATGGTTTTGGAGAGTAGAAGTCCAAACCAAGTTCCCAATATGCTATCCTTTCTCCTGGAGTCTGTAGTGTTCTGGTGCTGGCTTGGCTGACAATGCTTGGGGTTCCTTGACTTGCATCTCTGCCTCTGTCACGTGGTGATCTGCCTTATTCTCTGGCTTCTTCTGACTTCTGGTTTCTATTGACAGATTGCATTCAAATTACCTCTGCTTATAAGGACTCCAGTTATATGGTTTAAGGTCCACTGTGATTCAATTTGACTTCATCTAAACAGGGTCTTTGAAGATCCTACCCATAAATGAGTCCATACCTTAACTAAAAATAACATCTGCAAAGTGCTATTTAGAAATAGGCTCACACCCATAGGTCTTTTGTGGGGGGCATGATTCAATCCCCAACAGAGCCATCTACAGTTTCCCCAGAAAGGCCGGCCACCACAAGACCCAGGGGTTGGTGTCTACTGGAATCACAGAATTATATAAGACCTTAGATGTCCTCAATATCAATTCCAATACACCAGGGAGGAAAGTGCCCAATAAGCAGTGGTGGAGACCAAAACCAGGTGTCATATGTCCAAAAAAATCTGCCTTCAATGGCTAGACAAACTGTGGCATCCAATGGAATAATACTCAGCAATAATAAGGATCCAACTATTGATATACAACATGAATAAATCTTAAAATAATTATGCTGCATGAAAGACGTCAGACAAAAGAGAGTACATACTGTATGATCTCATTTATATAAAGCTCTAGGAATAGCAGACTAATTTACAGTGATAAAGCAAATCAGTCCTTTCCCCCTGGAATGGGGCGGGGGGGGGGGAAGGGGAGGCAGGAAAGAGAAGAAGAGATTAAAAAGAACACGAGGAGTTCGGGGGATGATGAATATCTTCATTATGTTGATGGTGGTGATGGTGTCACAGAAGTATACATATGTCAAAACTCATCAGATTGTGTTTTTCAAATGTGGATTTTATTGCATGCCAATTATACCTTGTCTTAGTTTCCCAGCTGCTGAAACAAATACCATATGATAGGTTGGCTTAACCAACAAGAATTTATTGACTCATAGTTTGGGGGCTAGAAGACTAAAATCAAGGCTTCAGCAAGATGATGCTTTCTTCCCAAAGGCGGTGACATTCTGGGGCTGGATGCTAGTGAACCTTCAGTCCTTGGCTTTTCCGTCACATGACAATGCACATGACAGCATGTTCTCCTTTCTCTTCTGGGTTCCACTGACTTTCAGCTTTTGGCTGCTCCTTGTGGCTTCTCTCTCTGTAGCCTTCTTTATAAGGTCTCCAGTAATAAGATTAAGACCCATCCTGACTGAGCTGGGTCACAGCTTACCTGAAACAACTTCACTAAAACATTCTATTTATGAGAGTTCATACCCACAGGAATGAATTAAGATTAAGAACATGTGTTTTCTGGGGAACATACAGCTTCAAACCATCACACAAGGGTACAAAATTCAACCTACTGCATACCCCAATAGAGCTATTTTAAAAATACAAACAGCACCACCTTTCTGTTGTGCTGCAACATCATGACATGAAATTCTACTTTCTTTTTATCTACTTTCTCCAAAAAATCCACAGTCCAGTCACAATCCTGTGGGATCCCATAATCTCCTGGTGAGACAGGACAGATGATTGAAGATTCCAGTCCAAGTGCAGGGTGATGGTGAAGGCTGAGGCTCTAGGTTAAATCCATTCTGGTCCCTATTAACTGTGCATCCTATGGCAAATGACTTAACTTCCCCAAACCTAAACTACTGCATTTGCAAAACAGAGATGAAATCAGGCCATTTTGTAGATTAAATGAGGTAATTGAGGAACATGCTTTGCACAGATCTTGGCACAGAACACATACTCCCCTGTATCAATATATGAAGCCCTTCAGA
Source organism: Choloepus didactylus (assembly GCF_015220235.1). Taxonomy (NCBI): domain Eukaryota; kingdom Metazoa; phylum Chordata; class Mammalia; order Pilosa; family Megalonychidae; genus Choloepus; species Choloepus didactylus. The sequence goes on from NC_051316.1 coordinate 17,300,286, forward strand.
GGCCCTGCAAGCTGCCACCCAGGACTTCCTTTGGCACCTGGGGGATGGAAGTCACTATGTCCATTGTAAACGCACTGTTATTGGGGGAGCTCTTCCAGATGTTGAGCAAAACTTGCTTGCCTTCCACTTTTAGCCAGTGGTCTTCTGTTGGATTCCAGCCCCATTGAAATTCCTCCCCTCCCTTTTCCATGATCTGCCTTCAAAGTTCTGAAGGGAGGTCTCACTTCCCTACAAAATTGTTTCTTTTCAAGGAGAAATCCTTGCAGCTACAACTGAGGGTCACTAAGCACAGTTCTCTGACACCCTCAGCCTCCTGGCTTCTTCTCTTCCGTATGAACAAAACATATTCTGAGGACCTTCCTACAGAGAGCCGCTAGAACTTTACTCAGTAGCTCAGGATTCATCCCTGTAGGTTTATTCACTTAGGTTCCATTGCTGCCACCATTGATGATTTGTGTCAACTTACGTCACTCCGGAGAGTCAAAAAGAATTTAGAAACAACTAAACCCCCAGAGGTTTCTATGTTCACATTGAACATGGCTCAACCAAGAGCTCCAGTTCTGAATTTGTTTACGGTATTTGTAGACCTAAGGGTGGGAGTTTACTTTTCTAAGTATTTGTCATATTAGAGATCTCTGATTACTCCAGCCTATGGAGTGCTACTGATATTACCGAATATCTCATAAATTGCCCCAGCTTCTTGTTGGCCAAATTTTATCAGCATTTTCCAACCCTGCAATAAAAACTGTCAATTACAGTAAGGCTTGGGGGAATCAATGCAAAGGAACCACTGTTTGACCGGGCATTATGATGGAGAAAGGAACCACAAAATGAATAACTGAAAAGGGGAATTGACATAAAAATATCTGGCCTCAGATGTCCCAACTGCAATGCGTAGATGAAATGAAATGAAAGAGAACAAGAGGCAAATACCATCTCAGAGAAGTCACCAGCTCTCAGTGGGACTGCTGTCCCTACTGGTGAAGGGTGGAAATGGAAGATAACATGGTGATAAATTGCAAGACAGGTGTATCTGGGTGAAAAGCAGGTGTCTGAACAGAGCAGGAAACTGTGAAGCATTTGAATGAAGACTGAGGACCAAGGAAGAATATGGACAGCACATGTGGAGGAAATGGATGGAGAGGGAGTCCTGACAGGTGCACAGTTAGCACAGAGATCTCAGCAAGCTGGAAGTTCTGCAATAATCAGAAAGCAGGGAGAGAAACTTACCTCACTGGGATCATATCTTTAGGAGGTAGATAATGAGAACTGCAATCCTAAACCTAATTAACCTAATTTTGTACCAAGTCCGAAGTCAAATAAGAAATGATTAGAGAACAAGGAAGAGATCAGTGGGGCCCAATGCAGGGGCTGTGTGTGGAGATGTGGCTGGAGGAGCAGTGACACGGAGAGCCAGGTAGTGGGAGTTCTTAAATGGAGACTGAGGAGTTCACACTGAGGATCCAGCATGATGAGCAAGCAGTTGTGCCAAAAGCTCATAATGAAGACCAGACTGGAACAAAAGGACCACAGTAATGAGAAAGGAGGCTATTTATTGCACTGGAGACTCAGTCCAGTGGAGTTCCATGCAAGTCTCTATCACAAAGGCTCTTTCTTGCACTAGTCTTAACTGAACCATGAAAACTTGGACTAAACATGTGTTTACTTTCCTCAGTGTCCTAGGATCATTTTTCTTTGTAAAGTGGCAGCAAAACCATTTGGGGTTGCCTCTGTTAGCCTGGGCAGCTCAGAAACATCCTGTCCTCTTTAATACTTTGGAGACTGAGAGTGCATTTCCAAATGAAACCTTTCTCTGTATGACCTTGCAGGTACATAAAATCAGGTCTCATGGGCAGCTAAAAATAGGTTTCACACAACAGAAGGATTTCCAATGCAGCCCCACTGACCAGCCCTATATCACACCCAAATACCTCAACTATAATTGTTCCATTGAGTGTCCTAAATGACACTTGATGAAAACCATCAAGTTCCATGATCAGCTGTGCATTTCAGAACATTTCTGAAATATTTTAACTAAAAATTTTAAGGAAAAAATGTAAGTTCCCCCATTTATCTGGTATCCTCAGGCTTTAGGTTTTAGGTTTGCTGCATCCAAGGAGAAAAAGGGTCAGAAGGGGAGGGGTAACTAGAACTCTGTTGGGACCTGGCTGCTAGGGAACTCTGTTTGCAAGAACTTTTAATGAATCTATCCAATTGGTTTCCTGTACACTGGAAGGAGGTTTGATTTGGTGTGATGCTTTCCCTTGCTCAGTTCCGGTTCTAACATGGTCCCTATCAGAGGGCTCCATTTCCCAAAGACAGATAAGTTTGGGAAGCACAGAAGGTGGAGAGGAGTCACTGCAGGGACTTTCTCCTCTCACCCACCAGCTCATTCTTGTGAAGACTTTCTAAGAGACAAAACCAAGAAAGGGAAATCACCATCCCTGTCACCAATTTGCAAATAAAAGACATCTGAGTCACACCACCTATTGTGCCTCTGAGCAATATAAAGGCGATTTTTCTTTTTTGCACAACTAATATATTAAAGTCCTGTATACTCAAATTAAATTGTGTTCGGACTTTTAGGCTTCGCTTCCCCATAAATTGAAAGTTAAAATTATAAGCCTAAAACTTAGGCTATTTGCCTTCTAGGTGACTCCATTTTTGGTATCAACTGGGTGAAATCTTCAGCTTCCATTCAGGTATTTGGCCCAAGTGTAGGATTGGGAAGTTTGGAAAGTTCTGAAACACCCCATCATTATGGGCTCCTTATCTCATCCAACATCTTCTTCCTAAATCTGAAACCAAGAGGTTCTTGATTGCTGCACAAAATACTTCCTGCCTTAGTTTATTAGCTGCTAAAACAAATACTAAACAATGGTTGACTCAACAACAGGAATTTACTGGCTCACGGTTTCAGAGGCTAGAAGGCTTGCTTCCTCCTGGGATCAATATCTTCTGGCTGGCCAGCAATCTTCGGGGTTCCTTGGTTTTTCCATCACATGGCAATGCACATGGTCGTGTCTTCTCCTTTTTCTTCCAGTTTCTGTTGACTTCCAGCTTCTGGATTCTCCCTTGTGGTTCCTATTTCTGTGTCCAATTTCCTTTGCTTGTAAGGACTTCAGTCATATTGGATGAAGGCCCACCCTCCTTCACTCTGGGCACACCTTAACTCATAACTTCTTCAAAGGTCCTATTTACAAATGGTTCTCACCCCTAATACCAGGGTTTGGGACCTGAACATGCCTTTTGTGGGAGACATAATTCAATCACTGGCACTTCTCATCCTTTGACTTTCAGTAAAAGAAGTTTTGGATAAGCATGATGTGGAATGCCATTCAGTTACTGAACTACTCAGGAACCCCAGATCACAATGTCACCGATGGGAATGGAAGAAAGGGTGGAATTGTGGCAGGGCTGTTCAAGGCTTTGCTCTGCTTCAATTAGCTTCATAAATGACTTTCCCATAGGCATACAACCGACATAAAACAACAATGAACTCATCTACCAGGACACACGTGGACTTTCCTAAATAAGGACCCAGAGCTCGATCAACCCTCAAGGCATTAGAGTTATAAAAATGCTTCGCAAATTCCTCTACCATCAACCCTGTCAAGGAAGAGACAATCAGTTCCTTTCCCAATAAGATCCTCTGGTCTCCTGGGCTCACATTCCCAGATTTACAGGATACTGCATGGGTGGGAATTCTGCCCCTACCACCTCCATCTGTATGACCTTGAAATCTACTTAATTTTCCTGCTCTCAGTCCGTTTAATGGGATTAACGTTTAAACCTATCATTTAGTGTTTGGCACAGGGCCAACACTAATAACTATTAATGTTATCTTTATCAATATTCAAATCTAAGAACTGAAAGAAAAGCTTTTACTGATAGAAGCATAGGAACTGACCCTAAAACTTATATATCAAGAGAGAGACAGAGAAAGAGCGATACAAAAAAAGAAAGAATTGTAAAGGCCTGGTAGCTAATTCTGGCTCCAGACATCATGTGACCATAATTTCATTCATTTACAGGGACGTGTTACCAAGAGACACATGGTCCCTAGAAGCTTACTGGAAAATAAGTAGATCCATTTGTAAGCACAAGCTACTGAATAGTCCATTTTTGGGTTTTTATTAAAAGTGTTATTATTATTATTGCTACCATGATGATTTGCCAGACTATGTTAAGGGGTTTTTCCAGTAACCTGGTTTCCTTCTTGCCACTACCCATGACAAAGCAGGTTTCACCACACACACAAACACCCTAGTGCACAAGGATATAGATGTACTTATCAAGTGGTTCCAAGCATTCTTGGCTGCACTGCATAAATCCTCAGAGAGTCAGTGGTGAAAGTGGAATTACAACTAATTCTCCTACTTTCCAATCAAGAAGTCTTTGACAAAGTAGGATACACAATAGTAAAATAAAACTTACAATACGTAAAAATAAATAATATGTATTTGCTATTTAATAATATTTCTAAATTAAAGAAACAAATACTAAATAGATAAAATTTTAAAATAAGAATAAAAAAGTAAGACGGCATGGCCAATACTAGAGAGTCTTTCACACAAAGGCACCTAATTTGTATTTCTTTGATTCCTGAAGTAAAAGACAACCTCACCTAAGCATGATTTTCTTTTTCGGCATGTGTCCCTACATGTTAAGAGTAGCTAATTTGGAAATATTTCATGGGGCTAATGACAGCAAATAGTTTAGTGACATCAAGGTGCATTTTGAGGGTCCACTAAAGTGGAATCTCAAGTCAATCTCCCAGCATCTTTAGGGCCATTTATCGAGCTCCTCCTCCTTGTCCTGGGGCAGTTATTAGGGAGCCAGGGTGTGGGGGAGCCCCTGTAGACAGAGAATGAGAGAGAGAGCCAGGTAGCTCCCCACCCTGCCATGCCCCCGGTGGTCCACTTTATCAATCCCAAACAGTCTTTGCCAGCTATCTTATTCATAAGACCAATACAGAGGATTATCATAAACTAGCTTTTAGAAGACAAGCAACATGAAATACCAAGGAGCCAAAGTACAGTCCCCTAGAAATAAACACTCCATGGACACAATGCATCTAGTTTTTTCCCCAGAAATTTCTTTAATATCAGGGAAAAGGCTACAATGCCAGCATGCGATGAAGCAGGCGCCATCAGAAAAGAGAGGGAAGACAGACTGAGAAGTGGAAACAGGAGGTGATGGCTGGCCAGAGAAGGCACAGAAAAGGCAGAATGAAAGGACTTGCAAAGGAGAAACGCAGGTGAGCAGCACACTCAGGCGAGCTCAGGTTCTGTACGGGGACAAGCCAGTGCCGGTGAGTCCATTAAATCCCAGTGCAGGATCTAGCAAGAGGCGCACAGAGGGCTTTCAGCGTTGTCAAAACAGTTCCTGGTGCCTCCGGGAGCAGAGTAACTTTTTGTGTGAGAACACGTCTGCAAGACAAGAGAGAGAGAGAGAGAGAGAGAAAAGCAAGCTGGTTTTGTTTTTCATTGCTAATAAATGGTATTAAACATAGTCAAACCTTCCTGTGAGGGGAACACTTTCTTGTGGTATTTATTTAGACAATAACACAAGTCAGTGACGCTGTTCTCCAGCAAAATTGCGTCCAAGGTCTATTTCCCTACTCTGATGACTGGACAAACTCTGCTCTTTCTAGGAGTGTTCCACTTGGAGAGGCAGTTGCAAATGCTCTCAGCCCCTGTCTTCCTCCTTAACTCTGACTTCTTTCTGTTTATATTTATATTTTTTCAATATAGATATGAAAAGAAAGTCTCACCGACTGTGCCAGTTTGAATGTGTTATGTTCCCCAAGCACCGTTATCTTTGATGTAATCTTGTGTGGTCAGACCTATCAGTGTTGATTAGATTGTAATTCTTTGAGTGTTTCCACGGAGATGCACCCCACCCAACTATGGGTGATGACTCTGATCGGATAATTTTCATGGAGGTGTTGGCCCGCCCCTTCAGGGTGGGACTGAATTAAATTACTGGAGCACTATATAAACTCAGACAGAAGGAGCAAGCTGCTACAGCCAAGAGGGACACTTTGAAGGTAGCACAGGAGCTGCAGATGAGAGTGAGTTTGAAGACGGCTGTTGAAAGCAGACTCTTGCTCCAGAGAAGCTAAGAGAGGACAAATACCCCAAGTGCAACTGAGTGACATTTTTGAGGAACTGCAGCCTAGAGAGGAATGTCCTGGGAGAAAGCCATTTTGAAACCAGAACTTTGGAGCAGACGCCAGCCACGTGCCTTCCCAGCTAACAGATATTTTCCAGATGCCATTGGCCATCCTCCAGTTAAGGTACCCGATTGCTAATGTGTTACCTTAGACACTTTATGGCCTTAAGACTGTAACTGTGTAACCAAATAAAACCCATTTTATGAAAGCTGATCCATCTCTGGTGTTTTGCATTCTGGCAGCATTAGCAAACTAGAACACCGACTTAATCCAGGAAGGAAAAGGGGCAGAGTGAATCGTTTAAAAAATACCAAATAGAATTTCAAAGAAAAAAAGCAGCAAGGCGACAGGGTGGAAAGTGGGCTGGGAGAGCAGAATCTTAGGGCTTTTTGAGAAAAACCATCCCTCATCCTACAAACTCCGTCTCCTGCCAATGAACTGAGGGCAGACTAGCACCACCTGTGACAAGAACAAAAGGACAGCTGACTTCACGTCCTCCTGGAGACCGCTGCCCAGTTCTCATGCACATCATCTCGTTCATTGTACAGCCACTCCTAAGATTTCCCCCATTTGGGGGAAAAATTAAATAAAAGGAATTAATCTCAGATTTTCAGAATCACATAGTTATCAGTGGCCTCAACATATGAATTGAGATCTCCCAGGCTCCAAAGCGCAGGCCTTCCCCGCGCCCAGCTGCGAGTGGCTGGCGGATGGGCCACACCCTGTTAAAAGCCCCTTATGCACAGCAGTTTTTGCCTGGGCATTTTGTTAAGAAGAATGCAGAGGTCTATGATCGGTGACATCCACCCCACCCCACCCCGCCATTTCTGCCATCGCTGCGGGCTCCGAAGGCTTCTCAGAGTTGGTAAGGCTTGGATGGGGCCTGGGAGACTGAGACAGATTTGGAAAAGGGGGAGGGCAAGCAAAGAACGCAGAAGTAGTTAGAAAACAGTTTGGGTCACACTGGAGCTGGAAGTGCAGCTACTAAGGATGGAGAACAGGCTACCTGGAGCTGAAGCCAAAATGGGGCACCCAAGGAAACCAGGCAAAAAATCCCACATGGGTGGTGTTACAAACACAGGAAGAGATTATCTTCTTAGAGATCTTTAAAGGGAAAAAACTGCTGAGAACTAATACGTGGATTTGGTACAATAGACAGAAACAAGAAAGAATCTTTTCTCTCTAATAGCAATATGCATGGAAATGGGTGGGGGATAAGGAGGGAGGGGGTAAAGAGAGAGGAGGGGAATTATAAGAAGGGAGCCCCATTCACACCAAGGACAACACAATACAATACAAAAGACTGTAACAAGCAAGGCACTGTGTGCATGAAAAAAGCGTAAAATCTTACTGTAGCACATAAAGCAAAATCTGAATAAATGGAAACACACGATGTCCTCAGATAAAAAGATTTAATATTTCTAAAATTCAAATTCTCAAATTAATAAATTAATTTAATCTATTATAATTATAATCCTAACGAGAGCCTTTTAAACTGAATACAGTGCTGTTAGAATACATAAGAAAGTTCAGAAATTGTGAAGAAAAATTTTTGAAAAGGACAAGAAAGCATAGTAAGGGGCAACATACCTACTAGATAATAAACATTGCTATAATCCTACCAAAATCAGAGCAGTAAATTATTGGCATGTAAAAAACAAAAGATCAATGGACTGAAACAAAGTATCCAGAAATAGAGCCAAGTATAAATGGGGATTTGATATATGATGAAGCTGGAAATTCAAATCAGTAAGATAATTCAAACAATTATCTTATTATGGGTGAATTAAAAATCCAAATATAAAAATCAAAGTAAATAAAAATATTAGAAGATTATTAGTAAAATCCAATGGTTAGAGAAAACTACAATCCATAAAGGAATATTAACAGATAGATTCTAATACAAATTTTTAAAACGGTATGGCAAAATATTTCCAGCACATCTAAATATGCAAAAACTCCCACCAAATTGGTAAGAAAATAAAGGAGAACCCAACAGAAAATGGGCAAGTGATGTAAGCAGGCAATTCACAAAACAGGAAATGAAATCAGCCAACAAATAGGTGAAAATGTGGTTACCTTACTGCCACACAAATGAAAAAGTCAAATGAAAACAACAGCAACTATTGTGTTGACCACAAAACCGGCAAAAACAAACAACAATAATAACACTCATATTCATCTGTCAGCTTGGCTACGTTATGGTGTCCAGTGGTTTAGTCAAGTGAGCGCTGGCCTGATTGTGACTGTGAGAGTAATTTGTAGATTGACATCATTAGTCAGTTTATTGCATCTACAGCTGATTGCATTTACAATCAACAAAGGAAATTGCCCTCAGTAATGAGGGGAGTGTCCTCCTCCAATTGGTCTGAAGCCTTAAAGTGAGAACTGAGGATCTCAGCAGTCAGAAAGAAGAATTTCTGCCTCTTCTGCAGCCAGCCAGCTTCTCGTGGGGAATACAACTTCACCTTCCTTGGAATTTCCAGCTTGAGGCCTGCCCTACAGGGTTTGGACATGCCAATCCCCACAATCACATGAGACAATTCCTATAATAAATCTCTTTAAAATGTAACACACACACACACACACCTTCTGTCAGTTTTGTTTCTCTGTGGACCCCTGACCCATACACCCAGTGCTGCAAAGTTGTGGAGAAAGAGCTGCTTTCACATTTGCTAGTTATAGTGTGGACTTCAGAAGTGACCCTGTGGGAGACCCACTCGAAAGTCTGTCTGTCCTACAGAAATCAGAGCTTCAGCATGTAAGGATAGAGATCCATGGTCAGTTAGTGCAACATTGTTTTCCCAGAAAAACCAAGCAAAACTGGGAACAGATGACTAAACTATTGTATAGCTATGATGATTTGCAGCTATTTAAAATAAGGATTTAGATTCAAATCTACTGATCTGTACATGAGGAAAACAAGCTGTGGAATAATGGATGCAGTCGATTCCCATTTTTAACCAAAAAAGAGGGACAGCCCCTGTGCGTGTGGGTGTGGGTGTGTGAATACAAAACAGCATGGAAAGCTATCCACCAGCTATTAACACTGATCATTTCCCCTCAGGAGGTGTGATTGGAATAGGGAGATTTTTTCTTCATCTTTTCTTTCCATCTTCACTCTATTGTTTGACTCATCATAATCTTTTATTCTGCTCTAATTTAAAAAGAAAGAAAGAAAAACTATTTTAAAAATCAAACAAGAAATTGGTCCATATTATCGCCTGCATCAGTAGTTCATCCCTTTTTATTGCTGGGTAGTATTCACAGCATGTACACACCAGAATTTGTTAGGACAAGGTCATGGATAACTGAGTTGTCTCTAATTTGGGCCTATTATGGATAATTCTGCTATGAACATTTACATACTGCACATGGACGTATGTTTTTATAGTGAAGTCATATGGTAAATTTATATTTAACTTCATAATAAACAGTCCAAGTGTTTTCCAATGTGCCTGTACCATTTTGCTTTCCAACAGCAGTGACACATGACAACATCAGTGACATTACAGCATTAGGCTGAGCAAAAGAAGTCCGACACAAAAGATCTCATACTATATGATTCCATCTATAGGAGACGCTAGAAAAGGCAAAATTATAGTGATGGAAAGTACCATGGCTTTCAAGGGCAGGCTAGGGGGGATGGTTTTTGACTGAAAAAAGGCACAAGAGAATTTGGGGGTTGATAGAAATGTTTTATGTCTTGATTGTGGTGGTAATTAAATGACTGTAAACATTCATCAAACTGTGTACTTAAAATAGATACATTTTATTGTATGGAAATCAGACCTCAGGGAAGCTAGAGAAAAAATTATAGCCATAATTAATGAAACAAGAAACAAGGCCTATCTATAACTCACAAATTCTACACCTAAGCATACACCCAGGAGAAATGAGTGCATGTGTTCATCAAAAGACAGGTACAAAAATGTTCATAGTTGCTTCATGGTGTTTTCACTCACTGGAACACTATTCATTCCTAATAAAGGCCAAACTACTGAGACAAATAACAGCATGAATGAAACTGTGACAAAATGATGAGAGAAAAAAATATCAGACACAGGAGAACATTGTGTCCTCCCAGTTATGAAAAGTTCAAGAACTGGCAAACTCTGGTGATCGCCATGGTCAGGGAAACAGTTATGTGGGGGCTTGCGGGGGTACTAATTGGGAAGGGGCATGGGATGCTTTCTGGGGGCTGGTTCAATATCTTGATCTGCATGATGGTTAAGTTCATGTGTCAACTTGGTTAGGTCATGGCATCCAGTTGTTTAATCAAGCAAGCACTGACCTGATTGTTATTATGAAGGTATTTTGTAGATGGATTTAAATCATTAGTCAGTTGATTTCATCTACTGCTGATTGTATCTACAATCAACAAAGAAGACTGCCTTCAGCAATGAGGGGAGTCTCCTCATCCAGTCCGTTGGAGGCCTTCAAGGGAGATCTGAAGATTTCATCAGTCAGAAAGAGGAATTTCTGCCTTCTTCAGCCAGCCAGCTTCTCCTGGGGAATTCAACTTCACCTTCATTAGCATTTCCAACTTGCAGTTTCTCCTGGGGAATGCAATGTCACCCTCATCCAGTTTCCAACTTGTGGCCTGCCCTACGGAATTCAGACTTGGCAATCTCCGTGGTCATGTGAGCCAATTCCTGTAATAAATCTCTTTATATATATGTGTATATATATATATACACACACACACATATATATAATATATTTATTTCTCTGGAGAAACCTTGCGAATACAATCTGGGTAAGAGTTATGTGCATGCTTATGGAAAAATTCAATGAACTAGACACTTAAGAGTTGTGCACACTTCAACAGGTATGTTACTCACCACAATACATTATTTTTTAAATTCAAAGACAAAAATAAAAGTAAAACCAAAAAACCCTAGCAGTAGGATTGAGATGTAACTTACCATATCATTAGAAACTATTGTAGCTTTTGGAGCTGAAGACAAAATATTTTAAAAATGATTTTGGAACAGGAATATGGCAATTTTTAGGAACAATGATGAGGTAATGGGGGCTGAACAAATTCTTAGAGGACTAATGTAAAATCCATCCTTGGGGTGTCAAGACCAGACCTGGGGAAGTCAAGCTGAAATGGATAGGAAGTCATGAACCCTAGAGGCATTTCTAGGAAAAATCCACACAATTTGAAGACGGTGACACTAAGCCTAGTGACTGGGCAATGTCGTTGCCCAAAGCAGGAAGATTTTTAGAATAATAGTAACCACAACTAACAGTCCTGGGTATTTACTAAATGCCTGGCCCTGTCCTATTACCTTTTCCAATATTAGTATTCTAATGTGGTAGAGACCATCATGATCCCCACTGATGAGAACCTGAAGACAGAGAGGTTGAGTAACCTGTCTGAGGTCACACAGCAGGGAGTTAGATTAGATCCCAGGCAGGCTGGCTGCAGGGCAGGCAGCTCTGGAAGAAAGATGCGATTCGAGACATGTTGCTTTTGAGTCATGAACAAACAACACACAAGAGGACATCAAATGAAAATTCCCATGCCAAGGGACTTTGGGATCATACAACAAACCACTACGCAGGTGCAAAGATCATCACTGCTAAGCCAGACATCAAGGGAAGTGTGCACAATCAGAAGGGAATTTGTGGCAGCCTGATGTAAAGCTCTAGCACGTCTCTCTACCACTGGGCTCAGACCATCAGGCTACAGATGGACCTTCTGAGATTCATGCCAATTTTAATCTCCTCCTTCATTTTGAGCACAATTAAACTGTCAGTACTTCCCATCAAATGCATCATCATTTTGCAGTACATTTCTATGCCTGTAATGGCAGAATTTCTTCCTGAGGCTCTAAGTAATGGAGCTAAGCTGCTTTCAAACCTCAGTGATAAATAATATGTTTCTCGTGGGGCATCTTAGGCAGAATCCTTCCCCAGGTCCTGTTCTCTGCAGCTATTAAAAGCCACAGGTCAGAAGGCACTGCCTCTGACATAAATGAACCACAGCTAGGAAACAATATAAATGACATATATTTAGGTACATGCATTTCAGAGGATCAAGTTCCATGTTCTAATCTACTACATGCACAAATGTTGAATATGGATGAGGTAGTCGGATTCAGATGCAAACAATTATTTAACCAAACATACACAAACGTTACCCACTAAGTGGTTATGAGATGATTCGCGATTTCCCAGAAAATCATTACTTGCTTGTGCTCTGGGGGTTCAACAAGGCTGGAGAAAGTGAGGCAGGCATCTGGCTTAGCAGTGATGCTCTTTACACCTGTATAGTGCTTTGTTGTATGATCCCAAAGCCCCTTGGCATGGGAATTTTCATTTGATGTCCTCGTGTGTGGTGTTTGTTCATGACACCCCCCACCATCTCCAATCCCACCCTTGAAAGCTCTGTGCTTTGACTTGGCTCCCACCAGAGTTGTAAAAGGCTCAGAAGCTGATTTTCATTAACAGGAGGAGAATGGAATGGGGGAGAGGAAGTGACATAGTAATAATACATGCATACATCAAATTAAATACATGTATTAATGTAATTACTTACTATTACATTTAAGAGGAAAATGCAGGGCATAAATTTTATACAAAGTGTGATGGCAGGTATGTGAAATTTAAGGGGAAAAATTTCCCCCCTTTTTTTGTACTTAAATTTCTCTAGTAGGTTTGTATTACTTACAAATGAAATAAAAGTTATTTTCGAGGCGTGTAGGTAAGTGTACAGCAGCGGTTTTAACACCTGGGGGATAGTGGGCAAAATCTGACGACAATTTTGATTGTCGTGATGGGGGCGGGGCTAATACTAGCGTTTGTGGGCAGAGTCTGGGATGCTGCTAAACATCCTAAAATGCACAGAAGAGCCCCCACGACAAAGAATTATCCGCCTCAAATGCCAACAGCGCCGAGGTGGGGAAACCCTGCTGTAGAGCCTGCTTGTTTTGTTTTGCTTTGTTTTGTTTTTCTTCCTCTCTCATAATGGACCACAGCCCCCAGAGTCCGGGCTCCCACTCCTGAGGCAAACATTAGTAACACTTGTGCAAGTTTTCTCCCAGGAGCAGCTTATATATAAGCAACGTGAATATGAGCTGTTTAAATGGAGAGAAGATGAAAGGCTCAGTTTTTAAAATCTGCTGGCGTGCCTGAATCCGTCTGCTGTGCACGCACCCAGGCGCACCCGAGGGCACGTGCAGCGGTGGCCCGGCGCCGCCCCCCACCCCGCCTACCTCACTCCTGCCCCCCACCCCGCGTCCCATGGGGTTGCCTTGCACGTCGCAAGGCGGGAGGGACAGAGAGGATGTCAAGGAGAGCAATCTGGGCCTCTGATCAAAGTTGAACATTTAAAAATAATTAAAATGTCTAATTCCGCCTTATAATGTGGAAGGAGAGGGATTTCCTGTTCCTTCACCCACCTCTTTTCTTCCCCCATCTCCCCGGAAGAAGGACCTCGTTAAGAATGGGACAGGAGAGGTCAGAGGCGGCAAGGGAGGGTTTGCTGGTACAGCCCACATCTCACAGGCAGGATCCGAAAACCCCAGGGCTGCCGTCCTGGGAGAGGGGCACGCGCTCCTGGGGGAGGGCAGAGATAGGAGAAGGGGGTCCCGCAGAAATTATGAGAGGCTGATCCTGCTAGTCTAGACTGGAAGACGCCTTGAACTCCGTCCTGAAGAAGTGAAGACTGCTTTGCTGGGAAGAGAAGAAAACAAGAGAGGAATGCCCAGAGCCTCATTAAAATGCCACAGAAGTTACAAAATGGCAATAGGAAGTGACTCTGCGCCAAATTTGTGCAGGGGCAGCCGTGTCAGTGCGGGTGTTACAAGCTGAGTGGGACGGGCGGGTGCTACAGTCTCTTCCAGAGGGGGGCGCTGCAGCGGCCGCTGGGCCATGAAAGCCGCTGCAGCCAGTCCGTGAGAACCCGGGGTAGAGGGAGGGCTCATTTTCTTAAAGAGATGACCAGTCAAAACCTGTCTCCCTGGAGGCAGAAATATGATCAGACATCATTCAAAAATATGACTCTCTCCCCTTTGATATTTTAAGTATTAAAGTATATTTAACCAAATTACAGGAAATTACATCTTGGCTAATTGAATTTACTTTTCAGTGTTTCAAGACTACTTCAAAAGAAGTCATAAGATGCTAATCTTTTAATTAATGTAACAAATCGTTTTTCAACAATATAAATAGTAAATGAAAACTTGAAAAGAAAGGACAGCATACTGAAATATTATTCTCAAACACAGGAAGTTGTGTTTTCTAAAATAAGAGGCTTCTGTACTGTTAAGCAGATACAGGTGCACTAATTTTCATTTAAAAGACACTGGGGAAAGACAGAAAGGAAAAATGATAAAATATAATTTTTTCCACATGGAAGTTGTCTAATTGCATCTTCTGAGCTGTCACTATTAGTGATTTGCTTTTTCTCCTGCTTCATTTTTAATCATTTCCTTCAACTCCTAAAAATTTAAGATTTCAACAAACATTGAGCACCTATGATGTTTTGGGCCATGAGTTCTGGCAAGCCCTTCAGATACTGCCTGCTGTCTTTGTGGGCCTTTGGAGAACTCCTTACTGTAAGATTCTCAAGGAAACACAAAACTCAAGTTTACAAGGTAACTTGGCTCAATCCTCAATATATTTTGATACTTTAGATATTGTTATTTTTCAATCATAAGCAATAAATATTAAGAGTGTATATGACAAGAAAATGCTTGTGATATAAGGGGTGAAAGATTAAAACAACCCTTTACATACAGTCTGAGCACTATTACATCAAAAATCCACATAAGTGGGACAATCACACAAAAAAAACAACATACGCATAGGATGGAGAAGAAAGAAAAAACAGAAGAAATACTTAAGATAATAATAATGACCAAAAATAATGATCCAGAAGCTTAGAGAACATCAAACAGGTTAAATACCAAAAAATCTATGATAGGCATATCATATTCAAACTGCAGAAAGTTGATGACAAAGAGAAAGCCTTAAAAGAAATGAGAAAAAAGCACCTTACCAATAAAGGAACAAGGCTAAGAATTACACTGGACTTTCTCTGTATAAACCAGACAAGTGGGAATAGAATAGAGTGAAATATTCAGTGTTGAAAGAAAAACCCACCAACTTAGAATTCTGTATCAAGTAAAATTATTCTTCAAAAGTGAAGGAGAAATAAAGGTTTTCTAAGGCAAATAAAAATTGAGGGAATTTGTTGCCAGTAGAGCTGCCTTGAAAGAAATGCTAAAAGAAGTTATTCAGAGAGAAGGGAAATGAGATAGGTCAGCAACACGAATCCAGATAAAGAAAGAGGATTAGAGAAGGAATAAATGAAGTTAAAATCTTTTATTTTTCTTATTCTTAATTTATCTAGTTGATAAGCGTGCTGATTTGAAGCTGTTACATACTTCAGAAAAGGCCATGTTTTTCTAATACATTCTTGTGGGGGCAGACTTACTGTGGGTGGAAACTTTTGGTTAGGTTATTTCAACTGAGCAGTGACCCAGCCCATTCAAGGTGGGTCTTAATCCTTTCTACAGGAGTCCTTGATGAGAGGATAAAGGACAGAAAAAGGCCCAGAGAGCTCAGAGAGAGAAACACTGAGAGAACTTAGAGACAAATGCCCCAGATATGCTAAGAGAGGATCCACAGAGGCTCAGAGAGGAAGCCACTGGAACCAGGAGATAAAAGCAACAAAACTTGGGAGCAAAGGACCAGCAGACGCTGGCCATGTGTCTTCTCATGCAACAGAGGTGTCCCAGATGCCAGCAGCCTGTCTTCAGAGTCCAGGTATCATCCTGTTAATGCCTTAATTTGGGCATTTTCATGGCCTTAGAACTGCAAACTTGTAAACTAATAAATCCCCATTGTAAAAGCCAACCCATTTCTGGTATATTGCCTTCTGGCAGCTTTAGCAAATGGAAACAATAAGTTTGTTCAAAATAATAATAATAATTATTGAGTGATTATAGCTTATGGATAATTGAAATGACAGTAATATAAGGAATGGGAAGCTGGAATTGGGAATACTCTGTTATAAGTTACCTACACTACTCATGAAGCAGTGTAGTGATATTTGAGAGTGGACTTAGATTAGCTGGAAATGCATATTGCAAACTCTAGGGCAACCACTGAAAAAATTTTAATGAAATAAAATTGATATGTAAAAGAGGAGAGAAAATGGAGTTATATAAAATGCTTAATTAAAACCATAGAAGGTAGAGAAAAAATAGAAGACAAAAACAAAGAACAAGAACAACCTTCTAAATATGGTAGCTACTAATCAGATTATATCAGTAATCTCTGTCATTGTGAATGGTCTAAATACACCAATTAAAAAGCAGAGTTTGTCAAGTGGATAAAAAGAAGAACCAACTATATGTTGTCTAAAAGAAATTCATTTTAAATGTAAAGACAGATAGATTTAAAGTAAAGGGGTGGACAAAGACATTCCATGCTAACACTAATCAAAAGAAAGCTGGACCACCTATATTAATTTCAGACAAAGAAGACTTCAGACCAAGGAAAATGAGCAAGGAAAAAAGAAGGGCATTATGCAATTACAAAAGGGTCCATTCTCCAAGAACACATAACAATCCTTAATGTGTATGTGCCTAACAATGGAGCATCAAATTATGTGAGGTAAAAACTGATAAAACTGCAAGGAGAAATAAAATGAATCCACTATTATAGTTGGAAATGTCAACACCATTCTACCAGTAATTGACAGATCCAGAAGTCAAAAAATCAGTAAAGGGTATAGTATATAGCTGAACGCAACAGCACCATCAATCACCAGATCTAAATGACATTTATACATTTATTGAATACTTTATCCAGTAACAGCAGAATACACATTCTTCTCAAGCTCATATGGAACGCACACCAACATATGTCACATTTTGGGCAATAAAATACATGTTAACAAATTTGAAAGAACAGACACCATACAAAGTATGCTGTCTGATCATATTGGAATTGAACTGGGAATCAATAATGGAAAGATAGCTGGGAAACCCCAAAATATTTGGAGATTAAACAACACACCTTTAAATAACATATGGAACAAAAAAGAAGTCTCAAGGGAAATCAAAAAATTCTTTGAACTAAACAAAAATGAAAAATAAACCTTATCAAAATTTATGGGGTACAGCAAAAGCAGAAATTAGAGGGAATTTTATAGCATTGAAGGCATATGTTAGAAAACAGGAAAGACCTAAAATCAATAATCTAAGCTTCCACCCCAGGAAACTAGAAAAATAAGATCAGACTAAATCCAAAGTAAGCAGAAGAAAAGAAATAAAAATTAGACAATTCAATGAAATTGAAAACAAGAAATACAGAGAAGTAAATGAAACCAAAAGCCAGTTCTTTGAAAAGATCAATAAACCTCTAGCCAGGCTAACCAAGAAAAAAAGAGAGAAAGTACAAATTTATAATATCAGAAATTTAAGGGGTTCCATCACTACTGATCCCATGAAAGTTAAAAAAAATAATAAAGGCATATTATGAATAACTTTATGTTCACAAATTTGATAAATTAGAGGACATGGACAAATTAAATTCCTTGAAAGACACGACCTACCAAAACTCACACAAGGAAAAATAAATAATCTGATCAGGCCTTTATCTATTAAAGAAATTTAATCAATAAATAATAACCTTCCAAAATAGAAAACACCAGGTTCAGATGGTGCTTCAGTTTGCTAAAGCTGCGGGAATGCAATATACCAGAAATGGGTTGGCTTTTACAATGGGGATTTATTAGTTTACAAATTTACAGTTCTAAGGCCATGAAAGTGTCCAAATTAAGGCATCAACAGGATGATACCTGTACTCTGAAGAAAGGCTGCTGGTATCCGGGACACCTCTGTCATGTGGGCAGGCACATGGCCAATGCCTGCTGGTCCTTTGCTCCTGAGTTGCATTGCTTTTAGCTCCTGGTTCCAGTGGCTTCTTCTCTGAGTGTCTGTGTGTCCTCCCTTTCCTCTGGGGACTTTTTCTGCCAGCTTCCTCCAAACTTCTCTGGGTGTCTCTCTCCCTCTCTCTGAGTTTTCTGGGCTTTTTCTACCTTTTATCCTCATAAAGGACCTCAATAAAGGATTAAGACCTGCCTTGAATTGGGTGGGGCACATCTCAATCAAAACAACCTAATCAAAAGATCACACCCACAATAGGTCTGCACCCACTGGAATGATTAAAAGAACATGGCCTTTTCTGGGGTATATAACAACTTAAAAACAGCACAGATGATTTCATTGGTGAATTCTATCAATCTTTTTAACAAAGAAATGACACGAATTCACTACAATCTCTTCCAGAAAAGAGAAGCAGAGGGAATTCTATGAGGTCCTCATTACCACAATACCAAGCCAGACAAAGACAACACAAGAAAGAAAAACTAAATACCAATATCTCTCATGAACATAGATGCAAAAATCCTCAATAAAATATTAGCAAATGGAATCCAACCATTGTTACACAACGACCAAGTAGGACTTATTCCAGTTATGCAGGGCTGTCTCAATATTTAAAAATCAGTTAATGTAATCCATCTTATCAACAGACTAAAGAAGAAAAATCATGATCATATCAATAGATGCAGGAAAAACATATGACAAAATCCAGCACCAATTCATGATGAAAACTCTCAACAAACTGGGAATAGAGGGAAACTTCCTCAACCTGATAAAGAGCATCTACAAAAAACCTATGGCTAATATTTAATTGTAAGAAACTAGACACATTTTCCCTAATATCATGAACAAGGCAAGAATATCCCCTCTCACGACTGCACTGGAAGTCCTAGCTAATGCAATAAGGCAATAAAAGCTAATGAAAGATATGCAGGTTGAGAAGGAAGAAATCAAGCTGTCTTTCTTCGCAGATGATGATATCATCTATGCAGAAAATCCTCCCCCAAACTGACAAAACAGCTGGAATAGTGAAACTATTCTATATGATATTACAATGACAGATACATGACATTATGCAATTGTCAAAATCCATAGAACTGTACAACACCAAGAGAGAACTCTAATGTAAATTATTAGCTTTTGTAACTAATATCAATATTAGTTCATCAATGGTAACAACTTTACCACACTGATGGAAGATGTTAGTATTAGGAGACTCTGTTGGGAAGGGGTATATGGGACCTCTCTGTACTTTCTGCTCAATTTTTCTGTAACCTAAAACTGCATTAAAAAATAAAAGTCTGTTAATTTAAAAAATGCATACAAAAAACGTCACGTTAACTAAATCATCAGTATTGGGACAAATTGATATAACGTACCTGCTAATATGATGCAATGCAAGGCACAACAATTTCTATTATTTATTTCCAGAAATGCGTAACCTGAAAGTAATCATGAGAAAGTATTACACAATTAATATTGAGGGAAATTCTACAAAATTACTGGCATGTACTCATAATAAATATCAATGTCAAGAGAGAAAAAGAAAGGCTGAAGAATTCTTCCAAATTAAAGAAGACTAAAGAGACACAACAACCTAATGCAATGCACGATCCTAGATTGAATGCTGAACTGCGGGAGAACAGATACGAAAAACACCATCGGAACAACTGATGAAATTTGGATATGGGCTGTAGATTACGTAATATTGTTCTAATTAAGGTTCCTGATTTGGTAATTGTACTGTAGCTATGTAAGCAAAAGTCACTGTTCTCAGGAAATACACACAAGTATTTATGGTTCAAAAGATCCAATAATTTATTCTCAAATGGCTCATAAAAAATTTGAGAGAGAGAGAATATTTAATCAAATGGAAAAAAACTGGTGAATACAGAGAAAGGATATGTAGGAATTCTCTCTCCTGATCTTACACTTTTTCTGTTAGTTGAAAAACTTAAATATAAAAAGTTCCAAAAGTGCATTAAAAAATGAAGGAAATGCCATATTTAATCAAACCAAAGATGCAACTGATTGAAAAATGGGTCATATTTTATATTCCACAACTAAAAAAATACAGCCAATTAAACTATGACACAATACTTTCTTATCACTCAGAGAGAACTCTTTTAGATGAATGCATAGATTTTTATTAGGTATCAGTCTTCTGCATACTAAAAAGGAATAAGCATGTGAAACAATTGGGTTAAAGTATTCCTCAGACTTCTTCACATTCTGAGCCCACCTCTTCTGAATCAGTTTTTGATTCAGAGTTGTGCGTATCATGCTCTTCTACAAAGTCTCATCCTCTGAGTCATCAAGAATGTAGGTGATACAGCAGTTTTTTCAAAAGAACGCTCTGTGATTATCTCCAGTAATTTTTCCCAATCCACTGATGCCCTTTCTGCAAGACTGAATGCTTGACCTTTCCAGAAGGGATCAGTGGGATGATTTTAGCCAACAAAAAGGACTCATATTCCTCTAAATGGTTGGTGGACTGAATCATCAAGGATCAAAGTTGTCTAACTGCATTAGCATGAACAACCACATGTGTACGTGCCCAGCAATGACAGCGACCACACAACTGCCACTGGCCTGGAAGAAAGATACTAAGATGCCATTGATTATAAGATGCATCTAGATTTCAGAGATACTGAAATGTGTAAAGGGTGTGTCTTGAAATTAAAATACGGTATTTTAAAATATGAACAGTCTTGGGATGTGCTGGGGAGATTATACTGCTTCTACACATTTCTAGATAAGCTGCTATTTCATAACAGTAAGTGCATGTTAATTTGTTGATGTGTTATTTTTATAATCAGAAAAAAAAAAGAACACATCTCAATCTGCAAAATATGGTCATTTCATCTAAAAGTCATGCCTATGTTTCCTAAGGTACAAACTTCTCCACCCATTAGTTCAGGTCTAAGAAGCTCCTTTACTGCAAAATGCATTAATTGACCTAATAAATATTAATCAAAGGACTGTGAGGGGTAAAGATAAGCCAGGCTCAGATGAGGCTGCCAGGTCTTAGGACCTGTAGCAAAGGGAAGGGACCATGTTGATTGCATTGGTCTAAAATGTACCTTGTGGATTGCACTCCCTTTATTCAGTGTATGGATGTAGATAATAAATGGGGACAAAATGTAGATTTTGTGAAAACCTTGTGGATCGCACTCCCTTTATCCAGTGTATGGATGTAGATAAATGGGGACAAAAACTAAATGAAAAATAGGGTGGGATGGGGGGGATGATTTGGGTGTTCTTTTTTATTTTTATTTTTTATTCTTATTCTGATTCTTTCTGGTGTAAGGAAACTGTTCAAAAATAGATTGGGGTGATGAAGCCACAACTATATGATGGTACTGTGAGCAGTTGACTATACACCATGGATGAGTATATGGTATGTGAATATATCTCAATAAAACTGAATTTAAAAAATCCACCCCATTTAGATGTTCAGTTCTATGAATTTTGAAAGGCACATATAGTCATGTAAAACACCACCAAATCAAGATCTAGGTTATTTCTATTACCTCAAAATGTTCCCCCACATCCATTTTGTAGTCAACCCCCTTCCGTCACCTCCAAACCCTGGCAACTGGTGACCTAATTTCTGTCTTTATAGTTTTGACCTTTTCCAGAAAGTCATATAAATAGAACTATATAGTATGTAGCCTTTGAGTCGGGCTCCTTTCATCTATAATGCTTTTGAGATTTATAATGCATGTATCAGGATTTTGTTCCTTTTCATTGCTGACTAGTATTTCATTGCATTGCTCTACAGCAATTGGTTTGTCTGTCATCCCAGTAGATGGACATTTGGGTTGTTTCCAGTTTAAGTCAATTATGCATAAAGCTGCTATAAACATCCATATACAGGATTTTATATGAATGTGGACATGCATTCATTTCTTTTGGAAAAATATCTAGAAATGGGATTGCTTGATCATAAAGTAAGTGGCTATTTAACTTGATAAGAAATTGCTAAACTGTTTTCCAAAATGATCATACTTCTTTGCATTCCCAGCATCAAACTCTGGGACTTACAGCTGCTCCCTGTCATTGATATCCTTTGGTATTCTTAAGATAATTTGTTTTGTTTGCCATTCCAGGTAAGTGTGTAGTGGTATCTCTATATGATTTTAATTTACATTTCCCTAATGAGTAATGATGCTGAGCATCTTTTCATGTGCTTATTTGTCCTCCATTTCTATTCTCTGATAAACTGCCATTCAAATCATTTTCTCATTTGAAAAAATTTTTATTTCTCTTTTTATTATTGAACTGTAAGCATTCTTCCTATATTCTGGATACAACTGCTCTATCAGACATATGTTTTGTAAATATTTTCCCCCAGTGAGTGGTTTGTCTTTTCATTCTTTTAACAGTGTCTTTCAAAGAGAATATTTTAAATTTTGATTAAGCCAAATTTTCAACTTTTTCTTTTATGGTTCACCTAACCCAAATTCACACAAGGATTCTCCTGTGTTTTATACCAGAAATTTTATAGTTTTAAGATTTACATTTAGGTCTATGATCCATTTCAAGTTAATTTTTATGTATGGTGTTAGATATGAATAGCATTTTTTCCTTTTTTTCTTTTTTGCATATAGATAACCACTTGCCTCAGCAGCATTTGTTGAAGAGACTACCTTGCCTTTCTCCTTAATTTGGCACCTTTGTCAAAAATAAATTGATCATATATTTGTGGGTATATTGCTGGCTTCTCTATCGTGTCCCTTTAATCCACATCTGTCCTTTACCGCTTTGTACTGTTACTGTAAACTTACAGTGTGAGTTCTCTTTCTGTTTCTTTTTCAAAACTGTCTTGATTATTCTAGGTCCTTGGTTACTCTATAAACATTTTAGAATCAGCTTGTCAATTTCTCCAAAAATCCTACTGGGATTTTGATTGGAATTGTGTTAAATCTGTAGATCAATTCGGGAAGACTTGACATTTTAGCATGAGTCTTCTGATCCATGACACAGTATATATCTTCATTTATTTAAAGTTTCTCTAATTTCTTTCATCAATATTTAGTATTTTTAGCATACAATTCTTACACATATTTTGTTAAATTTATCCCTATTTCACGTTTTATGTTACTGCAAATTGTCTTTTTAAATTTCATTTTCCAATTGATCTTTGCTAGTAGATAGAAATACAACTGATATTTGTATATTGCCCTGTAACCTGCCAATTGCTAAACTCACTTATTAGTTCTAATAGCTTTTATGTAGATTTTTCAGGATTTTCTACATAGATGATTATGTTATCTGCAAATAAAGTTTTATTTCTTCCTTCCTAATTTGTATGGCTTGCACTTTTTTCTTGCTTTAATACACTTCTAGAATCTCTAGTACCATACGGTATAAGAGTGCTGAAAGCAGACATCCTTGCCTTGTTCCTGATTTTGAAAAGAAGCCTGCAGTTTTTCACCATTAATTATGATGTTAGTTATAGATTTTTTGTGAGTGTCTGTTATCAGATTGAGGAAGCTCCCTTTTATTTCTAGTGTGCTGAGATTATATGTTGAATTTTATCAAAGGCTTTTCTGTATCTACTGAGATTTCCATTTAATGTTTCATTATTATGTGCTGATACAGGGAATTACACTGAGTTTTGAATGTTAAACCAATCTTTTATTTCTTGGTGAAACCCTTTTTGTGTATAATGTATTCTTATCTTTTTGATATATTGCTGGATTCAATTTGCTAATATGTTGTTAGGTTTTTTTGTGACTATGTTCATGAGATATAATGGTCTGTAACTTTCTCTCCTTTTTTGTAAATGTTTGTCATAATTCACCACGAAACCAACTGGCTCTGGAGTTTTCTCTGTGGAGAATTTTTTTTTTAAACTATGAATTCAATTTCTTTCATAGATAAAGGACCATTCAATTTTATCTTTTGCTTCTTGAGTGAACTTTCGGTCAATTTTATCTAAGTTATTGAATTTATTGGCGTAAAGTTGCTAATAGTTTTCTGCTATTATCTTTTCAATGCCTGTATAGCTGTAATAATATCCCCACCTTTGTTCCCGATATTGGTAATTTGTGTTTTCTTTCTTTTTCCTTGATCGCTCTAGCTAGCAGGTAATCATTTATAGTAATCTTTTTTAAAACCAGTTTGGATTTCAAAGATTTTCTCTATTTTGTGTGTGTTTGTGTGTGTGTGATTTAAATTTCATTGATTTCCAGTGCTCTTGAAGTGACCTGAATGACAATCAAGTATAGAAAAATCTTAGACAGCAATGATTCTGAGTTGAGAAATGATTCAGTATATTAGGACTCTAACTTTGAGGAAGTTTTTAGAAATGCTTTTTCTTGCATGGCACATATTTTCCTTTTGACAAATATATAAGAGTTATAATGATATAAACCTATGGTTTAAAAAATTCAAAACACCTTTTGGATTGATTAGAAATTGATTGTAAGTGATAAGAAAACATTATGTCATCATATTTTTTATTAGACAATTTGTAGATTTATAGAACAATCATGCATTCAATATAGGATTCCCATATACCACCCTATTACTAACACCTTGTATTGGGGTGGTACATTTGTTACAATTGATGAAAGCACATCTCTATAATTGTACTATTAACCATAGTCCATTATTTAACTTAGGCTTCTCTGTTTGTGTAGTGCAGTTCCACAGATTTTTTAAAAATCTTTATTCTATTACCATGTATATATACAAAACCTAACATTTCCCCCTTTTAACCACATTCAGACATATATTTCAGTGCTGTAAATTATGTTTACAATGTTGCCCTATCCTCACCATCATCCATCACCAACACATTTCCACCATTTCAAATAGGAACCCTGTACATTTTAAGCCTTAACTCCTTATTCTCTATTCCCACCCCATCCCTTTATAGCCTATATTCTCGGTTCTGATGCTATGAGTTTGCTTATTCATTATGTCATATTTTAATGAGAAGTGGTTTTTCTTTCTTAGTGGTTATAAAACAATGAAGTGTTTTACAATAGATATCATTTTAAAGTAGATGAAATATGGTCTGTGTCTTTAAAAACACAGTACAATGTGCAATGAGGTAAAAGTCTCTAGATGAAAACAGACCACATGGTTTGATAGCTCTGGTCAACAGAAGTATTCTGTGGCTGAATATTGATCCTGGAGGGCAAGGATGGTGGGCTGGGAGAATACAGCAGTAAGTAGTTCAGTTTGGACAGTGCAATGGAAGCATAAAGAAGGATCATGAGAAATATATTTGGAAAGGCATGTAAGGTGGGTCAAGTGCAACACTGAATGCTAAACTAAGAATTTCTCATTTTATTCTGCAGTTAATGAATAAGCAATGAAGTTTAATGAGGAGTAATACGGCCAACACTACATTTCAGGCACATTAACCTATTAGCAGGTACAAAGAAAACTGGAGGAGAGATCAGAAGAAAGGAGAGAAATGACTAGTTTCCAAAGAAGAATCAACAAGTGTTGGTAACTGAGTAAAGGAGAAAGGTGAGCTGAGACTGACTCCCAGGCTTCTAGTTTGGGAGAATGGGTGGGTTATGACAACAATTCCAAGATGTGAGCTGGACTCAACAATGGTAATGGATGTGAGAATAGTAGGAAGAAGGCAATGGAGGGCCTTTGCAGAGATAATATTCTTAAGACTTGGCAACTGATTGAGTATCTCCATGAAGACA
This sequence comes from Choloepus didactylus, assembly GCF_015220235.1. Lineage (NCBI taxonomy): Eukaryota > Metazoa > Chordata > Mammalia > Pilosa > Megalonychidae > Choloepus > Choloepus didactylus. The sequence continues at coordinate 17,326,052 of NC_051316.1, forward strand.
TATGGTAACAGCCCTCTACAGATACAGGCCTGGACTTCAACAGAAATTTCAGAGGTGCTGATAGAGATTTGTGACCCATAATTACGGAAGTGCTGTTTGAAGCAATACTATTACCAACAGGGAAAGGATATACTACAGTGAAAATATTAATATTAGCTAACATGTCTTGAGCTCTTCCAATACTAGACACCATGTTACGATGCTTTTCAGATAATGACTCATTTGTTTCTCAAACCCCTGAAGGAGGTACAATCATGATTTCCACTTTAAAGATAGGAAAACTGAGACACAGAGAACTTAAATGAGTTGCACAAGGTCACAGAGCTGGAAAGTTATAGGCACAAACCCAGATAACCTGACTAAGAACTGCTATGCTTTGTATGCTGCCTCTCTGCCAAGATCCTTGTGGGATCAACAGATCCTTATGGAAGGACATATTTTAGGGATAAATGAACTCAAAGAAAGAGACCAAAAAAAGAGCAATCAGAGAGGTACATTCTGACACAAATGTGCTTCTGACATGAGGATTATAAATACACACCACACCAGATGGCCCTTAAGGAAAGCATGCGAATGAATGCCACATATTCGTTTCATGGATTCTATTTAAGCCATTCTAAGCCACCAAATTGTCTATGCTCTCAATTTTTAAAATTTCTGGATGAGTAGGATCACTTGAAAAAAAATTAAATGGACTAGTTTGCAAAGCCATGGTTTCATAGATGGAAATTGCAGATGGTTTGGAAGTTAAAAATAAATAGAGCCCTAGAATACTGGTTCTCAAAGAATGGTACCAGGACCAATAGCTTTAGCATCCCCCGAAAACTTGTTAGAAATGCAAATTCTAGAGTCCCACCTACAAAATCAGAAACTCTGGTGGTGGGCCCCAGAATCTGTTGTAGCAAGCTCTCCAGCTGATTCTGATACAGGCCCAAGTTTCAGAACCCCTGCAGTAGAATATGAGATGGTCTACACATGTGTATCAAATTTGGGGGGACTTGTTCCAACTCAGCCAATAGACCCTCTGTGACCAACCTGCTCAATGTCTTAAAGGAAGTCATGCTACCATGAAGCCCAAGTTAGGTGAGAGGTCCTTTCCTTCTGGTGTGAAATGGGAGGGATTAAAACAAAGATCCTCTCTTCATTTTGTCATTATCCAGAGATATGTAGCAGTATCACCTTGCGAACTGAAAAAAAAAAAAAAAATGCAGATGTCCAGACCTTACCCCAATCCTACCAAAGGAGAATCTCTAAGGGAGGACATCATAGTAATTAATAAGTTGCTATTTCCCCCAGCCTTGAAAGAGTGACATCCTTTTACTAACCAGAAAGTTCCACCAGGAGACAGACCCAACTTAATAGGCTGCCAAGTAAGCATATAAACAAATAAAGAAACAAATAAATAAATCTTGAGGCTTTGCATATCAGGCTCTGCAGGGAGCTTGACTTGCTTTGCTGAAACCTGGGAGAATCAGTGTCCACGCTGTGCCTCACTTGCTTCTGCCTGGCTTAAATCTTTTCCCCTGCACTTTCACAACTTTTGAACTTGTTCCAGCAACTTGCCCTTTCTTCCCACACAGCTTGCCAGATCATGGCTCACCTCTGCAGCCAACTGGCTGCTCACACCCGTGCCAATCCCTGTGATGTTGTGATATCCATTCTGTGTTTGCCCAGTTGACCCTCACACCCCTGCCCAGGAAACTGCCCCTAGGAAGACCTCTTCATCCAGGTTCCCAGGGGTACTTCCCATGTTTGGAAGTTTTCATGCCTTATTAGGTAATAAATGCCCTCCCTGGTCAAAAGAGCTACATAACTTGCACCCAAGCTGCATAAACAGCTTGTCAGAAAATTGCAATAATCAAGTCACCCTGATATAGAGTATTAATCAGTGTTTGAAATGCAAACCAGGAAATAGAATGATGATGGTATTTTTTAATTGGGGAAGAAAATGAGAATCAGATTAGTTTATTCAGGTGTGCAAAGTGAGAAAAGGAAAATGGGTGTTCCTGGGACCTCTTGGAGTGAGGCAGAAGAGAGCTCATTGTTTCCACCCAAACCCATTCCAGCTCACTCCAGGCTGTTTCATCTCATCCCTCTCCAACTGCACCTTTCCCGTTTCACTCCACTTCACCCCACACCATCCATCCTTTCTCATTTCATCTCTCCTCTCCACTCACAAATCACACCCCTCTGCCCCATCTCATCTCACTCACTCCATCCCATCCTTCTCTACTTCAAGCTCTCTGAGGTAGCTAGGACCCAGAAACAAGGAAAGATCAGAAAATCAAAATCCTCTTCCTCTTCCTTTTTATGAATTACTCATACTATATTTTTATCATCTTTTATTGCATTAGCTTTTTTTCTATTACTCTGTGAAATTCAACTAGGAGTTGCTGAAACATAGTATGGAGAGCTCCCCCCGCCCCGCCCCAAGTTTCGTTGCCATTCCCAGGATGAACAAAGTAAGTAGAAAAGACTACTACCCTCTTTGTGGCAGCCACCCTGCCCTCCATGACTGACCCTTTTCCTTACATCCATCTGCCCCCTTATTCCACTGGCTGCAAGCACTTTGCACACAGAAGTCACATTCATATTCATTTTCTTTGTGCCCTGCTCGAGACCATCCTATCACTAAGTAGTCAGGAAAGGCTCTGAGATGCTTTTGTAATCAAGAGCAATGTCCACTTTTCAAACAGTGCCAGTTGGCCTGACTTAAGTAACAGTATGATGGGGATAGTAATAAGCATAGATTCGATTCAGTCTGCTCGGGTTCAAATCCCCACTTTGCCACTTTCTAGCTATGTGATCCAAGACAGTTTATTTAAACTTCTGGCCCTCCATTTCCTCATCTCTAGTTTGGGCCCAAATTGCCTCCTGGGGATACTGGGATAAGATGACACATTCTCTCATCACTATCTGAAACTATTCTGATGGTCTGTATAAAATTGCTTACATTAGACCATTTTCATCTGCGAAAATAGCAAGTTCATAGGGTTTGCTTTAATATCCTACTTAGGTGTGTGTTTGTGTGTTTATTTTCTCTTTCTCTCCATAATAGGAGGCGTGGGAGACAAAATTATGCACCCCAACATAGACATGTTCTTAATCTTAATCTGTATTCCTGTGGATGTGAACCCATTGTAGATAGGACCTCTTGAAGATGTTATTTTTCTCTAAGTGAGAGTGGATCTTAATCCGTATTACTGGAGGCCTTATAAAGAGAAAAAACCAGAAGACACAAGTTGGAGAAGATCCCACAGAAAGAAACCAGAAGTCAGTGAAAAACAGAGAAGCAGACAAAAGGAGAAGACATCACCATGTAACGGGAGGCAGAGATACAAGCAAAGAAACCCCAAGGATTGTGGCAAGTCAGCACCAGAATGCTCCAGACTCCAGAAGAGAGTAAGCTTTGCCAATAACTTGATTTGGGACTTCTCTAATCCCAAAACCATGAGCCAATAGGTTCTTGTTGTTAAGTCAACACATTATGTGTTATTCGTCATAGCAGCCTGGCAAACTAAGGCAGAAGGTAAACTCTCATTCAGTGTTTTACTCCTAATATCTGTAACAGTGACTGGTGTGTGCTCAAATATTTGTTGATTGAATGAATGGGATGATTAGCACAGTCCCTGGAACATAGTAAGTATTCAATACGAGAGCTACTCTGACCCAAGGCTTTGTCTGGACTTACAGGTGGGCTTTCCTGGTTGCCCTAAAAGCATCCTGGCTCCGTGCCCAGGCCTCTGGCAAATGTAGATTTTTCTTGTCTTCCTTCAACATGGGCAACCCAAACCCTCAATCTTCAATGTGCATTAGAAATGCCACCAAGAGTTGTACAGCCAAGACCCTGGTGTGTAATCCAGTTAATGGATTTTCAAGAGTACCATTTACACGTTCCATTTACCCTTGTGGTCCGACTTTGGGACCCAACCCCAAGTAGATGCAATTGTCTCATTCTTATGCTTCACTCGAGCCCACAATGTAGCCAGGGGGATATCTGACAAGCTTAAATGCTCTGTCCTTCCAGGAAGTCTTTCCTAACTCACTTAGGCCAATAGGGACCCTCCTCCTCTGTTTCTGTGGTGGGTTTTACACACTCGCATTCACATGTGTGTCCTATTTGCCTTGTGACCCTGGGCCTTTCTCCTGGGCTCTGGGTCCCCGGGGTGGGGGACTCATAATATCCTCACCCATGTATCTGGCACAGCCTGTCACACAGCAGCCCTCAACTAATGCTGATGAAGAGGACACGGGGCACAAAATTATTCCAGCTGGTGTTAGATCTCGAGTAAAGATGGAGCGGGGAGGCAGAAAGACTCAGCCAGTTTTAGTCCCCAAAGCAGGATGCATATGCATGCAGGCAAGCTGGTGTTTTTAGAAAGAATTCTAAACTGAGAAAACACTAAATCCCTCCCTGCCAGGCCTCACCCCACTGGAGCAGAAAGGCTGTGAGAGGTACAGCCCTGAAAAACATGGTTAGAACAAATAAATTTAGAAAGAGCCAGCATGACTGTAAAAAAAAAAAAAAAAGCTAGCTAGCCTTTGGAGTGCAGCTCTGCGCTTCCTAAATATAAAGAGGTAGGTGGGGAAAGCGGGGAGGGGGCAGCTCTTCACACCCAGGGTACTCCTTTCTAATTCTGAGATTCGACCAGCCTCCAAAAAGATTTTTTCCAGATTTGCGCCTTTTCCTGGCACGTGTGTCTTAAATCAACATTAGACACGTTTATTTTTGTAGTGCAAAAGGCATTCTGGAATATCACAATCAAGTGGACTCTTAGGAAAGAGCAGATCTGTGGAGCACCCAGGAGGGCCACGAGCAAAGATCAGCTTTGGTTTTTATACACTGTTCCCGTCCTAAAAGGGGCACAACTTCACATTCACTTATGCGGTGGCCTTCCAAGCACAGAACCCTTCAGAATTACTTCCTCTGTGCTTGCTAAATGGGCAAGCAACCTACCTCTCCTGTGCCAATCCCTGCCCACCGGTGTGGTACCTGGTGTTCATTCTCAAGGAGGAAACAACAAACCTGAACCAAAGATATTTAGGCAACCATTTGTCCAGCGTGTTTTAGTCATTCAACTGGGCAAGGTGGTGTAATTGGACCTCGGAATCATTCCCTGTTTTTCCCAGAGGTCATCCCAGAGGCTGAGGAGGACAAGCACCTTACCTGGCTCTCTTCTGTGTCCTTCTTCTTCGCCACATGCTTTCTCACTGCCTGAGAGACGCTCTGATGGGAAGAGAGCTATAAACAACACAAAATTTTTGTTAGTGAAAGCAGCCCTTTTGAAAACGGCACCATATAAATCGCTACAATCCCCAGATGTACACGTGGTTAAATGTCCATGCAACATGGAAATGTTTAAGGCAAGATGGTAAAGGGATCCCGCTGGATGGTGGGTGGATGGAGAAGACCCCTCCATTCAGTAATGGCGTCCATCATGCAACCGGCCGTCCTTCTCTTGCAAGAAGTCCAGCCATGCATGTGGTACAAGATGAAACACTTGGTCTCGGGTGAGGCAATCACACACGCAAGGACAGATGCAGCTGGAAATGGAATGGAACTCGATGGATTGGGTGGTGGAAGTTTTTACCTGGGATCTTTTATTTATGTATTTATTTTGAGAGCACTTATAGAATGTTGGCAGCTGGAAGCAACCTGAGAACTGAGCTTTACCAAGCCTTCCAGGTCAACTCTTTGAGAAGAAAGGGTGGGTAGAGTCATCCGGCTGCGCTGAGGTCACGTCGGGCTTGCCATCCTTCAGAATGAAGATGAAACGCTCCACGCATTGGGCCCCAAGTAAGCCAGGCTGGAATTCTCATGGGCATCACAAACATTCACAATTCAGAAAATCATGAATTGGAGCGGCACTCTGCTCCCTTCTTTATATTGCCAGGGCTTCTTTTGTTATTTTGTTCAGACTCACAGCCCTGTAACTACCTACTCTTGGCAATTTCAGACCAGTATCATATAGTCACACATTCACCTTTCAACAAAAGCCCTTGGCATAAAACATCGAACGGAAAAGATTCAAACTTTACAACCTTAAGTCACACTCACTAGCAGATTATTTATTCATGTGTTCACTTATACCTCTGCATCATTGCTTTAACAATTTGAGGACTGTTACCAGCTTACTGTACTTTCAACTTCAATACACATATACTAATATCAGTAATAAAATTCTCCCAAGATCTAGTCCAATATGGTGAACAAGAACAAAAAGGAAATACTTTCCTAAAAGAAAGATGTTTCCCTTTTACCGACTTTGATTTTGGTTTACAAGCTAAAGGGATTTTATGCATGTCCCTGGAGAATTTCTTTTTTTAAAAAAATCCAATTCTGAAGCTGAATCCTCACATCTATGTATGCGCATTGAAATCCCAGGGAGCTCAGCACATTCTATGGGGTGTGTGGGTGGCAAGGGGGTGCATGTATAAGTCTGGGTCAAATAAACTCAAAGGCAGATTCTTCAAGACCCATTGAAAGTAAACAACTTTAAAAATAGGAAAGTCCAAAGCAAAAAATGTAAAAAAAAATGCAATTTTTCACCATCTACAATTTGAAAAAGCAGATTTGCATTGGGCCCTGGACAATTTACAATAAACCCATCTACAGCTTACCCTACAATTTTCACCAAGCTACATGTGGCTGAATCCACACATCTATACGACCCTGGGAGGAAAGCAAACATGACAGCTATCTTCCTAACAGAGCAGGAAGTCAGGCAGGATCATTTAGAGGCAAAAGTACATGTCAGATGTTTGCGTTTACTGTTGTGGAAAGACCACCTCGTTGAGTATTCTGGGTCAGATTGTGTATATAGTTATAGCCTTCCATCTTCTAAAAATGGGTTAAGGTAGCTTCCAAAGAGAGATAAAATAAAACACAATAAAAGTAAGCACGTGAGTCAATCAAAGTAAAGGGGGAAACAAGGTAGACAGGCTGGACTAGAGACAAAAGGCACGTTGGGAGTTTCCTATCGATTGCCAAGGACTGTTCTGAGCAAAGAGGATTCACAGCCCCACAGAGCACAAACAGACCAGGAGAAGCTCATTCACCCCAAGCACCAAGACAAGGGGGAACAGTGTCCCTGGAGTCCCCCCACATGATGTGGCAAGACCCACTGTTACGGGAAATGAACACAGTTCAAACCATCCCTCAATGAGGGCCAAAAGCAGCTGCCTAGAGAGGAATTTTCTGGAAGACACACAGCACAGTCCAGACATGTGGTTCTCTGAAGGTCAGGCTCCAGCCCAGGATGGCCCACCCCCAGAACAGTGGTTTTCAAGTGTCTGTAGCCAGAGTAACCTTGTATGGAAACCCAATGGTGTAACTCAGATAAAAGCAGAGATCTTTGACTGAACCAGGGCTAGCCCCTGCTTGGTGCCCCATTCTCCCAGGATAGCACTAACCTGAGACCCTTCCCTCAGACCCCCCAGGGCTGCCCAGCAGAGTGTGAAATCCATGCATCTACAACATTTGTTTCCTAAATGTTTCACAGGCAATTAAGTGGCCTTGGTGAGGAGATGGAGAAGAGAGAGGGCAGTTCCCTAGTCAAGCAAGTTTGGGAAACATTAGATTAAGCTAAGCTTCACAGGTTTTCTACTGTGGGGTTTCTATACAGCCTTTATATTGCAATGTGCGCGGTAGATCCATGAAGGTGAGGGGAAGGGATTTTGTATGCTGCTTTCCAAAACCGTATTTGACCAGGTGTCCCTGGGGGTGGGAACTAGTCTTCTGCAGATGCTATTTGAAGAAACACTGCTTCACTTCCTGGCATGCATCTCTGTCTTTTGGGCAGTCTTTCACAAGCACTGAATCTCTTGGCGGAGAGCTTGATGCTTACTGAGCTGGAGTGAGCCCAAGGCTGAGTCCTGGCCAATGCTTGGGACAACTTCCCTGCCTGGCTGACTTCTCTATGCTATATACCATCAGCAGGAGGACCCAGGAGGGAAGCGGTGACTGCCAATGGTGCAGCGATTGCCACCATCTCTACAACTTCAATTGCCCACTTGCTTGCAGACAAGAACTTCTCGGAAGTACTCACCAAGCTGAATTCCAGCTCATTCAATGAGTGATACCCAGCAAACACCTAAACAGAGCATCCACTCTGCCAGGCCTGTCCCATGAACTTCTGATGTTGAAACTGGTTTATCCCTCACAACAACCATTGAGGTAGGTATTATTCTTGTACCCATTTCACAGGTGTGCAAACCAAAGCCAACAGGTAGAAAGAGGTTGAGCTGGGACCTACACCCCAGCAGTCTCACTGCTAGTATCCACACTTGTCACCACAGCAGCCACTCATTAATTTCAACAAGTCACCAAGTTCCTCACTCCAAGGTGTCCCGGAGGTAAGGCTTTTAACAGCCACTGCAGTAGCTAAGCATCTAATCAGAGGACAACTTCACTGGGTAATTTTTAAAATTATCTTTTAATAAGATCTCAGTAATCCACGTGCAGTGCTACTGAGAATGCCGCAAGAAATCTAAACTCTGATACCAGGACCTGCATAAGATGGATCCTGAAAAGAGACATGATACAGCTGTCAGAGCCTCTGAAAGAGACATATCCAACACTTAAAATGATAGAACAAAAAATGCCAGGACTGATTATTTGCTTATGAAAAATATATTTTTTATAAAAGGCATTTCTGGACTCTCTTTGGAAACCAGTTTTCTTACTGCCCAAATACTACAACTTATTTGCAACTTTAGATTTCCCTGTAGCCTCTCAAGAATACCTTTGTATATAGAGTAATATAAAATGGTACAGTTTAATCAAACATGTATTTAATACTCAATTGCCACCTAGATATCACAAGCTCCACAATGTGGCAGATCTACAAAGACACTGCTGTGTATTTTTCTTGTGGATGCAAAGAGTTTCTTCTGACATTGATTTGCCAACTACAAGTGGTCTTCAGCTCTAAGAAATAAGAAACATGTCATGTGATCAAAATGAGGCAAAGATAATGAAAACTGTTTTCAAAAAGTCTAGTAGCCAATTATCAGAGCATGTAATCAGAGGCCAACTTACTAAAATTATCTTTTAATAAAAACCCAAAGGCAATTGTCATACATCCAGAATTCCACAACAAGTTTCTGGAATCCAAGAAAGGGGTTCCAATCACCCCATTAAGCTGCCTCACCTTTGCTAAAATCTCTATGCAATGGGCTTGGAGAAAGACACCTGAACTTCCAAACCTACTGACTTCGGTTCCACTGCTTTCTTCTCCAATTTTAGTATTAATTCTGTCCATTGGGGTTCTACCCTCAGAGAGTCCAAGGGTCAATATCTTCATCAAGGGGAAATCTGGAATTATTCACTTCTCCCCTCAGGGGTCCCTCAGTTATTTGCAAATGTGGTTTTTCTCCCCAACACCATAGGCCTGGCAAAGTGAGGCTGCCCACCTTGCCAAACAAGATAGAAGTAGATGCTCAACAAACATAGAGGAGAATTAGCATGGTCCAAAGTCATCTCAGAGATTCTAGTACCTATAAGGGAAATTTCAGTAGCCATGGTCCACAGTTCATCCCACCAAAATTATCAGTCCTTTAAAAACAACTCCTGCGCATGAAAGTGTGAACAATGTCTTATACAGTTCCCAGTTTTTCCCAGGCACCTGGGCAAGGTGGTGGTTTGCCTACAGAGCTGCCCTGCAGGTGCCCTTGCTGGGTAGGATGAATGCATGATTGAATAAAGAAACATTCAAACTTTTCTTTTAAATGCTGTCACATCAACATACCAATTCCTCTGCCATGGCAACGTCCATAAACCATTTTCTACAAATAATATGGAGGCAGATTCATTCTTTAATAAAGATGACTTGTGGTGTTGTGTTCCCAACATGTGTATCTAAAGGCACTTTAGAGGGAAGAGAACATCAAGTCTTTTGATCATGAATTTCTTCAAGGAGGAGGAAGAGTTATCATTATGGTAGTTAAAACATAGAATGAGGTGCGCACATGTAATTAGCAGTTACTTACCAAAAATAATTGCTCTCTAAACATCAGTCTAGATTGTGGCTTGCTAACCCAAGAATATTCAATAGAGTGATTGGCATGAAACAAATATGAGGCATTTTCTGAGGGCGATGTTTAGATAAAGCAATTCCACAACCACTGAAGCAGCATAAACACGTTGCCTGCTGAAAAAACATATTCCACAGTTCCTGTCCTAGATTTCCTGCTCTCCTCCTCAAAATGACTTGACAGTGGCGTTTTTCTAAAGGTATAAGATCTATTAGAAACTCTCCTGGGCTATGAAATTTTATTTAAAAAGCAATGCTTAAATATAGAATTGGCCCTCAAGAAGTTTAGAATCTAGTTGATGGTGGACAGCATATAAGCCCGCTCAAAATCACGGACAACTTAAAGAATTAGTCTCCCTACTAACTTACCCACGCCTATTAACATTTCTTTTTTTCCAACTTCATACATTTTTTTCTCTGTGCATACCATTGGAAATTCTCTCCTGAGGTTCTAGATTTTCTTTTCTAAATAGAAATATCAGTTCAGTAGATTTTAAAGAATCAACTTCATGCTCTAGTTACTTTAAAGAAACAATGATAAAAACTCAGGTAACTCCACCTGCCTGCAGCCTGATTATAGAAAGAACTTGCAAGAGGGAATATCTTCCAAGATGTTCAAATCAAGAGACAAATGTGGTCAACATGGAAGATTAAACGAAGGTCTTCAAATCTAGTGAAATTCTGGTCCACAACTCAGACAATCACTAACACTCCAAGAGCATCCTTCGCTCTGGAAATTCCTAGGCTGTTAACCCCCGAAAGCATTCCTTTTCTAGTGTAAAATTACAGGAGTCTGTTCTCAAGAAGACTTACCTGGTGATCTGTGTTCTTGTACTGAAGTCAAGAGACCTCATCGAGCGCAGAACTTCAATGCATCCCAAGTACTGCAAGGGGGAAAAAAGTAAATTATGAGCCAGAAAATTGAGATGAAAAGAGAATTCATAACTAAAAAAAAGGCATTTACAAAAGTCATAAACATTTCCTAAATTATATTTTTTAACTCCATATTCTATAGTAAGACCATGCTCTGTTTCTCTAAAAGTGATAATGTGTATGCATTATCCCTAGTGCTTGTATTGTCACTTTGTACTCAACTCTTCCAAAACCCATCTGTATTTTCATTTTACTTAGAAGCACATTTTTAAAAACTTTTATTGATGTATAACTTGCATACAGTAAAATGCAGAAAATGCATATGTATAATTCAGTGATTGTTTTAACATTTATCTGCCCTGTAACCGATACCAGATCCCAACATATCGCTAGCCCTACATGGAGCTTCTAGGAGGTTTATAATTTTAAACAAAGAATGCATCCCAAGTACTGCAAGGGGGAAAAAAGTAAATTATGGCCAAAAATTTCACCAACATCAAATTTTGCTATTTGATAAATGTATTTTGGGTTCTGTGAATAAACTAGAAATTATCACCCAAAGGAACTTCACTTTGGATTTCCAGAAAACCCTCCTCTGCATTATTTAACCTACATTTTCAGAAATTCAATTTTATACCTCTGCATTGGCAGCTACATTTAGATCAGATCCACACTTGAAAATTTATAATATATGTGAATATATAAACAGATTTAAAGTTATAAACAAAGAACTGGAATGGTAGAAATACAATATTTGCATTCCAAAGCTCTGGGGAGTTAGAGGGTACAGATATTTTACACCAATACCTTTAAATTTAGACTTAGAAGAGACCTCAGGGTGTGATACAGAAAAAATTGCATTGGAATTATTCAGAGCATCTGAATTTGAGCCTGGCTCTATCATATATTGTTATATAACTTTCAGAGAAACTTTACACTTTTCCAAGCCCAAGTTTCTACCCTCATAAAATGTAAATACTACTATAGCCATTGCAGAGTCATGCAAATAACACAACCACCGGGTCTCAGACATGCAGGGAAATCACCTCCAACAGCATTGCAGAGTTACGGGAAAATGACCACCAACATCAATGTGGAGTTGTCTGAATATCACATCTAACATCCCAGAGTTAAATTAATACCATCCCCATCATCGCAGACTTATGGGGATACCACCTGTGGTGTTTTGAAGCTGTGTGTACCCCAGAAAAACATATTTTTAAATTTGAACCATTCCTATGAGTGTGAACCCATTGTAAGTAAGACATTTTGATGAGGCTACTTCAGTTAAGGGGTGGCCCACCTCATTCAGGATGGGTCTTAATCCCATTACCAGAGTCCTTTATAAGAGAATGAAATGCAGACACAGAGAGAGAAAGGCATGGAAGCAAGAAGCTGAATGCAACAAAACCCAGAAGAGAAGAGAGAAACGAACAGATGCTGCCACATGTCTTGCCATATGGTGGAGGAGCCAAGGATTGCTGGCAGCCAGTCTACAGGAAGAAAGCCTCACCTTCACGTTGCCTTGATTTGGACATTTTCACAGCCTCAAAACTGTAGGCTAATAAATTACCATTCTCTAAGCTCAACCATTTCATAGTATTTGCTGGAGCAGCCTTGGAAATGAAAACACCACCTGGCCCCACCTTCCCAGAGTTTGATGGAGACCACAGACAATGTCACAAATTTATGTGAATCCCACAACAAACCCTGCAGAGCTATGGGTAACTACCACCAGCACTGACACTTAGATATGTGGCCATCACCAACAGCAACATCACACCTTCATGTGTAAAGCACCAATATCATCGCAGAGTTGTGTGACTACCACAGCCACAAACATCCTGGAGTTCTCTACACCACCATCACCAAGGCAGCAGAGTAATATGAGTATCTCCTTCATCATCCCAGAATTACGTGGCTACTACAACCACCTCAATCATGTATTTATGTGCAGGCCACCAACTCCAACATTGCAGAGTTATGTAAACATGAGCATGATCAGCTTACCAGATGTTCCCATTGCACAGAGTTATGTACACACTGAGATCATCTCACAGAGTTGTGTCAATAGCAACTCCACCAATAGAGCAGAGTTATGTGAATCCCGCACTCCACATCACAGAGTTGTGTGAATGCAACCATCCCCATCACATATATATGTAAATGCTACAACCAACAACTACACAGAGGTATGTGAATACTACACCCAGAATCACAGAGTTCTATGGACACCACTACTGCCCTAGAAGACCGTTGCCACCGGTGCACAATTATTTGAATGCCATGACCAGTGTGGTGGAATTATCTGAATACTACAACCAGTGTGGCAGAATTCTGTGAACATAATCACACTCAACTTCAAAAATTTATATGAATACACATGCATTAACATTGCAACTCTCTGACCACCATCACCACTACTACCACAAGTAGAGAATATCATGACCAAGTTTGCAAAGTTATATCCATATGACTAGGATCAGTCATGCAGTAATGTGAAGGCCACCACAACACACACTGGAGAATCACATGAGCTCCCATGGCCTGTCAGAGGGTTTTGCGAATAACACAACCCAATGTCACAGAGTATGTGAATGCCACCACCACCATCACAGAGTTACATGGAAACCAACAACATCAGAGTTATGCAGACACTACCAAGTTGTAGAGTTATGTAGCTACTACCATCAACATTGCAGAATTATGTAAATTCCACAACCAATGCTGTATGCATTATACAAACACCACATTCATACTGGCAGAATTGTTTCAATACCACCAAGAGCATGGTGGAGCCTATAAATGCCAACCCCACTGCCACCGATGCAGAAATGCATGATACCATCAAGACCACCCAAAGAGTTAACTGAATACCACCACACCAATGGCTTCAATTAGGTCAACCAGATGACCAGCACCACAGAATGAAGTGTATACCACAGCTACCATCATGGGATATTATGGGAACAGCACTGCTGGACCTTTGCAGCCATGGGAAAACACCCACAACCAACCTGGCCGAGTCATGGGCTCACCACATCCTCCTACAGAACGGGTGAATACCACATTGTCTCCCTCAGTTTTCTGGGTGTGCCACCAATACCTTCACTGAGTTGTGTGGTTACAACCACACGACTGTCACAGAATTATTTCAAGAACACCAGCCAAATGGCAGAGTTATATGAATCACACAGAGAATGCTGCAAGTTTGTAAACAGAACGGTGATCATTTTCATAGATGTGTGGCTACCACAACCACCATCATCACAGGGTTATATGGAGGACATGGCCATCATCACAGTTATGACCAGAATAATTATCAGACAGTGATGTGAATATCGTTACCACCGATGTAGCAGTTATGTGAATACCAATACTTCCTAAAAGAGTTAGTTAAGATAACACACTCATGACCAATCACCTTGTAAATCATTCTCCCTCCCCTCACACACATCTCTCTGTCTCTCTCTGTCTCTTTGTCTCTAAGCAGACATACACACATATGCGTACACATATTCCTATATTACATGAGTGGAACAAAATGGAGTACAGATGATGGTGTGGTGGTTTAGAACTATGTACCCCAGGAAAACATGTTCTTACACTTAATCCGTTCCTGTGGGTGTAAACCCAGTGTAAGTAGGACCTTTTGATGAGGCTACTTCAGTTAAGGTGTGGTCCACCTCGATCAGGATGGGTCTTAATCCTATTACTGGAGTCCTTCATAGGCGGAGTGAAATTCAGACAGACCAGAAAAAGAAAGCCACAGGAAGCGAGAAGGTGAAATTCAGTGAAACCCAAGCAAGAAGGGAGAGGCCAGGAGAGGCTGACCATAAGTCTCGCCATGTGACAGGAGCCCAGGACCAAGGATCACCGACAGCTAGCCCTAGGACGCCAGTCTTCAGAAGAAAGCCTTGCCCTGATGATGCCTTGATATGGACTTTTTCCTAGCCTCAAAACTGGGAGCTAGTAAGTCCCCATTGTTTAACCCAACCCATTGTATGGCATTTGCTTGAGAAACCAAGGAAAACTAAAACAGATGGTAAAGTGTTTAAAAAGAGCCCATAGGGAAAAGTGAGAGAAAGAAACTGGATAGGTTGAAAAAGGAAAAAGCATGTGCAAAGACATACTTTATCAGAGAAATGCAAAAGGAAGCCCCTCAGTTCATTTGTGGAGTAGTGATGATTCATGGGTGAAAGGCTGTTTTTTCTTCAAGTTGCTCAGGTTTTCCCTATGACTTCTTTGTAGAGTGGTAAGTAAAAATAAAAATAGCACGTTTCCAACCCAAGCACTCAGTGGAAAGAAAAGGTAAGGCAGAGATCTGAAGAAATGTGATAAGGCCACTTGTCATATAAACTGCATCAACGTTTCAAAGTTAAATGGAAGCAAGTACCAAAACTCCATGGGGAGACAAAAGCTGGATATAACCATCATGCAAAAGGCAGGAATTGCAGAGCTCTGAAATACAGGAGGAAGTTCTGCCACTAGTCATGTGGTTTTGGACCAGTCACTTATCCCTCTGTGTAAAATGATCCCTGAGTTTTCTTCCAAATTTAATTTTCTGTTGGTTTTTGAATTGTCTAGAGTTTGGGGGTGGCCTTCTCTTCTGGAAAACTGGCTTTTCTGTGCATATGTGGGAAGTTCAACTATTCCTGAAGTGATATTTCTATGTTCAATGTCCTCCAAAAAATAGCTTTTTAATAACTTAAACCAATTGTAACAAAGGAAACAATTCAAAACCTTTAAAGAATATATTGAGCCTTTCTTTCCACACCTCCCTCTAAATGCCACCACTGGGGTGGGCATTACCCCGTTCTTCCCAGCTTCCAAGAGGAAAGGGTACTGCCCTGTCCTCATGGAGGTAATTCATGGCTACACAACTAGCTTCACCATTGAAATGCAGGCGACAGTGATGTGGACCACAGAATGTGGTTTGTGCGAGCAAAGTTTCTAGAACTTTCTTCTTCCAGCCACCTCAATGGCAGCACTGCCAATGAAGAAACCTTCATCAGCCTGGGCCCTGAGAGAGAATGATTCAGGCCAAATCCCTCCACAGCCAAGTAGAGGGCAGGTAGCATGGGCAAGATATAAACCACTGTTGCTTTAAGTCAATGAGAACTTAGTATAGTTTATTAACAAAGCTTAACCTGGTTTTAGCAACTGATAACAAAATCCATGAGGTAACCAAGTTAAACCTAGTGAGAAATTCCATACTTTTATGCTTATGCAATCATTGCTTAACATGTGTACACTTATATACACTTATTTAGGGGGTTCTGTCTCTTTTGAAAAAAATATATAATTATTTTCTATGCATTACTTTGCAGTTTACTTCTTTTTACATAATGATATATCTGCACCTCTCTGTCTTCCTTCCCTCTCTCATCTGTATAGAGACTCTATAGACATTCACATGTATAAATATGCATGTGCATTTGTACATATGTGTGTATGCTATTCCACGTATATAATTTATCCACCATTTCCCTATTAATACATATTCTGGTTATTTCCCATTATTTGGGCCCCCATAAACAGTCATGGAGAAAATCTCCTTGCACACACACCTTAATTACTGGGAGGGGATTAATTTTTGACAGATGTTCCTGAATTGCTCTTCCAAAGAGCTGTAACAATTTGTTGTCCCACTGCCAATGTATAAGCAAGTTTATTACCTTCTGCCCTCCAGTGCGCTACATAGTATCAGTCATTTGTCTTCTGATCATGTTCACATTTTACCTAACAAAAATTGGTACTGCTTTTGCAATCAAGTGTGTCTGTCATTTTCTGTGTAACTCTTGAGTGTCCTTGCCAGGAAGGTCATCCTGACTTTATTTTAACAATATTTATCTAGGTATTTATTTATCTATTGATCTATTTATTATTTGCTTACTTAAATATTTTATTTAATATCCTTCATCTTGCTCTTTGATCTGTTTGGAAATTATTGATCTATATAGAATATGGTATGACTTCTAATGTTCAGCCTTCAGATAGACTGTTACTTATGTCAGCACCACTTATTATGTAATTTTTCTGTTTCTTGCTGAACTAATGTGCTAGCTTTGCGGTGTATTAAAGACCTTACTGATGTGTGAATCTTTTCCTAAAATCTATTATGCAACACTTCATTTGTCAATTCCTGTGTATCTTATATGTATTTTTCCTTAAAAACTTCAAAATCAGGTTCCCCACCCCTCAAAAACTGTGTGGACTCTGACGAATTTCTCAGTACTTTGAGAAGAACTGAAATTTGTTATTAAGTCTTTTCATCTGTAAATATGAGAGATACCTCCATTTATCACATATTATTTTTTGCCTTTAAAAAGATTGCATGATTTTCTTTACACATATATCCTCTACTTTTATTCTTCAATGTATTCCAAGGCATTTTTTTTTTTTAGTTTTGGCCACTGAGATGGTTAGTTTTATTTGTCATCTTGGCTAATCTATACAGTACCCAGTTATCTAATCAAACACTAATCTAGGTGTGACTGGAAGTATTTTGTAGCTATGGTGAACATCCACGATCAGTTGACTTTAAATAAAAATTACCGTCAGTAATGTGGGTGGTCCTTACCCAACCAGTTGAGAGGCCTTAAGAGCAAAAACTAAGATTTCCCAGAGAAGAAGAAATTCTGCCTCAGGAGTATACTATCTACTTGTCTCTTAATTTTCAGCCTGCCAGCCTACCATACACATAATTACATGAGTCAATTCCTTGAAATAAGTCTCTTCATAATGAGATGAGATGATGAGATGAGATGAGATGATATATGATATGATATGATATGATATGATATGATATGATATGATATAATATAATATAATATAAATGTATACCCAAAGTATTGGTTCTGTTTCCTGGAGAATCCTGGCTAATACAGCCACCACTGGGAATGAGAGTATGGTTTTTCCATTCCATGAATGCCCGGTTTCTACATAGCAGAGAGAAAATCTGTTGATTTTGGACATAAACAGAACACTCATTCACTGGGCTCCAGAGAAGAATGTACAAAGCCAAAACATGATGATGAAAGCTGGACAATGGAACCCAGGAAATCTCTCATAACCAAGTTCAAAGCACCAAAGTGACTGAAATACAAGAGAAAGCATAAAGTCTTAAAGGACAGATCCAGAAGTTCCTACATGTGCCTCATAGGAATGCCTGAAGAATAGAGAATATAGAGGGGAAGAAATGTTCAGGACCAAATAGAATAAAATATTTGGTATTGGAGAGAGACAGAAGTGTTTACATCTTCTGGATTCCCAGGAGAAATATGAGAACATGGTGGCCTAATTTCAGGACAAAAGGATAAAGACGGAAATATCCTAGAGCATCCAGCAAGGGTGAAAAAAAACAAATTACTTACAAAGAAAGAAGAATTGGACTAATATAAGAGTTCTCTTTCAGCACCAATGCATGAAGATAAACACTGTCTTCAAAAGTATTGAGCCAAGAATCTTACATTTACCCAAACTAGCATTCAAGTAGGAGGGCCAACCAAGGGCTCAGAAAGTCAACCACCCACAGATGCTGTCTAAAAGAATTATTCCAGAAAAACATGAATACAAAAACAAGGAGGGTGTGGGCTATAAGAAATAATGATGAGAAAATAATCATCAAAACTTGTAGGTATGCTTTGTACCTTTATAATTTTTGAAGTATAACTTCAACATACTTTTTGTTTTTTGTTTTATTTTGCCATGATTTGAAACTAAAATCTCAAAGAAATCTCAACGTGGATGGTAGAAGACAAATATAAAGGAGAGGAGAAGGAAAAGCATACTAAGGAAATTGTCTTTTTTGGAGGAAGTTCCAGAACTGATACAATTCTAGGTTGAACTAGAAAATTATAAGTTTGTATTTGTATGTAAAACATTGTTATGGTAGTTTGGAGCTATGTACCCCAGAAAAACATGTTCTTAAACTCAAATCACTATTAAGGTAAGAATAGAATGTCCTTCCAAACCACTAGAGAACAAAAGGAAGACACAAACAGCCCAGACAACAAAACAAGGAGGAAAAAAAGAAAATATGCAAATACGTGGCAAAGAAAAAATATGTATCAAAACATCAGTAAGTTCCAAACACCTCAATAATCACATTAATCATGATTAAAGGTCAAAACCTTTCAGACTGGTTAAAAAATATACATGTTAAATAACATGACAAAGAAAAGTTAAAAATGCCAAGAAGATGAAAGATATCTTATATCAGGCAAATGCTAGCAAAAAGAAAGCAAAGATATAATGGAGAAATTATTTTGATTACAACTGCAAAAAAAGAAAAACGCATGAAATAAACTTTAAAAGGTTTGTTCAAGACCAACACAAAGAAAACTTTATTGAAGGCTGAAGGACTTAAAAAAAGTCCTGTATATATGGAAAGACATACTATGGTTTCTAGACTGGAAGATATAAGAAATTAATATTAAAACATGCCAATTCTCCCCCAAATTAATCTACAATTTTACTGTCATATCAATTAAAGTATCAACAGGAATTTTTCCAGCATGGGGCAAATTAATTCTAAAGTTTACAGCACAAAAGAAAATCCTTATGAACACAAAGAGATTCTGAAGGAGATAAAAATGAAAAGGAACTGGTTAAAATTATGTGATATTGATGCAAGAATAGACAAAATAAACAAGGGAATAGAAGATGGCCCAGGAAAAAAAAAAGTATGCATATTGGTGGGAAACACTGAAGAAAGTATGAGGCAGTCAATACAATAATGTAATTGGCTGTACATCAGGAAAAAAGACATATTGACACAGCCTTCTGCGGGCTGTTGTGTATGGCCATGTAGGGTGTGTGTCACACGGCTCTACAGTATATGAACAGCACACCTAATATGCCCAGCCCCATGTGGCAGCTTTGTGCACCTTACCCCATATGCAAAAATAAATCCTAAAAGGATTTTAGAGCTATAGTTAAGAAACAAAATTATAGAAGAATTCTGAGAAAATAGAGAACAATATTTTTATAACGAGACCTCAGACTCAAAGGTGATAAAAGAGCTCATGAAAATTAATAATTATGGTAGGAAGAAGCAAATGACATACATATCATTAAAAGGCACATAAAAGAGTGTAAAAATTTAAATAGATATGATAATTAAAAATTCATATCTGGTGTACTCTAATTTTCGATGCTCATTAAAGAAGTTTATCAACTCAATAGAAAACATGGGCAAACAAGACAAACAGGAAATTCACAAAGGAAGAAAGATAAGTGGCTGACATACATCTGAAAAGACTCATGATCAGAGAAATTAAAATAACACCAAAAAGGATGTAATTTTGCACCCAACAGAATGGCCAAATTGGGTGAGGGAGCAAGAAACTAAGCCTTCTCTCATATTCTTAGAGCACAAATTGGTGAACGCTTTTTGGAAGACTATTTGGCAATATCTTATGGATATTAAAATATGCTTGCTCTTTGACCCAGTCATTTTATCCCTAAGACTCTCTTTGTCGAAAAAGACCCCACGAGTATATGAAGTTGCATGTGCAATGATAGTCATTGCTTCATTGCCTGTAAAAGGTGAAAATCTGAACACCCGCCACCACCACCAAATGTTTATCAATTGAATCAAATGAATAGCTAAACACTTATATGGCACACCCAAATATGGTTCCAAATTAGCCATTTTTTAAATGATGCAAACCTTAGGGGTCTCCAAGAGACAGTGTCACTTCTACCACATCCTATGGGTTCAAGCAAGTCATGGGTTTAGCCTAGAATCAAGGTGCAGGGACCACATACATATGTGACTCTAAGGAGTCTCGATTTGTGGGGGTGACCTTTGGAGACCTCCTATCAGGGTCCATGAGGGCATAGAGAGGAGACAGGGATGGAGCAGCTGCTGCCCACAGGGCGTGGAATGAACATAGGCATAGGAGAGAAGGTCTTTCATCACTGAATACTTCCCTGTTGCTTAAATATTTCATGATAAGAGTGTGTTCATTTATTACTCGTACAATTACAAAATAATGAACATTTTAAAAAATATATTTCCTACCTTCCATCCCACCCCCACTCCACCCCCAAAAAAGACCATATTTAATAAAATTGGGCTTCTGTGCTGATGTAGAATTGGCCACACGGTGGCTGAAGGTGATCTGGTGAATCCAAATACCTACAGACTCCATGTGCACCAAAGCTTCTTTGTACAAAGGCTCTGGAACCTTCCTCCTCAATGATCCTCTTGAGAATCACTCCTTCTGATGATGTCCTTGGGGAGTGAAGTGGAGATGATGATATCTGCCTTGCTGACCCCCTCAAGTGGCATCTCTTAGGTGGACTACTCCTCCGAGGGGTTTAGGGATGCCCAATCATTGAATCCCATGCTCCTGGCTGTGGTGATTGTTTGGGAACAGGTGCGTGATCTCAGAGGGGCCAAGGGGTCATAGTCCCAGGGTTTTTGCTGGAACTGACTGACCCAACTACTGTCCAGGGGTGAAAGGCCAAAAACAGCTTCTGAGAGCCACACAATTAACAGCAACCGGCTTTGCCTCCCCTGTTCTTTCAGCCACCAAATTTGTCTGGTCAGAGGAGGTTAGGAGAATTTATGGTACTGGCTTCTGTGCAATTAATTTCCATGGGCTATTTCTATCTTCAGTGACTATTAGAGGCATCTTCTAAAATTCATTTGCAATTATGGTGTGCCCAGGCCTGTAATTTTTAAGCATGGCCTATCAATGATGTAGCACCCATGTTAAAACTGTAGAAAAATCTATTATAACTTGAAAATATTTTACTGTGAGGATACTGAGAAATTTGCCTTTTGGGTTTCTGGTACTGGGAAAAAAGGAGTCTCTTAAAAGACTTGAAGATACTTAAGCAATCATTAAGTTGTAACTATTAATAATAGAAGCATTTGCTGCTAATTAGGTTTTGAAACCTCCTACATCATTCATGCCATCGATTAATAAATGTTTAATTGTACCTGAGAGAATGCTCTAATGGAGAGAAATGGGACAAGTCTCACAGTGCTTTTGAAATCTTTAGAGTTTACTAGTCATGCCTATGAAAGCTGCATCATGGGTCAGAAATCGATATGTGTCGAAGCTAAGATTAAAGATAAATTGCTGGGAAATCAAAGAAGGAAACTGTTTTATTATCCTAGGCCGCTGAAAGCAGATACCATGAAATGGGTTGGCTGAAACAATGGGAATTTATTAGTTTACAGTTTGAGGCCAAGAAAATGTCCAAATCAAGACATCATCAAGGCAAATCAAGACATCATCAAGGCAATGCTTTCTTCTGAAAGACCAGCTGCCAGCGATCCTTGGTTCCTCTGCCACATGGTAAAGTAGATGGTGGCATCTGCTGGTCCCTCTCTTCTCTTACAGGTTCTGTTATTCCAGCTTCTTGCTTCCCTGGCTTCCTCTCTCTCTCTCTCTCTCTCTCTCTCTCTCTCTCTCTCTCTCTCTCTCTCTCTCTCTCTCTCTCTCTCCATTCCATTTATAAAGGACTCCAATAAGGGTTAATCCTGAATGAAGTGGGCCTCACTTAACTGAAGTAGCCTCATCAAAAGGTCCTACTTACAATGGGTCCACACCCACAGGAATGGCCTAAATTTAAGAACATGTCTTTCTGGGATAATATGCAGCTTCAAACCACCCCAGGAACCATGGAGCACCATGCATATGAGCTATAAGCCTGGGACAGCAATTCTCAAAATGTGGTTCCCTGGCCGGTAGCATCAGCATCACCAGGGAACTTTAAAGAAATGCAAATTCTTGAGCCTCATCTGGACCTTCTGCAAGCTCCTCAGGAGATTCAAGTTTGATATTTGTCTGTACAGACTGATATGAATTGCCAAGAATTCTTTATCTGATCAATGTATCTGATCCAGGCTACACAAGTTCAAATTTTGGATCTTCCATTCAATAGTTGTAATCTGAGTTGGGATTTTTTTAAAAGCTGAATCTTCTTGAGCCTTGATTTCCATAAATGAGAACAGGTATGACGATATCCACTCCTAGTTTGTTTTGCATATAAACACATACCTGTAGAGTATTTCACACAACTCCAGGCATAGCACATGGCTTGAGATTCTACTAATATTATTATTCATCCAGTTGAATCCCAGTGCTTAGGTGTACGTCTAGACACATGGCTGAGGGCTAAGATACAGTTCACACTTGGCCAAAAATGTCCTAAGTTTCAGTGACTTTCCTTTGTTCAAGCTCTAGATTGCTTTGAGGATTCCAGAAGAGTATGGCTTTCTGACTCCTCCTGGTTCCCACAACAAACCCAGGACACAGAGCCCCTAGTTAGGGTATAAAACAATTCTAAATCTTAAGAAATCCATGGCCTAAAGTTGGTAGATGAACTTCATGAAAATCCAAATTGATGGTATTAAAATAAAATAATTCCAATCAAGTTTCTGAAGGCTTTCTTTGGGGAATAGAGGATTATAGGAAAGCAGCATTGTATTAAAAATAATAAGAAAGGAAAGAATAAAATTAGCTCTCTGAATGAGAAATGTTAGGAGCCAAAGTATCTAGGGGAGGAGATAAAACCACTGCAACAGAAATGAGAATGTCACCGATAGAATAAACTGAGCTAGCTCACTAAAGTATTCAAAGAAATAGTGGGGGTGTCTAGGCATGTAATCAGAGCTATCAGAGAAAGAGCTGCAACTTACAAAGACCCTAAAAGAAAACTCAATTCATCAGAAGCAAGAGGAAAATAAATGAAAAATCTTGCTCCTTCAATACATAGGAAAAGAATGATAACTGCCAATGACACTAAGACAAAAGCCATTATTTTCCAAAAGACAGTCTTGACAAAGAAGTTCCTCTGCAACTGTGAGTCTGAGCAGGCTGCAAAAGAAACAGAAAGTGCAGGAAGCCAAAACAGAATTGGGGAAGTGTAGTGATGAGTCATGGATATGGCACCGGTTACAGACTTGCCTCACCCTGGGAAGATGTGAGCTGCCGTCTCAGGAGCCTACAGAGACCAGGAAGTGGGAGAACTGTGGCCAAGAGTGGCCTGGTAGCAAGAGTGATGTCAGAACAGTACATGCTACTCAGTCCTTGCAGATCTTTCCTCCCATCCAGGAGTCTAAGAAGGGTGAAGAGGACGGAGGGAAGCAAGAGACTGAATAGAAACATGACAATAGCCAGACCACAGACAAAAATGCAACTCTGACCTGCTATCTGCAGCAACCAGTAGAGGGAGCTAATCACTATCTCCAGCAGCCAATCCAGGAAGCTAAACCATATCCCTGTAACAATTTACCCAAAATAGCCAAGATCAATAACTGACAGCTTCCCTAATTTTTGCCTCTGCTTCCAGCTTAGGACCAAGAGAAAGCCAAATAGGTTTCCCTAGCCGATCACAGAGTGCCCCTCTCCTCATTAGCCCACCTCCAGCTTCCCCATGCTGACAGCCTCCAATCAGGATATCCCTGGATATTCAGTTTTTCCCACTATAAAACTTGCCCTTGAGTCTCTGCCAAAACTAAGTATGAATGGCGGACTCCCTTGCTACAGCAAGCTCTGATTAAATAGCCTACGTTTGTTCAAATTGGGTGTTCTTCACACATCACCATAGGAAAAAGCAATGCTGGAGCCCAGACTGCAGAAGGTCCCATGTCATCTGGGACATCACAGACAAGGGGACTGGGGTTCAAGGACAACAGAACATTTTTTCTGTTCATGACTCTCAGGGGAGCCAGGAGGTCGGAGGTGGCTTCCAGCCTTCACCAAAACTCGATGCTTTGAAACTGACACCACAATGCTAACCCTACTCTCGCCTGATGCTCAGAGCCTGCAGGAATCCAAGAGGCAGAAACAAGGTTAGCTGATGTGTCAATGTGCTTTGTAAACCCCAAGAAACACTGAAATCAAAAATACGATCCTCAATCTTCAGGCTAGAGAGGTACCAGTATGCCCTAAACCCACTGAGAAATCCCCACACTCCTATCAAAACCTTTGCTTCCCCTTTCATGGGGGCCTTTGAGTGGCAGTGCTGACTCATCTCTTTAGCCTTAGTGTTTGTCTTTCGAGATCACAGCCTGATTCTGAGTTTTCTCACAGTAAGGACCCATCCATAAAGGGTCTTAGGTGAAGAGTGATGAAGTATAGCTTGAAAACCCATGAACCTGAGAAATAGTAAGGGGAAATCATACTAAAATAAGTGTGCAGATGCTAAAAAGGAGCAGGGCAAAGAAAGCACAATATTGGCTTTTATTTAAAATAATAACAATCCAGGCAGACAAATATTTTTCTCTTTTCTCAAGTTTTCTCCACATAATCAAGCATGCATCATGCTTGTGTGTGTTTCTGTGTGTGTGTGTGGGTGTGTGTGTGTGTGTTTGAGTATTTGATTATATAAAGAAAAGGGTGTTGCGAGATACACACCAAATGTAACTCAGGGAGCATGTTAAAGAAGAGAAGTTGTCTTTACTTTTATCTCACACATTTACGAACTGCTGGATCATTTTTTGGTAATAAATAGGTATTACTCTTATAATAAAAGTATGTTTAAAAAAAGATTGTTATAATAATTACAGAAAATAATGTAGGAAGATATATTTCAAAGGTTTCAAATAGTTCTTCTGTTCCAGAAACTTCATTTCTGAAATTATAATCTGAGGAATTGATCTTAATTACCCCCACCAAAAAGTTTCATGCACAATGATGTTCTATCAACTGTTAGTCATTATAATAAAAAAAAATTAATAACAATCTAAATACCTCTAAGAAGACAATAATTAAAGAGTGGTTAAGTCATTTGATGGACTATGTAGGCATTGTATGTTTATGAAGACTTTATAATTGTTGGGAAAAGGTGGTAATAATAATTATATGTATAGTATAACTGGGTTTTCCAAAAACTACATACAAAAAAATGGAAAGAACTATGCCAAAATGTTAATAAAAGAATTAACATTTATCAAGCCTTTACTATGTACCAGGCTTTGTACTAAACACCTTGGATATTAAACATTGCTATAAACCCACATAACAGAGCAATTATTTTCTCCATTTGACAATGAAAAAACTGAGGCAGAGTCTTAATAGGGAATTTCCAGAAGTTTCCCAGGTGGCCACCAAGGACATTAAGACATGCTAAACCTCATCAGCACACAAAGACATGCAAATTAAAACCACATCAAGAAACTGAAAATTGACAAAAATCTAAAAGTGTGAGGAAACAGTACTTTCTTATTTACCCACTGATGGAATTGTACATTGCTCCAACTATTTTGGAGAATGACTCAAAAGTATGAAAGTACACTCTCCTCTTTAGACCTAAAAACTTCTCTTGTGGGAAATCACTCAGAGAGTTATACACTGCAGGGGAAAATGCATGCAAAGATTTTCAGCGCATCATTGTTTATACTGGTGGGGCATTAAATAAATTATAGTTGATTCAAGCCATAAAACTGCATATTTCTAGAAGCACCTATATCTGCATGTATATATGTAAATGCACAGAAAAAAGGTCTGCAAAAACAGGCACCAAACTAAGTAACTGCACTGACCTCTTGGAAGGAGTCAATACCTGATCAGGTGGTGAAGTGGTTTTTCCCCTTTTTGACTCTATAGGCACCTTACAGTTTTAATTTTTTTTTGCAACCGAAATATACCCTTGTATTACTTATGCAATTAAAAATAATTACGTAAGATGATTCTCAAACTTGAGCATTCATTAGGAGCACATAGATTGCTGTGCCTTATCTCTAGAATTTCTGACTCTAGGTCTAGGGTGGGGCAGGAGAATTTGCATTTCTAGCAAGTTCCCAAGTGCGGCTGATGATCTGGTCAAAGGCCACACTTTGAAAACCCCTTAATGAGGTGGAATGCTGAGCTTCTGGTTTCAGTGGAGGAGCCAGGAACCCAGATCACCTCACATGGCCTGGACGGCCTGTTGACCAGGGCTGTCATTCAGGGGAAATGTTAAGGTGTTTGCTTTTTGCCCATATTTTAAAAATATCCTTGTGGTTTTAATATATATATATTATTTATTTATTTATTTACTTATTTATTTAAAATATGCCTCATTGGATTTTTTTAATATGATATCAACTCATCCTAAAAATCCTAAAACTACTCTTTCTTTATATACCAAAGTTCATGAGTATTCATTTCTTTGGTGATCTTTTAAAAGTCACATAAGGAGCCCCCCTTGAAGACAATGAAGTGTCTCCTTGAGGCATTGACTTCCTGGTGAGAAATTGGGTGTAGATACATTTTCGCTCCATTTACTACTGAGTCATGCATGACAATCTGAGTTGACAAGGACACATCCTTTCTCTAACAGCAAGCATTCTCTTAAAATATGAGTAGATTTAACCAACCCAAGAAAGTTAGGAAGGCAAAGCACTTAAAGTTTGATTGAAAAAAAAAAAAAACTATCTCTTTCTGTTTAAAAAACTAATAAAAGTTCTGCTGATGTTGACAGTCTGCACCTTTCCACCCAAATCCATAGTAGTGCCAGAAGAATTATAAAAAATAAGTGAATCCAGGAAAAAAAACAGAAACAACTAGTGAATGATCCAGAATAACTGTGGGAGGCAAATGAGACTGTCCACTCATCACACACCAACCTGAATTGGGAGGAATGCCCAAGATGACAGCATAAAATCTGTAAGTAAAACCTGCAGATCCAAGTCGAGAGACCCCCTCCCCCATAGCCCGAGCTGCAAAGCCTTGTGGTGCCAGAGAGAAGCTCTCTCCCAGCAAGCGAATATAGCTCAGCTGAGCTCCAACTGGAGTTTTAAGTAGAGAGTGTGAACTGCTCACTACAGGTATGAATCCCCAAAAAATAGAGGCTTTGAGTGACGACTGACCTTAAGAGCTGGAGGGTCACCTTGGACTAGGTCTGAAGGGGACTATCTGTTTCTTTTTCTGCTCAGTGGAGAAAGCCCCAGCCATTTTCAGTTCCCAGTGTGGTGACTCAGAGAAGTGTGGAGATAGCACAAGCAGAGAGAGAGACCATTGAAATGCTAATGACCTCCCCCTAGGGGGTCTATCTTCTCCAAGAGGAAAGGGGTGGGGCCCTTTCCATTCAGAACCAGACCCCAGAGCCTGGGGGAACACCGCCATACCTCCTCACACCAGTCAAGAATTATAGGCTTAAAAGGAGAAAAAAATGCACGACTTGCAGCCATCTCCCCAGCAGGCAGGGGCACTCCTGCTCGGGGCCAAACCCACAGCACAGAGACATGCCAAGAAACCCAGTGTGACAGGGAGTCTTTTCCACAGCACCACTCACACGCCACAATATCGGCCATGGACAGTGGCCTCGAATACACCCACGGCTGATTGTCCCAGAGCTGGGAGGGCGGAGCTGTGCAGAAATGGGAAGTTAACGTGTCTCATTCAACCATTTTTGAAGTGGGCTGGGAACGCCCCTGCATAGCCTGGTGCCCCAGGGATTCCCCTGAGGCTGGCACACACTTGTGACGTGGCACGGCCTTCACTCAGCAGAGGTCCTGGAAGAGCACAGCAGGGGAGGGGGAACCACTCAGAAATCCCAGGGAACCTACGCCAATACCAAGGACTTATTGGTCAGCGGCAGAGAACAGCCTTAAATCTCTGGGAACAGTTGGGAGGTTTGATTATTAAAGCTGCCCTTCCTCCCCAACCGCTCAGATGCACGACCCTCATTTGGTGCAGACGGCACTGACAGCACACCCAAATTAAGGGCACCGAGTGGACCCCATGGGGGTCAGATCCCCACACACCAAAAAGACAGGGTTGGGGAGAGCCAACTTGAGGGGAATTGGTGACTCACGAATATCATCTGCTGGTTGGTTGGAGAGAGTGTACGCCACCAAGCTGCAATTCTGTCAAGTTAAAGATCAAGTAAAGCAAATGGCAAGAGGCCAAAAACAACAGAAAATCTTAAATCTTATGATAAAACCAGACGATATGGAGAACCCAAACCTAAACACCCAAATCAAAAGATCAGAAGACACACAGTACTTGGTGCAATTAATCAAAGAACTACAGACAGGCAATGAAAGCATGGCACAGGATATAAAGGACATGAAGAGGACCCTAGAAGACCATAAAGAAGATATTTCAAGAGTAAATTAAAAAATAGATCTTATGGAAATTAAAGAAACTGTAGGCCAAATTAAAAAGACTCTGGATCCTCATAATACAAGATTAGAGGAAGCTGAACAACAACTCAGCCTCCTTGAGGACCACAGAATGGAAAATGAAAGAACAAAAGAAAGAATGGGGGGAAATAATCGAAAAAATCAAAATGGATCTCAGGGATATGATAGATAAAATAAAACTTCCAAATTTAAGACTCATTGGTGTCCCAGGAGGGGAAGAGAAGGGTAAAGGTCTAGAAAGAGAATTCAAAGAAATTGTTGGGGAAAACTTCCAAAACCTTCTACACAATATAAATACACAAAGCATAAATGCCCAGCAAACTCCAAGTAGAATAAATCCAAATAAACCCACTCCGAGACATATTCTGATCAGACTGTCAAATACTGAAGAGAAGGAGCAAGTTCTGAAAGCAGCAAGAGAAAAGCAATTCACCACATACAAAGGAAACAACATAAGACTAAGTAGTGACTACTCAGTGGCCACCATGGAGGTGAGAAGGCAGTGGCATGACATATTTAAAATTCTGAGAGAGAAAAATTTCCAACCAAGAATATTCAAATTTGAGGGAGAGCTTAAATTTTTCACAGACAAACAAATGCTGAGAGATTTTGCTAATAAAAGACCTGCCCTACTTCAGATACTACAGGGAGCCCTACCGACAGAGAAACAAAGAAAGGAGAGAGAGAGATAGAGAATTTTAACAGACATATATAGAATATTACATCCCAGGTCACCGGGACACACATTCTTCTCTAGTGATCACGGATCTTTCTCCAGAATGGAGCGTATGCTGGGACATAAAAACAAGCCTCAATAAAAGAAAAAAAAAATGAATTTGTTCAAAGCACATTCTCTGAACACAATGGAATACAAATAGAAGCCAATAACCATCAGAGACTTGGAGAATTCACAAACACCTGGAGAATAAAAATGAGGGGGAGATGAAAACATTTCCAGATAATCAAAAGATGAGGAAATTCATCACCAGTAATCAGTCCTATAAGAAACGCTAAAGGAAGTTGAGCAGGCTGAAAGGAAGGGACACTAAAAAATTGACTGAAACTACATGAAGAAATAAAGATTTCCAGTAAAGACCCCATGGTAAATATAAATACCAATACTACTGTATTTTTGATTTATAACTCCACTATTTACTTCCTACAGGATCTAAAATACATAAATAGTAATGATAAATCAGTGGTTTTGGACTCAATGTAAAATATGTAATTTTTGACAAGAACTACATAAAGGTGGGAGAATGATGGAGTATAGGAACATAGTTTATGTGTCATATTGAAGTTAAGTTGTATCAAAAAAAAAAACAAGACTGTTATAGATTAAAGATGTTAAATTTAAGCCCCATGGTAAACAAAAAGAAAGTATCAGAGAATATGACCATAGAGATGAAAAGTAGAGTAGGGGTTCCAAGAAGTGGGGGAAGTGGCAATGGGGAGTTAAGAAATGAGAGTAGGGTTTCTGTTTGGGGTGAAGGGAAACTTCTAGAAATGGATGGTGGGAAGGTGATAGCATTGCAACATTCTAAATGTGATTAATACCACTAATGGAATGCTAGGGAGGGGGTGGAATGGGAAGATTTAGGCTGTATATATGTTCCCACAATTGGAAAAAAAAAAAAAAGGACAATCTAAATAGATGACAATTAAATGCCAAGGATGATCCTGGATGGGATATGAGGATGGAGGAGAGGAGGATCAAAGGGACACAGATGGGACACAAGAAAAAAAAAAAGGAAATACAGAATGTAAGCTTTATATCAATGTTGAATTTCTTGAACTTCTTAGCTGCGCTTAATGAAATTGCATAAAAGAATGTTCTTGTCCATAGGAAATGCATATGTGAATTATATTGTTTGTTCAAAGATATGTGCAGCTTGTTCTCATATGTTCAGAAGACAGAGCAATAGATGATGGATGATAGATAGGGAGGGAGGGAGGGAGAGAGGGAGTGAAAGAAAGAAATGGTGGTGTGACAGGATGCTAAAGGTAGTGGATTGGGGTATCCAGGGGAGGGGGGTCGGGGTATGACAGAGTTCTACGTATGGGGTTTGTACTGGTTTTGCAACTGTTCCTGTAAGATTGAATTTATTTCAAAATAAAATTTATTAAAATTAAAAAAAAAAAAAAGAGAGACTGATCCTGCATGGAAACAATGCTAATTAAAAAAAAAAAAAAAAAAAAGTGAATCCAAACTCCAACAAAAAAGAGAAGGGGAATGTCAGTGGAGCAGCCACACCAAGGCACCCCCAAGAAAGGGAAAGCTGATCAGAATACAACTGAAAAGGAAAATCACATGCACCATGCATACAGCAGGGGACTGACAAACAGGCACTAAGAAGCAAAGACAACACTAAGAGGGCCCCAAGAGAATTTTGCCAAGACAATGCCAACATTGCGGCTGAACAACGTGGAAGGAGTGAATGGACATCAGAGAATCAACCACAGTGATTTTTGTGAACTCTAAAACGGCACAAAAGAACAAACAGATGGGATGAGTAAATAAACAAAAATGTAAGAGACATGGAATAAGATCCAGAAATTCCAATATCCGCCAAGTATAAGGAGCAGAAGGAAAGAATACAGAGAAAGAGTCATAGAGGAAACTTTCCCAGAACTGAAGACAAGTCCTCATTTGAAAAGTTCCCTAGTGCTAAGCAAGATTAAAGGAACAAACAAACAAAAACTCCCATGTCTTAATGTAATATCAGAACAATGATGAAGAGAAAATTCTAAAAGATTCTGGGGAGTAGGGGGTGAGGGTATTAGATAACTTATGAAAGAATGAGAAACAGATTGTCAGCAGACTTTTCATCAGCATCTCCAGACACAAAAAGACAATGGAGCAACATCTTCAAAATTCTAAGGGAAAATAATTTTGAACCTAGAATCCAACACCCAGCTAAGCTAGACTGTAGAGGTAAAAGAAAACTAGAGAACATTTGCAGATATACATAAATTCTGAAAGTTTATCACCCAGAAACTCTCTAAAAGAATTACAGGATGTTGAACTTAAGCAAGAATTCAGATAAGTACAAAAAAAAGGGAAAAAAATGTGGAACAATCAATAAAATGAATTGTTAAATCTAAATACGTGCTGTAGTTGTCTTTTAAATTAGTGATAATCTGGAACAAAAATCCCCTGTCAACATGGAAGGTGGCACTGCATGAGAGAAAGAATGGCAATGAAGGGAAATGAAACGGTATGTGTGCAGGTTTGGATGTATTATGTCCCCCAAAAAGCCATGTTCTTTAATGCAGTCTTTTGGGGGCAGGTGTATTAGTGCTGATTAGGTTGGAATCTTTAGATTAGGTTGTTTCCATGGAGATGTGACCCATCCAACTGTGGATAATCCCTTTGATTAGATTATTTCTATGGAGGTGTGGCCCCACCCATTCAGTGTGGGTCTTGACTCATTTACCAGAGCCCTATAAATTCTCAGAGAGAAGAAGCTTGGAGCTGCATCCTAGAAAGAGACATTTTGGAGACAGCCTTTGAAAGCAGACTTTTGTTGATACTTTGCTCCCGAGAAGCCAAGAGAGGACAAATGCCCCAACAGCAACATTTTGAAGAATGCACAGGAGCTGAGAGAGGAGCTGGAACACAACCTGGGATAAGCAGATGCCAGCCACATACCTTCCTAGCTAACAGAGGTTTTCCGGACACCAATAGCCTTTCTCCAGCAAAAGTATACTCATGTTTAGGCCTTGGTTTGGACACTTTTATGGCTGTGTAACTATAAATTTGTAACCAAATAAATCCCCTTTATAAAAGCCAATCCATTTCTGATATGTTGCATAATGGCAGCATTAGCAAACTGGAACAGTATGTAAGTCTTTTTCTCCTTTGGGGAAGAATAGATACCGATTAACCTCGTATGTTAGAACTAGCACTATAAAAGATAATATAAAATGGCAAACACACATATGACAAGGTGATCAACTTCATTAGTCAGCAGGTAAATGTACTTTTAAAAATCACAATGCATTATAATATTCCTTCATCATTTGTAACAAAGGTACCACACTAATGCAAGGTGTTAATAATAGTGGAGTGCTGTCTTTACTGCATGATTTTATGTAAACCTACAACTTCTATAGTAAAGCAAATTTATATTAAAAAGAAAACCACAATGCATGCACTACACACCCATGAGGATGGCAAAGTGAAAAATACAGCTCAAGTATTCGTGGGGATGTGAAGTCGCAGAAATCCTCATTCACTGCTGATAGGAATATAAATTAGGGCAAAGATTTTGGAAAACTGTTTTGACATTTCTTCTGAAAGTAAACATGTACATACCCTATGACCTGGCAATTTCACTCTGGGAGAAGTGAACCCATGCGTCCACCCACAGATGGACAAATGTATTCATAGGAGCATTATTCGTAACAGTCTCAAACTGGGTAAAAGCAAATATCTACCAGTGGTGTAATGAATAAATGAATTGTGATACAGTCATGCAATATAATATTACACACTAATGAGAATGGAAGAACTTCAACTACACACAGCAGCTTATCTCTGCAACTGGCCAAGAAGGCTCTTCGCCTACCCATGACTTCTTAAAGGAATGTTCACTGAGTCCCCACTATGTCCCAGACACCAATTCAGTCACTGCAGAGTGTCAAGAAACAAGATAGTGAGTTCCCTGCACTCTGAATGGGAAACATTCTGAATGGAAAAGTACATAATAAATATGAATAAATTATCAGTCTACCCTTCACCTACTGTGGTAGATGGAATTATGTACCCCAGAAAAACATGTTCTTAATCTCCATCCCTGTGGGTGAGAACCATTGTAAAGAGGACCTTTTGAAGATGTTAATTTGGTTGAGGTGAAGCCCAAATGAATGAGCGGGCCTTAATCCGGATTCTGCTTCCTTCCAAAGCGGAAGAAACTCAGACATAGTAAGAGGACACCATGGGGAGGATCTGGAAGCTGAAAGAGAAAGGAGAGGCCATCACCATATGATGGATGGGAGGTGGGGATACAAGTCAAGGAACCCCAAGGATCACCAGCAGCCAACCACCATCTTTGGGTGGTTGATGACGTGTTGATTTTGGACTTCTGCTAGTCCTGAAACCATGAATCAATAAATCTCCATTGTTTAATCCAGCCCGCTGCATGATATTTGTGAAAGCAGCCTGGCAAACTACAACATTACCTTTGGGCTTTCATGTGCCAATGCTCCTTCTGTACTCCAGCCAAACCAAATTTTCCATCCCCATTCTCTGTCCTGTCCCTTCATGCATTCTCCTGCCTGGATTTCCTCTTCCACCCCCTCCTTCTCCTCTTCCCCATTCTCCACCACTTCTCAGATCCCTTCTAATCCTTACTGACCCAGATCAAACATCACATTACCAAGAAAGTCCTCTTCCACCTCCCCGCCCCCACCCCACCCCCAGTAATATTGTTCCTCATCTTGCAAGAGCACTTCCCATGCTGTGTTTTCATGGATATCTGGCCTGTTGGCACTGGGCCTTTTTTGCCCTTTTATCCAAAGTCATAATGAATGGCACAGAAAGTGTGAGATATTCATGTTGCTGAAATCAAAATAGACACCATGGAAGCCTTTAAGAAAGTGTAAGCATTGCTTTCTCCTCTCTCTCTGCTCTGACTCTCTAACTCCCCAGCTCGCCTCCAAAATGCTGGGGAAGGGCTCTGCACGACCACCCACCACACCCAGGCCATAGCAGGCTCCTGCACCCTCTCCACACATTTCCCACTAAGAGGAACCTGCAGGACTGTGTCTTTACTCTGCACTGTGTTCCTAACGCCTGGCCCAATGCCTGACATGCAATGGGTACAAAATAAATGTTTATGGCACAAAATGTATTCACCAGGGGATAAGGAATTAAAGGTGCTTTCGACAACCCTCCAGAGAGAACTAGAAAGTGTATGGCCATTCATTTAATAATGCAGGACTCTCGTGAATCCTAAGTTTTCATTAGTTTTCTGTTTCATATATTAGCACCAGTTTGTATTGGTTTGTGATGTGTAAGGCAGTTGAACCTTCTCTGACTTTGTTTCCTTAAAATTATTTCTGGATTTAGATATTTCAAAGCTAACTTGGCCTCTCCCCTTAGCTATATTAATCCAAGTGAATGTCTAAGAATGTGTGTGTTACAATTAAAGAGCAATCAGGAAAAAACAGCAACTCTGGGCAAAGGGAGAGAGAAGAGTAAAAAGTATACTGTATTTGCAACTTCCTGTGACTCTATACTTATTTCAAAATTAAAACTTAAGAAAGAAAAATATTATTGTTTCAAATTTCAACATTCTTTCTCAGTGTACCTAGGAACCAATTTTTTTTCCCTATCTAGGGTAGCATCCCAAAAATACAGACAGGTAGCATTCAATTGGAGCTACAGGTGCATTTTGTAAAGGTCAGTAAGTTGACATTTCACAAATTGAATCACATGCTTACTGTTTCCCAGTGATTAATTATCACACTAAGATGAATATATCTTCTGTGAGTTAATTACCTAATCCCTAAGTCTAAATGTTAACTGGCAACTACGCTTTTAAGCTGAGTAGACTACAATTACACAATTCAATATTTATTACCACTTCTATATGACAAGCACTCAGAATATAAAAGTGAAAAGAAAAGGCCACTGAGCTCAAACTCCACTCTTTCTGTTTTATGTTCTTTTAGAAGTTTGTAACCTCAGTTCTGTGAAAAGCATATGTCATTTTTCCTGGTCTAGCAAATGAGAAAACCTTATAAAACTTGCAGAGATTCCAGCATTCTGCTTTACAGTAAGGAGAATGGTGGACTTTGGACTCATGCAGCCCTATTTCATGGTAAACAGTGTGACCTTCAGCAAATCACATGATCTTTTTGAGTCTCTGTTTCCTCGTCTGTAAAATAGGATTACCATTAGAATTAAATGAAATGGTAAGGATTTAAACAAGTGATTTTACATTGTGTATGATTAACCCGAATTAGTCATACTATATTCTGAATATGGACGTCATCCACAACATGCTGAGAATAGTATTTCCAATTTTCTTTTCATAAAACTTGCTCCAATTTACATGTACACTGATGTATGCGAGAGCACCTTTTCCCTTCATGTTTGCCAACTCTGCAGGGTATGATTATGGATGGTTTTATTTTCATTTTTCATATATCTGAATATCATAATTTTTACAATGAACATTATTATTTAAGGAATGAGGAGGTTTTGCTTAAATTTTAATGTCCATTCTCTTCCACCTAATATAAATCTGAAGTGCAATACAAATGCATGTCCCATGCACACCCGCCTCCCTAAGACCTTTGCATTCAATTGGGGCTACTCCTATTTAGCGATGCTCCTGCTGTCCAGAACAATTTTTTCCTCTTCCCTTCATCTAGCTAATTGCTATTTACCTCCAGACCTCTGACCTCTGATGAGGGCAAGTCCCCATTTGGCTCATTTTATTTAACATGACTGCATTTTTGCAACTTTTTTTCTGGGGAGATAATCCACATACCATAACATTCAGCGCCCCTAGGTGTACAATTCAGTGTTTTTTTAAGTATATTCACAAAGTGGTGTGAACGCCACCACTACAGTTGTGCATAAATTTCTAGATTTCCAATAATGGTTGGTGGTTTTCTTTCTAGGATTTTATTGGTAGCAGAGCCAACTGCTAAAGACCAGATTCTATCAGGAGAAGTGGCCACATGGTATGAATTGCTCTCTGGGAAAGCAGGGTTAAAGATCTGGAATGTAAAACAGCATCTAATTAAGCTCTTGCCTAAGTCTTAACTGTTACTTAGTGAAGTGTCACTCAACATCCCCACAAGAACCCAGAGCCTTGGGAGAACAGGAGAACTCTACCTCTTTCACCCAGATCCCCTGCATTGCTTTTTGCTCTGTCCAGGTGTGATCAGCGGGCCTGAGTATATATAATTGCTACTATCCAGTCCATAAAATAGAAATCAAATGTAATTGATTCCCACAAAGTGTGGCAATTATAAATGGAAACAAAATTCTGCTCTGGAATTTTCAGGTTTGAAAAATCCTTTAGGATTGGCAAAGTTAGTTGCAGGACAACTGCTTTAGCAAGTCTGTCAACTCTTGGTAAGTCCACTATAGATTTTCTAAACACTAGTGTTCCACAGCACCTTCTCACAATTTTCTTTTTTTTAAGTTCACCACTGCCCATTTCCCAGCTTAAATAACATGGCATGCTTTGGGTGCCCTGTCTTACATTGCTATTGAAATATTTTGAAGTTCCGTGATGACTTGATTTAGTGATGCTAAATTTAATATTATTTGTCATGAGTGTTTACATACATATTTGAGAAAAAGAAAGCTATAGATGTCATCAACTAAATTGCCTAAGCTACTTTTCTACAGGATTTTGTAGCATCAAAGTTACATATTTTTATAACTTTCTCTGAATAATATCCTTTAAAAGTTACTATCCATAATAGAAGAATGGGCTTTATTTAATAGCACCAATTTTATCAATATTGTAACTATTTTTTTTATTTAAAAGGTCATTGACAACATTAGCAGAATGAGAGGAAAAAAACACATGATCATCTCAATTGAAACAGAAAAGATATTTGACAAAGTCCATTACCCTTTATTGATAAAAACCCTCTGAGAAGAGGGATAGAAGGGAACTTGCTCAACATGATAAAGGGCATATATGAAAAACTCACAGCTAACATCATATTCAATGGCGGAAGACTGAAAACTTCCCCCCTGGGATTAGGAACAAGACAAGGATGCCCGCTGTCACCACTGCTTGTATTGAAATACCTAGCCAGAGCAATTAGGCAAGAAAAAGAAATAAAAAGCATCCAGATTGAAGAGGGAGAAGTAAAACTATCCCTATTTGCAGAAGGCATGATCCTATATATAGAAAATCCAGAATAATCTACAAGAAAGCTACTAGAGTTAAACAAATTTCACAAAGTGGTGGGGTACAAGATCAATAGGCAAATATCAATGGTGTTTCCATACATCAGCAATGGACAATCTGAAAGGGAAATCAAGAAAACAATTCCATTTGCAATAGCATCTGAAAGAACAAAACATATAGGAATAAATTTAATCAAAGATGTAAACAACTTGTTTGCAGAAAACTACAAATCATTACTGAAAGAAATTAAAGAATACCTAAATAAATGGAAAGATATTTTGTGCTCATGAATTGGAAGACTTAATATTATTAAGATGTCAGTACCACCCATAGCGATCTACAGGTCTAACACACTCCCAATCAAAATTCCAGGAGACTTCCTTACAGAAACGGAAGCACTAATCATCAAATTCATGTGAAAAGGCAAAGGGTCCCAAATCAACAAACCTTCTTGAAAAAGCAGGACAAAGCTGGAGGCCTCACACCTGCCAATTTTAAAACTTTTAACCAAGCTATGGTAATAAAAACCATGTGGTACTAGCAAAAGGACAGACATATAGACCAACGGAATAGAATCGAGAGCACAGAAGTAAACCACATATTTACGGCCATCTGATTTTTGACAAGGGAGCCAAGTCCACTCAATAGAGAAAGAAGAGTCTCTTCAGTAAATGGAACTGGGTAAACTGGATATCCACACGTAAAAGATGAAAATGGACCCTTACCTCACAACATAGAAAACTTTAACTCAAAGTGTATCAATGGCCTACATATAAGAGCTAAAACTATAAAACTCTCAGAATAAAACATAGGGTGAACAACAAAAATAATTATACACACACACACATACACAAAAACTATGGAAATTTTTTCAGGACCTTGTATTAGGCAATGGATTCTTAGACTTTACACTGAAGTACAAACAACAAAAGAAAAAATAGGTAAATTGGATTTCATCAAAATTAAAAACTTTTGTGCATCTAAGAACATTATCAAGATGGTGCAAAAAACAACTAACTGAATGGGAGAAAATATTGGAAACTATGTATCTGATAAGGGTTTAGAACCCAAAATATATGAAGAATGCCTTTAACTCAATAACAAAAAGACAAACCAAGCAATTACAAAAGGGGCAAAGTACTTGAATGACATTTTTCCAAAGAAGATATACAAATGGACTTATAATAAGTGCATGCAAAGATGCTCAACATCATCACCCATTAAGGAAATGAAAGTCAAAACCATAATGAGACACCACCTCCCACCCAATAGAACGGCTATTATATATTAAAAAAAAAAAAACAGAAAATAGCAAGCACTAGTGAGGACACAGAGAAATGGAAATCCTTATACATTTTTGGAATGTAAAACGGTGCAGCCATTTAGAAAACAATTTACTGTTTCCTCAAAAAGTTAAACATAGAACTACCATATTAGCCAGCAATCCCACCTCTAGGTGTACACCCAAAAGAATTGAAAGCAAGGACTCAAACAGGTATTTGCACACCAATGTTCATAGAGTCATTATTTACAATAGTCAAGAGGTGAAAGCAACACAAATGTCCATCAGCAGATGAATGAATAAACAAAACATGAATAAACAAAACAGGTTACCAGGGATAGGGGCCAGTGGAGAGTTAATGCATAATGGGCAGAGGGTTTGGAAAAGTTCTGGTAATGGATGATGGTGAGGATCCTGCAACACTGTAAATTTGAACAATCCCACTGAATGGAATGCTTGGGAGAGGTTGGGATGGGAAAAGTTTATGGTGTGTATATGTTTCCACAATTTTTAAAAAGAGCAACTAAAGAGACAATGACACGTAATGCAATCCATGATCCTGTACTGGAACTAATAATGGAGGAGAAAAGACTTAAAACAACATTATTGAGACATCTGAAAAAACTGGAAGATAGACTGTGAGCTTTGTATCAATGCTAAATTTCTTGAACTTGATAGCTTTACTTAAGGTAGTTACATAAGTGAATATCCTTGTTCTTAGGAAATGTGCATGGAAGTATTATATGTTCTAGGAGCGTCATGTATGCAACACACTCTAAAATGATCAGAAAACATAGATGGATGGATGCATGAATGGAAAGAAAGGAAGGGATGGAGGGAGAAAGGGAGGAAGGGATGGAAGGAGGAGGGGAGGGGAAGGAGGAAGAAAGTATTATACAACAAATATAGCAAAATATTAAAATTGGTGGATCTGGGTATCTGGGGGGGTATGTTTTCTATTATTGTATTATGGTATAATTTTTGCAACTTTCCTGTAAGTTTGAAATTATTTCAAAAAAAAAAAAAAACTAATCAATGGTGAAAGAAGTCAGAATAGTGGATACCTTTGGGCATGTACTGACTGGTTATGACATGAGGGAGGGGGGTGTCCTGGGACGTGATTTAGATCTTGATCTATGTGAGCCTGCATGGGTGTGATGTGTATATATGTGCTTATTGAAGTGAACACTTAAGATTGCATGGTCTACTGTATGAATGTTGTACTCAGTAAAGGATAAAAGATCATTGCTTTTAAGAGATGATCTTAAAATTTTTTATTTTTAATGCTCATCTTTTTCTGATGAATGATGTATGCTCACTGTAGAAAACTATGGAAAATAAAGACAAGTCTGAAAAATTAAAAATCATTTCTAATTGATCCACCCAGAGATAACTTGGTACTATGATAAATGTTGTTTCAGGCCCTGTAATGGCCCGACATCTGTTCATCAGCTTACAAGGCAGCTCTTTATCAGTATCATCGTCAGCACCCATCCTGCTCCTCCAACCTCAATAACCCACCCTGCTCCCTCTCAAAGTGGTGGCCTGTCCTCTCACTGATGTGGCCCTCCAATTCACCTGCA
This sequence comes from Choloepus didactylus, assembly GCF_015220235.1. Lineage (NCBI taxonomy): Eukaryota > Metazoa > Chordata > Mammalia > Pilosa > Megalonychidae > Choloepus > Choloepus didactylus. The sequence continues at coordinate 17,366,809 of NC_051316.1, forward strand.
GAAGCTGTGAATCTGAGAACCCACAGTAGAAAGCCAGGGTGACTCCTGTCACTTTGAGCTTTCATCCCACCATGTCTCAACCGCACATCCACCTCACTGGGGAAGAGAAAGGCTTGCGAAATCACATCACACGGAACGGATTTCACATGAGTAGGGGGGTTGAACTGACATGCAGTTGGAGTCACGATCTTGTGACATAACAGCACTCTCTCTTGAATAAAGCAAATATGAATAATCCACCTCTTTGATTAAAGGGCCTGACTCATGGAACTTTGGAGGGGTGAGCTCTGAATTTAACAGGAACGCGGAAGGTTCCAACATCTATCGAGCGTTTGCAGTATGTGCCTTACGAACACTTACTCACTTTACCCCTCCTGACAGCCCTGTAAAAACAGAGCTCTTCTTAACCCCATGCCTTAGTTTGCCAGGACTTCTGTAACAAATACTACTAACTGGGTGGCCTCCCAGTAGGAATTTGTCCCCCAGTTTTGTAGGCTAGAAGTTAACATCAAGGTGTCTGCTGGGCCATGGTTCCTCTGAAGCCCATAGCGTCGTGGCAGTGGCTTCCTGGCCATCCATGACTCAACTTCTGCTTCTGTCACCTGGCCATCTGTCTCCCCATCTCGCCTGCTCCTGTGTCCACATTTCCTGTCTATCAAGATGCCAGTTATGTTGGATGAAGGCCAACCCTCATTCAGTTTGGCATCATCTTGGCTGATAACATCTTCTAAGAGCCTATGTACAAATGAATTCACACCCACAGGGCCAGGGCTTGGACCTGATCATGTCTTTATTTGAGCCAGGATTCAGTCCACAGCCCCATTTTACAGATAAGGAGCCTGGGGCTTGGGTGCACCTCCACACGTCTGGCATCACGTGTGCATGATGCAAGAAAAGTTCAGTCAAGTTTTCTATACGGCCAGGAAACCCAAGGAACCTGTTTTAAGGGTGAAGCCTGACTCTTTCTGAGCCAGAAATGTGGTCTCAGTGCAAGGAGGCATAAAAGGCACCCGAAAAGAGGGAGATCTGTGATGGGCTTGTGGGAGGGAATGGCATGGGTATTTTAAATGTGGAATATGACTCCTGGGGAGGAATGTAGACCCAGCATCGTGGGATGGCAAACATCTTCTTGACCAAAAGGGGGATGTGAATGGAACTGAAATAAACTTCAGTGGCAGAGAGATTCCAAAAGGAGCCTAGAGGTCACTCTGGTGGTCACTCTTATGCACAATATAGACAACCCTTTTTAGGTTCTAATGAATTGGGGTAGCTGGTGGTAGATACCTGAAACTATCAAGCTGCAACCCAGAACCCATGAATCTTGAAGACAATTGTATAAAAATGTAGCTTATGAGGGGTGACAATGGGATTGGGAAAGCCATAAGAACCACGGTCCCCTTTGTCTAGTTTATGGATGGATGAGTAGAAAAATAGGGGAAGGAAACAAACAAACAAACAAACAGACAAAGGCACCCAGTGTTCTTTTTTACTTTAATTGCTCTTTTTCACTTTAATTATTCTTCTTGTTATTTTTGTGTGTGTGCTAATGAAGGTGTCAGGGATTGATTTTGGTGATGAATGTACAACTATGTAATGGTACTGTGAATAATCGAATGTACGATTTGTTTTGTATGACTGCATGGTATGTGAATATATCTCAATAAAATGAATATTAAAAAAAAAAAGGCGATGGCACGCTTGCAGTTGTGCTACTTCCTTTGCTAGATTTTTTTTCAAGCCCCATCCAGTTAATTCAGGCAAGAAATTAGCTGTTGGGTTTACATCCTAACCCTATGTCTAGATTTCCTTAGCTAATGTGACAATTCTCTTTTCATCTTTCCTCTCCCAGAAAAAATATACATTAACACAAATGCCATATAAGCTTTCATCAGAAGCCCTAGAATGAATGTAAATGTTAGCTGGCAGCGTGTGTCATCCATCTCATTTACAACGAGGATGCTGACTCAGAGAGAGGAAGTATGACTAGGGTTTCGTTCAAAGTAAACCATTGTGCTCCACTTCATTTGAAAATCACAGTCATGAAATAGACCACATCTGCTGTTCCAAGTCAAAGGAAAAGAGGAAAGAAATATTCCAAAAATACATGTTGGTATTACAGCGAAAGTCACAATCTAGCTAATTTGTGAGGGAGGCAAAGCTAGCCAGTCTTTTTTATTTTTTTCTAGTGTGTGTCCATTTACCACTCTTACCTTACTCTGATGCTAAACTAGCTGTTTAGTCTTAGAGAATCTATTCTGGATCTCTGGACTTTGATTTTGTTCATCTGAGCAGCAATCATTTCTGGACAAGATGGCACCTGAAATGGCCCACGTAGCTCCTCTCTGTGTGGCTGGAGCCTCTCAACTAACCCTTTCAGGCCTAGTTCTACCAGCCAAGTTCTCACTCCCATTTCAGGTCAGATGGAGCCAGCCCTGGTCATCTTTCCTGTGGACCCACCCCACCTTGTACCCCAGTTTCAATGCTGTGCCTCCAGTTTATCAGACTGGACTGGATCTGAATTTCTGGTTTTGCATTCTACTCTGGGTTTGGGGACCCTATGCCTTGAAACTCCTTTACTCTCCTTGCTCTTAGGGAACCACCATCCAGCTGACAGTATGGGTTTGAATGACCAAGAACAGGCCCCACTGTCTCTGAAAACCAGGCGAGAGTTTTCACGTTGGGGTTCTCAGCTCCCCAGGTCCAGCCCATGCCCCATCCCCAATGGTTAGGCTAAAAAGTCCTCCCTTGCTGAATGGATGTGCATCATCCAGACCTAACAGGACCCAGGCTGTATCCCCTACAGGAACATCAACACAGTTGCCCCCATCTGATAGGCTGGACTCCTTTTGGGGTGCCTGTACTGGTTTGAATGTATTATGTCCCCCAGAAAAAGCCATATTCTTTGATGCAATCTTGTGGGGCAGACATATTAGTGGGGATTAAGTTGGAACATTTGGATTAGGTTGTTTGCATGGAAATGTGCCCCACCCAACTGTAGGTAGTAACTCTGATGAGATATTTCCATGGAGGCATGGCCCCACCCGTTCAGGGAGCCATATGAATGAGCCGACAAACAGAAGGAACTCAGTGCAGCTGAGAGTGACATTTTGAGGAGGAGCTACACCCAAAAGAGACACTTTGAAGAACGCACAGGAGCTGCAGATGAGAGACAGTTGGAAGACGGCCGTTGAAAGCAGACTCTTGCTCCAGAGAAGCTAAGAGAGGACAAATACCCTAAGTGCAACTAAGAGTGACATTTTTGAGGAACTGCAGCCTAGAGAGGTATGTCCTGTCAATTGCTGATGTGTTATCTTGGACACTTTATGGCCTTAAGACTGTAACTGTGTAACCAAATAAATCCCCTTTTATAAAAGCCAACCCATCTCTGGTGTTTTGCATTCCAGCAGCATTAGCCAACTACAACAGTGCCCCTGAGCCCAACAGCACCACTGTAGATAGCCACGCTGGATAAAAAATATCAGCTGCTGATTCTGACTCATCTCAACCCCTCACCACATCTGGCTTCCGAATCATCATCTACCTGCTTTTCACCTTCACATGCATTCCCTTTGCCTCAATTTTTCTCTTCTAAATCCCTACTGATTGTCAACTCCAGTTCTGGTTCACTTGACTTGGGATCGGAGGGTTCAACACTCTTAACTGCCCCTAAAACAAGAAATTCTTCCCAGAGTTGGTTAGCCAACTCCACCTACCTCTTTGTAGAGGAGAACTTTTTCTATTAGACTTTGAAATTCCACCTTTTTTCATCAGCAGGGCTGATTCTTATCCTCATCCAGGCTCTCTGCATGGGTCTTTCTAACCCAAAACCCATAAATATACACTAGTGACAGCAACATTTATGTATCTGAGGTAGGCACCTCCAAGATGGCCACCAATGACCCAAGCCTCCTTGTAGTCTCCCCTTAATGGAGTCCCCTCCCTCACTGAAGGGGGCTGACTTGTGTGGCCAATAGTATATTGTGCAAGTGATAGCCTGTAACTTCCAAGGCTAGGTCATGAAAGGCATTGCAGCTTCTGCCTTGATCTCTACTCACTCTGAGGAAAGCCAGCCACCATGTCATAAGGACACTCAAGCCATCCTATGGAGAAGCCCACCTGGAGAGGAACTGAGGCCTCCTGCATCCAGCCAGGTACCTTCTGCCAACCCTGTGAGGAAGCCATCTTGAAGTGGGTCCTCCAGCCTTCAGAGAACTGCAACCCTAGCTGACACTGACAGCCTAATGAAAGACCCAAGCTGGCAGTGCCTAGCCAAGCCACTCCCTAATTCCCAAACCACAGAAACTCATTTTAGAGTAATTCGTAATCCAGCAACAAATATCTATTGTAGTATCTTCCTCTAGTTTTCTCTATGCTCCTACACAGACATAAGCAACATTTTTTTAGATTAAACTTTTAATTTTGAGATCACTGTAGATTCATGTGCAGGTATAAGAAATGAATAGAGAAATCCCATTTACCCTTTACCCAGTTTCTCCCAGTGGTAACGTTCTGCAAAATTACAATATCACAACCAGGATATTGACATTGATAGTCAAAATACAGAATAATTCCATCAACACAAGGATCCCAAATGTTGCCCTTTATAGCCGTGCATGCCTCCCTCCTTGCTTCCCTGATCCTCTGGCAGCCACTAACTAATAGGCTCTCCATATCTATAATTTTGTCATTTCAAGAAAGTTGTATAAATGGAATCACATAGCACATAAACTTGCAGGATCAGCTTTACTTTCACCCAGCATAATTCCCTTGAAAGTCATCTACATTGTTGCATGTATCAAGTATCAATAGTCAATTCTTTTTCATTGCTGAGTAATATTCCATGGATGTAGCAGAAGTTGTTTAAGTATCCTCCCCACCAAAAGACATCTGGATTGTTTCCAAGGTAGGACTATTATGAATAACGTGGCTATGAACATTCTGTGATCATAAATTATCATCTCTCTAGGATAAATGCCTAAGAGACCAATTACTGGTTTTCAGCAGTTTTCATGTTAAGTTATAGGAAACTCTGTTGGTCAGCTGACAGATGGCCCCCACAGATATTCAACTTCTAACTCCTGAAACATCTGAATGTTACTTTAGTTGCAAAAAGGGCTTTATAGATGTGATTAAGTTAAGGATCTTCAAGTGGGAGGATGATCCCGGATTATCTGGGTAGACCTCATGGAATCCCAAGAGTCCTTAGAAAAGGGAGGCAGGTGGAGATTTGACTACAGATGAGCAAAAGGCAACGTGACAATGTAAGCCGAGACTGGGGCACTGTGGCCATAAACCAAGGAAGCCGAAATCTTAGCATCTGGAAGAGACCAGAAACATCCTCGCCAGGAGCCTACAGAAGGCACCAGCCTGCTGACATATTGACTTCACTTGACTTTAGCCCTATAAGATTCATTTTAGACTCTGACTGCCAGAACTAAGATACTGAGATTTCCACGGCTTTAAGCCATTAAATTTGCAGTAACGTTATAGTGGCAACAGGAAACTTAATACATTGCCAAACTATTTTGTTTTGTTTGGGTTCAACTGAGTCCAATAGTGATATCCTAAATAATGACGTTTTTTACAAGGTGGCTGCCCCATTTTATATTCCCACCAGCAATATGTGAGTGATCCAGTTTCTCTGCATCTTTGCCAGTGTTTGATGATGCTGCCTTTTTTTTTTTTATCTTAACCATTCCGGTGGGCACGTAGTGACATCCCATTGTGGTATTAATTTGAATTTCCCTGATGGCTAATGATGTTGAACATATATTCATATGTTTTTCTGACATCTGCATAGTCTCTTTGGTGAAATGTTCTACATGTCTTTTGTCCATTTTATAATTGGATTGTTTTATTACTGTTAAGTTTTGAAAATTCTTTATATAGTTTAGGTAATAGTCCTTTGTTGGATATGTGGTTTGCAAATAATTTCTTCCAGTCTGTAGCTTGTCTTTTCATTCTCTTCACAGGGTATTCTGCAGAGCAAAATTTTTAATTTTAATGAAGTAAAATTCATCAATTTTTCCTTTTATGCATTGTGCTTTTGATGTCAAGCCAAAGAATTCTTTGCGTATCCCTAGAATAAATCCCAAAGATTTTCTCCCATATTTTTTTCTAAGATTTTTATAATCTCATGTTTTACATTTAAGTTGGTGATCCATTTTGTGTTAATATTTGTATAAGGTGTGAGGTTTAACTCAAATTCTTTTTTTTTTTTTTTTTCTTTTTGCCTATGGAAGTCCAATTGCTTCAGCACCATTTGTTGAAAAAATTATCCTTGCTCTATTGAATTGCTTTTGCACCTTTGTCAAAAATCAGTTGAGCATGTTTGTGTGGGTCTATTTCTGCATTTTCTATCCTGTTTTACTGATCTGTGACTTTCTCTCTGCCAATAAGATACAGTCAGGATTATTGTAGCTACAGTAGTCTTAATTCCTCCCACTTGATTCTTTTTCAAAATGGTCATGACTATTTTAGTTCCCTTGCCTTTCCATATAAATTTTAGAATAATCTTATCTATATCTACAATGAATCTTGCTGAGATTTTGATAGAAATCACATTAAACCTATAGATTAATTTGGGACAAATTGACACGTTTACTATGTTGAGTCTTACAATCCATTAACACTGTGTATCTCTCCACTTATTTAAGTCTTCCTTGGTCTTCCATCAGCATTTTGCAGTTTCCAGCATACAGATCCTATACACATTTTGTTAGATTTATTTGTATCTCATTTTCTTTGGCAAATTTGTACATGTTATCGTCCTATTATTTTCAGTTCCCAACTGTTCATTTTTAGTACATAGAAATGAGATTATTTGTGCATGTGGGTATTGTATCCAACAATCTTGACAAACTCAGTTTTAAAAGTTTGGTTTTTTGTTGTGTGTTGTTCTTGTTGTAGTTGTTGTTGTTTGAAATTCCTTTGGATTTTCCATGTAGACAATCGCTGTCTGCAAATAGGGACAGTTTTATTTATTCCTTTCCAATCAGTGCCAGTTTTATTTCCTTTTCCTGACTTATTAGAGTGGTTAAAACTTCCAACATCATGGTGAAAAACAAAGGTGAGGGCAGATGTCCTTTTCTCATTCCCAGTCTTCAGAGGGAATTGTTAGGTCTTTCACTATTAAGTGTAATATTAGCTGTAGTTTCACGTAGATGCTCTTTACCAAATTGAGAAACTTCCCTTGTTATTAGTCACATGAAACCTTTTATCACAAATACACATTGGATTTTGTCAAATGCTTTTTCTGTGTTAGTTGATATGATCATGTTTTTTCTTATCTAGCCTGTTGAGATGGTTGATTATATTGATTGATTTTCAAATGATGAATCAGCTTTAAATACCTGGAATAAATCCCTGTTAGTTTTCATGTAAAATTATTTTTATACATAAAACTCAGAATTTTATCACGGATTTTGTATCCATATTAATGGGGGTATCAGTCTGTCCTTTCTTCTTTTGTATAGTCTTGTCCTGTTTTGGTATCAGGGTAATATTAGTCTCATAAAATGAGTTGGGAAGTGTTTCCCTTTCACCTATTTTCTGAAAGAGATTGTGCAAAAGTGGTGTTAATTCTTTAAATGTTTCATAGAATTCTCTAGTGAAACCAGCTTGCCTATAGGTTTCCTTTTGGGGATCTTTTTAATTACAAAGTCAATTTCTTTATGGTTCTAAGATTTTTCAGGTTGTCTATTTCACCTTGGTTGAGTTTGGGTAGTTTGTGGTTTTCAAGGAACTGGTCCATTTTTCTAAGCTGTCATATTTATGGGCATCAGGTTGTTCACAGTATTCCCCTATTGTCCTTTTAAAGACTCCAGGATCTGTTGAGTTATTGCTTGCTTCATTTCTTGATATTGGTGATTTGCATCTTCCCTCTTTTTATCTTTGTCAGTATTGAGAGAAGTGTATCAATTTTATTGAATTTTTTTCAAAAAACAAAATTTTGCTATCATTGATTTTTTTCCTACAGTTTTCCTGTTTTTTATTTCATTGATTTTTGTTCTTATCTTTATTATTTCTTTCCTTCTGCTTGATTTATGTTTATTTCCCCCTTTTTCTAAGTTTCTTGAGGTAGGATCTTAGACGATTTATTTGAATTTTTATCACTTCTAATGTAAGCATTTAGTGTTATAAATTTTGCCCCTAGCACTGCTTTAGCTGGGTCTCATATATTTTGATATGTTGCAGTTTCATTTTTGTTCAAATTTATGTATTTTTAAAATTTCCTTTGAGACTCCTCTTTTCCTGTGGATTATTTTCAGGACAATGTTGTTTAAGCTCCAAGTGTTTACACATTTTCCTGTTGTCTTTCTGTTACCCCATTTCTAACTTCAGTCCATTATGGTCAGAGAACATACTCTGTATGATTTCAATTCTTTTAAATTTTATCAGATTTTTTTTTACAGCTCAAGATCTGATCTATCTTGGTGAATGTTCCTTGGGCCCTTGAAAAAATAATGTTCATTCTGCTGTGGTTGAGTGAAGTGTTCTACAGACATATATTAGATACTGTGGTTGGTCATGTCATTCAGATCTTGTGTATCTTTGCTAATTTTTCTGCCAAGTTGCTCTATCAATTGTTGAGAGTGGGGTACTGAAGTCCACAATTATAGTTGGGGATATAGACATAAATTCTGGTAATTGTTTCTCTTATAAGAATGGGTTCACGTGTGGTAGGTTGAATTATGAATCCCAGAAAAAAAAAGCATGTTCGTAATCTTAATTCATTCCTGTGGGTATAAACTCATTGCAAACAGGGCCTTTTGAAGATGTTATTTTTATTTAAGTGTGACCTTAATCTTATTGCTGGAGGCTTTCTGATAAGAAAACAACATGGGAAAGAAGCTGCCGGAAGCCAATGGAACCAGAAAAGAAAGGAAAGGACATCCCCCAAGTGACAAGAGAGCCAAGGAACCCAAGGTTTGCTGGTCAGACAGACACTAACGACCTCGAGAGGAAGCAAGCCTTCTAGTGTCTAAATTGTGATCTGATAAATTCCTGTTATTAAGCAAACCCATTGTGTGGTATTTGTCATAGCAGCTGGGAAACTAAGACAACTTCACACACACTTTGTTGCAGTAAAGCTCTTCTCACACAACAATGCCTTGTGAGAATCCTTCCAAGTCCAATTCACTATTTTAAATAGCTGCACAGTATTCCACGGTGTGAAAAATGCAGAACATATTCAACCATCCTATTGTGGCACATTCACTCCAGCAGTGAGTCCATTGACCTACTCAATTTCAATTCTGAGTTTTGATGGCTAAAGGCTGGAAACTGACTGTAGTTGAGTGGTCTGCAGTACGCAGGGATTGGGGAAAGTCTGTATTGGGCCTTTTGGTAAAAGAAAGTGTTATTTTAGAAATCATCAAGAAGTCTATATATTGTAACAAACAAACCCTACAGAAAGAACCTATCATCCTTTCTTGAAAAAAGGGTTTATGGATCTTAGACAAAATCTTCTAGGGATATGAAATAAATAAAAATCTAAATTATTCTTAGCACAGGACAAACATCTGTAAATAGAACATATACCAACTCTGGCCACAACTGCAATTCCACCAAATTCTTTACCATTATCAGGGTCTCTTAAATTTGATTAACAAACCAGAATTTAAATAGATAAGAACATCCAGGATGTAGTGAGAACAAGACTGTCAAAGAAGTGGGAAATGTTTAGCTGGGAGAAAAGAAGGCTACAGGAACCCATATCTTCAGATACCTGAAGAACGGTCATCTGGTAAGGAAGGAGCTCAGTTCTACAGGGCTCAGGAGGGCAAATGTAGGCTGGATGGTTGGAGGTTACAGGAAACTGACTTCAGTTCAATCCACCAATGGCCAGCAATGGACCTGTCACTCCGTTAAATAGGGAGCTCCCTGCATTGAAGAAATGCAAGCAGAGACCTGCTGCCCGAGGATGGAAAGCCTAGGCTGGGTGTTCAATTGGGTGCATGCCAACTCTAAGAAGCAATGGCCCATGTTAAGTGCAGACGCTTCTGATTACAGTCAGCCTGAAGCAGAATGGTTTCCCCATGGCCCTCTGCACACACGTGCACCACTCCGACCTCCAAAGCATTTCTCATCCTGATTTTCCTACCTGAAATAGCCTTCCATCCTCCACCTACCCAGATCTGACTAATCTTCCAAGACCCAGAAAAAAAAAAAATCCCACTTCCTCTGTGAAGCCTTTCTCCATAACTCCAACCCACCACTAATCTCTTACCACATAATTAGTACCATGTTGAATGCAGATTATTTTTAATATGAGAAGCTTTTCCTGCTTAACCAAACTGCAGTTTCCTCTCAGAAAATCATTCTGCACTTCTCTTACAATCTACGATACCTTACACAGTGTGTGACTGAGCCCTCGAAAGAGACTTGATATCTTCATTTCACCCTTTCTTTTTTATAAATCCTTGTGCTTTAATTAGAGGTGAGAGCACATGCAAATGTGAAGGAGTATAGCTTTCTCTTGGGAAATATCCTGGTGAAATATTTTAACTTAATAATGACCACTCGGGGCTCCCATGAAAGTGGAGTCTCTTACAGAAATCCCCCTGTAATTACCCTTAAGAAAAAATGGGCAGAAGAAAACAGAGTTCATGGTTCTGCTAATAATGCTTCCCATCTATGGAGCAGCCTGTAAAGCCTTTGAGTGGGCTGTGGCATGCGTGCCAGCTCATATAAAGAACAATTATCAAGGAATGTACAAATAGAACATAATTCAAAGTGTGCCTTTTAGGAGTTACATTCTTAATTGCCAACAATGTACAGATAAGCCCATTTGCTACCTTCTTGCCCAGTAACACTTATGGTCTGTCCCATTTCCCAGTGCCCTCCAGCTACCTCTCTTCCTTCTGCCTAACACACAACTCATGCCCTCCTTACCACATGTGTGCAAGCTCCCTCCAGATTCCAATTTCCTAGAGAGCAGGGACCCCCAGATTCTCAAGTGCCCCAGTGTTAAGCATCTGGCCGTTCTTCACTTAGTATATATTGGATTTATGAATACAAAGATAAATACATGGAGCTGTGGAGACTCGGAAGAGGGAGACACCAGCTCTTCCTGACTGGGAGAGAGAGTAGAGAACAGCTTCTTATTTGGGCTGAGTCTTGAAGGTTAAAGAGCATTTTTCTAGGTCACAATGGGATGGAGAAAAGGGTACCCAGAGGAGAAGAATTTGCACTAAGGCCAGAGATGCAACTTGTTTGGAGAAAGCAAATCATTCCAGGTAGGCTGAAACATTAGGCAGTGGGACTAGAGATGAAGCTTAAGAGTTAAAGTGATGCCAAACTTGGAAAGGGTTTATGCCCATAAAATGGAGTTTTGACTTAAGAGAGCTTTTAATTAGGAATATGAGGTGACAGATACCTATGTTAGAAAGGTAAGTGGTTCAGCACATTCACAAAAAAAGGTGAAAAAAATACATATTTATCTCACTAGATGCTAAAAAAGCCCTTCATAAAATTCCACTTTAAAACTTCTATTTTTTAAAAAGTGGAAAAACTAAGGTAATAGGAAAATGTTCTTAACTTGTAAAAGTGTACATAATAACAAATGTCATCTTTAGGAGCTGAATACACAAGTACTCCTTTTAAAGCCAAGCGCAAAAATAAAAAAACAAAACTCACCTTCACCAATAGAAGTGATCATTGTACTTAAGACTGCAGCCAATGCAATAAGATAAGGAAAATATTAATATTGGCTATAACTTGGTGTACACAGATACAAAAATAGCTTCCCAAGTGGAAAAAGTGCATGTCAAAGGATGTTAATTATTTTATTATTTTGAGAAAAACTGAAAACCACCCATATGTCTAACAATAAGGAACTATTCAATAAATTTTGTTTCATCCATATATTTGAATATAAGCAAATGCCCAAAAGAACAAAGCAAAACTATATGCACTAATATTGAAAGATCTTCAAGGCACATTAAGTGAAAAGAGCAAGTCACAAGATAATATATGTAGGAAGCTCTCATTTGTGTAACAGAAAGAAGAAAAAGAAAAATCTGTGTATGGGGAGGTTGTGAACTATATAATTAGCAAATAGTTCACAGTGATTATCTCTGAGAGGAGTAAAGACAGACTTATCTAGAAGAGGATTGGAGGGAAACTTTCAATGTTTACTCCATGTATTTGCAAATTGTTTAAATACATCTGTAAGACTACAGCATATATTTCTCTCTGATTTAAAAATAAGTTTTTCCCAAAAAAGTCATCTGATGAGACCAGTTAATTTATTGCAATAATAGAGACAAGAAACCATGAATCAGAACAAGTGTAAAGGAAAACAAGGTTAGAAACCATTTTGAGGTAGAAATGGCAGAATGTACTGACTGCACAGACGTAATGGGTTCAGGAAAAAAACGTGTTCTAGGATGACTGTAAAGTCTTTAATTTGGGGAAGTGGTTGAACAGTGACACCAAAAACTAAGGAATGGAACCAAGGAAGAAGAGAGGTCGTGAATTCAGTTTGAGACAGACTACACTTGAGAGGCAAGTGAAACAGTGGGTGTTGGAAGGAGAGTAAGCAGCTGGACGAACATAAGTCACTGGCATTTAGCTGGTTCAAGCTGCAATGTCTCCTAATTAAGTCTATGTTCTCTCCTACCTTTCCAATCTCTCCTCCACATAGAACATAGAAAAATTTGGGGCAGAATCTCCAGCGACTTCTCCCTGCACTTGTAAGATCCACAGTGTGATAGAGACACAACCCTGGCTTCTGCTCAGACCTCAGGCTGGTCATCCTCTACCAGGACCAAATCACTCCAGCCACACTAGCTGCTGTCTATTTCTAGCTCTTCCCCCTGGAAAAAAGCATTAACACATATATGAACACATCTCCATCCTCCTGGGTAACGTCCATTCATCAGTTAGATATCTATCAGTATCATCTCCTCAGAGAAGCCATTCTTTTCTTTTTTTTTAGGTAGCCTTTTATTTTGTTTCAGAAACTTTGTTTTTATGACATAAAATAAGTACTCAGGGGAAAATATATAAAAATATAGCTAGATATGTATAGTTGAAAGTACATGGTATTAAATTCAAAAGGTACAGAGATGGGTATATTCAGTGAAAAGTCAGTCTCCTGTTCCCCAGACACCCATTTGTCCTCACTGGAGAAAACCATTGTTGTTTTTAATTCATTTTGGTGGAGAGTATCCTTGTGTTCCAGTTTCCTAAAGCTGCCATTAGGTAAAATACCAGAAATGGATTGGCTTTCATAAAGGTGATTTATTAGGTTACAAATTTACAGTTGTAAGGCCATAGAAGTAGCCAAACTAAGGCATCAACAAGAGGATTCCTTCACTGAAGAAAGGACAGTGGCATCTGGAACACCTCTGTCAGCTCGGAAGGCACATGGCTGGCATATGCTGGTCCGTTGCTCCCGGGTCCTGGTTTCAAAATGGCTTTCTCCAAAATGTCTCTGACCTTCTGTCTCTCTTAGCAGAGAAGCCATTTTTAATTCCCACTTCGCCAGCACCCACATGGTTCCCTGGAATTGCCCTCTCACCTGCACTCCCCATTGGCACCAAAAGAACAATCACATCTGTTTGATTCACCACTTTATCCCCAACTCTTAGCACAGGCATACCCCTGAACAGCCACTCAGTTGAATTAAATAATTGACTAATATATTGGTGGGGGAATAAATTAATGAATAGACAAATGGAAAAGGTAAGACTGCTCAGAAACAACTAGAAACAACAATGAGAAGAGGGCTGCACAGAAACCAAAGAAGAAACTTCAAGGCAGATGCTGGTGGATCTTTGAAAGAGATGTTGTCTGGGTCCATGGCATCAGGTGCTGCGAGGAGAGAGGTCAAGTCAAAACATAATTGGAAAGGGGCTTTAGATTTTCCAGTTAGAGAGTCACTGATAAACATTTTCCAGAGTACTATCCACAAATCAGGGGAAGCCAATTGTTGCACGTTGATGAAGAGAAGAAATGAAGTAAGGAAGAAAGAGGTACAGAAGGAAAGAATGGGTGCTTAAAGGAGAGGCAAGGAGGAGGGGAGGCTGTTTTAGGGTGAAAGAGATCTAAGGATGTCTATAGAATAAGAAGTATATGTATTTATATATAATAAATTATGTAGTAAAAACAAAGGCAATAAACTCATCACTTCCTAATTATTGTATTCCAGTTTACTATTGCTTGTATTCTTGAGGTTAAGTCCATTGTATCTGTGTGGTGTGAACACTCTACAAAGCTATGCTACTCCACATCACTTCCTACCTCCCAAAGGCAACAGGGCAGTCACTTCAAATCAGCCATGGCGGGAGTATTTACACCACGGAAATTGGCAAACACTACACACTCTTGGCTGGTTTGTCCCAAACACCAGGCGTTAAATGTTTACCAACACTCCCCTGCCCCCGGGGTCTTAATGAAGTTGGCAAACTGACACAACAGGAGTGAAAAGTGAGGGCAATAAAGGAACCAGAGTTTGTGGTCCCCACTGGAGCATCAGAATTCCCCCCTGCTGGCCATAATTTGATGAATTGTTACTTTTTCCCACCTGAGTTAATAAGTCACTCTGCAAACAAGGGTATTATCTATTATAAGAGTTGCTACTTCCAGTGAACAATCACAGCTCAGTTCTTTAGATAGTGCAGCCATCAACTCTTTGAAAATAACGATCCTTAAAAAGGCAGTGTCTGCAGCCAGGAGACCAGGAAGAGGAGGAGCTGGAGGACTTGTTCATAAGGAAGGGGTAAGACAGACAGAGCGAGCCAAGGGCTAGAGTGGTTCACAGCCGCGTGTGAGGCTACAGTTCCTGGAGCGTCCTCTGGCTTCCATCAGAAACATGGACATGGAAACTCAAGGGATAGAGGCTTTCCAGACTGAGAGGGGCAGGTAGTCTTAACTGCAGCCCTCTCTCAGCACTTCCTCTGGCCTTCCATTCCGGCTTGCCCACTCCACTTCCATATTCCATCCAAAGCCCAGATTGCAAAAGGGGCCCAACCCTCACTATCTCCAGTTTCCACGAATACTCATGTGCCGGTTTGAATGTATTATGTCCCCCAGAAAAAGCCATATTCTTTGATGTAATCTTGTGGGGCAGACATAATAGTGGGGATTAAGTTGGAACGTTTGGATTAGGTTGTTTGCATGGAGATGCGCCCCACCCAACTGTGGATGATGGCTGATGAGATATTTCCATGGAGGCATGGCCCCACCCATTCAGGGTGGGCCTTGATCAGTGGAGCCATATAAATGAACTGACTCAAAGAAAAGGAACTGAGTGCAGCTGTGAGTGACGTTTTGAAGAGGAGCAAGCTTGCTAGAGAGGAACGTCCTGGGAGAAAGCCATTCTGAAACCAGAACTTTGGAGCAGATGCCAGCCACGTGCCTTCCCAGCTAACAGAGGTTTTCTGGACGCCATTGGCCATCCTCCAGTGAAGGTACCCAATTGCTGATGTGTTACCTTGGACATTTTATGGCCTTAAGACAGAACTCTGTAACCCAATAAACCCCCTTTTATAAACGCCAATCCATCTCTGGTGTTTTGCATTCTGCAGCATTAGCAAACTAGAACAACTCATTTCCTACTTTTTTAATTTGGTCGAGGAAGGTGAATAGAAACATACATCCAAATACTTTCCAAAAATCTGTGACAGCAAGTCGTAAATTGAGAAAATGGCATCTATGAACACTATCATGATGATTATTATTGGCAGATTGGGAAAACAATACCTGTGTTTTTCAACTCTAGTGGTGAAACACTTGGATCTAGTTTACACCTTTTCCCCCTGCTGGGTGCATCTGTCCCCAGCTGTGATTCTATATCATGAAAAAAGAAGATGGTTTAAATTTTCTACTAGTGAACTTGCTCCTACCTTGGGTGATAACAATAAGTAGGACATGGCTTTCCTGGAGGACAGGAGTTGCAGCGAGCCTCCTACAGTGAAGTCTTGTTTCTTAGCTCTCCATGTGAGCCAGACTCTTAGTTTTGCCAACTTTATACCCAGGCCCTCAAAAAATGTTTGAAGAACTTTCTAAATCTGTCTTCATTTGGTGCACCCAGGAACTTAAGGAAATCTGATAGTTTTCCAGGCAAGTTTTTTGCCATTCCTCACCCATTCTCATTTATTCTTTCAGGGAATAGGGATCCCCAAAAGGGCTGAGGTCAGGGAGTAGCAAGCTCCATACTTCGGAAGCTTGATGTATATACTATTTACAACAATTTTGGAAAACACCCATTTCCAAAAGGAGTGTCCGATCCATGCAAAAGACCCCATGCTGACAGATAAGTGGGGGGTCCAGTGGGGCCTGAGCCAGCGGCAGGAGATACAGCTGAGAGTTTCTCTCCAGGGTGCAATTTCAGTCTCCCTAAGACCGGACTCAGGGGCGCAGCCCATCTCCTCACAGTTGCCAAGAGGACCCGGAAGTCAAACGCAGTGATGTTGGAACGCCCTGTGGACGCTGAACGCGCTCTGCAGTTATTTGCAGTCTTGAGCCCAAGGCCGCAACTGGATCGCCAAAAACACGGTGATCTCTCCGTGGCCCGTAGCGGGAGGCACCCAGCAGATCCGCGCGCTCCTATGGCACCGCGAACACCGATGGTCAATTCGTTATTGAACAGACGGCCACCAGCTTGTGATCGGCGTGGGGCCCTCGATATCATAAGGAGCCACCTCATTTCTTAACATTCAGGAAATCGGAACGGTTGTTCCTACGGCTCCGTCCACATCAGAGTAAAGACACGACCATGAAAGTCAGCAGAGCAACAGATAAAATGATGCAAAGTCTGGAGACCGATCTTAAATATTTCAGTGGGGGTCGGTGCAAAAGGTGAATTAACGAATTGATACCTATGGATGCCGAGCCGTGGGGGAGAGGGAAAATGGGTACCTCCGGGTTCATTATATTATTCCTCCTATTTTTTTATGCTCATATGTTTTGTGTGTTGTATGTATGTTTGAAATTCTCAAAACTGAGCTCCAAGAAGTTGAGGAAGCAAGAAGGGATGTGCAAAAGGTGGAAGATAAAGGGGGTTTTTTGGCATTGGACAGGGTAGAACCCAGCAGGAACTTCACAAACAGTGCATGCTTTGGGAGCCTGGAGTGTAGCTCCTGCAGCTAAGAGAAGGGATAGGGAGAGACACAAGGCTTGGAGATCTGACTGCATGATTTACTGTATTAATAGAAAAATTAATGCACTCATGGTTGATGAAACACATAATATCCTCATAATTAATACTTACTCATCAGCTACTTTGCCCATTTTCAAAAAGACCAGTATGTCAGTGTGAGGGGCTGATTCTTTGAGACAAAGACTGCTCAAACAGCCATGTTTTTACTGTTTTACCCAAGAAGTAAAAGCTGCCTATTAATCTTTCTTTGCAGAAAGCAAGAGAGGCCCAGATTATATGGCATCTCCACTGAAAATCAGGCTGAGGACTAGGTCTTTATCAATAGAGCTAAACCCATTTTGATTTCTGATTTTTTTTCAACATAAGGTTTCTCTTTGGGCAGGTGGCTTTAAAAAGTTTCAGTATTTGCAAAGCAAAAAAACAATCGTATTAAACATATCATCGGTCAGTCCCTATAGACTGCCAAGCAATTGCATTTAATGGAATCTGACAAAATGAAGTTTGCCAGAATGATCTGCAGAGAGAAGTTCCGATGTGAGGTTAGGTTAAGGCCAAGTTCCACAGAGTTTGAAGGGTTTGTACCAGTTTGAATTCTTATAACTCAAAATGAAGTCTTTGCTTCTTTTTCTTCCTATTTGATAAACAGAAGTGAAGGAAAACTCTTTTGAGAGATTTTTTTCTGTTTGAAGGAAACAACACAATTCAGATGGTTTTGAGTCTAAAATAAGCAACGTCTTATCAATTAAGCTCTTAGAATTTTTTTTTTCAGAAAGCCTTGGCTTTGACAAGGTCTCAGAATTCTGCTGGGGGTGGCAGTGAACTGGGGAGCCCCAGGGGTCAAGGTGAGAGCACCTGCTCCACTTCCCTGCAGTCTCTCCCTCCAGCCACACTGGCTGTGGAACAGGGCAAGACAAATCAGAGTCCAGAATCCATGGATCTGACTAAACTGCCACCATCTGCCCTGGCTCATCCCAGCTGGAAGTACCAGCCAGAAGCTCAGCCAAGGAAAGGAGAGACAGGCTGTCTTCATCTAAGCTCTTCAGGTGCTGCAGGAGGTTTCAAGGCACCTACAACACCTTTTGTCCCATTCCCTTCATCAACATGAAAAAGTCCAGCCCTGCCTGTAACCATGGAAACTCAGCCTTTGACCCCTGGCATCTTGCTGAGGAAGCAACGGTTCACTCGGAGATTCCTAGTGCCTCCCGTGCTCCACCTCCTGCCAAGTTCAACTGGGACCATCCTGTCTATTTACCATCGTGACTGTCCTGAAATTCTGAAATGATGACTCAAGGAAAATTCATCAATCCTAACACTGGACTGTTGTCGCCGATGTTGTTTCGGTGGGGAGGGAGAGAGCTGAAATCATAATGGGGACAAAATGGGTTGCTTTTTCACCTGCAGTGAAAACCAGTTATTATGAACTTGCAGGACCAAAAGCAACTTGTAAGGCCTATTGTGCAGTTGCACACCCATCACATAATCCTCATGACCAATGTCCATCTTATTGTGCAGTTGTACACACACACATACACACAAGCTATGACCAACACACACAAACATTCCATGGCCATCATCCATCTATTCAGCCAGCCATTCTTATGCTCAGTGCCTCCCACCATAAAGATATTCCTCATCCAGTGCGTATTTCTGGTCTCTTATGCTAAATTTCAAAATGTTTTTTTTCCTTGTTCTTTACTCAGAAATATGCACAACTGGTCATTTCTTTCCATTACATCCACACCCATCTTTCTTTCTGAATTAAATAATTCCACATAATTCTTCCTTGGATATTTTCATTTAAAATGCTGACTCATTATCACGGCTTCCCCTGAAGCCAGTCAAACCTTCTGCATCCGCCTTGCAGTGTGAAGTGTGGCCCCAGCCACAGCGATCCAGCAGGAATCTGACCTGCGTAATACTGCTCCTGATAGTACATTTCATTTCTGTATGCCCATCCCTTCTAATTGCAGTAGCTCTTGGGGCAAGAAACTGTCCCATTCATGATGTCCCACCATTTCTCCCTTGGCAAGGTGCCCAAGGCTGGAAGGCTAAAGCCTCCAGAGAAACCAACCCCAGCTCAACCCTTCCTTCAAATCCCTGTGGCGAGGGAAAGCAAAGTCATGGACTGACTTCATAAGCCCCACACAATGAAGAGGCAAAGTGGAGCTGGAGTCCAGGAACCTGACTGCCCCCCAGACCAGGACACTCCACAGAGCAAGCCCCACTCTAAACACCAATATCCACTCCAGGAGGAACTGTATATCCTTCAGGGAGAGGCTATTTGCTAGAAAGCTGGTCTCTTAAGTTTGCCTTGCATGTTGGCTATCTAGACTCTTGTGTCCCAGGGCTTTGCTTAAGTGGTATTTGTCATAACATCCCTCAAAAATGGGGCATATATTCAAAGATGGAACGTATTGGCGAGGCAGTGGACTTAGAAGTCCATTTTTTACAGGATTAAAGTTTTCACTAATAGTTTATCTTTCAGAATTATTTGTTTTTAAATGTGAATATGAAAAAAATGAGGAGTATAATCAGGTATTTCTGGGAATATGTCATTTACTATTTTCTTACCAGGAACAATAAACAGCCCCTGTCCAAAGTAATCACATGTCCATGTGTGTGTGTATAGGTATATCAGTGTGCATATGTGTACTTTTGTCTATGTGTGTATATGCATATACCTGTATATATGTATGTATGTGCATATCTATGTGTATCTGTGTATTGGGTTATCTGTGTGCACATTTGTGAATGTGTTTGTGTATTGTGTATGTGTGTATATGTCTTTAACACATCTTCTATGCTTGTGTCACATCAAAAGAGAAATGACACGTTTTCCGGCTCAATTTAATAACTTTGTCTATT
Organism: Choloepus didactylus; assembly: GCF_015220235.1. Lineage (NCBI taxonomy): Eukaryota > Metazoa > Chordata > Mammalia > Pilosa > Megalonychidae > Choloepus > Choloepus didactylus. The sequence continues at coordinate 17,386,784 of NC_051316.1, forward strand.
AATGTCAAAAGAATTTATTAAACTATTTTTCAAATCTTTGGACAATATTTATATGCAATACTTAAGATGCTATCAGATTTTTAAACAACTTAAAAAATTTTAACTATTAAAGTTCAACTCTACATCAAGGAACAATGAAAATACCATTTTTAACCTAGAATTAAAATAAAACTCAATCAATTCCATAATAATAATATATCATAGCTAATGTTAAATAACTTTGCAGATGATTATTTTGCATGATCTTTGCTCACAGTTACCAAAAGAATATGACACTAAGAAAAAAATATTGAAGATATTTTTATAAACACTGAGTCAAGTGAAAAACACTTGCCAATTAAGAATCAATTTTAGAATCAATACATTTTTAAAGACCATCTATAAAGCACAAAGAACATCTATAAATAAAACAAATAATTTATACCACCCCAAATATCATCAGATTCACAAACGGAAGAGAGAAAATAGTTTTTAAACAGTTCCCACAAAAACAAGACTTCATTCCAAAAGAAACACAATCCAACATTAGAGGAAATAATTCAGTAATTTTCTGATTGTTCAAATCTCCAAGTGTTAATACTGAAATGACACTCCACAAACTGAAACCTATAAAAGTTTGACTGAGCCTTCACAAATACTTATTCTTGCCACAAATACTTGTTCTTCTCACTAAATGTGGAAGACTTTATCAGTAGCTCTACGTATTGAGCACCGATAGTCATTGCTTTTAAAATGGACCTCCTAAAATTCCTGCCGTTGGACACGAGGATCAAATGATTACATCACAGAATTAAATCTCTTGTAAAGTCTGTGGTGCTCTCAGAAGGAGACTTTCTTTTGGGGATGCATCCCAGGACTGAATTCTAACCCACTGCCACAACCCACATGTCTGGGAACAGACCCAGACAGGCACTTTTAAAGTTGAACCCAAAGGCTGAATTTTTTGTCTTCAGATGTTTCTTCTTCTTGAGCTCATTGACTATTTTTAAGAACTAAAACATGCTCCCTGCCCCCAGGAGCTGTTTGTGTCTATTTTCCTTCCTAAAGCCTCTGGTCTGTGCGCATGTGCACACAGGAGACGAGAAAGAGAAGCCCAGGAATATTGCTTTACAGACTTGCTAACGGGCAGCTAGCACAGTCCACTGGCAACCGGGGTCCTAGCCCAAGCTTTGACTTTGGGGTGATCAAATTTAAGGAGGTGGGCTGCCCATCTAATCAACACTCGTTTCTATGTTTCTTTCTCTGTTCCATACAAATATAAAATTGATTTAAGTTTCTAAATGGAATCTTCATGAGAATATTCATTGTCCTTTGCTACTGAGTTTTCCTTTTCCGTCTTTCAAGGGGGTAATTTCTTATTCCTTTTATGACACCAAAAGAGAAAAACAAGTGTCAGATATACTTAGGGAAGCCAAAAGGTGTTACCAATAGCCATGCTGGCATAAATATAAATTTTGAGGCTACTTATGCTGGAACCTTCCTCATTTGCATAACCTCATGCTGTTATTTAGAGCAAAGTCAAATGATGGCATGAAGGACAAATTAAACATTATATGAGCTTTGAATTCTGTTGTTGCTCAAGAACTTTTTTCCATTTTGAAATTTTATATCCTTCATTATTAATATTGCAAGCTACTGTTCAAATGCTTTGATGTTTATCAGCTGATCAAAACCCACCAGATTTCTGTATTTTAAAACTTCACTTTCAGGTAAGTAGACTCAATTGAAATATGCTTAAATAATAATTCTGCATGCAGCGCCTTAAAATTGTTTGTAAGTTGATGTTTCTTTAAGGGGGAAATCTATAATTATACAGCATTTGAATTTTCCAAGAAACTGGAAAACATTTGAGGTTTTCCTCAATTTAGAAAGAATTTAAATAAAAAAGAAAATAAGTTATTTCCCAAACTCTAAACATTTAGAATATACCATCAATGACCAGTAATATTCTAATTATTGTCTTTTCTATCTGTCAGGAAACTTTTGAAGTAACGATACCAATAAAACTTTTCACAACTCAGTCAATAACACCAAATTAAGATTTTTTTTTTCAGTTTTATATTTTTTCAAGAAAAATCAGTTCACAGTTTTAAACCCATCTTGTGGACTGGGGAAAATTGCACACGTGCACCAACAGAGGGCCATGTGATCATTTGAATCAAACATGTACACGAGAAAGTGGCCTTTCGTGTCTTATTTCCTGTGCCATATGATTTCAAACTTCCCCAGAGAAGTCAGGCCCAACACCTGAGTTTGTGTTCACAGGAGACCACTTTTCTCAGCTGCTGATTAGCAAGGGGGCAAGCCAAATAACAGCAGACATTATAAATGAATTGTGCTATGCGCCCCGAGCTGCAACCCAAGGACAGAAATGCTCTCCCTTGACTGTGAGACAGGGCATAGCAAACGAGACAGACGTTTCGGAGCAGGTCCAGCCCTCTGACTGCTTGAATATTGCTACTTGTTCTGCAGCTGAGGCTAAGCCACGAAGCCGGAAACCAACAGAACATCTAAGAAGAAACAACTTATTTTAGCATGTTCATCATCCATTTACCATGTTTGAGCTTTAGCATTGGATATCTGCCTTTTTTCTTCAAAAAGTAAGAGCAAAGCTCCAAACACATTGAACGTTTGTTTTTTTTTTTTAAGGAAAACTTTAAAGGCATAAGTTGGAGAATTCTCCCTCAGTTTGAAATCTATCCTCTATGATGAAGACGATAGGTATCGAAAGTTTGCCGAGATCTATTTGTCTGTTTTAACCATAGACTTTGTTTTTTCTTTTTTTTTTTTTTGAGATAGGTATTATACCAATACTCTAGAAGTAATAAACTCTGGTATCACTTTTTCATCTCAAAGTTGTCAGAGGGATTTGGTTGGTTGGTTTTGTTTTTTCTTTTTGCTTCTGGTCCCCAATTATATAACATAAACAGACAAAGCAAATAGAAAATTCATTTTGTTTTATAATAAACTCAACCAAATATTTTGTGCTGACCTACATCCCTTTTGGTAAAATGTAATAATTTTCAGAAGCCAAGACTATGATGAAATTGAAAATGCAGACTCAGAAGGCAAAGAAGACCTAATTTTTAACACTGATCATCACATTAGTTTATAAGTACTTTTTATGTAGTTTGAGATAACCCACGAAGTCAAAACGTCTCCTTTAATAGCTTGTTTTTTGTTAACAGAAATTACCAAGATGCTGCATTTTACTTGAGGATGTGTTCTGTTGAATTTTTAAACTTGATCTGCAGCCAATATTTACAGACCACACATCCTGCAGGTTTCTCAATGTTATTAACTACACAGTGGGGATACAGTTAGTGCCTCGTTTCTGATTAAATCAAAAGTAATGCCTTGGAAGGACAGGACTTAAATAATGCAACTTTGATCATTTTCACACCTTGTATAGTAAATATCTGCCCAAGCCTTAGAGCACTGTAGTAGCTAGCTGCTACCGACATGCCTAGAGAAAGTAAGCATTTGGCCAGACGAATTTAACTGTGCTGAGTATCTGATTCCTTAAATATCATAAAATGTTTGCATACAGGAGGAATTTCATTGAATCCATTTTGCCTGATTTTCTATTCTTTGTGTTGGAGGAAAACAACTCCTATCCAGCCAGTGTCTCTAGATACTGCACCTATTTAAGTTAAAGATCACAGTCACTGGAAAAAGATTCCCCAGTTCTAGTTTTGCTGCTATAAACCACAATCATTAGGAACGGGATGAGACAAACACCAAAGAAAATCTTGCTGGGCCAAAATGTACAACCCATATTATGTAAAGAAAGAGAGCACTGGGCCTCCAGTTGGAAGGGGTCTAATCGATGCCATGGGAGAAAGGAAACTCCTACCTTCCTCGGGAAAACATAACCCAAGTAGTGACAATGCATGCATTTTTCATCTCGAGGAGGCTGCCCCAGTTCTGCAAAGTGTTTTTAATGTCTACTAGGTGCCGCGTGACCCACAGTTTACAGGAATGGGGGCCGATGCCGAAAGGGGTACCAACAGGCCATATTGTAAAGCCAGGAGTCAAAAGAGTGGCTCCAATGGGAAAACCGGGACAGAGCGAGGAAAACCCTATTTTTAAAACATTTCCCCCAATGGATGCTGAGCCGGCACATTTGTAGTTAGTTCCCTCTTCACTGATTGCTAAGGAGTGCGCATCTCCTTCCTCCAATGTGGCAATTCCGGATGCTCTCTGCATCCCCGGGCTCCGAGCCACGCAGCCCCAGCAGGCAAGGAGTCTAGAAATGAGCTTGCCCCTCCACCCACCCCCACCCCAGTCCCCTCACCCGCCCGCCGGCCCGAGGGGCCCTTGCCATTGACAAGCCCGAGTCCTGCACCCACCTTGACGACGTACGTCACTCCGGGCCCCAGGACCTGGTCGCTGGCGTGCAGCCACCCCCTGGGGGGCCTGGGCAGCGGCTCGTCGTCGGGCCGGCCCTTCCTGGCGCCGCTCATCGCTCCCGGGGCCCGCGAAGCGCTGCCCGGACCCGGGGCGCTGGCGGCCAGGCTGGGCGCGCTGCAGCTGCCGGTGAGCTTGGCGCCCGCCCGCTCCCTCGCGGCGGACGACAGGCTGCGGAGACCCGAGCTGGAGAGTTTCAGGTGGGACACCTTGTGGAGCAGGTGGCCCAGGCTGCTGGGCCCATCGTCCGGCGCTTTGCGCAGCGCCTCGCTGGAGACCAGGTAGGGGGACGCCGCGGAGGTCGCGGGCGCTGCTGAGACCTTGCCGCCGCCGCCGCCGCCGCCGCCGCTCATGGACAGGTTGTGGATAAGTTCATCGACTGATGTCACCGAATCATTCCTGAAGCGGTTATACTTGGTACGTTGAAGCATGCCCTTCTATCTGCTCGCCTGCATTCGCCCGGGCGCTGCTGGTGCCAGCCCCGAAGCAGGCTGCCTCGCATAGCAGGCGAGCCACCGTCTACGGAGCAAGGACGAAAAGTGGGTGCCCCCGATACAGTTTTTTTAAGAAGGAAAGAGGCACAGGAAAATCGCACCCTCCCACCATTAAAACCAACAACAGCAGTACAGCCTCGACCCAGAAGGAGACTGTTTATGATTCCACGTTTGATTTGGAAAAGTAATAGTTTCCTCTGATAGCAATTCCAGCTGCTTGGAGCTGCCAACTCTCTCCCAGCAAAAGCATGACTCACTCAATGAGGAGACCCTTCTCAACAAAGGCTCGGTGAACACTGCAAATCACTTCCTGTAGCAAAAAAAAAAAAAAAAAAAAAGGAAAAAAAGAAGAAAAAAACTACATCCACCCACTGACAGCACACTAGAACCAATCAATTCTCAAATTTCCTTTTTCTACCTTCCCAGATCTTTCTTTCCAACCTTTGATTCTTCACCCTCCCACCACCCCACATTTGTGCCCAAGGTAAATCCAGTTCCTTACAATAATCCAATTAACTTTCTGAAACCCATTATTCTATGCTATGTTTTTATCCTTCCTGCTCAGCCCATCTGTGGGAGCCATAAGAGTATCTGACGCGTTAAAATGTGACGAAGGCTTTTTAAGAATAAGATCTTCAGCAAATCCTGATGAATTCTGCTTTGGAAAGCAGCAGGAATTTTAGAATAGCACACAAAGGAATATTCAACCCCAGGTGGATATAAAATGCCAGTATCCTGGGTTTTTCTTTTTCTTTTCAAATCAGCACAGCAGCATGACAAGTGTCTTTGTGGCAATGCAGTTTCTCAAAAAAAAAAAAAAAATCTGCATATGAACTTCTGCACAGTGCCAAGTAAGGTGTCTTCACAGTTAATTTAGAGCAATCTTTCTCAGCCAGGGTTAAATTAAATACCTACTTCCAAAGAAGAGAAGTGCTTTATTTATTTATTTATATTTTATTTTATTTTATTTTATTTTATTTTATTTTATTGGATGGCAACAGGCTCCAGAAATCCATTCCAAAGAAGAGGATGTATTTGTAGCTTTATCCCAACTGTATGTGTTTGTTTAAGCTCTGAAAAAATGCCTAAGAAATGCTACAAATACATTTCAATATCCCTTCAATTGCTGCCTGCAACCTGCAGCAAGGAAGAAAAAAAATTGCAGTTGCTCGTTACACAAGAAATCCACAGGAAAACACACATACACACACACACACACACTTTCTTTTCAGGAAGTGAAATGCACAGACCTTCTTCCTCTCCCTTAGGAAGAGAGGAAATTGACAGTACCGAGAAGGTTTGCTGGAGACCCGGGAACCCACTACCTCCTGTCATCTGTGATCTCTGCCAATCTCCATCATGCATTAAGATAACCTGCTCCACAGAACGAAACTGCCTATCAAAGTTTCCAAGCAACTACTCTGCAGGCGTATGAATTTATCTCTAGCACATTATAAGGTCACCCTGAGTCTCCTTGCGCACCCCAAGACTTAGTATCTGTGGCACATGAAGTACCAAATTCCGAAAAGAGCTTTATGGCATAGGGTTTAATCGGTGCCATTCATTGCTCACTGAGAAGCCTTCTGCTTGTATGCAGAAGCGGTGAAGAGTCCCCTGGCCCAGAAAAGCACGTCCCGGAGGCGCTCCGGGCTGTCCTCTTTCTGCCGCAGCCCTAGCAGAACCGCCACCATACAGCACTCTTTTTTTTTTTCTTCCCCTTGCTTGCATAGCAACAGCAAATTCACACCCCATAGATGATTTTGATTGTTACCAAAGCCCCCCAAAATCTAAAACAAAACAGCTCTATCATTCCCAAACCGTGGTCTTCATTAGAAGCAGATAAAAAACGGTAAAATGTGAATGGAATTCTGTTTGCGTGAATGAAAGGGCTAGCAAGCCAGCCAGCGTTTCTGTGAATGAAGCAGGCCCTTGCAGTTTAATGCCAGGCAATCCCTTGGGTATGAGCGGCCTCAGCCAATGAGCAGCCGCCCCGATGACTCATTCAACAAAGGCTTGCTCAATAGTGGAAGATTCCATTTCAATCAAAGGCGGGATCTTTTATCCAACGGCAGTGTGGGAAAAAAAAAAAAAAAAAGCAGTCTGATTCCAAAGATCCAGGGATGAAGAGGACAGCTGTTATGGAGAGAGAAAAAGCTAGTTTTACAAGGAAATTCAAGAACCGTTTGTCAGGTGTGAGAGTGCACAGAATCCTCTGCGAGGTGAGCTGTGCCCCAGGATTTCCATTCACCAGGTTCATTTGCATCAAGGAGCAAACATGAATGTGCCCATTCGGTTCAACATTTATTATGAATGTACGTTGAATGCACATTCAAAAACCTAGGCACCTTGCCCTTCACTCCCTTTTTGTGAAAGGAATATAGAACAGCGGGTTCACATTCTGAGTCTCCCAAGGGCAGAAAAAAATCTAAAGCTACATGGTTAACCCTTTAGCAAGCAGGAGACTTTTATTTCTTTTATTATGGTAAGGCAAGTAGGGGGGAAAATGGTCATTTAAAAATAAGGATAGCATAGCCTGTACTGCTTCATGTAAAAAAGATACATAATCAAAGACAGTGATTAATATTCCAAGAAGACAATTGTAACGGAAAGCCTCACTTATCGGGAGGATGATAATATGCTGGAACAGAGGAGAAAAGCAGAAAGGAAATTCCCAAAGACCTTTCCACACTGAAACAGAAGCTGCAAAGCCCATGCACAGAAGCTCACAGTCTTCACTCACAAGCCAGTCCCTTGAGCCCTCACTCAAGGCTGGTAATGTTTATTTTAGACTCCATTCCAAAAAGCCTAAGTGTCTGGTTTAGTATCATGCAACAACATAGAGATGAAAGGAGAGTATTAGGGAATGACAAATGAAATTTTCATGATGAGACAACACAGAAGAAAACAGAAGAAGGAAATCTGTTATAAAATCAGACTCACTTTATGGTGAGTTTTTCAGGAATATTGTGATTTTCTTCTTAAATTGATACTTAAAAGGGTGTGTTCATTTTCTATTGCAGCTGTAACAAATTACCAAAAAATTAGTGACTTCACACGAATTTGTCATCTTGCAGTTCTGTAGGTCAGAAGTTCAAAGTGGGTCATATGGGGATAAAAATCAAGATGTCAGCGGTGGGCCACTACTCTCCCCACTGCAAAGAGGTAGGCTTTAGTTATTTGGAAATTCCACTTATATGGATGTAGCAGTCAGGCTGATTCAGTGACACATGACTGAAAGCATTCATCAGTCAATCTAAACATAACAAGTTGATATCTTGGAATTAGGTGGTTCTGAGGTTGGTTGAGTCATCAGCTTAACAGTGACATCAAAGATTTAATCAGATTGTATCTTTTCTCTTTGCCATTCATAATGGGTTGACCAACTCCCCCAGTATAGTCACAAAGGAGCTGCAGCAGCTCCAGGCACTGACACTCACACTCTAATTCCCAGAGGGGCTACAAGAAGTGGTCATTCTTTCTTGCGCCTCCTTTTAAGATCAGAAAAATCCTCCCAGAAGATTTCCCCTCCTGGCTTATTGCCCAATATTGTGTCACATGGCCCTTTGTAAACAAAAATTGGCAAAGGAATGCAAGGCTCATGAGCAACCAAGATTCCCCCTGGGAGTGGGAGTAGATCACCTTCTCCGTGCACATGATCACATAAAATCCTCAACAGAGCAGTGTGCTGCAAACAGGGACGAGGACAGACAGATCCAGGAAGGCAACCAACAAGGCTTGCCCCCTACACCTACTATCTGCTCCCCAAGCCCTTGGCCACAGCAAACTCAATGGTGGGGTCCACAGTCTCAGACACAGGTTGAGAAAATATGCCAAAAAAAAAAAAAAAAAGCAACCTCAAGCTCCCAGGCTTTCTACACATTATGTTTAGTATCCACAACCAATGATACCCATGGATGGGGCTCTGCTCCACGTCTTCTCAGACTACTTCTGCAGTCTCCAAGCTCCACTTGGGGTTTTCTGCCTTTCTCCCTGGGCTCCAGGTATGGGTCGTCTTTTGCACCCAGATGTAATTTTTTGTGGTGGGAGAGTTTCCTGGCAATGGACAGGTGCTCTGCAGCCACCCTCCCTCTCCCTCTTAGAGAGCTCTGTAGGACCGTTGAAGGGGGTGGGCTGGGAAAAAGAAGTACAGAGTCAGCAGAGTCAATATGCAAATTGTTGAGGGACTGCAGGCACTCACTCCTATTTGCAACCTGTTGTAATTGTCATACCCATTTGACAGACCCTCGAAAAGAAACTCAACTGCAGTCCCACAGTCTCTCGATGCAGAATGAGTAGAGACCACCTGTACAAAGCTTAGTATAAGCAGAGAGCTATGCTTAAAAAGGACACTGGGAGCTGGGACATGGGTGTGCTCCATGTGTTGCTGTATTCTCCAAGTGAGGCTTGTTGATCTTCTGAGGACGTACCATGGCCTGAGCCCTGAGGAAGACAGCTTTGCCCCCAGGAAGGTTTCATTCTAGTAGGAGAGGCAGGAAATCTCAGATGATAGTAGAGTTCAGTATGCTGCGTGATTCTTTTTAAAGATGTATGAGCTACAAAAAATATAAAGAAGGGAGTGTGATGAACTTGGCCTAAGGCTGTCAGGGTCAACTTCAGCAGGAAGATCATCTCCAATCAGAGTTTTGAAAGAGTGCTAGGATTTTCCAGGTGGCCCAGGGAGAGAGACAACTCAGATAGGAGACTCTTCATGGAGAGCAGCGCAGGGCCGTACATTGGCACAGTGATTCCTGGGATCACATGCAGGTTAGAGTGGCTGTAAAGCCAAGAACAGTGACTCCCAGGGATGAGCTTGGCCCTGGCATTGTGGGATTGAGAAAGCCTTCTTGGACCAAAAGGGTGAAGTGAAATGAAACAAAATAAAGTTTCAGTGGCTGAGAGATCTCAGATATAGTCGAGAGATCATTCTGGAGGTTATTCTTATGCATTAGATAGATCTCCCTTTTTAGTTTTTAGTGGGTTAGAATAGCTAGAAGGAAATATCTGAAACTGTTGAACTGCAACCCAGTAGCCTTGATCCTTTACATGGTGTGACTGTGTGATTTTGAAAACCTTGTGGCTCCCACTCCCTATATCCAGAGTTTGGACAGATGAGTAGAAAAATGGGGACAAAAATTAAATGAAAAATATAGGGAGTGATGAGGGGTATGAGATGCTTTGGGTAGTCTCTTTTACTTTAAATCTTATTCTTATTCTTTTTTGGATAGTAATGAAAATCTTCAAAAATTGATTGTGATGATGAATGCCCTACTATATAATGATACTGTGAAAAATTGATTGTACACTGTGGATGATTGTATGGTTTGTGAATATATCTCAATAAAATTGAATTAAAAAAAAAAAATCCAAGGGTGAGTGTCAGGAAGCCAGCAACCAGGCTGGGGATGATCTAGTAAAAAACTTGACTTCTTTCTACATGCAACAAGAGGCATGGAAGTGGCTGGAGAAGGGCATGGCACAATCGGATTTGCATTTTCTGTCGATCACTTTGGTAGAAGTGTGTTGGGTGGCTCTGGAGAGTTGAGGAGGGTGGTAGATAACAGTGTTAATGAAAAAAGAAGTAGGGGTTGAACCAAGGCTTGAGAAATGGGATTTGAAAGGAGGGGATGAATTCCAGATGCATGCAGGAGGTAAAATCATCTGTCTTGGTGACAAGGCAGGACAAGGAAAGGTGAGGCACTTTGGGTTGTCTCCAGGTGTAAGATGTTCATTAAAGATCAACTTTTCTACAAAGCAGGGGGCAGAGGGGAAAGTTGGTCTGTGATGTAGGTTCGACAATGCCCAGCCACCCCATGGGGAACTCTTGAGCAGGCAGTATCTCATCCACTTGCTGTGGGCTGTCCAGAAGGGCATGGCTACCAGCAAGGTGGGTCCCCCAGCTGAGGCCACCCCTGGAGGAGCTGATGGCCACCAGCTTCTGGCTGCAGTCCCACAGTGGGGCAAGACGTTCTGCTGTGAGAAGAGATCTGGCAAGCATACCTCTGCATCTCACAGGGACAGGATTCAGAATGACACTCACCTTTCTAAGTTGGGTGATTAGGCTGATTTGAGTCTCATTCATCAGGATAAAGAACACAGGCAGAAGAGTCTGTTAGAGGGAACAGTGAGGAACCGGGTTTGGTGTATGAGATGGCTGGGGAATTTCCATGTCCAGATGGCCAGTGCCATAGAGAAGTCAGGGCTGGTGGCTGAAACTTGAAAAGCATCAGTGGACATGTGGTGTCATGAGCTCTTCATTGATGGGGAGCAAACTTAGGAAGGAAAAGCCTCAGGGAGTCATCCCCAGAGATTGCCAACCTTCTGAGGGTGGTCAGTAGAAGGGGGTCCAGTGATGGGAGCTGAGAAGAAATGGTCAGAGTGTGGAAATGCAGGAAAACTTGGTTTGACAGACGCCAAGGGAAGAGAGAGTTACAAAATAAAACCAGTGGCAGTTATCCAAGGCAGTAATAACAATCATAAAAAATCACAAATAACTTGGTTGAAGGTCCACCATGGGCCAAGCAATGCCCACCCATCAACTCCTTCAAATACCCGTGAGATAGATTTTTCATCTCCATTTTACACAGAAAGAAATGGAGAACTGGAGAGGTTACAACCACTTGCCCAGGGCCTCCAATAGGTTAGGAACTAATTCCAAAGCCAAGTTCATCCTGATACAGAGAGGCTGTGTAAGGTAAGTGCTGAGGTGCATTTATGGCTATTTTAGCAAGGAGAATGGTGGGGCTCTTTTCAGATGGCAACAACTGAATGGGGCATGAGAAGATGGGCAAAAGGATCAGAATTTCCAGAATATTGAATGAAATAAGAGAGAAGATATAGGGCAATAGCTAGAAGTCCAATGGAAAGTGAAAAGCGGGTGATGAAAGACTTAGGAGTGCATTTAGAGCTAGAGGATTTAATACAGTGGGAGAAACCCAGGTGGAGATGCCCTTGAGAGGGTGCTGGGGCAACTTCCCCTCTGGAGAGAGAGAGGAATTGATGAGTATATCACTCAGGTCCCCACAGGAAACAGGAGTCACACTTGGTGGTTCAAAGAAAGGGACTTTAATGAAAGGAATGCTTATGGAGGTGGGGTCAAATCCTCAGGGATTTGGAGGAGCCAGAAGCCATTTCCATCTTTAGGGCTGAAGGAACAAGAAGGGAATCATGTCACTGGAGCAGTGAGGGCTGAAACTTTGGAGTAGGGGCTAGGGTGGGGGCAACACCTGAACTTTGGAGGAGAGGCTGCCAGAGAGAGTTGCAGTTATGGAGGAATAAAGTCAGTAACAAAGAGGGAGAACCAGAGATGGTAGATTAGTCAGGGTTCTCCAGAGAAGCAGAACCAATAGGAGGCTATATATCTATATCTCTCTCTATATATATACACACACACACACACACACACACACATACACATATACACATGCACACAAATTTATATGTGCATAAATTAATATATACACACACATACACATATATACACAGACATATGTATATATACACCCATACATATGTAAATGTTTAAGGCTCTGAATTCCATAGAGCAGGCCACAGTTTGGAAACTCCAATGAAGCTGACACTGAATTCCCCAGGAGAAGTCAACTGGTTGAAGTAGAGATAGAAATTCTTTCTGACTGCTGAAATCCTCAGTTCTAGCTTTAAGGCTTCCACCTGTTTGGATGAGGAGACTCTTATTGCTGAAGGCAATCTCCTTTGTTGATTGTAGATGCAATCAGCTGACTAATGATTTAGGGTATTTACAAAATACCCTCACAGTAACAATTAGGCCAGTGTTTGCTTGACCAAACCACTGGACACTGTAACCTAGCCATTTTGACACACAGGGAAGAAATACCCCAATCTCTCTTTCTTCTCACCCTCTGATGTCCTGTTGGTGCCTCCCATTGGACAAACCCAACAGGAAGCCAGAAGTCCAGCAAGCCTGCTGATGAGCACCAGGGAGGGCAGACCCCAGGCCCAGAGAAGGCAGAGAAACATCAAGGGGAGGTGGGTCAGGTAGGGACTATCAGACCACAGCCAGCTCAGTGAGTGTGTCTGTGGATAAATTTGTCTATGGCCATGGTAGGAAGCCAAAAAGATTTTATGTTTGATTTGGATGTTTGTTGTACTTAAAAAGTGAGAGGGATCCATTTAGGTAGGGAATTTGAGCTGAAGAATAAGAATAACTACTAAGGGAATTGGAAGATGTTGCTGATAAATAAGGATGAGTGAAAGGATTACTGAGTTGCATTATGAACCCAACCAGTAGTGAGAACCATGCTTTTGTGGCATCCATGAGTGCACAATGGTGTGATTTTCTTTAAAAGCATTCATTTGCCTATGTATGAGCTGGAAGAAAGTAAATCATGAGATAGGGGATCCATTCATTTGAGGATGAAGGCAAAGGAGGAGGGAAGTTGAGAATGCTGCTGGCAGGGGTCCATAATGGATTGCAGACTGAGGAAGGATAGAGATAAAAGCAGTTACAGAAGGAAGGTACAAACGTCTCAAGGTACCAGAAGGAGTGCAGCCTGGGTATTAGGGATGCACATCAAAGGATGATGGAAGTGAGCAGAAAGTCCCTAATGGTGTGTCCTTGTGCCTAGGTGGGGCTCACAGGGCTCAGGTGAGGTCCCAGAAAGGCTGGAAGAGGCTGTCAGAGAGCTCATTCACCGCGACCTCGTGGGAAGGGCTGGGATGGCGGGGAAGCAGGGGAGAGAGGATGAGAGCAGGCAGATTCTTTAGAAGGGAGAAAATGGAGCCACACTTAGGATTGACCATGGAGGGAGGGGTGAGGGCCGGACCTGTGCAGGGTTCCAAGGCAGACCCCCTACCTCCCAAGGTAGGTGGCAGACCCCTACCTCCCAAGGCCCCACTCTAACAGGGGGATGGGGCAGGCAGAGGAGGGGGAGCAGAATTGGGTGTGAAGATATCTGCAGGCTTGGGCTGCTTGTTATGGCCCTGGTCCCTCTGTAATGAGGGCACCAGATGTGGGAAACCTGGGTGAACTGAGCATCCAGCCCAGCAGTTCTGCAACAACAGATTTCAAATGTGAAAAGCAAATCTGGCTCTACATGTTCAAAGTTGGGCATGGAGAGCCAGCTGGACTCCAAGGAAGGGTCCAGTCAGGCAGGGGTCCCTGTCCTAGTCCCTTCCCACAGTTCCACAATCCCATGCCGGGCACCATGTTTCTTTATATCTAAGGTGCAAAATATTGTTGCTCAATCGAGGCAGCTCTGGGCTCTGCATCCCCACATGTATGAGGGGCTGGGGGCCATGTTTCCGAGTGAACCTGCCCTGCATCCTCAGTGGCTGCTTGACTCCTCCTCTGTAACAGGCTCTGAACCCAACACCTAGCTTTGCCCACCTGATCCCCCAGCCCTAGGATGCATTAACACCCCATTTTACAGATGAGGGCACTGAGACAAGGAGCCATCGAGTGACATTGCCAGGGTGACACAGGCAGAGCAGGGAGTCACATCAAAGCCAGCCTGACTCAAGAGCCCCCACGAAGGCGTGCATACAAAGTGGGGGTTCCTCATTTCAGCTCTGCCCCTCTAAGGAACTGGAAGAATGACACAACCCACTACCACCGCACGGTTGCCATGGTGACCAGATGGTGCCTGGACAAAATAGAAGTGTTGTGCAGGCTCAGCATGAGGTACTTTTATTATTATTGGGGGGAAGATCAGACAAGTCATTGGCTCCTTTACACACAGAAAGGGGACAAAGTAATTCCTGGGGCAAGTCATCGACCTGCTGGCTTGGTTAGGGGCCATGAAGAAGGGAGAGGACCGTTCTAACACACTTTGAAAACAAAGACACCGTGAAGCAAAGAATACTGGGAACACAATTCTCATCTCAAGCAGAGGAATCCCAAGGGACCATCCTTAAAAAAAGGAGGGGGAATTACAAGGATTTTCATCCTAAGGGATAGCCAAGTGCTTTCTGCGTGCTTAAAAATAGTGGAATGATTAAAACACATGGAAACCTTGCTTTATTTGTGAAATCATACATTGTAGCTTTCCCCAAAGAAGAATTTATGAATTTGGAGAATCAGATACACCATTTCCTTCAATTCCTGGACCCTATATTATCTACTTTTATAAAGAAACAATTTTATGGTCTACATTATTCCCATAATAGATCTATTTTTAGAGACTTTTCATCTTAATTCCTGTGTACTTTGGATATTCCTAATTCATCAAAACCCAAAACATGGACATAATGAGAGCCTTTGCACATACAGTTTGCTCTGTATCCACCAAATGATTTTTCTCCATATTAATCACAAGGCAATGGAAATTTTTATGACTCTTGATTTATATTGCTAAATGACTTTCCCAAAGTCAGTTGTCCATTTTCACTGCCATCAGCAAGCACTAGGAGCATTTCAAAGTCACTGCAACCTCACCAGCATTTGGAGTTTATTCTCTTTGCTGTTTTCATAGTTGCACAGTAGTGCTTCATGTTTAATTATTGCAAGATGGTTAAGTCAAGAATTTGTGGCTTTTGCTGGGGGGAAGAGATACCATACTTCTGCCTACATTCCTACTGGTTAACTCCAAACCCAAAATGGGGAGATTTTGCCCCAACCTCAGTGGGGCAAATCTGTCTGTGAGCTTGAACCTCTGCTGACCTTCATCCACATCTTTCCCTTAAAAAGCAGGCTCACCTGAACCTCAGACTTATCTTTCTAGGTTCACATTATTATGCTAGCTATTTTTAACTTAGATTATTTTTGCCAGACTCTGCTTGGGTTTTTGCTAGAATTGTCATGTGTTTACTATATTTATCTTTTCTGATAAATCTTTTAGCATATATATAATTATATGTTTGTAATTATATATAATATTATTATATTTACTTATATAACTATATATTATTTAATATACTATGCAGTATAGTTTATACATAATTACATACACTATTATACATATATTGGTATAACAACATATATTGGTATAATATTTATACATATTAATTGCATACATAATTTCTCTTTCATATGGAGACTCAGTAGCAGAAACACAGGGACAACAATAAAAAGGCAGCTTATACCCCAGAAAGGCCTTCCCTATCTCAAAGGAACTTAGAAGGGCTTAGAATGCAAAGCCTTTATGTTTTCCTCCTACAAACAGCCAGCAACCAGTGTATTGTTCAGTGGTTCTCAAACTTGAGCAGGACAGACTGCTGTGCCCCAACCAGGGTCTCTGACTTGGTAGGTATGGAGCCGATTCTGAGAATTTGCATTTCTAACTAGTTCCCAGGTGAAGCTGATCCGCTCTCCTGGGGACCACAGCACAGCCCATTACCAGTTACACAAAGACCTAGGGATCCCCTCCAGCAGCTGTGGAAGCCTGGAATCCCAAACTGAAAATCAAAGTCCTGGACATATCCCTATCATAGAGCAAAACAGATTGAAAACATCCTGCCTGCCCAGAATCTGGAAACACAAAGATGGTTAACCTTGAGGGGGCTGAAGACAAAATCCTGGCAGTCAGAAATGTAGCATTTTCGGTGGCACTCAGGAGAATCCACTCAGAACTTCACTGAAGGGAAATCCGTCTTTGACAGAGGCTCTCAACCTGGGCTGCACATCAGAATCACCCAGAGATCTTCCTATTCGAGAAGGCAACTCATTTAAACCAAGTACCCCAAAATAATAACAATAACAATAATATTAATAACAGCTAAAAATATATGACAGGTACTCTTCTAAACACTTTAAATGGGTTTGGCTTTTCCTTTTTTTCTTATCTTTTTTGTGTTGAAATAATTTCAAATATATAGGACAGTTGTAAAAGTAACACAAAACCCACAGAGAATTCCACTAAATACCCCCTCTCAGGTACCAAGATCCACCAATTTTAACATTTTGCCACATTTGCTGTATCATTCTGTGTGTGTGTGTGTGTCTCTCTCTCTATCTCTCTATCTCTCTCTGTCATTTGAGAGTAGATTGTATACATCATGCTCTTTGAAAACATACTTCCATGCACATTTCCCAAGAATAAGGATATTCACTTATGTAACCACCTTAAGTACCGTTATCAAGTTCAAGAAACTTAACATTGATATGAAGCTGAAAGCGTATATTCCAATTCTTCCATACATCCCAATAACATCCTTCTGAGCCTTTTCTCTTCCATTACTAGATTCAGTCCAGGATCCTGGATTGCATTTAACTGCCATTGTCTCTTTAGTTGCTCTCTCTCTCTCTTTTTTTTTTAATTATGGAAACATATATAACATAAACTTCCCATCTCAACCACACCCAATTTAAATGTGTTTTAATCCTTGCAAGTACCCTAGTGGCATAGATACTATCATTACCTCTGTTTCATAGATGCACAGAGAGGTTAAGCAACTTGCTCAAGGCCACAGGCTAGATCAGGTAGACCCAGCACTAAACTTCCACCACTCTGGATCCAGGTTGAGCTGGTCTCTAATGCTGTATGAGTTAGCAGCTCCCAGGACTTCTGGAAGTGGGCAAACGGAGATGGCTAAAGTAAGGAGGTTTGATGTAAAGTCCATTTAGAAAGTAGTTTGAGCTCCAAATCCCCTTCCCAACTCTACACACCCATGCTGTAACTTCTTACCCGTCCAGCAGAAGACAGGATGCTTTTTCTATGGAGAAGGAAGGATGGAGTTGTCTACCAGGAAATACCTCGCAGGCAAGGATGAGGTCTCCAGGGGACAATGGGATTCAGCAAAGGAATTCACAATGAATGGTGAAACTTCCTGCTCCTTCCCTCACTGAATCCTGGGACACTGGCAGCCAGGCATGCCCCTTCCAGACTGGACGTGCCGGGAATTGATCGGCCCCAGAGACAGACCCTGACAAATGGCACAGACAGATCACCATATGTTGAAGCTGACCCCTGGCAAGCCTCCCCCATGCACTCAGAACTTCATTCAGTTTTTTATATGTGAGGAGACAACCAGGTATCACTGAACAACTGAGGGATGTGACCAACATGAAATATCAGGATCAAAACAAACAGAAAAATGCAACTTTTTTCTGGAGGAAACAAAGACTATGCAGGAAGAAGATAACATAAAGAAACAAAACTACCAAGAATATCCTTATAGAGATAAATATTGCATGTATGAAGCAAGGCAAGATACCACAAGAAAGACAGAAAGGGAGTGTAGGATGGAGGGAAGAAGGAGGGGAGAAGGGAGGGAGGATGAGAAGGAATGAGGAAGGAAAGAAGGGAGGGAGGGAAGGAGAGAGGAAGGAGGGAAGGAGGGAAGGAAGGGAAGTGAAAGGAGGAAGTAAGACAAATACATTAAGAGAATAAAAATAATCTTTTGGAAATTAAAATCTGCCAGAAATAAAAAATTCATTTCATACAGAGGTTGAGGAAATCTAACAAAAGGACAAAGTGATGGAAAATAGGAGAGAAAGAGGAGAGGGACTAATCAATGAAAGAACACAGCAAGATTTCCCAGAAGTGAAGCACATGAATTTCCAGACTGAAAGTATTTACCAGATGCCCATTACAATGCATGTAAAGACATTTGAGGATTTGAGGTCAAAGATTAATCTAGAAGCCTCAGCGGGAAAGAGACAGAGACAGAGAGAGACCATGAGAAGCAGGTGACACATAAAGAATCAGGAATCAGAAATACTAGAAGCTAAAACACCCTACAGTGTAAAGTAAATTGTGAAAGGAAATAATTTCTGACCTAAACTTTTATATGCAGCCAAATAAGCAATGAAAGGTGAAAGCAGAATAAAGAAAGTTTTAGATATTCAAAGTGTCAAAAAATGATGCACCTTTTCTCAAGCAGCTACTATAGGTTGTGCTCCCACACATCCTACAGGACATGTACCTAAAAGAAAAAGGGAGGGATACAGGAAAAGGGATCCAACCCAGGAAAGAGGGAAAGGGGAAGTCCAGGACAATGATGAAGGGTTATAATATCAGGTGATAGTTACAGAATCAGGCCAGAACTTCAGGAGAGCATGCTTCAAGAGCATGAAACTAAGTATACCGAGAGGCTATTCAGACTATTGGTGGGGGCTGGAGTTTTTGTTAATGATAAGTACAATGAATACTAAGCAAATAAGACAGGTGACATTTAAACTCTAAGAAATATAAAGAATTGGGCATAAATGAAAAAATAATTGTAGTATATTATGTGGCCCCATTCTGAGTAACATTTACATCATCAAAATAATTTAAATACTGAATGTTAATCTAACCAAAATATACTATGAGTCTACTGTGAGAATTGGGGATTGAGAAGGACATGTGTGGTAGGGAAGTATAGTAAATTCCAAATGTTTTCAGTTTGCTAAAGCTGCTGAATTGCAGTATACCAGAAATGGACTGGATTTTAACAATGAAGAGTTATTAGATTACAAGTTAAAACTCTAAAGCCATGAAAAATATCCAAATTAAGGCACCAGCTAGAGGATACCTTCTCTGAAGAAAGGCTGCTGGCATCCAGGGTTCCTGTGTCACATGGAAAGGCACATGGCAATATCTACTGGTTCTTCTCTCCTGAGTTCTAGTTTCAGTGGCTCTCTCTCAGCTCCTATGGGTCCTTCTTGCTTCTCTAGGTGTTTCTCTCTCTGTGAGCTCTCTCTCCTGGGTTTCTAGTCTAAGCCCTCTCCAAACATCTCTGCGTGTTTTTTCTCTGAGCTCTCTTATCCTCATAAAAGACCCAAGTAAAGGGATTAAGAGCTACCTTGAATTGGGCAGGTCACATCTCAATTCAACCAAAAGGTCCTATCCACAATAGGTCTGCACCCACAAGAAAGGATTACAGGAACATGGCCTTTTCTGGGGTACTTAACAGCTCCAAAACTACCACACCAAAGGATCATTAAATAGTGAAACTCATCACTGCTGTGGTTGGGAAAATAGGAAGAGAAAGGGCCAGGAGCTGCTGTTTCACAAAACATTTCTTATAGAAACGATGGCATCTTCAAACTCTGTGCACAGCTCACTTTAGCCCAGAGGGTTTGTAGATCAAATGTTACAGTCAGGAGACCAACAGGAAAAAAAAGTATTATTCTCCCTTAAGTCTCTGATTTTGATGGTTTTATATCTTTGTGGTCCTGGCAAGAGGAACTGGCTTGCAAAATATATTTCCAGGTATCTACATGAATTGACCTGTTGGGTAAAATTTCTTATCAATGTCTGTCTGCATCATGGAGAGTCTGCCAAAACTGATGGCAGGTTTCACAGTAATCATAATCCTGAGTGGTTCTACTTGCCAATAATCAGACCTTAGGTTCAGCTGGTCTTTGGGCCACTTCCACTGGCACTGTTGAAGGCATATCCATCCTCAAGGCAGAAGAGGGCATCAGTCTTCCCATCTGCTAAGACAAGAGGGCATGCAGCTCATTCATTTTAAAGCTTAAAGCAGAGAGAATGCAAAATGGTACCACCATTTTGGAAAACAGTTTGGCAGCCTCTTAAAAGATTAAACATAGACTTACTAGTCTACCCAGCAATTCCCCTCCTAGGAATCTACCATAGACAAATTAGAACATATATCCACAAAAGACTTGTGAATGGATGCTCAAAATGGCATTATTTATAATAGCCAAAAGGTGAAAACAGTCCAAAAGTCCATCAGCTGATAAAAGAATAAACAACATGCAGTATATCCACACAATGGAATAGCATTCATCCATTAAAAGGAACAAACTATTGATGCATGTGACAACATGGATGAATCACAAAAACATTATGCTGAGTGAAAGTAGCCAAGGCAAAAGACCACAGTATGATTCCATTTACATGAAATGCTCAGAAGCAGCAAATCTATCAAGACAGAAAGCACATCAGCAGATAGTTTGGGCTAGGAGTAACAGGATTGAATGCAAATGGGCACAAGAGGACTCTGGGCGGGGGGTGGTAATGGAAATGTTTCAGAACTGGATGGTGATGATAGTTGTACAACTCTGTAAGTCTAATAAAATTATTGAATTATATACTTTCAGTGGATGAATTTTATGGTATATAAATTATGCCTGAAAAAACAATCTGCTTTTTAAAAAGCAACAATATATACTTTTTTAATTAAAAAAATATGAACTAAGACATCACTTTGTGTAAAATATTCTCCATTCTGATTATCCCAATGGTATTATGGTTAAGGCCTAAAAATCATTTGTTCCTCGTGCAAAAATATCACATCAAGTCACCTGGCCTGTAGGGTAACAAAACAGCTGGTAACAAAATTTTGGGTGGGAAGGCATGTGTCTTAGATTCCTGGCTGCTAGAACAAATACCATACAATGGGTTGGCTTAAACTAAAGGGCATTTGTTGACTCATGTTTTTGAGGCTAGAAGCCCAAAATTGAGCTGTCAGAAAGTGATGCTTTCTCTGCAATGACTATGCTGCTCTGGGGCTGACCATTGGCATCCTTGATTTTCTATCACATGGCAATGCACATGCCAACATTTTCTCCTTTCTCTTCTGGAATCTGTTGATTTCTGGGTTCTTCCTGTGGCTTTCTCTCTCTGTGTCTGAATTTCCTCTGCTTTTAAAGGACTCCAGTAATCCATATTAAAGCAATGTGATTCAGCTGGACCACACCCTACCTAAAAATAAGATCTTCAGAAGGTCCTATTTACAATGGGTTCACACTCACAGGAATGGCTTAAGAATATGTTTCTCTGGTCTACATAATTTAGTCTATCACAGGGCGAGATGGGAAGGGAGCAAAATAAGGAATCTACAATTTTATTATTGCCCATTTTAAAAATGGGATGTCCTGCATTTTGAGGTTTTTCTGAAGGAAATATGCCCATATAATTAAATTTTGCAGTAAAAAGATACTGTCTTGGGGCAGGTATCAACTTTGAAGATCAATCAAGGGTGGCATTACTGAGTCCCATCTAAAAAGGGTGTTGGAATCTACAGATGCAGAATGATAACCACAAGTTGTAAAGTTGAGAGAAATAATTCACTCAACAATTAATGGAAGCTGGTGCCAGATATTACATCATAAAGAAATTTTATGGTTTTCGTTTCCTAGCTGTCAAAACAAATACGATGCAGGGGCTTGGCTTAAGCAATGGAAATTTATTGGCTCACAGTTTTGAGCTAGGAGAAGCACAAAATCCAAGCATTGCCAAGACAATACTTTCTCCCCAACGACTGTGGTATTTGGGGGCTGGCTGCTGGCATGCCTTGGTCCCTGGTTTTTCTTCCTGTTTCAGTTGACTTCTGGCTACGCCCTCCTATTCTCTTTCTTTGACCTTCCCTATAAAGCCTTAATCCTATACTTTAAGATTAAGGCCTATCTTGATTCAACTGGGCCACACCTTAACTGAAGTAATCTCATCGATATGTCCTATTTACAAGAGTTCACACCCAGGGAATGGGTTGAGTTTAAGAACATGTTCTCCTGGGATACATAGCTCCAAACTGCCTCACATAACTTGATCACCACTTTCACAGCTAAAACAACTAAAGCCACTATGATCTACTATAAAAAGTAATTTTTTTAAATTTGTTTGAAAAGTTGAATATTTTTTGTTTGAACTTCCCAGAATTGCAGACTTTACAGACTCTGCTTGGCTTTCTTGGCAGGTTTTATGAAAGCAGCAAAGCAGAATAAGTTGAAAGAATTAGAATGGATTTAGGAAGCGTCTGACAACCTTTAGTTATGCCTAAAATCTCCCATTCAAAGATAGAGAATGAGGGAGAACTAATTGATAATAATCTGTAAAGCTTATCTACTATACATGAACATTGCCCTACCCTGGTGCTATAGGTTGCATTTAATGCTATTTGATTGTGATTATGTGTTTGCTTTGCCCTGTATTTTCCTTGCTGAATCAGACACTTACTGAAGAGGTACAGTCTGTAAGGAAAATAGCCTTTCAAATCCAGATTTTGCAAATGGGGGTTTACAACCACCGTTACTTGATGCTAGCTAGCTAAAACTGTAACCTTAACTGATAGAAGTATAGAATATATAAAATTTAAAACACTATGGGTCTTGGATTAGACACTGAGTAATACATAGACCTTAGTTAGAGACGTTTGCATATTTATATATATCATGCCAGTCATAGCAAAATGCCTGCTCAAGAGGAGAAGCAAAAAAAAATTATATTTTAAGTGCCAGGAAGCTCAGAAATTGTGCCTCCATTACCATGTAGGTCAGCACGACCAGTTCGTATTGTCAGGACAGAAGAAGTTACACCGTGGTGACAAAAACCCCAACATGTCAATGGTTGGAAAGTAATTTTGATTTGTAATTGCTGCCCCCCATATGACTTAACAGGCAAATGTGTAAAATAGCATTTTAAATCTATGTTAAAGGGCATAGAATGAATAAAGATGTGATCTGAGACAATAACCATGTAAAGGGGGAGGGACAGAGATATATGGGAGGAGAGAGTTTGTACACTACTGAAACTAGGTTGGCACTTGTCAAACTAGGTTGTGGTTGTTATTAGTTTAAAACATCAATTGTAATTGCATAGGTAATCATGAAGGAATTAACTAAAAAGTATAGAGAAAAGGAAAGAAGGGAATTAAAATGGTACATTACAAAAAAGCAACCAAATACAAAAAAAAACAAAAAGCAGTAATGGGGTAATTGCAATGGGTTTTTAGATTATACACCAAAAGCACAAGCAACAAAAATAATGAATAAAATGGACTTCATTAAAATTAAAAACTTTCATGTATCAAAGACCATTATCAAGATAATGAAAAGACAACCTATAGAATGGGAGAATATATTTGGAAATCATACATCTCATTTAATATACAGAATATATAAAGAACTCCTATAATTCAACAACAAAAAGGCAAACAACCCAATTTTTAAATGAGCAAAGGATCTGAACAGACATCTTTCCAAAGGAGATACTTCAAATGGCCCGTAAGTATATGAAAAGATGCTCAGTATCATCAGCCATCAAAGAAATGCAAACTAAAAACTACAGTGCGGTACGACTTCACACCCACTAGGATAGCTATAATAGAAGAAACTGAAAATAAGTGTTGATGAAAATGCAGAGAAATAGGAACCCTTGTACATTGTTGGTTGGAAAGTAAACACACACACACACCCCACTGTGGAAAACATTTTGGCAGTTCCTCAGAAAGTTAAACATAGAATTACCATTAAGATCCAGCAATCCTACTCCTAGGTATATACCCAAAAGAATTCAAAGTTGGGACTCAGAAGGATATTTGCACACTGGTGTTCACAGCAGTGTTTTCCATAATAGCCAAAGCTGAGAGCAACCCAAATGTCTATCAACAGATGAGTGGATAAACATAATGTGGTGTACATGCTACAACATGGATGAAACTTGAAGACATCATGTTGAGTGAACAAAAGGATAACTATTATATAATTTCTCTTATATGAAATACTTATATGATTAAGCTAATTCATAGGGTCAAAAAGCAGAATAGTGGTTATCAGGGGGATGAGGAGTTACTACTAAAGGACTATGAGTTTTGGTTTGGGATGATGAAAATAATCTGGAAATAGCGGTGAAAGTTACACAGTATTGCCAATGTACTTAATGTCAAAGAATTGTTCACTTAACATGGTTTCAATGATTTTTATGTTACGTATATTTTACCCCAATTAAAAGTAAATCAATAATTTTAAAAATTCAAAATAGCATGTTGCTTCAGTTATGCATATTCCAGGCTCTCTCACATAAAATGTACCATTACTGCACTTAACAAAATTCAGAATGTTTTCTTAACATCACTAATACCCAGTCCATATTCAATTTTTCTCCATTGCCTAAAAAATTCATTTTTACATTTGTGTGTTTGAATCAGATACAAATAGTGTTCCCACATTGCATTCAGTTATTATGGGTCTTAGATATTTTCTGATCTGTAACAGTTATTTCTTTCACATTGAAGAAATAGGGGAGAGAAATTTCCATGTATGAACCAAAACAAAAAACTGTAAGGAAGAGACTTAAAGAATAGACGATATAAAAATGCAAGTCTTATTTACGTCAGAAAACAACACAAACAGAATAAAAAGGCAAACACTAAATGAAGAAAACTGTTGGCTATGCAAAATCTTTTAGTATACGTATGTCCCATACAATATTTGGTTCACACACTGAAAAATTATTAGTTACCTGAAATTCAAATTTATCTGGGTGTCCTATATCTGGCGACCCAAAGGTGAATCTTAAAAGGGGTGCCCTGACCCCAAGATCCTAAGCTGTGCCCCCTGGAGCTGGTGGAGATGGAGATATTTGGTTTCAGAGGTTTGTGCCTTGAACTCTGAGACTGAGTAGCTTAAACGACGTCGTCATCTCTTGGACACTACGTTGTTTTCTTTCAGAAGAAAATGTGCTGGCCAGGGAACCCCAGCTTCTGGTTGCCTAGCAAGTTGTATTTCTCTCTGTAAAATACTCAGTCAGAATTCTGATCCGTGGGTCTCTTTCCTTCAGGCTGTGTCAGGCTCTGCACTATGAGGTGAACCACACACCCTGCCCTAAAGCAGAAAAATTGGGACACAGATGCAAAAATCACTGAGGGCACAGCAGGGTGCTGGGTGCTGTCCTGGGGGTTTACAGGGCACTTGGGCACAGAAGAGAAAGGAGTGGGAACTGTGCTGGGGGGCAGTTCAGGGTCAGCCATCAGAGGATGTGACAAGAGGACCATGGAAGCCTGGGGGCTGGACACTGGAGGAATGCTGGGGGACAGGGCCATGTGCCTGAGAGCCCACGGGCCATGCTAGGGAGTTTGCCCTTAACTCCTTAGTTCAGGGGAACCCCTACAAGTACGTTAAAGTATTGAGTCACCGGACCAGAGCTACCTTCAGAAAGCAGGACGGAGCAGGGACTGGAGGTGAGACCAGAAGCAGAATAGCCTCTGGGAGAGTCTTTCTCCTGCCGTTGTGCACACAGGGGATGTATTAGTCAGGGTTCTCTAGAGAAAGAGAACCAAGAGGACACATACACACACACACACATTGCACACAACACACACAAACACACACCACACATACCACACACCACACACAATATACACACCAGACATCACACACGTGCCACACATGCCGCACACACAACAGACATCACACACACACCACACACACCACACACACCACACACACCACACTCCACACATCACACACACTATGCAGACACACATCACACACAATACACACACACCACACACACACCACCACACATCATACACACACAACACACACATGACACACACCACACACACACCACCACACATCACACACAACTACACAGACACACCACACCACACACACACCACCACACACCACACACACAACACACACAAACCTCACACACCACACACACAACACACAAGACACACATGCCACACACACACCACACACACCACGCAAACCACACACACATCACACACACCACACACCATACACACGTACCACCACACACCATACACACCCACAACACACACACAACACACACAAACCACACATCACACACACACACCACCACACATACACAACCACACACAGCACACACACCACCCACACACCACCCCACACACCACTCACTTCACACATACAACACACATACCACACACACACTGCACATACTATACACCTCACTCCACACATGTTAAGAAATTTAGTTTAAGGAATTGGCTCATGTGGGAGCCGACAAGTCTGAAATCTGTAGGGCAACCTGACAGCCTAGAAATTACAGTAAGAGTGATGTTGAAGTCTTGAGTAAGAAATCCATAGGACAGGCCAGCTGACTGGAAACTCAGAGAGGAGAAGATAGTTCAGTCTTGAGGCAGAATTTCTTCTTTCTCTGGAAATCTCAGCTCCTTGCTATTAAGACGCCAACTGATTGGCTGAGGGCTACCTGCATTATTGAGGTTAATCGCCCTTTCTTTGGCCAATTGATCATAGATGCTGATCACATACACAAAATACCTCCCCAGCAACATCCAGGCTGGTGTTTGACCAAACAGCTGGATGCCATCCCCTAGCCAAGTTGACACATAAAATTAACTGTCCCAGGAGATGGAGAAGGAGGGGTGACGGGGTGAACTGAGAGCTGCATCTGAACAGCACATGGAGCTCCTGGTCTGCAAACCAAAGGACCAGACCCCGACTGTGGTGCCTCCTGGGGCAGCCTCTGTGAGAACCAACTGGCCCTCACCTCCTGGGGACCCCCCACCACCACCTCATCAGGGACCACTCTCTTCCTGCAACACTTTCCTCCTCCTCCCCCATCCGATCTCTATTTTGAAATTTTTCAAACCAGCAGAAGAGTTAAAAGAATAGATCAATGAGTAATCATGTACTCTCTGATCAGATTCACAGTTGTTTGCATTTTGCAATATTTGCTTGCTTGCTTTCTATCTGGACTTATTTTTTAACCATTTGAACATATGCTGCAGACATCATGAGCTTGCCCTCCTATGGTGGTTGGAAGCTGTATGTACCCCAGAAAAGCATGTTCTTAAATTTAATCCATTTTTATGGGTGTGGATCCACTTTAAGTAGGACGTTTTGGTGAGGCTACTTCAGTTAAGATATGGCCCATCTCAATCAGAATGGGTCTTAATCCTATTACTGGAGTCCTTTATAAGCAGAATGAAATTCAGACAGACAGAGAAAGCCACAGGGAGCAGCCAGAAGCTGAAACTTAACAGGGCCCAGAAGAGAACAGAGAGACCAACAGACACCACCATGTGCCTTGCCGTGTGACAAGTCAAGGACCAAAGATCGCCAGCAGTCAGAGCCCAGAATGCCACTGGATAAAAGCATCGCTTTGATGACGCCTTGATTTGGACTTATTCCCAGCCTCAAACCGACAGTGAATGCATTTCTATTGTTTAACCAGTCGCATTTCATGGTATTTTCTTGAGCAGCCCAGGAAACTAAACACCCCCTAACTACTTCAGCTTGCATTTCCTAAGAACAAGAGCTGGTGCCCTTCTCACTGCATCTCATTCAGAGGCACATCCTGCCCCTTTGATTCACTACGGTTAAAGTTACTTTTGAGCACTTGTTAAAGACACGCCAACTGGATGTCTGCATTGGAAATGTACCTTTCTCCAGCACTCTCCTTTTTTTAAGAAATTCTATTTTTATGTGAGATTCCTTTTGAAAAGCATTTGTGGTGCTGATTTCATATATCCAATTTGCCTAAAGAGGACTAGATTTATGACACTACAACATTCTAACGTTTTGCTTGCTTAAAAGGGGGAGAAAGCATCAAATTTGTATATGTTATCCACTGTGGCATCAAGGTTTTTTCTTTTTTTTAAACAACTTCATTTGTTCATTTAACAAACATTCTTCGCGCTTTGCTTCCACCATATGTCAGGCAGGATGCTAGTGGATGACATAATGGTGATAAAAAAGCAGTCCTTCCCCTGAATCTAATGAGGGAAAAAAAAAATCCGTGTATACAGCTAACATAACACAATGTGATAAGTGATTAGGCCATAAAGTATATGGCCATAAGAAATGATAGAGCAGGAAAAAAGTTGGTAATTATTTTGCCTAAGAGGAAGGGGTTGACAGGTTGGTTTGGGGTTTTGCAGAATTGTTGGGGGTGGGTGGGTGGGGGGCAGGGGAGAGAGCAATTTGGAAAATTGAGTGTCACTAATAATCTAGGTTGTTTGTGATGGGAAAAGAGCTTGATGATTGACTTGTGATGTTCCCAATGGGGGGTCAGAGTCTCCCTAAGAGACCAAGAGACCGTTGTCCAATGTATAGTGGATATTCTCAGTACACCCAAGGTCATAGCTCCGTGACAGGGTGTTCCAGTTTGCTAATGCTGCCATTAAGCAAAGCACCAGAAACAGATTGGCTTTTATAAAGGGGGTTTATTTGGTTACAAAGTTATAGTCTTAAGTCCATAAAGTATTCAAGGTAAGGGGGTGCCTTCACTGAAGGATGGCCAATTGGCATCTGGAAGACCTCTGTTAGCTGGGAAGGCACGTGGCTGGTGTCTGCTCTGGAGTCCTGGTTTTAAAATGGCTTTCTCCTGGGACGTTCCTCTCTAGGCTTCAGCTTCTCTCCAAAATGTCACTCTCAATTGCTCTTGGGACGTTTGTCCTCTCTTAGCTTTTCCGGAGCAAAAGTCTGCTTTCAAAGGCCATCTCCAAAACGTCTCTGTAAGCTTCAGCTCCTCTCTCAGTTTCCATGCATTCTTCAAAGTGTCCCTCTTGGCTGTAGGAAGCTCGCTCCTTCTGTCTGATCTTGTATCCTGCTCTAGTAAACTAATCAAGGCCCATGCTGAATGGGTGGGGCCATACATCCATGGAAATTATCCAATCAGAGTTATCACCTACAGTTGGGTGGGTCACATCTCCATGGAAACACTCAGAGAATTACGATCTAATCAACACTAATACTTCTGCTCACACAAGACTGCATCAAAGATAATGGCATTTGGCGGGACACAATACATTCAAACTGACAGAGAGGGTGAGAAGCAGTGAGCTGGAGGGAATTACTCTCAAAGATGAAGACTGGACCCCGGAAATTCATTAGTTTGCCTTCATGATACATCACAGATCTGTCATCTCTAACTGAACCTGAAGGTTTTAAGTCTGTGGCACTATATTTTGAGCTTATATCCTGCACTGTCCTAGATACAAGTTGCATCAAATGCACTACCCATGGTGTGCAATTGTCCTGGCTTTAATTTTCAAAAATCTCATCCCTCAAGTTTTAAGGAGTTTGTCTAGTTCTAGAATTGACTTTTTCATACCACTCACCGTTTTAGGGAGAGCAATGCTTTCACTCCCTGGCTTTGTCTTTTTAGATCAAACAGATCTTTTTAAATGTCTGCATGTAGCAATACCTCCTTTCCTCCGCCTCCTCCTAATTGCTTTAATTGTGCTTCTCTTGGCTTTCTCTCCTACCATTTTTTTGATTCCTAAGGTGCCGCCGCCAGAACTGCACCAAATATTCCAGGTGTAGGGCCTGAGAACAACAGCGTCACTGGTGAATGATGGTCTTGCCGGATGAGAACGTTGCCAGAGTGGAGAAAAGACAATCGAGTCTGCCAGGAAACGTGTAATCTAAGTTCATCATTTTCTAAAATGCATAGAATAATGTATTACTTTTATAATTGAAAAAGACAAAAACAAAAAAGACAAAAGCTTTCAATAACTCTCAGAGAAACAATGAATCCAGGGTTACACTACTAACTTAACTGAAGTTGCAGAATTCTCTTTCATCTTCTCATCCAACTGTGATGCCTCATTAGTAGTACATTCCCACACTAAAACGGAAAAAACGGAATGTTCTGAGGTTTGGGTTTTTTGTATTTTTTTTTTATTTTAACCCTGAATAGAATCCAGAAATACTAATGATGTGAAGACAAGAGTGGCATCTGTATTCTTCACATGTGTGACACTGTTTTGCATAATCTTACAGAGCTTGTTCAGCGAACGGGGATATAATCAATCACCAATCAAAAAGGCAGAGGGAAGCATGAATCATGACTTGGGGTTTAAGTAAAACAGAAAGGCATGGAAAAGGCCCTGGTTCAAGTCCCATCCCGGCTGATGTCAGCAGAGAGTGAGTCCCCTGTTCAATGTATATAATGTATACGAGTATAATATTCTAATCCACAGTCCCACCTCCGAAAGAGCACCACCTGCCTCTTTAGGAGCAATTATCCTCCTCCAAATGTTAAGGGCTCTTGAGTCACAAAAAGATTTGAACAAACAAGAAAGACAATTGGGGAAATCTGAAGATGGCTTGGTTCTTAGATGTTACTAAGGAATTTTTGTCAACTTACTTTAGATGCGATAAGGATCTGGGTGGCTATGTTTTAAATGAAATATTCTTATTAATTAGAGACACATATTGAATTATTTATGAATGAAATGACACAATATCCTAGATTTACTTTAAAGTGCTCCCCGCCCCTGAAAAAAGTTGAGGGGGATCCAAGAAACAAGATTGGCAAAATGTTGAAAAGTGGGAAAGCTCCATAATGGGTACATGCAAGATCATTATACAATTCTCTCTGCATTTCTATGTGCTTGAAAATTTCTGTGACAAAAATTTAATAAAGACTGAAAGAATATACACCCCAAGAACATCACCATGGAACCAAGTTTTTCTTGGATTTTGTTGTTGTTGCTATCATTTTGACCTATAAGTTCTTTTTCCAAGGCTTTTATGATAATTTAGAAA
The DNA here is from genome assembly GCF_015220235.1 of Choloepus didactylus. Lineage (NCBI taxonomy): Eukaryota > Metazoa > Chordata > Mammalia > Pilosa > Megalonychidae > Choloepus > Choloepus didactylus. The sequence goes on from NC_051316.1 coordinate 17,417,840, forward strand.
TAATTAAATCTCTATTATCTAGTTTTTAAAAAAAAACTACTTAGAGGCTGTTTGGATATTACTAGTTTACCAAAGATAAAAATGCAATATCCCTATGAACTGATACTATGGACTTGTTCTTCACACCAGGCAGATAAAAATCTCTTGGTAATTTGTTCTTCACTCTGTGCAGATAAAAATCTCCTGATGGTCCAGTCAGAGAAGGGTCATGTACTCCCGCACTTTGGAGTGTCAAAGAACATGGACTGTTTCTTTGGATTCTCTTTCCTGTATTCCCAACGAGATGCTTCCAGACCATTCCCATAAGAGGTGTATTGCTTGACCTGCACCTTCTTCTAGCCTCTCTCATTCATTTAGCAAATGATTACTGGGAATTCACACGTGCCAGTTACCGTATTGCGTGTACAATGAGGAGGACGACACAGTCCCAGATATTAGGCAACCCAGGAAATAGGCAATTCCATCAAAGTTTGGGAGACTTGGCACCAGAAAGCCCTTAATCCAGCCTGGGATGTATCCGGGGCAGATCCCTGAAGGAAGAGATTGAAACTGAACCCTGTAGGTTGAAGACAAGTTGTACAGGAGTTCTTCCAAGCAAAAGGAATGGCATGTGCAATGTCTGGGAAGCAAGGTGACCCCATCTGTGAAAGTGGCTGATATCCCTGTGGCCGTAGCCCAGGAGCAAGAGGGCGATCGAGCCAGCTTCCTGGGCCATTGACCCATAGCACTGCTTCCCCTATTCATCCTTCCCAAAGCTCAGAAGGGTCACTTGGGGTTTAATGCTCTTCAGTCATCATCTAGAAATTCTTGATAATTTTATCTTTGAATTTGTGTTTTGCAAATGATGTCCAATGGGACCATAAAGCATGCCGTGGGGACTTGGAGCATCAGCCCCAGGGCAGCCAGAAGCAAGAGTAAGAAGGAAGACCAGGAGCCTGGAGATCCATCCTACCCCATCCCCAATTTTCTGATATGCACAAAAGGCCAAGAGGGAAGTTCCTGCTGCTCCAGGTAGCCAGGAGCTCAGAACAGCTTTCCTGATTTAGAGAAACAAAGAAATGCATCACTTCAAAAAAACAGAAGTAGGAAAAATTATCAAAATTAAGTAGCAAGAAGTTCAGGAACATTGCAGATGCGTCATCTATGTGAAAGTTGAAAAGATTCTGAATCAGGAAAAGGGGCAAAGCACATGAGGTGAGAACTGCCTTGCCATTGCCATCACAGGTGTCAGCAAGCCTGGAGAGCAGGTGACTGAGGAAAGTCCTGATGATGTGGCTGGAGATACCCATCATGAATGCCCATTTTAGCCCAGTGCCAACTCAGGAACAATTTAGGAAATTGTCCAAGCCCTGAAGGCCAAGAGATAAAAAGTGCACCCAGAGAAACTTCTGTCCCAAGGTTGGAGGCTGTTGGGAGTTTCCCACCATCACTGTGAGGAGTAGTGAGGGTGGCTGCAGCTGCCAGCTTTCACAAAGATGGCCACGGATGGAGCCGTCTGCCTCAACTCATTCTCTAGGGAGACACAGAATGACTGCTCCGGAAAATGAAAAGATAGTACATATTTCAGAAAGGAGAACAAGAGTTTTACATTTTTTGAGGGATTTCCCCCTTTCATGGACTTCATATGATATGAGCAAGGTTGAATTCCTTGGAGCTGATGAACAAATGGAGATAAGACCTGTTCTGGTTTGCTAAGGATGCTATTATGCAAAATATCAGAAATGGATTGGCTTTTATAAAGGGGATTTATTAGGTTACAAATTTACAGTTACACAGCCATAAAAGTGTCCTAACTAAGGCATCAACAAGAGGGTACCTTCAATGAAGAATGGCCAAAGGCATCCGGAACATCTCTGTCAGCTGGGAAGGCACATGGCTGGCGTCTGCTCGTCCTTTGCTCCCGGGTTCTGGTTTCAAAGTGGCTTTCTCCAGAATATTTCTGAGTTTCTGTCTCTCTAAGCTTCTCTCTCTCAGCTCCTGTGCAGCCTTGCTTGTTCTCCCAGGGCATTTCTAAGTATCTGGTGGTCCTCTTTTAGCTTCTCTGGAGCAAACTCTGGACCTCATCTCTTAGCTTACCATCTCCAAACATCTTTCTGTCCACATCTCCAAGCATCTGGGCCTTTGTTGACCCCTGAGCTCTCTTAAGGACGCCAGTAAACTAATCAAGACCCACCTTGAATGAACAGGGTCACACCTCCATGGAAATAATCTTATCAAAAGGTCTTACCCACAAATGGATGGGTCACATCTTCATGGAAACAACCTAATCAAAAGATCCCACTCACTATAGGTCTGCCCTCACAAGATTGGATTAAAGGAACATGGCTTTTGGGGGGGACATAATAGATTCAAATCAGCACAAGACATTTCTAGAGCAAGATGCCGGCTGGCAGGGAGGAAAAACTGGGATGCTTGATGGCTAAGGATTCCCATTTCACAGAGTGGACACATACCTGCTTACACCACTTTGCCCTCAAGCTCCCTGGGTGGCAGACATCTTCTAGCTCACCCTTGGTGACTTCTAGTGGGAACTCAGTTCACATTTACAGCCAACCAAGAAAATTGAAAGTGGGCTTTCACCTTTCCTGTACTATTAAAATTTTGCTGTTCTTTGCCCTCTCATTCTTCATGAGGGAAAGCACAAAAACTCTGCAGTCCTCAAATTAAATTTAAAACCAGGGGTATGAACATGGAAAAAAGAAAAGATTGAAATGATATTTCTGGTTTTCACAAGTCTTAGTGAGGTAGGTACATTCTTGCATATTTTACACACTACAGTATGTGGGTGAAAAAAAGCAGCTGTTTGTCAATCGCCTTATGATTTACAAAGTATGTTCACATTCATTTTTATCATTTAAAATGAATGTGAAAGTTTTTTGTAAATGAACTTTGAGAGATAGGAATTATGAATGCCATTTTATAAAGTGAGAATATACAGTTTAGAATGGTGAAGAAACAGGGAGAAACAACCCTGGGAAGTGGCAGGTGGGCAGTGGTGTGCTGCTAAATAGTTTTAACAACCAGCTTTCTGAAAAACAAACAAACCAACACTGATCGGTAGTATCTGCCAATTTCTGTGGTGTAAATATTCCCCCATGACCAATTTCAAGCTTCTAATGATTTAACAACAGGCTCACAAATCCCTGAAAATTTAACGATCATCTCTTTTGAGCAGGTACTGGCTGGCTCCATCACTTTTCCAAAACTTGTGGAGTCCTGTGTGATTCCACACTGCCAGGGGAAGTTTGGGAGTAATAATTTGGGAAGCAATGGGTGGTGCTCATAGTTGATAGGGAACTGGGCATTTTATAATAATATTGCACCAATCAGTATTTCTTGATTCTTTGGATGCTTATTTCTACTTACATTCTAAGATTGAGAACTAGGTCATTTACTTGAATTAGATTGCTCTTCTCTTAAGGGCTGCCAGTAACACACTTGCCACATTCTACTGGCTTTTGTGGTGACATTGGTTTCCATCACTCAGCTGTATTTCTCAAATTTCCTTGAGCCTCCCTGCAGCCTGAGAAGGAGGGAGAAGCATCCCATAGGGATTGTTATCCCCATTTTATTGATGGGGAAATAAACTCAGAACGGGTAGCCAAGTCCACACAACTTTGAGTACCATCACAGGATTTAATGCATATAGGTCTGACTCGAGACCTAATGCTTTTAACCTCCAATTCTTTCTGTCTCTTTAATGCCCTCAGAGTAAGTTAGATTTTCCCAATTCATTGAAGCAACATGACTGGAAAATGCTTTGTAATCACATAGCAGGCAGAACCTAGAATCACCTAGAAAAACCTGGTTCTAGGTTGCAATTATTTAAATTATTGAAGACAAGGTATCCTATTTTTAAAGATTCCCAAGGATTAAAAATTCCATAACTTCTCTTTTGACTTAAAGAGCTTATTTACAACTACCTTATTATCAAGAAATGTTTCCTATAAAATTCATTTTGCCTATTTAAATATACAACAATGGGAATTCAGTTAAATAAATACAGTGCATTCAAATTTAATAATATTATGTGGTATTTAAAAATGACATATAATTTTAATATATTTTGAAAATATATTCAATAAAAATATTAAATATATTTAAGTTAAATATTTATTAAAATATATAAAAATAAAATGCATGTTCCAAAAATTATATACTCTGATCTCAAATATTCAAACCAGTATATATAGATATGTACATTTAATATATATTTATAAACATATGAAGTTCATACAAATTGTTTATATGTATATATAGTAATCCTTTAATTCTAAAATATTACAAAGTGATTATATTTAAGATTTAAACAATTACATCTGTCTAATAATGCTGTAAAGTGTTTCTACAGAAGGGGTTACTGCCTACTAAAAAACATAATTATTTTCAGTTATAACTTTTTTGTATTACTGAAATTAAATCTGCCCTCATTAAGTATGGCCTTCATCCTTTACTGTTTTTTTTTTTTTTCCTTTTTTTATTGGAAAAGTTGAGGGTTTACAGAATAATCATGTTTAAAATACAGGATACCCATATACCACCCTATTATTAATACTTTGCATTGGTGTGATATTTTTGCTGCAATTGATGATAACCACATTTCTATAATTGTACTCATAACTGTAGTCCATAGTTTAACTTACGGTTCACTGTGTAGAGTGGTTCCATGGATATTTTAAAATTTTTATTTTATTATCATATATAGAACCTAACATTTCCCCTTATTATCACATTCAGACATATATTTCAGTGCTATAAATTACATTTACAATGTTGTGCTACCATGACCACTATCCATTACCAAAACATTTCATCATTCCAAATAGGAGTTCTGTACATTTTAAGCCTCAACTCCCTATTCCCTATCCTCACCCCATCCCCCCATAACCTGTATTTAGATGCTGACTCTGTGAGTTTACTTATTCTAATTATGTTATATCAATGAGATCACACTATATTTGTCCTTTTGTGTCTGGCTTATTTCACCAAAAATGAAGTTCTGATACATGCAACAACATGGATAAAACTGGAAGATATCGTTGAGTGTTTATATATTTTTGCTACGTTAAAAAGAGCATGCTGCAAAATATTATTATCTATGCTATCAAATATGTGAAACTGATATATGGCCTATATGCAATGGGTCTCCATGAATGCCTCCATATCTTGCTGGCTATGGCAAGAATGCACAGCTATGACCTTACTTTTCCCAGGCCATTGCTCAAGATTGTGTGTGCAGCAAGCAAGCTTGAGGGATGAGGCAATGCCCCCTCTGGGGCAAAGAGCAAGCTTGCTTATTGCTTGTTATACAAACAATGAATTTCCCATCGTTTCCTCTCTTCCAGTGCCTCTTACTGCCTGTTCTTGTGCCATCTGGGCTCTCTGTGTCAGACCAGGGGACTTGGGGTGAAGAGGAACTGGCACATGTGCCGATGCTCACGCTGCTTGCTGGACCATGAGTAATAAGTCTTTTGTTTCTGAACCAGGAGTCTTGTGTCTTTTGTAAGGATCCATGAAGCACCAGCAGGGGCAAAGTCCAATACCAGAACTGTCAGTGTGTGTTTATGCATTCACACATGTATGTAGACAGACACAGCTCTTTCCAGATGACAGAGTCACAAGTGATCATGGTAAAGTAGGAAGATAAACCGAGACACTTTTCACTACTAAATTTTTTGAAGTCTCTTTATTTCTTCCAACCTTTGAAAATGGTATAAATTAAATAGTATTCCTGCTAATACTATGAAAATGCTTTCAGTCTGGGTTTTTCCCTCTCATCCGAGAGCAAGCTTTTGCCTCTAGCATGGTACTGTGTACATGGGGACTCTCCCACAAGCAATTGCAGTTTCCATATTCTGAAACAGAACAGTGTTTTTACAGCTCAGAAGTTCCCAGAGGAAGCTAAGTGGTATTGTAACAAATTCCTTCTAAGAATTTCCAGAGACAGTATCTCTTGGGTGGTACCTGGATGTGACAATAGATAGCCTGATTGGGGGAAGACCCCAGAGGAGTCTTTATCTTTAAATGTTTATTACACTAAAAATGAAATCTTGGCAGGCAACTGACCATGGGTCTGGCAAATGATTTGGGGGTGACTTTAAGGAAATTAGTCTGCTTTGGTTTTTGATTTTTGGACTTTTTTTTTTTTTCTGTCTTCAAAGTATTTGGACTCTTTTCATGAAAAAGGACCCTCCTGCACAACTCTATGAGGTTACGCTAAGTAACACTAAGTTACACTCTTCTAAATGAACACCTTGTCTTTGTTCATAGTATGGACTGGTCTATGATTTCCTTCCCTGTTTCAAGAAAGTGGAGTAAGAAAGTCAAAGGGTAGCGCACTAAGAGGAGTGTGGTTGTTTGGAGCTGTTATGTACCCCAAAAAAGGCCATATTCTTTTAATCCATTCTTGTGCGGTTACACCTACTGCATGTGGGACTCTTTGATTAGGTTATTTCAGTTGATGAATTGCCCCAAGGTGGGTCTTAATCTTTTTACTGGAATCCTTTAAAAGAGATGAGATTGAGAGAAGCTCATAGAGAAAAGCCCCAGAGAAGCTAAGAGAGAACTCACAGAAGCTCAGAGAGGAAGCCACTGGAATCAGAAGCTGAAAGCAACAAAACCCAGGAGAGAAGACACGGTCCATGTGCCCTCCCATGTGACAGAGGTGTCCTGGATGCCGGCAGCCTGTCTTCAGAGTCTAGGTATCGTCCTGTCCATGCCTTGAGTTGGACATTTTCATGGCCTAAGAACTGTACATTTTAAGTTAATAAATCCCCATTGTAAAAGCCAACCCACTTCTGGTATACTGAATTCCAACAGCTTTAGCAAACTGAAATGAGATTGGTGTACTGGGTCCTCCCTATGGGGTCCTAAGAGGTTGGATGGAAAGTGCCTCATGTCCTAAAGCAGCTGCCATCAAATGCCCCTAAAATGAGCACAGTTTCCAGAAGAAGGAGTGACAGCTGGTCCTCAGGAGTGAAGCCAACTCTCTGCCCCATCTCTCACCACCTTCTCTTAAAAATATTTCCTTCCTTGCCCTGTGGCAGGTAAACACAGTGGAAGAATAAATTGTCTTAAGCATTTTGATCGCAATAGTGATGTTCAAGTGTCTTTTTTCTACAAAATGTCCATATGAAAACAACTTCCCAGTCTCTTCAAAGAAAAAGGAATCCATCCATTGATTAATCTAGCAAACGTTCCATCACTACTTGATTTGCAGGTCTCAGCTCTAGCCCAGTGTTCTAGTTTGCTAATGCTGCCTTTTTGCAAAATACCAGAGATGGATTGGCTTTTATAAAAAGGGGTTTATTTGGTTACACAGTTACAGTCTTAAGGCCATAAAGTGTCCAAGGTGATGCATCAACAATCAGGCACCTTCACTGGAGGATGGCCAATGGTGTCCAGAAAACCTCTGTTAGCTGGGAAGGCACGTGGCTGGTGTCTACTCCAAGTTCTGGTTTCAAAATGGCTTTCTCCCAGGATGTTCCTCTCTAGGCCACAGCTCCTCTTCAAAATGTCACTCTCAGTTGCTCTTGGGGTGTTTGTCCTCTCTTAGCTTCTCCAGAGCAAGAGTCTGCTTTCAACAGCTGTCTTCAAACTGTCTCTCATCTGCAGCTTCTCTCTCAACTCCCGTGCATTCTTCAAAGTGTCCCTCTTGGCTATAGCCTCCTCTTCAAAACATCACTCACAGCTGCACTGAGTTCCCTCTGCCCGTCAGCTCATTTGTATGGCTCCACTGATCAAGGCCCACCCTGAATGGGTGGGGCCATGCCTCCATGGAAATTATCTCATCAGAGCCATTACCCACAGCTGGGTGGGGCATATCTCCACAGAAACTCTCAAAGAATTAGAATCTAATCAACACTGGTAATGTCTGCCCACACAAGATTACATAAAAGATAATGGCGTTTGGGGGACACAATATATTCAAACTGGCACACGCAGGCTTTGGTTTCTGGATCAAAGTCTCTTATTCTGATGACAAAGTCCACAGAAGCTCCCAGATACTGATGGATATAGCATCCTTGGCCCCAATACGGGCACTGCTCAGGGTTCCCCACTCGGCCAAAATGGTCTGTGGTTAACACAATGCACTAAACACCCCCCAACCAGGATCCTTAAATGCTGGAGTGTTTAGATGTAACTGTATATGCTACATCAAGGGTGGGCAACCTGACCATGTCATAAAGTTACATTGTTAGCTGTTTTCTCATGACTCTCATTATAAAGTGATGGTTCTAAGGTTATGTCTTTTGTTAAGTGTTTAAAAATCTGGAACTTTTTACATCAAAATATGAAAATTATGACTCAATAAATGAAAGTAAGACTGTATTGGGGCTTCACCCTGCAGTGTGGACCCAGAGATACAGCTGTGGCACCAAGGACTTCCTGCCTGGGAGAGAGACACCATCTACCACCTCACCAGGGTCAATGTCTCTGGAAAATCACCTTAAGGAGGTTAACATAACATCTAAAGTATATTTTAGAATAATGTTTCTATAGCGAGCACTTTAATTAATTTCTCCCTAGAGTCCCATCTTTCTTGAGTTAAGAATTAACCTCTCTTTACAGCAAATCAGCTTCATTGTTGTTTTGGTTTTTCTTCTTAGCTGAAGAACTTGGCATTTTTTGCTCTGTATTTTAAATGCATGTCTCTTGTAGACTGTTCTGCCCACAATCATTAAAATTTAAAACAATGCATAAACACAGAATATGACTTCCTGGAATGAATATGGACCCAGCATCGTGGGATTGAGAACATCTTCTTGACCAAAAGGGGGATACGAAATGAAATAAAGTTTCAGTTGCTGAGAGATTTCAAATGGAGTTGAGAGGTCACTCTAGTGGGCATTCTTATGCACTATATAGATATCGTTTTTCAGGTTTTAATATATTGGAATGGCTGGAAGTAAACACTGAAACTATGAAACTCCAACCCAGTAGCCTGGACTCTTGAAGACGATTGTATAACTATGTAGCTTACAAGGGGTGACAGTGTGATTGTGAAAACCTTGTGGATCGCACTCCCTTTATCCAGTGTATGGATGGATGAGTAGAAAAATGGGGGAAAAAACTAAATGAAAAATAGGGTGAGATGGGGGGATGATTTGGGTGTTCTTTTTACTTTCATTTTTTTTACTCTTATTTTTATTTTTTCTGGTGTAAGGAAAATGCTCAAAAATAGATTGGGGTGATGAATGCACAACTGTATGATGGTACTGTGAACAGTTGATTGTACACCATGGATGACTGTTTGGTATGTGACTATATCTCAATAAAACTGAATTTTAAAAAAATAAAGACTTTAAGGAAAGTTGCTAAGCTTTACTGGTGGGTCTCTCAGAGGTGAGATTTCTGGGTGATTTTTAGAATTCTCTTTATCCTTGTGTATAATTTCTAAAAGTTATACACAAGAAACACATCCACATTTTTCACCAGAATAAAAGGCTACTTTTAAAAATAAAAATCAGTTCTTCACTCTAAAGCAGCTTCAGGGTAAAGTACCAGATGCTACATTATTCTTTTAGTTCTGATTCAGAGGAGCATCCAATGTTTTCTAAATATAAACAAAATCTCTCATAGCAGCCCTAGAACTCCCTAAATGATCATATATTCAAGGAGTTTAAGTACTAGTTAGGGAATTGATAAGATTTATCTATGCTGGTATTGATGTGTTCAACCAAAAAAAAAAAAAAAAACCAATACTTCATTCTAAACAATATTTGACTAAAAGCATGAATGGGAATAGTCTTTCAATTAGCACAAAACTATGTCAAATTTCTGAAGGCTCTATCATAAAAACAGGCTACTGTGCATGTCTGTTCTGTCTCTCCTATAAATAACCAATCTCTCCAAGGGATTTCAGTATCTGGATAAACATTTAAATGCACATGACACTCTGTATCCTAGAAGAGGCAATTGGCCACCAAGTTCTTCCCAAACACACAGTTTTGAAAATACAGTATTATTTAGATTTAAAATAGTAGGTATTTGAACCCAACACTTTGGATGCAGGACTGCCACAAAACATGCTTTGAAAAAGAAAAGAAAAAACAGTCATCGTGCATTCATTTCTTAAGCACACTGAGAACTACTGTAATTATTTCAATGAGAAATTCCTGTAGACTCCTTCTGCCTGCTCTTGCTTGCTTCCTCTCCGCGAGTTACAATGTGTTTCCATGGCAACTATGTTGCTAAGGGGGAACCCCATTAAGTATATCAGCGTGTTATCTGCAGCTTTGAGACAGCATTAGCCTAAGAGGCCAGGTTTGCTGGAATATTTAGATTTAATTTAAGACTGTTTTCCTCCACATATTCACAGTGAATTCACCAGAAATTGTTACGGATTGTCCCTATGGGAGGAAGCATTCTGGACACTTCTTAGGGTGTCCTCTGAGCTTTTATGCCCTTCGGATTACATCAGCCTTCCTTTCAGGACCTTGTCACCATCCTCTTGTGACTTAAATTCAGAATTACAAGGAAAACAATAATAACAGTTACAGACATTACTAAAATGCCACAGGAGACTGATTTTGCTGGATGTTTATAAATGACAAATATAAACCAAACATAAGTTGTCAGAAATAAACATCATTTTGAATCATTAATCTGAAAGATTTTAAAGAGTAAATGTTTAGAAAGTCCAAATGAAGCCAATCAAAATATTTTTGAAATTTCCCTTTCAATGTCTCCGAAATCATTATTCTGGCAAACAGATTGTAACATTTCATTCGAAATCCTGATTGGAATCCAGAATCTTCCATCAAGCCAACTTTGATTGAATTGTTTTAACTAGGTGTAAGTTTTACTATTATAAGTGACTATGCCAGTTTGAATATATTGTGTCCCCCCAAACACTATTATCTTTGATGTAATCTTGTGTGGGCAGACATTATCAGTGTTGATTAGATTGTAGTTCTTTGAGTGTTTCTGTGGAGCTGCACCCCACCCAGCTGTGGGTGATGACTCTGAATGGATAATTTCCATGGAGGTGTGGCCCCGCCCATTCAGGGTGGGTCAAGTTGAGTCACTGGAGCCCTATAAATGAGCTGACGGACAGAGGGATCTCAGTGCAGCTGAGAGTGAACTTTTGAAGAGGAGCTACAGCCAAGAGGGACACTTTGAAGAAAGCATAGGAGCTGCAGATGAGAGGCATTTTGAAAACGGCCATTGAAAGCAGATCTTGCTCTGGAGAAGCTAAGAGAGGACAAATATCCCAAGTCCAACTAAGAGTGACATTTTTGAGGAACTGCAGCTTAGAGAGGAATGTCCTGGGAGAAAGCCATTTTGAAACCAGAACTTTGGAGCAGATGCCAGCCACGTGCCTTCCCAGCTAACAGAGTTTTTCCGGACACCATTGGCCATCCTCCACTGCAGGTACCCGATTTTTGATGACTTACCTTGGACACTTTATGGCCTTAAGACTTTACTGTGTAACCAAATAAACCCCCTTTTATAAAAGCCGGTCCATCTCTGGTGTTTTGCATTCCGGCAGCATTAGCAAACTAGAACAGTGACAATTCCCTAAAGTGGCCCATGTTTTGTGATTCCTTTTCCTGTCAGCTCCAAAAAATGGGGGCTGTGGCACTTTATACCACCTGTCTCTGAGCTCTGCATGATAATGGAAGATCTTTCCAACAGAAAAGAATGGTTATTTTTAGTCAGGAAGAAATTGAAACTCTTACCCAGCACCTCACTCCAGCCCACATGGGGGAGAGCAATGCTGAGTCAGGAGTCAGGAGACAGGAGAACTCATTGCCTTGAAATAGCCAAATCCAAGACTCTAACCCTACACCAATTTTGCTTGGTGACAAGAAGGAAGTCTAGCTGTTCCAACAAAACTCCAAAAGCAATGCTCGATTCCTTAGCAAATCTCCACCTTGAAGGCCAGCCCTAGACCTACACATTAAAAGTCAAGGCAGCTAGAGAAGCCCCAAGAGATGTGGCCACAGATGGTTTGGTGCAAGCCCGAGAAGCTGAGGAAATTTCAAGATAGATGCAATTACTGGGATCCGCCAATCAGGCATAGTTTGGGTCCAGAATGAACTCCACCTCTTGGGGGTTTGCTCCTTCCCCAACCCCTTCCTCACCTCTCTGGGATCCATACCTACACCCTGAGTACTCACAGGATAAGGAAAAGTTTGGAGAAGAGAAAAGAGATAACTTTGTCAAGGCATTTCCCCTTAGGGGGACCAAAATCCCAGTTTACCTGGAAGTCTCACTTCCCAGGGAACACTGCTTCCTCTGAAGGCACTTTTGGGTCTCACGGTGGTGACTCTGTGCCTGGTAGAGTTGACAATTTTATCATCTGTCCTGACCTTCCTTCTCAGCTGAGTCTCTGCCAGCCCTGTAGGGTCAGCAGCCTTCAGTTTTCACTTAGAGATGTATCAAGACACAGATTCAACTTGATATACAGATATTTTACAACAACAAAAAGTGAATGCAGTTGGGAGCAAAAATGTATTGCCCTTGTATTTCCCTTTTAATTCACTCCCTTTTAATATGTAAATGGAAAGTATTTTCAGTTTCTTATTGTGGGAAACTTGTCTCAGAGACAAGCCCCTGGAAGACAAAAGACAAAGCCACACTTGGTTGGCACAAACAGTCTGGCTGCATCATGATCAACCCACAAGTCCAGCATGCCAGGACCCCATTGTTTCTGCTTCTTAATAACTGGATGCAACCCCTGCTTGGTCAGGGGTTAGAGAGGAGAGTGGCTGGGTCACAACTGTGTCTTCAAAACCTGCCTCTGCCCTCCCTGTCTCTGTGTCTTCAACCTTGAAAATAAAACTAAAAATAGCAACCGTTTATCAAGAGCTGGCAATGAGGTAGGCAAGCTGCCAAGCCTTATCTCACTGGATTCTCACTAACCCAGAGGGCTATGGTCCCTATTTTATGGCTGAGGAAACAGGGCTTACTGAGGCCAAGTATCTTGCCCAACTGTGGAAGAGCTGGTGAAGGAGGTGACTGAACTGTGAACTGTGAACTTGGGTCTATCTGACTCTAAGCTTGTGCTCCCAACAGTGACCCCTGACCCCATGTGACCACTCCCATTATCACTGTACTTAAAAAAGAAAACTAATGCTTGAAGGACCTATCAGCTCCAGAAGTGCCGATCCATAATAAAGAGATATAATGTTATATAATTCCATTACTGTCCATTATACAAATAACATAAAAGCAATGTAAAATCTCAACTGAATATTACCCTACTATTTACCATGTTCAAAAATTTATCTACCCTCCCTGTGGTGGATTGAATTGTGTACCCAAATTTGAACATTTTCTTGGTCTTGGTTTGCATTCTGGTAGGTGTGGACCATTGTAAACAAGAGCTCTTGAAGATGTTACTGCAGGTAAAGAGTGGCCTCATTGAATCAGGCTGGGCTTTAACCCAGATTACTCCAGTCTTTTTCAAGAAAGATGGATAGATAAGCCATAGGGAGCAGCCAGAAGTCAGAAGTCAACAGCATCCAGAGCAGGAGAAAGGAGAAGACATTGACATGTGCATTGCCATGTGACAGAAAAACCAAGGAACCCCAAAGATTGCCCACCAGCCTGCAGATACTGACCCCAGGAGGAAGCCAGCCTTCTAGTCTCTGAAACCGTGAGTCAATAAATTCCTGTTGTTCAGCTATCCTTTTGCATGGTGTTCGTTTTAGCAACCAGGAAACTAAAACACTCCCTTAAAAAATGCAACCCTGAGTCATATGCATCTCCTGCTTCCAGAGATGATGCAATAAGGCCACTTGCACAACCACATGTCACACACACACACACACACACACACACACACTACTAAAATATTTTCTGGAGTTCCTGCCTCTGAATGGATGTAGATAGATACATTCAAGGGCAAGGGTGGGTCACAGAAGAACCTACTCCACCCCAAAACACATCACCTGAGTGTTCTAGATGGACCCCCACACTTCAGGTACCCAGACTCGAGGAATAAGATTAAAAGGGAGAGGTAGAGGCTCTTCCTAAATTTTGTAAGGCAAGCCAGGGTAGGTTTTTCCTGGTCTACCTCTATCTGCTTGAGGCAGAATAAAGATGGCTGCAAATACTTTGGCGTTGCTCCCAAAGAAGGGTGATGTCCATTTGCCCCCTCCTCTTGAATCTGGGCTGGCTTCAGCCAGCTGAATGTGGTGAAAATGGGGCACTGCCGATTATAGGCCCAGCTTTGAAGAGGTCTGCAGGCTTCTTCCTCGATGTCTTAGATCCCTGTGCCACCAGGCAAGTGGTCTGAGTACTCAGGGGCCACCATATTACAGGGAAACCTAAGCTAATCATGTGAAGAGGAAAGGAGAAAGAAACAGAGAGAGAAGTGCAGCCAATCCTCAACCATTCAACTCCTCCTGGCTAGGCCCCAGAGACAAGGTAAAGCAGAGATGAACCATCCCTGCTGTTCCCTGTCCAAATTCTTGACCCCCCCAAAAAGTCAAGAAATATAATAAAAATCAATTGTTTGAAGCCACTAAGTTTTATGGTAATTTTTTATGCAGCAATACACAATTGGAATCCTGCAAGATTGCAGGATAGTCCCTCAGGGCTCCATCTCAGGCCCCCATCTCCATATGTACTTCCTCCTTAGGTGAGCTCCTCTATTTCCACTGCTTAAATTCCATTTCCATTGCTGATGGCCTTTCCTCTAGGCCCAGCAGAGCATTTCCATTTTTCTCACTAGATCATCTCTACACATCCATGCCATATGTATCTCACACTTAACATGCCCAAGGTTCAACAACTAATTATTGTAGTGGGTTGGCCTCCCTAAAAGATATGTCCATGTCAACTTCCTGTGACCTATCGACGTGACCTTCCTCGGTAAAAGGGTCTTTGCAAATGTAATTAAGTTAAGGGTTTGTGGTGATGAGATCATCCTGGATTATCTAGGTAGGCCCTAAATCCAATAACAAGTGTCCTTATAAGAGAAACACAGAGGAGACAGACAGAAGAGGAGTAGACCAGGTAAAGACGGAACCATGTGGCCACAAGCCAAGGAATGCTGGGAACCACCAGAAGCCGGAACAGGAAAGGAACAGATTCTTTCCTAGAGCTTCCAGAGGCAGTGTGGCCCTGTGGACACCTTGATTTTGGACTTCCAGAGTTGTGAGAGAATAAGTTTTGGTTATTTTAAGTTATCGAGTTTGTGGTCATTTGTTAGAGCATCCACAGGACACAAATACAGTTACCCTCTTGGTTACCAGCAACACAAACTGATTCTGGATACTTGAGTAGAGAAGGAATGCCATGGGCTATAGAACCATGCTTGAGTAAGAACCAAAGGATGCAAAACACAGCTAAGACACTGCCCCTGGAACCACAGCTTAATACGCCATCACCATTGAACACCAGTAACTGGGCTCCAATGCCCTGGGATTTCTGGCCCCAGGTCACTGGACAAAGTGTCTCTGTAGAAATTCCTATAACTGCACCTCCACATTGTTCATGTAAGATCCAAGACCTGGGGCTCACATCCAACAGGCCTGTGCTGCTCTTCCACTTCCAAAATGGAAACCTGCCTCCCATCTGTGCAAGGATTCCCACAAAGTGACAAGCTATGAATCAGATGTTCAATTCCTCCTCCCAAAGGGTGGGGCCCTCAGACTTTTTCCCCCAACACCATTGGTTTTTACCACCATTTACCCAGTGACCAAGCAGAAACCCTAACATAGTCCTTGGCTCCTCCCTCCACTTCAAACCCACACCCAAGTCCTGCTGGCCATGCCTCCAAAACAGGACTTGGACCACCTGTGTCCCTCTGTCTTCACTGCTCCTCTGCTTTTATTCATGCACCTTCTTAAAATGGTAGCCAGATGAATCTTTTTAAATTGCAAACCATATCCTATCACTCGCTTAAACCCTTCTGGGGTTTTCCCATTAGACTTAGAGTGAAACCCAAATATTTTGCCCTCCTACCACCTTCCTCACTTCCCACTTCCTTGCCTGTGGTAAACTGAATTCTGCACCCCAGAAAAAAAAGCATGTTCTTAATCTTAATCCATTCCTGGGAGTGCAAACCCATAATAAATAGAACCTTTTGAAGAAGTTGTTTTTTAGTTAAGATGTGGCCCACTTGAATGAAGTGGGGCCTTAATCCTTTCAGTGGTGGCTTTATGAAGAGAAAGCCACATGGAGAAGAATAAGCTGGAAGTAAAGGGAACACAGAAGAGGAAACAGAAGACACCGCTATGTGCATTACCATGGGAAAGAAAAGCCAAAGACCAAGGCTCACTGGCAGCTAGTCCTGGAATACCACACAGTCTTTGGGGAGAAAGAATCACCTTACTAATGCCTTGAATTTGGACTCCACCTAGCCTCAAAACCATGAGCCAATAAACTCTTATTGTTTAAGCCAATCCATTGTATGGCATTTGTTTTAGCAGCTGGGAAATTAAGACACTGCATTACCTACACATGCTCCATGAGAAGCCTCTTTGCCATCCTGCCACCTTCTCCTCCCTTGGCCTTATCTACACACTCCCCACAAGAAGCCTGCCCCAGCCCTGTGGACCTCCTGCCTTTGGGCCTTTGCATATGCCACTCATTCCACTTAGAAAGCATTGCTCCTTCTCTTTGCATGCCAGACTCTTCCACATTTCAGGGTCCAGCTTAAATGCTGCCTCTTCTGAGAATTGTTCCTTTTCATCTTCTCTAAAGCAGTTCTAACCTGTCAGTCTCTATGTTGGTTGACCAGTGTGACTTCCACTAGGGAAAGGCCTGTCTGGTTTGCTCCCTACTGTATCTCCAGAAACTTCCCCAGTGCCTCCATCCATAATGGAATGAATAAATGAGTGAATGGATGGATGGATGGATGAATTGGCTGTCCAGAAGTATTAATTTTTGTTAGTGATGTGCATTTTTCTGCTCTTCACAGATAATTTAAAGGGAGGTTGAAAAAGGTTGCATGGGGATGGGGTAGGTAGGGATGGCCTGTTTTCATTTGCTAAAGCTGAAGAAATGCAACATACTAGATATGCAGTGTAAGAAAGGAATAAGTTTCGTTTTCACATAGAGACAGCATGGAATAAGGGAAATGGAGGCAAAACCAGTTTAAACAAGCCCCAGACAAAGAGAAGAGAGAATCTGCCTGATGTAAAGAGACATGAGGTAGTATCAGAGGCCGGAACTCACAGCAAAAAAATAAAAATTTGGGGGGGGGCATTGGCTAATCAGTTCAAAATCTCAATAATGAGCTAGTTGGCTCTCTGGGATTGGCTGTACAAATTAAAATCTCAAAAGATGAATTAGTTAGTGTTCTCGGATAGGCTGTAACCTCTGTAGTACCCAGTCAATGGGGAAACAGGGGAGGGACTTGCGAATTAGGAGTAGGAGATTTAAACATCGCCATTCTCTTCCTCTGGGGCGCCAGCCTTCCGCGTGTTTGGCTGGACGCCCCATCTTGCAAGATCGTAAATAAATTCTTTTCTCCTCCAGAACCGAGAGAGCGTTTATTCCCTTACAGGTACCGCTTTATTTCCGACAACTTGGGGGCTCGTCCGGGATCCAAAGCTTCGGAGGGGGACCCCCGAGGTGGACAAAGGGAAGGCGCGCCCCGCTGATTGAGCGGTCTCGGACTCCGCCATTGGGGGCCCATCTCCGGCAGCTAAAGGGCCCGAGACCAGACGCTTGGATCTGCCGGTTGTGGATGAGAAAAGGGGGAAAGGGCTTGCCTCTGTTTGACCAGGCAACTCCGTGCACGGACCAAGGTAAGGAAAGTAATATATTGCCTTGGTGGTCGGGAATTCCTGATGAGTCTGGAGCTGCTTGTGTGTGACTGAGACGTGCGACATACTGCACGAAGCGAGTGCAGAGTCTCAATCTGCGGTTCCCTTCTCCCGCGAGGGAAAGGGCCAGAGACAGACGAAGCGAAAGGAACTGAGAGAAAGAAGCCCAGACAAGACTCAGGATGGGAAATAGAGGCAGTTGGCCGGCCGGGGAAGAAGAAAAGGGGGCACCTATAGAGTCCCTCGGGGACATCCCTCCAGATAGCCCACTAGGTAGGATGTTAAAATATTGGACCGATAGCGATTGGACCAAGGGAAAGGACAAAAAGAAAATGATTAAATACTGTTGTTACATTTGGACTGAAGAAAGCATTTCACCGCCAGACGTATTCTGGCCAAAGTATGGGTCAGAGGAGGACTGGCTCTGTGCCAACCTTGTAATTTATGTTAATGAGAAGAAACCCTTTTCTAAGGAGGAGTCTGATTATGCCACGTGCTGGCTAAAGAACAAAAAAACTCCCCTTTACCTTGTGAAAGATAAAAACCCAAACTTGGAAGATGAGTTGGTAGAATCTAAACCCTGGGACCCCTTATTAAGCCTTCCTCCTCCCTACTATTCCCCTCCTCCCCCAGGGCAGAGATTGTTAGAGTCTGAGGACCTAATAAGGTCCGCACAGGTTCCAGCGGAATCAGGAGGCCCATCGGCGCCAACTGCCCCACCAGATATGACCCATCAATGGTTGAGGAAAGAATTAACACAGTGCAAAAAGGATGTACAGAATTTTCCATTTCCAAAAACTCTTGAAGGAAAGAGAGTAAGGGAACATCACCCCGTTAAATCCCTTTACCCCTTGAGGGAGGTGCCTATGGGGCCAAAGGAAGTCGGGTATGTAAATGCCCCATTAACGAGTGCAGAAGTAAGAAATTTTAAGAAGGAGATGAAATTGCTAATAGAGGACCCAATGGGGCTGGCTGAGCAAATAGATCAGTTCCTAGGCTCTAGCCTATACACGTGGTCTGAACTTATGTCCATATTAAACATCCTCTTTACAAAAGAGGAGAGAGGAATGATAAGAGGGGCTGCTATGAAAGAATGGGAAAGGCAACACCCGCCAGGGCAAGGGGTGATGGCAGCAGAGCAAAAATTTCCAAATACTGACCCTGATTGGGATAATAATGATAAAGAGGATAGGGCACAAATGAAGGATCTCAGACACCTCATTGTAGAGGGAATAAAATTGGCGGTACCCAAATCTCAAAATTTGGATAAGGCCTTTGAGGTAAATCAAGAGAAAGATGAGTCTCCCTCTGCTTATCTACAAAGATTGAGAGAACAAGTAAGGAAATATTCAGGTATGGATCCTGAAGACCCTGTAGCCCAGGGAATGTTAAAGGTCAGCTATGTGAAGGGATCTTGGCCTGATATTCAGAAAAAGATTCAGAAAATAGATGGATGGATGAATAAGCCATTGGAGGAGTTATTAAGGGAAGCACAGAAAGTATTTGTAAGAAGGGAGGACGAAAAACAAAAGCAGCAGGCTAAAGTCATGATAGCCACTGTTGACCACTTGGTCAAGAAAAGATTAGAAACAGGAAATGGAGGATGCAGACAGAGGCGAGATAGGGGAGGGGGCTGGGCTGATTTAAAAAAAGGAGCAAGGAAAATGCAGAACTCTGCAGGGTGTTATCATTGTGAAAAGCCTGGCCATTTCAAAAGGGAGTGCCCAGACTTACAGAAGGAGGGTCGAGTTATACCGCTAATGAATTTTGAAGACTAGGAGAGTCAGAGGCTCCTCATCTCAGAAGCCCACCGGGAGCCTTTAGTAAATTTAAAGGTGGGCCCATATCAAGAGGAAATTACATTCTTGGTAGACACTGGAGCAGCTTGCTCCTCTGTAAATCATCTTCCAAAGGGGGCCAGGCTCTCTGGCAGTTCCCTCACCGTCACAGGGGTAAAAGGGGAGGGATTTAAAGTTCCCATTCTTGAACCTACTAACATTTGTTGGGAAAATAATCAAATCATAGCTCCCTTGTTGCACATCCCAGAAGCTGGGAGTAATTTATTAGGAAGAGACCTAATAATACCTATGGGACTGGATTTAGAGGTAAGGAATGGACGGATTGAGGTTTTGGCCCTGCTCACTGAAGAAGATGAAAGAGACATTAAGGAGGAGGTATGGGTAAAAGAAGGAAACAGGGGAGGGTTGCAAATTCCCCCAATTAAAATCAAGTTAAAAAAGGAAGGGGAGGTCGTGTGCCAGAAACAATATCCTATTCCTCTTAAAGGAAGACAGGGACTCCAACCCATCATTGAGGGTCTCCTTCGGGATGGACTCTTGGAAACCTGTATGTCCTCTTTTAATACTCCCATTCTCCCCATTCAGAAACCAGATGGTAGCTGGAGAATGGTGCAGGATCTAAGGGCCATTAATAAAATTGTCCAGGTTCGACACCCTGTAGTTCCTAATCCTTACACTCTCCTGAGTAAAATTCCCTTCCATCATAAGTGGTTTAGTGTAGTAGATTTAAAGGATGCCTTCTGGGCCTGTCCCCTTGATCCAGAAAGTAGAGACCTGTTTGCCTTTGAGTGGGAAGATCCCTTCAATGGGCGAAAGCAGCAATACAGATGGACGGTCTTACCTCAGGGTTTCACGGAGTCCCCCAATCTCTTTGGGCAAGAGTTAGAGAGGGTACTGGAAAAATTTCCAGTCCCACCTGAAATCACCCTTCTGCAATATGTAGATGATCTATTAATATCAGGTAAAGAAAGGCAAGTGGTGGCTCAAGCTACAAAAAATCTACTGAACTTTTTAGGGGAACAAGGATTAAGAGTATCTAAAAGTAAACTGCAATTTGTAGCAAGGGAAGTTAAGTACCTAGGCCACCTCATAAGTGAAGGAAAAAGAAAAATCCATCCAGAAAGAATCCAGGCCATAGTAGAGTTGCCTCTTCCTCAAACAAAAAGAGAGCTAAGAAAATTCCTGGGATTGGTAGGGTACTGTAGATTGTGGATAGATTCTTTTGCATCTCGAACTAAAGAGCTATACCAAAAATTACTAGAGGAAGAGCCTGACAAGATAGAATGGGAGGAAGTGGAAATAAAGACATTAAATGAACTCAAGCAGGCACTGGTGCAAGCTCCTGTTCTAGCACTTCCTTCCCTCGAAAAACCCTTTCACCTGTTTGTTACAGTAGATAAGGGAACAGCTTTGGGGGTCCTAACCCAAATCTGGGGAGGCCAAAGGCGGCCGGTGGCTTTCCTTTCAAAGGTTTTAGATCCAGTCTCTAGGGGGTGGCCTGGGTGTGTTCAAGCCATTGCAGCAACTGCCCTTTTAGTAGAAGAAAGCAGGAAATTAACCTTTGGAGGGGCATTAGTAGTTAGTACTCCTCATCAGGTGAGAACTATTCTGTCTCAAAGGGCAGGGAAATGGTTAACTGATTCTCGAATCTTAAAATATGAAGCAATCCTAATGGAAAAAGATGATTTGGTCTTAACAACAGATCATAGCCTAAACCCGGCCTCCTTCCTCTGGAAGGGGCCTGAGCAAGTAGAGACCCCTGAGCATGACTGTTTAGACCTAATTGAATACCAAACTCGAGTCCGACCTGACCTAAGGGATCTTCCCCTGCACTCGGGGGAAAGACTGTTCATAGATGGATCCTCCAAAGTCCTAAAAGGAGAAAGGCACAATGGCTATGCAGTTGTGGATGGGATAACTTGTGAAGTAAAAGAAGCTGGCCGATTGCCCAATAAGTGGTCAGCTCAAACTTGTGAATTGTATGCACTAAATCAAGCCCTCAAATTATTAGAAGGAAAGGATGGTACAATATACACTGACTCTAAGTATGCCTTTGGGGTAGTCCACACCTTTGGAAAGATCTGGGAAGAAAGGGGATTAATCAATAGCAAAGGAAAAGAACTGGTTCATGGGGAATTGGTGAAACAAGTATTAACCAATCTACTCTTACCTAGAGAAATATCAGTGGTGCATATAAATGGACACCAGAAGGGACCTACTTTTGAGGCAAAAGGCAATAGGTTGGCTGATGAAAAGGCTAAGGAGGCCTCTCTCTACCCCCCTTTAAAAATAATGATCCTAATACCCTCTATCCCTAAGGAATTTGGGGTCCCTACATTCTCTGCCAAAGAAGTAAAAGAGTTGAAACAGTTAGGAGCAACCTTAAATGATCAGGGGAAATGGTTTCTCCCAGATGGCAGACAAATGTTAAATAAACAAATAATGAGGGAGATATTAGCAGTTCTACACCAGGGGAGTCATTGGGGGGTACAAGCCATGTGTGATGTAGTACTTAGACAATTTGGATGTGTAGGCCTTTATACAGTTGCTAAACAAATCTGTGAGCGGTGCATAATTTGTCAAAAAATTAATAAAAAGGTTTTAAGAAAACAGGTACAAGGGGGAAGAGAGCCGGGCCTGAGACCATTCCAGAGCATTCAAGTTGATTACACTGAAATGCCACCAATCGGTCGTTTAAAATATATTTTGGTAATTGTCGACCACCTCACTGGATGGGTGGAAGCCTACCCTCTATCCTCAGCTACAGCATTGGGAACTTCTAAAGTTATCCTTGAACAAATCATTCCCCGTTATGGGTTAGTGGAAAATATAGACTCTGATAATGGCAGTCACTTTACCTCCCGTGTGTTGCAAAATGTCATGAGAAGCCTGGGTGTCACTTGGGACTTCCACACTCCCTGGCATCCACCATCCTCTGGGAGAGTGGAAAGAATGAATCAAACCATAAAGAAACATCTTTCTAAATTAGTTTTGGAAACAAAGTTACCTTGGATCAAGTGCTTACCTATAGCTCTACTAAGAATCAGGACTGCCCCTAGAAAAGAACTGGGAATTTCCCCTTATGAAATGCTTTTTGGTTTGCCTTTCCCCAGGTGGACTGGAGAGCTCCCCTCCCTAGACACAAAAGATCTTTTTCTTAAGAATTATATACTGGCCTTGTCTTCTACTTTATCATCTCTCAGGCACCGTGGACTGCTGGCTCAGACCCCGCCTCTTGAATTTGCTGCCCATCGACATCAGCCTGGCAGCTGGGTTCTGATCCGGTCGTGGAAAGAATCCAAACTTCAACCGATCTGGGAAGGACCCTATCAGGTCTTGCTGACAACTGAGACGGCAGTCCGAACGGCAGAAAGAGGCTGGACTCATTACACATGAGTGAAGGGACCGGTGCCTGAACCAGACGATAAGTATCCAGCAACTCAACCTGAATCCTGGAAAGTGACTCCTACCTCAGATCCCCTAAGGATCACTTTAAATAGGCAACAGTTGAAAGAACATACTAGGAGGGAGGAAGGGCTGGATTAAACCCTATGTTTGCATTGTGCTCTGTGTATAGCTTAATGATGAAATTGCTTATACTGATCATAATGTTCTATATTCAAGGAGTAACAGGTTCTGCTAAGCTGGTTATAAGTGTAGTCAAAGGCTTAAAGTCTCAAACTGTACAATTTGATGTTTGTCAAGTAATGAGCTGTAAAAATCTAAAACGTCAGCAACAACTGAGTGAGGAATATAAGCATTTATGTAAGCAGACTGTTCAAATAGAAAGCAAGATTGTTGGGGGGGCGAACATTTGAGAGTATAACTTATGAGACACCTAACCCCTGTTATTCTTGGAACACTGCTTGGTGGACCACACAGTATGAGGGATGGGTCTTACCCAGGTTGGAGGAAAAACCATTAAGGGAAACTTGGCTGGAATTTAACTCTCCAGTTCAAATTGACCCCAAGGTCATTAGAACACTTAAGACCAAAGACTTAAAGCAAACCACAGAAATAGAGACAGGTTATGGAAATACAAATGCCTGGGTAGAATGGGGCAAACATACCATCCAGAGTCTAAACAGAAGTGACTGTTATGCTTGTACAACCAAACAACCCACTGTTCAGATTATGCCCTTCCCCTTGGGGATGAAAAAGCATGAAAGGGAGTTTAAATGTATAACACTCCTCTTTCAAAATGCTACTCCTGGTGAAAGTTGTAGCATGTTGTCCTCCCTTTTCCCTCCAGTCCAGAAGGGAAGTGTCAAAGCCATACCAGCGTCTCACCTTGGTCCCGGAAACCACTCTGCCTGTCTCTCCAGATGGGAAGAAGGGCTCCAGGATCTTGGTACCATGGCTCTGTGTACACAGGTGTGGAATGTGAGCAAGGATAGTACTGGCAACTTCTCCAGCCTAACTATACCCCGAGCAGACCTCTGGTGGTACTGTGGGAAGGGCATCCTCTGGCCAACACTACCTGAAAGGTGGGGAGGAACCTGTGCTCTGGTTCAATTGGCTATCTCATTTACCCTGGCATTTGAAAGTAATAAAGTACCAACCCAAGGCAAAGGAGAAAAGAAAAATGTACAAAGTGTACCTAGTTCCTTCAATAAAAAATGTTTGTAAATAGTATAGGGGTTCCCCAGAAAGTTCCTAAAGAGTTTAAAGCTAAAAATCAAGTAGCTGCAGAATTTAAATCGTCCTTATTCTGGTGGGTCACCATCAATAAAAATGTCAATCATCAGCTAAAATTTATCAACTATACCAGGGATGTCATTAAAGAAATAGCAGAACAGTTAGATGCCACTAGCCGAATGGCATGGGAAAACAGAATGGCCCTAGACATGATGCTAGCTGAAAAAGGAGGCGTCTGTGCTATAGTTGGGGGAAATTGTCGCACATTCATCCCCTATAATACCGCGCCTAATGGAACTATCACCAAAGCCCTACAAGGCTTAACAGCCTTATTTCAGAAACTAGAAAAGAATTCTAGCATTAACAACCCACTCATAGAATGGTTGGAAAATTGGTTCGAGAAATGGAAAGGAATTGCAACATCTATTTTAATTTTCCTTATCATTCCAGCCAAAATGTTTATAACAGCTGGGTGCTACATAATCCCGTGTGCTCAAAGGCTAGTTCAAAAACCCATCACAACCACTAGAATCAAAAATAAAAAAGATCCGTATGATGAGGAATGTGAAAAAGCCCTTAGCAAATTTGAGAATCTAAAATGTGAAAACTAAAAGTGTTTAAAAAAGAAAGAGGAGGGAATCTGTAAGAAAGGAATAAGTTTCGTTTTCACATAGAGACAGCATGGAATAAGGGAAATGGAGGCAAAACCAGTTTAAACAAGCCCCAGACAAAGAGAAGAGAGAATCTGCCTGATGTAAAGAGACATGAGGTAGTATCAGAGGCCGGAACTCACAGCAAAAAAATAAAAATTTGGGGGGGGGCATTGGCTAATCAGTTCAAAATCTCAATAATGAGCTAGTTGGCTCTCTGGGATTGGCTGTACAAATTAAAATCTCAAAAGATGAATTAGTTAGTGTTCTCGGATAGGCTGTAACCTCTGTAGTACCCAGTCAATGGGGAAACAGGGGAGGGACTTGCGAATTAGGAGTAGGAGATTTAAACATCACCATTCTCTTCCTCTGGGGCGCCAGCCTTCCGTGTGTTTGGCTGGACGCCCCATCTTGCAAGATCGTAAATAAATTCTTTTCTCCTCCAGAACCGAGAGAGCGTTTATTCCCTTACAGGTACCGCTTTATTTCCGACATGCATTGGCTTTTACAATGGGGATTTATTAACTTACAAGCTTAGAGTTCTGAGATCAAGAGAATGTCCAAATAAAGGTATGAACAGGTGATGCTTTCTCCCCAAAGACTGGCTACAGGTGATCCTCAGCTCCTCAGCCACATGGAGTCTGCTAGTCCTTCTCTCCTGGGTTTCATTGCTTTCAGCTTCTGGCTTTTCTCTTTGGGCTTCTCTGGGACTTTCAGCCTCTTATAAAGGACTCCTGTAAGAGAATTAAGACCCACCCTGGGGCATGCATCAACTGAAATAACCCAGAAAGATCCCATCCACAACAGGTCTATACCCACAGGAATGGATTTAAAGAACATGATCTTTTCTGGGGTACATCCAGCTTCAGACCATCACAGGGTCCAAGTTGTGCAGGGGATTATTCTGAATTTGGATGTTCTGCAAGATACAATCTAGAATTCCCCTTTTTGTTATACCCTTTTTTTACCTATTTGGTGAGGGGGAAGGTTTCCCCGGAGCTGTGCTTGTGTGCACATTTACACACCTATGACAAGACCGTGTGGTGCGTGTGAAACTTCAGCTCCACACAGAAGCAGAGGTGAAGAAGACAAAAGATAAGGGAGCTAACAGGAGCGTTTGTTTTCATTTATCAGTGAAGCATTGTCCATAAAGGTGTCGATCGTCGGTTGGCATAGTTCTGGAGGAACGATGCTTTCTCGATGGGTCACTTCTAGGAAATAACGTCCACGGACTGGAATGGACACCGACAGATGAGGGACACGGCCTCTGCTCCCAGCCCGCTGCAACCGAGTGAACTGAAGAAAAACCATTTAGCTTCTATGGGTCCCAGCATTCTCATTTGTGAAAAGAGAAACACGATCATTGAGGTTTGTTTCTACTCTAAAGTTATAAAAATATTAAGTTCGCCATCCAACCCTAATAAAGTGACTCGCCTGCTTGAAGCCTGAGCACTCACCAGGAGAATGCACTACGAGCGACCCCTCCCTGCGGGCACCCCTTTGTCAATTTGGGTCACTCACGTGCTTAAAGACAATGCCCCTGGGCAGTTCCCCCACCACCCCACAAGGGATCCAGTGTGCTTGCAGAAGGAGAGCTACTAGATGACTCACGCCATCATTGCAGACCCACACTTTAAAAATACAAAGCTTTTTACAGTGCTTTCTGATGAAACATTTTCAAAAATGTGTTTCAATGTCCTTTGCCTTAATAAATAAAAATTACAAAACATGATGAAACGTTTTCTGGATGAATTTGGTCATTATAGTTAATCTGAGATGTGTAGTGGGTGCTATAGGTGATTATTTTGAATATGGGTGCAATCTGGAATTTCCTTTTTTTCTTTAAACCCCATACATTAGCTTTATTTGGGTGTCATTTCCTTTTTTTATTTTGAAATAAAGATGAAAATATGCCATTGCAATGTCTTGTTTGCCAGTATAAAATCACTCTTCTTTCATTAAAATTTATTTTTAACTTGCAGAAGAGGGAGGTCTTCTCTGTGGGATAATTTCTCCTACAGCATAACAACACTGTTGTTATCCTACTGTCACTGGGCAGTGCTTTAAGCATGCAGTTACTTCAGCTTCAAGAACAAACTTCACCCATCCCTGGCGGGTTGACTCATTCCAGTGCATTAGCTTCTCACTGAGGACAGAGAAAGGTGCCACAACTTTTGATCACTGCATTCTCTTTTATTCCAGGAAGACATTGCCATCTGTGTTTCTTTTAAGGTACAGAAGACC
The DNA here is from genome assembly GCF_015220235.1 of Choloepus didactylus. Lineage (NCBI taxonomy): Eukaryota > Metazoa > Chordata > Mammalia > Pilosa > Megalonychidae > Choloepus > Choloepus didactylus. The sequence continues at coordinate 17,444,900 of NC_051316.1, forward strand.
TTGAAATCCATAGAGCATCATAGTGGGTTTCTTACACCTACCAGGGTTGCCACTATGCTGAGTACACAACTACATCTGACTCCTGGGGAACAAATCATTACAGTAGCACACCAATCCAGTCCACCTCTAAGGAACACTGCCATGTTACCTTCAACATAGCAAAAATAGCATTGAAGGATTCGTTTCACACTGTAGCAGAACATCTAGCTAATCTAAGGCTTAACTAAGTTGGGGTTATTTTTCCTTAATGGAAAAATCAGTCCAGAGGAAAGTAGTTAAGCAGGTCAAAAAACTGAGGGTTCTGTATCATCTTGGTCTTTTCCTCAAAGGAGAAATATGGCCACTGCAGCTCCAGCCATCACTTCCACATTCCACTCAAAAAGGAGGAGGATGTAAAAAGGAAAAAAGGATAGTTAGTCTGTATCAAGAAAACAAAACTTCCCAGGAACCCACAGCAGATACCCACTTACGTCTCCCAGGCCAGCACTGTGTTACAAGCAAGGCAGGCTGGCAAATTTAGCATGCTGGCAGGTACATTGCTGCCTTAAGTGAAATCAGAGTACTGGTAATAAAGAAGGAGGAGAAAATGATGGTAATTAGCCAATGATCTTAAAAAGTCTCCTTTCTTTATAAAGTAAAAACAGATTTCGTAAGCTACAGCTCAACATCAGTCTTACTACCTTATAGTTATATATTAATGATAAAGATTTTCCATGTGTAAATGGGTGAGAAGTAGCAGATTCAACACATTCAATTCCATCCCTCCCCCAAACCTGCTAAGACAATAGTAAAGAGATTTCCTTAAGACACTAACAAACAAGACAAAGAGAATGGCAGAGTAGACACAGAAAAAAAAAAATGGAAGCTGTAAAGCAACTGATTTTGCAAACCTAAGAAAGCCAAATTGAAGCTAGCTGTGGAGACAGCTAAGCAGCAACCTGATTTTCACTACAGAGCCCTTAAAAATATGGAGGGATGGGAGGATGGGATGTTTTGGGTGTTCTTTCTCACTTTAATTTTATTCTTATTCTTATTTCTTTTGTGTGTGGTAATGAAAATGCTCAAAAATTAATTGTGGTGATGAATACACAGCTATATAATGGCACTGTGAACAACTGATTGTACACTTTGGAAGATTGTATGGTATGTGAATATATCTCAATAAAGTTGAACTAAAAAGAAAAGTTTGGGAGGAGAACAGACAAAAACGTCTAAAATTTAACAAATATAAATGAAGAAATAAAAACTCACTACAAGGATGGAAAGATAAAAATTTAAAGTTGAGAGGATCTACCAGAAAGCAGAGCATGAAGGATCACAGAAAGTTGGAAAAGGAGAGAAAAGAAGAGAAAACTAGACACCCTGTAGAGTAATAGAGAACTTGGCTGGTCTTTGCCCCCAGTTCCTGAGAGGTAACCACTACATCCTTGGAATTTCCCATGATATCAACCCAACCTCTGGGTAGGAGCAAGGCTGAAGATACAGTTGAACCATCAATTGTGACTACATAATGAAACCTCATAAAAACTCAACATGAGAAGCTCGGGAGCTTCCACAATTGAGAATATCCACTGACATGCTGGGAGGATGTTGTATTCTGACTCTGCATGAAGAAGACACAAAGCTTTGCATTTGAGACCCTCCCAGACCTCTCCCTGTGTGTCCCTTCTTTTGGCTTCTTCTGATTTGCATTCTTTTTTGCTGTGATATAATCCCAAATATAGCACTTTTTGAGTTCTGTTAGTCAGTCTAGAGAATTATGGAACCTGATGGGGTGATGGGAACCCCCAAATTTATGGCTGGTGGATCAGTAGTACAGGTGGCCTGGGAACCCCTGAATGCAAGGCTGATGTCTGAGGGGTGGTTTTGTGTCCTTATCCTGTGGAGTTTGACCTAACTCCAGGGAGCTCAAATCAGAATTGCATTGTAGTTAGTGCTGAAAGTGTTGGAAGTTATCACACACCCCATCCAGAAGGTACAAGGTCAAAATAATAAGAGTTTTAGAAAGCAAGATCAGAGAAGGTAGGGGGAAGGAAATCATCAATCAAATAATTCAGAGAAATTGCCCATAATTTAAGCTTCCATATAGAAATGGTCCAGGTAACAAGAACCAATGTAGATAGAACATCATAAAATACCAGGAAATTGGGAGCAAAGAGAAGATCCTACAAGATGACAAAGAGAAAGAAAAGCAACCTATGAAAAAATGGTGAAGAATCAGTAAGGCTAGGATACGATGGAAAAATACTTAGAAAATTATGAGAGAAAACTATTTGCAAGCCAATTTCCTATATCCATCCTATAATAATTATATGTGAGGACAGAATTAAGATATTTTTAGACATTCAAGTTCTCAAAAAGGTATCTCTCATTTGTCCTTTCTGAGGACGCTACTAGAATTGTGCTTCTCAAAAGTTAATGAAAGGATTCTTTTCCAATAGGTCTGGGGTGGGGACTGAGATTCTGTATTTGTAGCAAGTTTCCAGGTTATGTCAAAGTTGTTGGTCCTCAAGATCACAATGAGTAGCAAGATATCACAGGATGTGCTTCATCAAAGGAAGGGAGCACATGGAAAAGAAGACACAGGACACAGGAAATGGGGGATTCAAATCAAAAGAAAGGAGAGGAATTTCCAGTGTACAGATGAGTGGAGAAACAAAAAAGATGGAAGAGCACAGGCACATCAGCAGCCTGTGCAGATCAGAGAAGGGCAGAAGGCTCTAGGAGAGTCTTCTCAAGAAGGTGAAACTGATGGGCCACCTAACACATCAAAACATATTAAAGGAGAGCTTGAAATTAAAGTAGTAGCAAGTACCATGTTATGAATAGCTAGAAAAGCTAAGCAAATGAAAATAATCTCTAGGAATAATTTTTTAAGTATGTAAAAAAATAAAGGTAATCATCGTATACTATATGGCTCAGTTGCAAAAGACATTTACATGATCATAATAATGTAACACTAGATAGTGATCTTTAAAAATAATTAAATAACCATAGTGGGAGGATGGATATAGAAAGTATGGAGATGTACGAGAAACAAGAACTGAAGGCTTCCAGGAGTGAGAAATGGGTGAAAGAAGGGATCAGGGGAACCACAGTTTGTCACAGAAGGCATTATGGAACTATTTGATTCTTAAAGATAAATGCATGTATAATTTTGATTGCAATAAGGATGATTTAAAAAAAAATTAATGAAGCAGATTTCAGCAATTTAAAACAAATGAGAACTTAAAGGACAGATATCCCTGAGGCTTGAAGTATGTTTGTAGAAAGGACTTCCTAATCAAATTAAGTATGAACAAGATTACATATGTTAAACCATGCTGGTAAATGTTTAACAACTAGCCCTCAGGGCAGGGAGTGGGGAAAGAGTCCTTATTTGTAGCACTTGCCAATGTCTGTTGTGTAAATACTCCCTCCCACCAGCTGAGTTCAAATTACCATCATAAGGTTACTGAAGGTGGAGTTGGAAAGATATGGGACAATTGCTCTGATGAGCAAGTAGAAGCTAGGACCAGGATAATCCACTCTAAGAGAATGAGTTCTTCCAAGAATTTTAGCATATAAATGGCTTATATTCAAATGTGCACTACTAATTACAAATGAGCCTCATCTATTTATTAAAGCAAACTATTTGGACTCATGTTTAGAAATTAACACAACATATGCAATATTTCATGTAAATACAGGCAAGTTTCTTTTAAAATATTATATAATTCAGCTTTCACAATCAAGAAAAGTCTTTCCCACTGTCAACCTTTATCACTCTAATACAACAGTCTCCATTATATCTCAGAGAATGGGTAGCACTGGTACATCCCTAATTTGACTTTCAGAAGGCCCTGAAATTCTGTGATTTCAGATTCTAAGGAAAGAATGTTGCAGAGATCCTGTGTACAAAATATTATAATAGCTAACAATTAGAATTCTTGCTCTATGCCAGCACTCTACATGTATCAATTCACATATTCCTCACATCAACCTTTTGACAGAGGGACTGTTAGTGTCCCTGTTTTGCAGATGGAGCACAAAGAAGTTAGGGAATATTTCAAGGTTACACAGTCTGTGTATGGATTTGAAACTACAAAGTCGGGTTCCAGAAGAAGTGCTTTTAACCACTACAGCAGAGGTTCTCAAAATGTCATTCCCCGACCAGCAGCACTGGCATCACTGGGAACTTATAAGAAATGCAAATTATTGCCCCCCCCCCCCCCCACCAAACTTCTGAATCAGAAACTCTAGGGGTGGAGCGCAGCAATCTATATTTTAACCGGCCTTCCTTGTGATTCATGCTCAGGTTTGAGAACCACTGTATTACAGTGTAATGCCTCTAATTGTCTTTTTCATATTATCTATCTCTTTGTTCTCTCACACATTATGAATAATTTCATCATTTCTATTTTCCAAATCACTAATTCGTTCTCCAACTATACCTAATCTGTGGCTACACATATCCAATGATTACTTAATTTCAATAATTACATTTTTTTCTTTTCTGTAAATTCTATTTGGTTCTCTTTCAACTCCTTTTGATCATTCTTTATACTTTCTTGTTCATTATTCTATTTTCAAATTCTTTATTTCTTTAAACATGTTAATTATAGCTATTCTATATCCTGCGTCTGATAATTCCATATTTGAAGCCTTTAGGGACCTATTTCTGTTGACTATTGTTGCTACTGATTCTTACATAAGATACTTTGTAGCTTTTATGTGTTAAAGTAATTTGTAACTGTGATCTGCTAACATTTTCTCTAACTTTAATTGTGAGGTTTTTTTTTATACTTACTTAGGATAAAGGTAGACTTCTCCAGTGAGGATATGAATTTATTCCCACAAGTTGCCTGGGCACTCCATCAATTTGGGACCATGTGAAAAATAAATTCAGACTTTCAGGGCCACTCAAATAGTATGACTTCAAGCTCAATGTCCATATGAACACTGGATTGTGGTTAAACTACTCAGGGAGTTTTCTTCCCCACACTGAAGGGAATATAGGCAGTTATCTCTGCAGTCTCAATATGCTAGGAAAGGTTTATTTCTACTCTACCCTTGTACTGAGGGAGCAGACTTTTGGGGTCCCAGCTTATAGGGAGAGGTTCATCTATTAGAAGACCCTGCTCTTTGTCTCCTGGGCCCTGCACTCTGTGGGGCTATGAAAACTGAAGCTCAAGTTCACCTGGTTCAACAAATGCCCTCAAGATGAAAGCTGGCTTCAGTGACCACCTTACCTTTCAGGGTTCCTGCTTGCATTTAGTTCTTGTCCTGATTATGCTTTGCCTTATTTCCAGATCACTGATGAATTTAAGAATTTGTTATTATTATTATGTAGAGTTTTTAGTCATTTTCACTGAAAGAATCAGGAAGAACTGGTCTGTCATATTATCAGATATGTAAGATCCATTTTATTCTTTATACCATGTATTGGCAAACTATAGCCTTCAACCCAAATCAGGCTCACGGTCTGATTCAGTACATCCACAAACTATTGGATTATTCTTAAATAAACTTATTATTTATTGTTATTGTTTTAAATAAATTTTATTTTTTAGAACAGCTTTAGAGTTACAGAAAAATTGCAAAGATAGTAAAGGAAGTTCCCATAAACCCTGTATCCAGTTTCCTTTATTATTAACATCTCATGTTAGTGTGGTACATTTGTTACAACTGATGAACCATCTATTACTATGATTAATGTTAGAGTTAATATTATTTAATATTATTTAATAATAATAATATTAATATTAATGTTAGTGTTAATATTATCTAATAATAATGAACAATTTATTGCTATTTATTATTTACAATAATACCATTATTATTAAAGTCCATATTCAGATTTCCTTAGTTTTTACCTAATGTCTTTCTGCTGTTCCAGGATCCCATCTGGGATACCACATTATATTTAGCCATCATTTCTCCTTACGTTCCTCTTGGCTGTGACAGAAAAGTTTTTACACTTTTAAATTAAAAATAAGTCCAAAGAAGAATAATATTTTATGACACATGAAAATTATGTGGAATTCAAATGTCAGCATCCATGAATAAAGTCTTATTGGCACACAGCCATGCCCATCTACTTACGCTTCTCCTGTGGCTGTTTCAAGCTGCAAGAGCAGATTTGAGTAATTGGAGCACCAGCTGTATGGTCCACAAAACCTAAAATAATTACTATCTGGCCCTTTAAGGAAAACTCACCAACCTCGGTTCTATGTCAAGCAAATGTGGTAGACAGTTACTAATTGATTGAAATAATGTCTGTTTTATGTATTTTTAATGGGGATGTTTCTCCATGAAGAAATATGAGAAAAGTTCAGAGAAAACTCTGGAGATTGATTGTTCCTCACACAATTCATGGGCAAAATGGACTCTATCAACACGGACGGCCATGTTGGATGACTGTAAAAAAGGAGAATTTCTAGAAGGCAGGGTTTTTCTGTTTTGTTTTAATTTTTTATTTCTTGGAACTGTTGTAGGTTTACAGAAATATCATGCAGAAAGGACAGTGTTCCCATACATCCTCCCTACACAAGTTGCTTTCCCTGTTATTATTATTTTGCATTAGTGTTGTAACTTTGTTACAATTGATGAACCGACACTAGTATAGTTATATTGTTAACTGAAGCCCATAGTTAACGTTAGGGTTCACTCTTCGTGTTGAACGGTTCTATGTGTGCTTTTTTTATTGTGGTAACATACCCACAACATGAAATTGCCCATTTTAACCACTGACAAGTATACAATTCATTGGGGTTAATTATATTTCAGAACATCATGCCTCCACCACCACCAGCCATTACCAAAACTTTTCCACCCCCTTAGAAGGTAGAGTTTTAAAGAAAGAACTTTCTTACAGGGGCTGTTCCCCACCTCTAGACATTGGTGAAGCACAACGTTGGTGGAAGTCAGACTGCCCACTAGTTCCGATCCTTTCCCTCCATCTGCAGTGTTCCAAGGACCTCTTGACCTTGTCTCCTCATACTTTCTCCTCTTTCTCTTCTCAATAACTGAAACACAAGGGAGACCATGTAGAAAAGGGTGATCAGTAAAAAAAACTCAAGAAGCAATGGCTCCCACCACTACATTGAAGTGGAATTTCATTAGAGAAAAACCTCTCTTTTGGATGTATTTTCCAGGTGAAGGATTTCACACATCAAGAGTTCAAGGAGCTGCTTCCCAATCCTGGGACACCCTGTGAGCTAGTTATCAGAGCTGTCATGATCCTCCTTAGCACCAAGATGCTGTTAGGAATGGTATAGGGCATTTCCGAGAAGTTTTCATGTGTGATTAGTCTGATAATAGATAGACTGGCTTGAGCCAATTTGGGTGAGAGGCTCAACCCACTCTGGCACAAAGTCTTTATTTTGTACTAAAGTCTTCATCAGGACTTTTCCAATCATAAGTTACAGTTTTGTTTTGTTTTGATAGGAATTGTGTTGGTTTATGTGACTGGGAAATCCAAAGTAGAGTGAGGAATATCAGGCAAGGCTGGATCTAGGTGTTCAAGCGATATCATCACCATGGTCTCTCTCACTCCATCTCTTTATTTCACATACCTCTCTTGGCCTCATTCTCAGGCAGATCTTTTCCATGTGGAAGCAGGATGTTCCCCTTTGGCTCTGGACTCATGTGGTCCTTATAGTCAACATTGTACAAGAAGAGTGTCCCAGCTAAAATCCCATCTTCCCCAAACCCTCTGCCCAGGGCTAGATCAGTCCCATCCAAACCACATGTCTTGACCAAGGTTATTACAGACTGGCAAAGTGGGACTTCCCAAAAGGAAGTGATACTGGACTATATCACTCTCTCAGGCTCCGTAGGAAAATCTTCTAAAGGACTAGAATCTATATTCTCACACTAACTGGAAATATTACATTGTTAAGAGGGTTTCTGGGACATACTACTATAGAATTGTCATTGATCTATCATATATTCAGCAGAGGAAATGGATACATTTTATTCATAAAGACAAAAATAAAGACATAATTGGAGGAAATGTTTCAGGCATGGAAAATGGGCTCATCTACTTTCCCTTTTCCTCTTGAGGGTGCAAATCTCCTAATAAATATTAAAGAGTTAACTGTCTCACAATTTAAAAATGCATTAAAAAACTCAATAGAAAAGAGGAACATGAGACCTATTAGAATGGTTGGTTTGGGTTTCATTTTATTTTTTAAATGGTTTATTGTATTTTCATTTTTTAGCTTCTGTTTTCTGCCTATATCATTCAGTAAATATTTTTATCTTCATACAGGGAATGAGATCCACAGGTCAATTCTGAATTTAATATCAGTATGTTACCTGATAATATGGGTGTTATGACAGATGTTTGGTCATTTTCTTTTCACATTGAAAAAAAGCGATGCATGTAAAAAAAAAAGGTTTAGGGGGCTCTCTTTAGTTACATTTCTTTTTGTGATTTGAAAGATTGACTATATGTATATTTCCAATGTAATCCTTGGTGACATATACTGGCAAACAGTTCTTTTATTGTGTTGCACCAAGGTCCGACTTCTGAGGTTAGGGAAGTGTCAGCCAAAAACATATTGTATTTTCTGTAAAATATATACGGTCTTGTTAAAAAAAAAAAAAAAAAAAGAGTTAACTGTCTTCTGTGACAATATACAGAATACACTTGAAGCTTCCTTTGATGCCACAGTAATTTATATACATATATTATTATGCAGAATATCATGCAGTAATAAGTTCTTTTTCTACTGTGGGCAGATGTCACTTTTCATCATTTAGGATTTCTGTGTATAGTAGCCTTCCCTTCTCTCCTTTGCTTTTTTTTTAAATTAACTTATGCTTTATTCATACAATTAAATAATATACTTGTAAAAAGAACCACATGGCATTACACATACTGCTGTGTATGTCATAGTGAAGAGAAAGGGTTGAGCAGTGCAGTCTTCATTCAATAATTTAAAACTATCTATGTGAACTTGGACAAATGGTCCCCGCCTTTTAATTTTTTTATTATTTTTTTCCAAATCAATTTTATTGAGATATATAGACGTACCATACGGTCAACCACAGTGTACAATCAATTGTTCACAGTACCCTCATATGGTTGTGCATTCATCACCAAAATCAATTTTTGAACATTTTCATTACTCCAAAAAATAAGAAGAAGAAGAATAAAAATACAAGTAAAAAAGTACACCCAAAACATCCTATCCTTCCATCCCCCCTATTATTCATTTTATTTTTGTTCCCATTCTTCTACTCATCTGTCCATACACTGGATAAAGGGAGTATGAGCCATAAGGTTTTCAAAATCACGCAGTCACACCATGTAAGCTACATAGTTATATAATCGTCTTCAAGAATCAAGAATACTGGGTTGCAGTTCAGCAGTTTCAGGTATTTCCTTCTAGCTATTACAATACACTAAAAACGAAAAAGGGATGTCTATATAGCACATAAGAATACCCTCCAGAATGACCTGTCATCTCCATCTGAGATCTCTCAGCCACTGAAACTTTGTTGCATTTCTCTTCCCCGTTTTGATCAAGAAGACTTTCTCAGTCCCACTATGCCAGGTCCAGGCTCATCCATGGGAGTCATGTCCCACGTAGCAGGGAGGGCAGTGAGTTTACCTGCAGAGTTGGCTTAGAGAGACAGGCCACTTTTGAGCAACAAAATAGGTTCTCTGGGGCTTACTCTTAGGCACAATTATAAGTAGGCTTAGCCTCTTCTTTGCAGTAACAAGCTTCATAAGGGCAAGCCCCAAGATTGAGGGCTTGGCCTACTAACTTGGCAGTCCTCAATGCTTGTGAGAATATCAGTAATTCTCCTGGTGGGGAAGTTTAATATTTCCTCATTTTTCTCCAGTTCCTTGGGGGACCCAGCAAACACATTTTTATTCTCTGCCCAAATTACTTTGGGATGTACCAGGATTTCACACTAACCTGTGCAAACCTACCAGATCTCATTTCCTATCAAAGTTCCATGCAATTATGGTATTTGAGTAAACTGAATGTAAAAGTTAAATTATTTAGTGTGCTACAGAAAATATAGATCCTGCACCAAATAAACATCTCTTCCTTTGGTCTCACACAGAATTTGAAGTTTTAAAACATTGTCAATATCGTCCTTTACCCTTTGGCCTGATTTGCCTTAGTCCTAACCAGCTCCTCTTCATTCATATTTTTAACTGAAGTCTGAGCTCTTTTTCAGCTTTTTTAACAGTTGCTGTATGGGGTAATGCTGACATTCATAGCTGCTGAACTCTAGCTCCAAGTCTCAGGTGTCACACAGATACTCAAAGTTCCAGAGACAAACCAGGTTATACAAAGAGCTCAGCATCTCAGAATTTAGAGATAACCAGTACAACTCAGAAAAAGATGTGACTGCTGTAAGAGCTTACAATCTAGAGACCATTACAATAAGCATTCCCCTGATAAGCTGTATTCTAAGATTCAATTCTCAAGAGTTTACACATTATAGTTAGTCCATATTAGTGAGTCACTATAATGTTTGTCTTTTTGTTTCTGGCATATGTCATTCAAAATGCTGTCCTCCTTTGCTTTTAATCCGTGCAATCTGTGACATCTGTAAACCACCCAGGCTGGACTTCTCTGAATTTTGAATCAGTAAGCTGAGAATGAGGGCTCAGGACCTCCCCTACAGAATAGAACACAAAAGCACTGAGGCAGAAGGCACTGCTGTTTCCTTGGCCCTTCTCTGGGGACCCAGGTCAAAATCAGGTCTCATAGGACCATTCCCTTGCTCAGCAAGTAGGCTTTGAAATTCTAATATCAGTAGCATCGTGGGTGGCATCTGTTGCCGGGGCAACCTAGCAGGTACCCATTCAGCTTTGCCCTTGACCGCAGCCTCCTGGTCATGAAAGCCCGACCCTTTGCCCTCTCGCGGGATCTCCCCTGCCACTTTCCTCTGTTCCTCTCTAAAGCCTTGCCGACCTGTGGGCCTTTTGCTGAATCTACGGATGCTTCTGTTTATGTTAATTTACTTGACATCTTTTCCTCTGTTGGTTCAGCAAATCCCCTTCTGAGTTACACTGCCTGGTTTAAACCGACCCAGCGCTCATCACGGGGTGTGAGTTCAGTTATTTTAGTTCTCTCTCTTTCTAACTAATGAAGTTATTGAACGGTGACCTCTCAGTATATGTATGGGCTGCCACCACCAACATCAAAACTGCTAAAGGAGGAAGGAAAACGTTTTAGAATAAAACTGGGGCAAGGGGGGAGCCTATGCAGATGAACTTCCTTTTTTGCTTGAAAGGTGGAAAAAAAAAGTCTTTCTACCACTTTTCATCAGAAAATGAGAAGCACCAGCTTCTAGTCCCTGCGCCATTCGTCCCAAACACAGAGGTTTCTTGGTTGACTCCAGGCCATGCCTTCCTGCCCTGTGACTTACCTGGAGCATAAATATTGGCTCTGGAACCCACTCAAGGAAATCAGCTATTTTTTAAAGGTATTTTTGCCTAGGAAAAAATTCAACTTGTTAAATGCAAAGAAGTATGGGCAGGTATTACTAAAATGAATAAACCAGGTTTTAAAAATGTCAATCGGGACTTCTGCTTCTGGAACAAGGTGGCGTAGACTCACTTTTTTTCTGTAGATAGAGACTTAATTCTTCATGGCCCTTTGAAGACTGTTGTGCACTGAAATGTATTAGTTTACTTCTATCACATGAATATTCTCCTAAATTATTTTTTAATATCAGCATTCCATGTTTCCAAGGGCCATGGGTTACAGATATCACTACGTGAAATATTCCCAGAAGAAAGATAAAAAGGGCAAAGAGGATACTTGGGCTTCTGTGAAACTGAAGGTGAAATTCTCAACATTTCATTCCTTATGTTTTGCCTTTCTGGTATTATTTTCTTAGTTGTCTTAATAATTTTTAATTATGTTCCCCTGACTTGCCTTAATATCTTAGTTTAGCATCTTTTTGGGGAGAAAGACCTGATCGTAGATAGGTTCTGCCCTTTGCAAATGAAAAAACTGCCTGAGCTACGGCTCTTGTGTGGACTGAAAATGCCTCTCCTTTTCCATAATGAAATGTTTCCAATAATTTTCTAAAAGTCCTATAAATAAATTTTTAACCAATCCCAGAGAAGCAATTTTTAAATGTGAAAAAATCTTAATGGTCTTCTAATACATAATTTTAAAAAATCTGTCCTATTGCTTTACCTCTTTTTTTAACAATGTCTTGATTATGTGTAAGAAAAGGTTGTCTACCCACTCAGGATAGGACTGCAAAGAAACAGGACAATTTGGGGAAAGTTAGGCCAGGGCTAGAATTGGGAAATTAAGAGTTAACTAATTATTAGAGCCTTTTAGAGTTTGGCATTCCAATTAATTTTTTTTTTTTTTTTTGCAAAATATATTTAAAGAAATTTAAAATGTTTTTATCCACACTTTAGAAAATGATCCATTGTCTTAATTGAAAGATTTTTGTGATATGAAGAATTTTAAAGCCCCCTCACATTGTGAATGAGTAAAAAAAAAAAAAAAAAGTCTTAAAATTAAGAGGAAAAGATGAAAATTTCCATTCAATAGAGAACAATCTTAAATGTAGATTAAGAGGGCAGTCAAGGGAAGTTATGGGGATTTTCATATCCTAGTTACACATATTGAATTTTAGGCAAATTATAGTTTTCTTAATATATCCCTTATTATCTTCTCAACCAAACAGACAAACCAACCTCAGGATTAAAATGGAAAATGTGTGGTTTTTTAATTTTTGTGTTTTGGTATTACAAATAACACATAAAGCTATTTGTGACAATAAATTCTAACACTGTTATATTACACATATATTTTTAAATACATTCACGAAACAATTTGCCCTATATTTTTAAATGGTTGTTGAACGTGGTTTTACTAACCACCTCATTTAAAAAAATAAAAATAAAAACACAAAAACGCAAAATAGTTAAATTACTTGGAAGAAATTTGAACTGTTGGATCCTTATATTTGAAGCATAAGGCTTACATTGAATTTGGTATACTAGCTACATTTTGGTAGAGAGCAGCGATGAAAATATAAACCTTTTCTAATCATTGCTAATACACACCAACCCATGGCCGCCAAATAAGGCCGTATTTCATTGAGAAGATTTGATTCCTTTTCTTCACTGCCGCACCATTGTCGTCTTGAAATGCCACAGCTCGTGTCATTGTGCAAACCAGACTATGAAACGTTTCAGCATTTATCGTTTCCAACTTCACATTAGTATGGGGATTAAATCCATTTCAATTTCTCCAAGAGAAGCTCATCCGATTTTTAAATGATCCCGAGCCAGTCCTAGCTCGTTGTCATTTTAATGGCCAACGTGTGTCTCCTGGACTCTCAGCCGCCACTCCAGGCGCGACGTGATGGGGGTTGTTATGGAAATGGAGCCCGCCCAGTGGAGGGTTAATCTGCCGAGTCGTGACTACTTCTGTCAAATCCTCCCCGAGGATAAATAATTAAGGCTCCGGGAGGACGCCGTTGGCAGGAAGCGCGCAGGCTGGGCGCACGTGGGTGGCGCAGGCGCCGAGCGCCGCCACCCGAGCGCGCACCGGGCGCGGTCGCGACCCAGCGCACGGGGTCCGGATACCCAGCGCGTTTCCTCGCCCCAGGGCGCACAGCCCGCCAGGCTGGCCGGACCCCAGCAGGCAGGCTGTCAACTGAGCTTAAAAATGAAAATGCATTTCCCCTTACCTAAAAATACAGCGCTGGTTACATAAATCCTTGAGATCCCAGAAACTACTCCAACCAAAAAGTACTGATCAACGCTTTCATCATTCCCACCAGGGTAAGTAGATGTCATTGATGTGAGCTGTGACAGAGCGAAATCTATCATGTCATCTTGTTAACGCGTTTCTCCAGAGTGAAGCCAGAAAGCCGGATCCGTTCGGATCCAAAGCAAAGTGCGCCCATGACTTCAGCGCTGCTTTGAGTCCGACCTCTCACCTGGACCAAGTGAGATTCTTTTAAAATGCATGCACTGTAAATGTCTATAAAATACATACAACAGGCAAAACTGGCCAGACAACAGAAATGCAACTTTTTGCATTTTCGCAAAATGCTTTTTTTTTTTTTTTTGCATAAAATGTTTTCCAATTTTATCTTTAGACATTCATTCAGTGGGGATGTTCATCAAACTTGCCCTGTTTAGGTAGGTCCAAAGTTTTCTGGATGCTGCCAAGGTAAAAACACACACATATCTTAACATCATTTTAAGTGACCAACACTGTGTCACTTTGGTCACTACCTTGTCTCTCCCCAGGCTGGGTTGCAGGGAGAATCTGCTCTCCTATGTCTTTTTTCTTAGGGTCACCTCCTCCTTCCCTTGCTAGCTGCTCTTTCTATTCTCTCTGAGGTCAGAGAAAGAAAGGTAGATGGGGACACAACGTCCTTACTTGACTGAAACTATTGCAAAATGGCTTTGCCCTCTCTGGGACAGGCAGTCTTTAAATGCCAACTGTTTTCTACCCTAGGCATTTTCAAGGGTTGGTTAAGCAGTGGCACTTGCCAGACCCTCCTGCATCCTGTTTCTCATACCACTGCTCTCTGCACTGTCCCTGATTTTTGGTGGCCCTCCTCTCATCGTGTCTCCAAGGGGATGGCCCACTGCCCTCTCAGGGGTCAAGAGGCTTCAGGCTACCACTCTCTATTACCACTCTTGCCAATAGCAGACAAACGTGCTCTCCAGCACCCTTTTCTCTGGCAAGCTGCTCTGCTTACTAATCTGTATAACCAAATACACCAAAACCTAGTGGTTTAAAACAGCAGCAGTTTTATTTTGTTTATGATTTTGTAGGTTAGAAACAAGCATCCCTGTTACTGCAAAGGAGAACCTAAGCCTATTTATAATTGTGCCCAAGAGTCACCACCCCAGAGAACCTCTTTTGTTGCTCAGATGTAGCCTCTCTCTCAGCCAACTCTGCAGATGAACTCTCTGCCGTCCCCCCTCATGGGACATGACTTACAAGGGTGTAAATCTCCCTGGCAATGTGAGACAAAACTCACAGGGATGAGACTGGCCCTGTCATCATTTGATTGAGAAAGCCTTCTTGGACCAAAAGTGGGGACAGAAATGAAACAAAATAAAGTTTCAGTGGCTGAGAGACTTCAAATAGAATCAAGAGGTCATTCTGGAGGTTATTCTTCTGTATTATATAGATACCCCTTTTTAGTTTTTAGTGTACTGGAAAAGCTAGAAGGAAATACCTGAAACTGTTAACTGCAACCCAGTAGAATTGATTCTTGAAGACAATTGTATAATTATGTAGCTTACATGGTGTGACCGAGTGTGCCGGTTTGAACGTATTATGTCCCTGTCCTAGTTTGCTAATGCTGCGGAATGCAAAACACCAGAGATGGATTTGCTTTTATAAAAAGGGGGTTTATTTGGCTACACAGTTACAGTCTTAAGGCCATAAAGTGTCCAAGGTAACACATCAGTAATCCGGTACCTTCACTGGAGGATGGCCAATGGCGTCCGGAAAACCTCTGTTAGCTGGGAAGGCACGTGGCTGGCATCTGCTCCAAAGTTCTGGTTTCAAAATGGCTTTCTCCCAGGACGTTCCTCTCTAGTAAGCTTGCTTCTCTTCAAAACGTCACTCACAGCTGCACTCTGTTCAGTCTCTTTGAGTCAGCACGTTTATATGGCTCCACTGATCAAGGCCCACCCTGAATGGGCAGGGCCACACCTCCATGGGAGTATCCCACCAGAGTCACCACCCACAGCTGGGTGGGGCACATTCCAGGCAAATCTGATCAGCACCAAAAGTCTGTCCCACAAGACTACATCAAAGATAATGGCGTTTGGGGGACAAAATGCATTCAAACCGGCACAGTCCCCCAGAAAAAGCCATATTCTTTGATGCAGTCTTGTGGGGCAGACGTTTTGGTGCTGATTAGATTTGCATGGAAATGCACCCCACCCAACTGTAGGTGATAACTCTGATGAGATATTTCCATGAAGGTGTGGCCCCACGAATTCAAGGTGGGCCTTGATCAGTTGAGCCATATAAATGAGCTGAGAGGCAGAGGGAACTCAGTGCAGCTGAGAGTGACATTTTGAAGAGGAGCTACAGCCAAAAGGGACACTTTGAAGAAAGCACAGGAGCTGCAGATGAGAGACAGTTTGAAGACAGCCATTGAAAGCAGACTCTTGCTCCAGAGAAGCTAAGAGAGGACAAATACCCCAAGTGCAACTAAGAGTGACGTTTTTGAGGAACTGCAGCCTAGAGAGGAACGTCCTGGGAGAAAGCCGTTTTGAAACCAGAACTTTTGAGCAGACGCCAGCCACGTGCCTTCCCAGCTAACAGAGGTTTTCCGGATGCCATTGGCCATCCTCCAGTGAAGGTACCCGATTACTGATGTGTTACCTTGGACACTTTATGGCCTTGAGACTGTAACTGTGTAACCAAATAAACCCCCTTTTATAAAAGCCAATCCATCTCTGGTGTTTTGCATTCCAGCATCATTAGCAAACTAGAACACTGGGTGATTGTGAAAATCTTGTGGCTCACACTCCCTTTATCCAGTGTGTGGACAGATGAATAGAAAAACAAAGACAAAAAGTAAATGAATAATAGGGAAGGATGGGGGGGTTGGTATGTTTTGGGTGTTCATTTTTACTTTAATTTTTATTCTCATTCTTTTTTTGTGTGGTAATGCAAATGTTCAAAAATTGATTGTGGTGATGAATGCACAACTATATAATGGTACCGTGAACAATTGATTGAACACTGTGGATGATTATATGGTTTGTGAATGTATCACAATAAAATTGAATTAAAAAAAGAAAATTAAAAAACAAGCATCCCAGTTTAAAAATGGGCAATTAGAAAAAAATATTTCACATAGAAAATATAAAAATGGCAAATAAACGCATGAAAAAATGTTCAACATTATTAATCATTGGGAAATGCAGATTGAAACTACAATGAGACACCGCTGCATCTCTATTAGAATATCTAAAATTAAAAAGACTATATACCAAGAATGGTTTAAAATATTCATAATTCTCATTGTAATTTTTTCTTTAGTTTCGCAGTTGCTGAAGCAAATACCATGCAATGGGTAGACTTAACAACAGGACTTCATTAGCTCATGGTTTCAGAGGTTAGAAGGCTTTCTTCCTCCCAAGGTCAGTATCTTTTGGCTGGCCAGCAATCTTCAGAGTTCCTTGGCTTTTCTGCCACTTGGTAATTCACATGGCAGGATCTTCTTTCTCTTCCAGGTTCCTATGACTTCTACCTTCTGGGCATTCCCCCTGGCTTCTCTCTGTCGGCCTTTCACACTGTTTATAAGGGACTCCAGTAATCTGGATTAAAGCCCAACCTGATTCTGTGGGGCCACACCTTAACTGAGGTAATACCTTGAAGAGGTCCAATTTACAATGAGTCCACACCTACCAGTCTGTGCACCAAGACCAAGAACATGTCCAAACTGGGATGCATAATTCAATCAACCATTCCATGGATTTATTTGGAAATGTGCTTTTACTTTCTAAATGTATGAGATTTTCTTAGCTATATTACACACACATACACACATATACACATGGCCACAATGTCACATTGTGGTCAGAACACGTGGGGTCCGTGATGTTGTTCCTTTGATGTTTATCGAGTCCTTCATTGTGGTCTGGCATGGGCTCAATTTTTATAACTCTTCTACATGTACTGAAAAAAAAAAACGTGCAACTAACAATATAGTCAAGTATAGGAGTTGGCAAACTACTGCCCAGCAGTCAAATGTAGTCTGCTACCTGTTTTTGTAAATTAAGTTTTATTGGAACACAGTGCATTCATTGACACATTTTCTCTGGCTGCTTTTGTATTTCAACTGCAGAGATGAGTAGTTTTGGCAGAGATCAGATGGTCTACAAAACCTAAAATGTTCACTAACTGGTCATTTTAGAAAAAAATTGCCAACTCCTGGGCTAGCAGGTAACAGCTTGGGTTCTGGAGTTAAATGATCTCAGATCCCAGCTCAGCCTCTTCTAAGCTAAGTATCCTGGGTAAATTATTCCATTTCTCTCTGCTGTAGTATCCTCATTGTGTTCTGAGTTAGAATGAGTTAATCATGTAAGCACTTACAACACTGCCTAGCACATGGTAAAAATGGCACAATTTTCTAAGAATATGCTCTAGTTCCAGCTTTTAAATCTGTTCTTCAAATATTTTATATCTTTACTAAATACTTTGGTAATTGATCTGCCCATATCTGGAAGAACTTACTAAAAACTGCCAAGGTCTTTGTAAATTTTGGCTTTACATATGCTGAAGATGAGTTGCTAGGTTATACAGTTCTAAGATTGTTATATCTTCCTGGTAAATTATTCCTTTTATCATCAAGTAATAACCCTTGATTAATCCTTTCATGTTTTTCCCCCACAGAGTCTACTTTATCTGAAATTTATACTATTATACCAGTTTTCCTTTGGTTAGTATTAGAAAAAGTTATGTATAACCTTATTGTCAAAATTTCTTGGTTATTATGTTTTAGGAGTCTCTTTTATAAACTGTAGAACTAGATTTTTTCTCTCATCCCAAACGTGAATTTCTGTATTTTATTGGATGTGTTTAATCCATTTACATTTATTGTGATTACAGATATAGTTGGTTATTTCTTTCATCTGGTTTAGTTTTTTATTTACCCTACTTTCTATTAAATTGATGGTATTTTCTTCATACTCATTCTCTTTTTTATTGATTTGGAGGTTAACACTCTGTTTTTGCTGAGAAAGAGGCAGAAGACAGATACTCAGAGATTCTTAAAATTAGGTAACCCATCACAAGTTTTAAAAATTCAATCATAAGTACAGTGTGTACTGTGCCCCTGTCCCCCAGCTTCCATCCCCAAAGGCACCAACTGTTACCAGGTCCCTGTGGGTTCTTCCAGGGGCATTGTACACATTGGATAACAGTTATAATTCTTCCTGGTATTAATTTTCAATTCTACAATCTCATTTTCCTCCCCTTCTTATAGTCCTTTTTTCACCTCTCTGTCCATCCTTCCACCAGTCTTAGCAGGAGGAAACAGGAAGAGAAAGACTGAAAGTGGAGAAAAGAATTTGGAAATGAGGAAAGGAGAAGAGAAAAATAATCAGAGAAACTTAAAATTAGAAAAGAAACTTTAAAATGACCAGTCCAACCAGAGTTCCAGAAGAGGAAAACAGAGAAGGACACTGTATTGCTTCACCATATTCCCCTAATACATTACAACTCAGTTTTGTTTTGTTTTGTTTTGTTTTTGAGATCTAAAAAGAGCCCACAGGACAACTGTGCTTGCTTCACCATGCTACTGGAGCCCATCTTGGATGGCAGAAGCAGAGAGAGCTTCAGGGATGAAATGCAGCTCATTGGACGTGCCAATCAAACGCTGTTCCACTTCATTGCATGCATTATGGTAGATTCAATTATGTACCCCAGTAAAAGACATGTTCTTCATGAGCCCATTGTATTGTAAATAGGACTTTTGAAGATATTATTTTTATTAAGGTTTGGCCCAACTGAATGAGGGTGGGCCTTAATCCTAGTACAGAAAGCTTTATCAGACAGAGCCACTCGGAAGAGCAGAAGCTGGAAGTCAAGGGAGCCCAGAGGAGAAACGAGAGAGCTCTGCCAAGTGTTAGAAAAGCCAAGGACCCAAGGATCACCAGCAGTCTTTGGGGAGGAAGCCTTGCCAATGCCTTGATTTTGTACTAGACTTAAAACCATGAGCCAATAAATTCCTGTTGTTGAAGCCAACCTATTTTGCAGTATTTGTGATTGCAACCAAGAAACTAAGACGGGCATCCTTCTGAACCCAGATGAAGGAAACAAGAGTCACGCTATATGCAAATCCCTGCATAGAGAATAGATTGGTGATGTATAAGTTTCTCTTTCATTGGTTGACAGTGATTTTCATTTTTAAAAAGATTGTTTAGTAGAATTTGAAAATCTCTGATAAACCAAAGTTTTGTTGACTTGGTTAGAAGATACTTGCCAAAGTGAATAGCATTAAATTATGCAAATCTATTTGCTAAATAGGGTAGATTTTCTATAGTTAAAAAAAAAAACAACAGAAAGCCACTTACTTTTTTTTCCTTTGCTCTAATAAATTTAAATAAAATATAGCACATAAACATTCATAGACACACACTTTTAAGCTACTTGCATTGCTAAGAAAGTTTTCCATTGCAAGTGACATAAGTAGAATTCAAAACTAGCTTAAAAATTAAAGAATACCTAAGTAAGTGGAGGGACATACCATGTTCATGGTTGGAAGACCCAATATAATAAAGATGTTGACTCTCGCTAAATTGATTTATAGGTCTAATACAATCCTATCAAAGTCCCAGCAAGATTTGTTACAGACATAGAAAAGCATATTCTAAAATTTATAATAGCAAGTCACAGGCCCTAAAAGAACTAAAATCATCTTGAAAAAAGAAGAACAAAATCGAGGAGCTCACTCTACCCAATATCAAGTCTAAATACATAGCTATAGTAATCAAGATAGACAGTTTGATATTAGCAGAAGGATAGACACATAGTTCAATGGAACAGAACAGAGAATCTAGAAAAAGACCTACAGATATACAGAAAGCAATTTTTGACAAAGGTGTAGAAGCAATTCATTTTCAACAAATGGTGCTGGAACAATTGAACATCCATGGACAAAAAAAAATGAACTTACTCCTTCTTAACTCAAAATGGTTAGGGATCTGAGGTTAGGCAAAGAGTTCCTAGACTTGACACCAAAAGCACAATCCATAAAAGGATATAGTGATAAATTGGGCCTCATCAAAATTTTAAAATTTGGCTTTATCAAAGACTCTGTCCAGAGAATGAAAAAACAAGATTTAGACCTGGAGAAAACATTTGTACAGTCATATCTGATAAATGATTACTATCTAGAATATATAAAGTACTTGCAAAACCAGAAAATAGTAAAAGACAAACATCCCAATTAGAAAATGGACAAAAGAAATGAACAGGCATTTCACATAAGAGGACATACAGATGGCAAATAAGAAATGTTCAACTTTATTAGTTACTAGGGAAATGCAAGATAAAACTGCAATGAAATATACACATCTAGCATAATAGATAAAATTAAAGTTCATGATAGCATCAAATGCTGGCAAGGATACAGAGAAAATGGGTTTCTCATACATTGCTGGTGGGAATATAAAATGGTGCGGCCACTCTGGAAAACAGGATGGCATTTTCTTATAAAACAAAATGTATGACCCAGCAATTGCACCCTCGGTCATTTATCCCAGAGAAATGGAAACTTATGTTTATGCAAAAATCTACACGCAAATGCTTAGAACAGCTTTGTTTGTAATAACACAAAACTGGAAACAACCCATATGTCCTCCAACAAGTGAATTGCTAAACTGTGGTACATGTGGTATACCATGGAATACTAACTCAGCAACTTAGAAAAAGACCTATTAATATAAGCAATAAATTGGATGAATCTCCAGAGAATTAAGCCAAGTGGAAAAAGCCAATCCCAAGAGGTTATATACTATATGGTTCTATTCATTTAACATTCTTGAAATCACAAAATTATAGAAATGGAGAACAAATTAGTGGTTGTCAGGGATTAAGTATGGTGAGGGTAAGGGGCGGGTGAGAGGGAAGTGAGTGTGGGAAGACAACACAAGGGATACTTCTATCTTGATGTGGATACACAGAACTCACATGATAACTTGCTTAGAACTAAATTCACACATACACACACATGAAAACATGCAAAACTGGGGAAGTCTGAATATAATTGGTGGATTGTACCCATGTCAATAGACTGTCTATGTTGTTTTGTACTGTAATTTGTACAAAATGATTGCATAATACTCATACTGTATTGTACAATGGTTTGGCAAGGTGTTATCATTGATAGAAACTGGGTAAAGGATACACAGGATCTCAGTATTATTTCTTACAAATGTATGTGAATCTATAATTCTCTCAAAAGAAAAAGTTTCAACAACTTTTTTTAAAAACACAGCTAGCTTAAGTAAAGCAAAAGATGGAAGTGATTCATTGGTTCATATAACCAAGAAGCCCAAGGTGTGGTTTGGAGTTCAGGCATAGCTGGATCCAGGGAAGCAAATGATGTCATCAGGACCCTGTCCTCACCATCTTTTGAGTCTGCTGTCCTCTCCATCACATCTCAGAGAAGCTGTCTCCACTCAAGAGCAAAGATGGCCAACAGCAACTCTAGGCTCACGCTGTTTGAGGTTAACAACATCCAGCAAGAAGAAAAAAAAACCTCTCTATATATGTATTCCCATGTCAAACTCTGAAAAGAACTCAGAGTGTTTAGCCCAGGTCCCATGTAACACACCCTGTGGGGGTGGGTGGGGTCATGGGATAACCCTCCCCCCACCCTGGTATTACTTGGAATGGATTGGGGTCAGTTTCAGTGTACAGACAGTTGTCCACGACAACAGACACAAAATTTGAGCCATTGAAACAGTAATTCAGTGAGTGAGAGATTTTTCACAGAATAAATAAATCCTGGAAGTATCTAGATGCAAAAATGAGTTGAGCCATACAAAACTGTAGATAAGTAAATCTCCATGATAAGTAAATCACTAGAATTATATAGTATTAAAATTTTAAATTATAAAAGAAAACGGGAGCTTATAATCAATGGAGATAATGTGGTTTGGAATTAGGAACAAAAATGTTCTGTGCTTTAATAGAATCTCTGTCTGCTATACTTGGCAAGAAATCCCATTTCTAATAAAATCCTCTTTATAGGTACTCTAGAAGGCCTCCTTGAAACAGTCCGCAGGGATTCCTGGGCTGGAGAACCCTGGGTATTACAACATGACACCATTTTTAATCTACATTCCAAGTGCAATTTAAGATCCTTATTTTTTTTTTTCCAAGGAAGTCTCCTTCTATGATAAGGACTTGTGCTGAGCAGGCTCTTGTAGGACTCATATGTGGCTTGGCTATCTCTATGTAAGCTGGAAGGAAGCCACATGCACAAGACTAATAGGGTAGACTGACTCCTTTCAGCACGCCTTCTCTACTGAGAGTGGAATGCTTACCAAGCAAGAAGGTAGATGTGAGCAAGGTGAAGGGGTAGCATGTCCAGCTTGAGTGGAGTTCAAGGTCTGCTTCTGGCTATCACAGGCCCAAGGAGAGGGCCTGAGCAGCTGGCACTTCCTCTGGCTGCATTTTTCCTTGCTGTGGAGCAGCAGGTCTTGGCTCCCAGGAACTCTGCATGTTGGCCAATACCCTGAATTTAAACTGGCTAGAATGGTTTCTGTTGTCTGCAAAAGGCAATAGCCCCTCAAGGGTCAGGATTTATGGCCTGGTTGACCCTAAAAGGCAGTGAGAATCTGGTCAGCTTCAGGAACCTGTCCCCAGAGAGAAGACATTACCTCCAGTTGTTGAAACAAAACTTAGCATTAAATTACCACCAGTTGTTAGCGTTAGGAATTTTTTAAAGTCCTTATTGGTTAGATATACATGCTGAAGTATTTACATGTAAAATGACACATTACCTGGGATTTGCTTTAAAGTATTTCAGGAATAAAGAAAAAAAGAAGGGGGAGACTTAGTTTGCCATACTGGTATGACAAATTGCATGCAACAGGTTGGCTTAAATAACAGGAGTTTATGGTTCACAGTTTCAGAGGCTATAAGTCCAAACTAAGCTGCTGGCTAGAAGGCTGGCTGCCCTCTGGGGTCCGTAGCATTATGAGTGGTTGGCAATTGTTGGGTTCCTTGGTTTTCCCATCACAAA
The DNA here is from genome assembly GCF_015220235.1 of Choloepus didactylus. Taxonomy (NCBI): domain Eukaryota; kingdom Metazoa; phylum Chordata; class Mammalia; order Pilosa; family Megalonychidae; genus Choloepus; species Choloepus didactylus. The sequence goes on from NC_051316.1 coordinate 17,468,633, forward strand.
GCCATGTCCTCATCTTTCTCTTCTGGGTCTGTTGACTTCTGGCTTCTAGCTCCTCCCTGTGTCTTTCTCACACTATGTCAGAATTTATTCTTCTTATAAAGGGCTCCAATAATCTAGATTAAGACCCAACCACATTCACTTGGGCCACACCTTAACTAAAAATAACATCTTCAGAAGGTTCCATTTATAGTGGGCCACACCCACAAGGATGTGGATTAAGATTAAGAACATGTCTGTAATTCAACCCACCGTAGGGAATAAAGCTAGAGAACGTTAATAATTAACAATGCTAGTGATGGATACATGAAGATTATACTAATGATTCTACTTTTGCATATGTTTGAAATCCTCCATATGTGATGGTTAGGTTCATGTGTCAACTTGGCCAGGTGACAGTACCCAGCTGTCTGGTCAAGCAAGCACTGGCCTAACCGTTGTGCGAGGATGTTTGTGGCTGGTTAATAAACCAACAGGCTGGCTTATTAAATCATCAGTCAGTTGTCTGCAGCTGTGACTGATGACGTCAACGAAGGGTGTGTCTTCCACAATGAGAGAATGCAGTTGGCTGGATTTAATCCAATCCATCGGTTGAAGACTTTCAAGCGAGACAGATAGAGGACCTTCACTTCTTCTTCAGCTGACCAGTGAAGCATTTCCTGAGGAGTTTGTCGAAATTGCCAGTTTGTTTCTTGAGGAGTTCATCGAACATGCTCGTCAAAATTGCCAGTTCATTTCCTGAGGAGTTCGTTGAAGTTGCCAGTTCGTTTCCTGAGGAGTTCATTGAACGTCTTCATTGGAGTTGCCAGTTTGCTGCCTGCCCTATGGAATTTGGACCCATGCATACCCACAGTTGCATGAGACACTTTTATAAAATCTTATTTTCATAGATATCTCTCATTGATTCTGTTTCCTTACAGAACCCTAACTAATACACCATAATAACACACTTTTAAAAGTATCACCTTCGGCCACCAGGAACGAAGCTCCTCTGGGGCCATCCTGAAGGGCATACACAGAGCTCTTGCCAGTGGGTGCAGATATGCATGGTGGTTACTAAACATAGAAATACTTCTAGACCACTCTTCAGAGCCACCCAGATCTCCCCCTGCTGCCTGAGTCGCCTCAGGCCCTCCACAAACACTGATGATCTCTCCATAATTCAGCTGGTGAAGGGCTAGAGCACAGAAGGGCTCCAGAGCCTTGCTCCAACTCTACAGCCTATTTTCCTGATTAGTAGGTGTAGTAGGTTGAATTATGTATCCCAACAAACACATGTTCTTCGTCCTAATCTCCATCCCCGTGGGTGTGAACTCATTTTAAATAGGACCTCTTGAGGAGGTTATTTTTATGTAAGGTGTGGCCCAACTGATTGAGGGTGGTCTTAATTCAGATTGCTGAAGGCCTTGAAAGGAGAACCCAGATATGTAAAGATTTGCTTTACAGTGCTTCAGGAAAAAGCCAGAAAGGAGAGGGCATTGCCATGTGACAAGAGGCAGAAGTACAAGCCAAGAAACCCCAAGGAGTGTTGACAGCTAGCATGAAAACACTATGGTCTTTGGAGAAAAAGCATTGCCTTGCTGATTCCTTGATTTTGAACTTCTAGCCTCAAAACCTTAAGCCAACAAATTCCTGCTGTTTAAGTCAAAACCAGTTTGTGGTATTTGTGACAGCAGCTCTGGCAAACGAAGACATTTGTTGCCCTTGTCATACCAGTTATGAATGTTTTTCATGCCATCCCTAAGGTTTACTGACAAATTAGGGAAGGAAGGAGCATCACCACAGAGATGGGAGCAATTAGTGCTGAGTCCATTGGTCTTTCCATTGGCTGAGAGAATTTTCTGTTCAGTGATGAGTAGTTGCATCACGTTGATAGGAGCATGCTGTTGCTAGGAAGTTGAAATACAGGTTGAGTGGCTAAAAGGTGGGTGGTGATATATACTGCAGGTTGACTCATTCCATACCCACTCCAACCTCCTTCTAGCAGGTTTTCCTGTACTGCAGCAGCTAAAAGCTAAAGCTGCATTTTCCAGACACCCTTCTGGCCAGAGCCCATGTTGAACTGAGTTCAGCCAAGCACATGCTTCCCTAGTAGGTAGATATGAGTGGTGAGAAGTAGCACAGGGTAGAATGTATCTCCTGGGAGATCTCCACTATGGAGGAGGATCTGGAATCTTGGAGGGTTAGTGGTAGGTAACAATGGCCCAGGGATTCTGTTAGAAAGGTTCTAAGGGTTCACTGGGTGTTTCTCCTGGCGGCTCGTGTTTCCATCAGGAAATTCTTTAAGCCAACCAACATCCTGATTTGAGTCCCTGTTGGCTTAAACCCACTCAAGTGGATTCTGTGCCCACTTTGAATGAATGTAAACACCTGATTTTCCACATGATTCAAACAGCCTGTTTTTCCAAGCTGTTTATATACTATTACGGATTGAATTCCCCCCCACCCCCAAAGATATGTTCCATGAATGTGACCCTATTTAGAAATAGGATCTTTGATGATGTTATTGGTTAAGACAAGGCCAAATTGGATTTGGGTGGGTCCTAATTCATTGGCTGGTGTCCTTAAAAGGAGAAGAAATTTGGAGTCAGAGAAGACAGCCGTGTGACAGAGGCAGAGATGGAATTATGCTACAAGTCAAGAAAAGCCATGGTTTCACAGGAAGCTCAGCCCTGCCGACATTTCATTCAGACTTCTGGTCTCCAGAACTGTCAAACAATAAGTTTCAGCTGTTTTAAGCCACCCGATTTCGACAGCCCTGGAAAACTAAGACATATACCTTAGGAAGCAAAAGCCAATACAGAGAGATAATAACCAGTATTATAACGTATGTCCCTGCCCAAAAAAGGAAAATATACACCAGACAGGGAAAAATCATGGAGAACGGTATCCATATAAATAACTATTCATTTGTGTTTCTATGTTTTTAAATCAAACCACTTAGGAGTAAAGAATAGCACAGGAATGTTTCAAGAGATAAGGAGAAGTCTTAAAAGAGTTTATATTTGATCAATAACTAGAATTTTTGAGCATTCAACACTCTCCCATTTGAAGTATTTTGCATTAATGGTCCCATTCTCCATCTTCCTCTTTACCCAGGTTGTTTGCCATGTGACTTTTCAGTTCCCTCTGTTTGCCCAGGTCTTGACACCAGGCTCACCCACTATTTATTTGGCCATCAGATTGAGACAGGGTGGTGGTTGCCAGTCCCGCACCTTGGGTGTCCAGCCCCTCCTGCACTTTGTTGTGGTGGAGGAAAAGATATGCAGTCTCCTACACCACTTGCACATAGTGGTGCCGAGTGTGGACCAAGCCTGGTGCTAAACCCATCTCCCATGCACACACGCACGCACACGCGCACACACTCACACACACACGCGCGCACACACACACACACACATGAGCCCTCTTAATCTCACCAGAGAAGTTTGCTAATCTGATCACCTAACCACCCAGTTTAAATGCCTTTGCTGATTCTCCAAGGCCCACAGAGAAAGTCCAAATCCCCTTATCTGGCCTCCAGGGCCCCTTACTATTGAAAGAGCTTAAGGGTGCCAGATTTAGCAAATGGAAATATAGGACGCCCAGTTAAATCTGAATTCCAGAAAAATAGTGAAGAGTTTTTAGCAAAAGTACATCCTGTGCAGTATTTGGTACACACACTAAAAAAATAAAACATTTGCTGCTTATCTGAGATACAGCGTTAACTGAGCATTCTGTGTTTCATCTGCATACTCTAGAAGGACCCTGATTTTCTTAAGAACTGGGGGCAGGGAGTGCTGTACTGAAAGGATAAAAGATAAAGAGCTAGAGGGAAATACCTGAAGCTGTTGAACTGCAACCCAGTGGCCTTGATTCTTGAAGACAATTGTATAACTACGTAGCTTACACGGTGTGACTGTGCGATTGTGAAAACCTTGTGGATCACACTCCCTTTATCCAGTGTATAGACAGATGAGTAGAAAAATGGGGGCAAAAGTAAATAAAAAATAGGGTGGAATGGGGGTGGTGGTGGCGGAACGTTTTAGGTGTTCTTTTATTTTTTATTTTTTATTTTTTTGGAGTAAGGAAAATGTTCAAAAATTGTTTCTGGTGACGAATGCACAACTATATGATGGTATTGTGAATAACTCATTGTATACTGTGGATGATTGTAGAGCATGCGAATATATCTCAATAAAACTGTATTAAAAAAAGAAAGAAAAAAAGAAAAAAGACAAAGAGCTGTAGGTTCTGCCCCACCATCAGTTTTATTCTCCAGCTCTTTGCCGAAGCTGCTCTTTTTGCCACAGCCTACTCACGGGTGCATCTGTCTTTTTTCTCCTTGCACTTCATCTTGGAATTCGGGTTCATGCCCAGCGCTTGCCCTTTCTCGAACGGCACATCCACGCTCCCACCGTCAGTCTGCCCTCACCCACTCGGGTCCCCTGATGTCTGTCCCCTCATTCCCCATCCATCCCTGCCCCCAGCCCAGCCCTCCACCTGGCTCAACAAAAACACCCCGACTTTCCCTCCCCTTCTCTGCCGTCACCCCTCCACACCACCAGCGTCACCTGGCAATCCCCAGACCCACGTCAGCTCTCATTGCCTTGACATCTCCAGGTGTGCACTGTGGCTGGGTGTTCTTACACCCCACATGGTGCCAGCAGAGGGCCAGCCTTGGCCACCACCTTTTCTACCCACCCAGCTCACTTTATCATCTCTTGACGTGGCATCCCGTGGAGCTCTGCAGGCACGTCCACCAGGCATCCTTCATGCTGGCCTGCAGCCATCTGTTTATTCACCTGTCTTGCCCCATTGAATGTAAGCGCTCAAAGCCAGAAAGAACTTCCAGACAAAGGGAGGTTGTCAACAAATACTTGTTAATGGAATTGAGTTTATTCATTTTATGCCTTTGGTCCAACACCTAGTAGATGTTCCAGAAGGAAAGAAGGAAGGAAGGGAGGGAGGGAGGGAATTAGGTGGTTCCGAAACTGTTTTCACAAACTGCAAAAAATCACTAGAATAAAAATGTAGTTTTCCTGACATTAAATGTGATAATATGGTACTGGATAGGATCTAAGAATGGAGGAGAAAAGGCTCAAAAGAACATTATTGAGACATAAGCAAAAATTGGAATATAGACTGTAAGCTTTATATCAAAGTTTTATATCAAACTTGAACTTGATAACTGCGCTTAACATAACAACCTCTTGTTTGCAGGAAATGAACATGGAAGTATTTATTATGTGTTCAAAAAGTATGATATGAGCAACCCGCTCTCAAATGTTCAGAAGGTAGATGGACGGATGGATGGATGGACGAATGGACAGACAGACAGATACATACATACACACATATATAGAACAATATGGCAAATGTGGCAAAATGTTAAAAGTTGGTGGATCTGGGTATCTGGGAGAGGGAGGGCTTTGTTGGAGTTCTCTGTGTGGGGTTTGCATTATTTTGCAAATGTCCTGTAGGTTTGAAAGTATTTCAAAATAAAATTTTTTTTAAAGGTTTAGTTTTCTCAGTGCCTACTTGGTAAGTTAAAAGCATTAATTATATAAGTTCTGATGTAGTCATTAAAAATAAAGCTCACTGTCTTTTCGTCCAAGTGCTCCAGACTGAGGCGTCTTCTCCCAACCCCCCTCCCCTCTTCCTTGCCTCAAGCAGGAGACCATTCATCAAGGGTTTTGTATCTGAGGCACAAAAGTTACCCAAGATGATGAATGTCGACATGGATGCCATTGATGCCAAAAATCAGGCAGAACTGGAGGAAAAAACACGACTTATTGTGAGAATAAGATTAAGTTTAGCTTTCACATAGGGTGGGGGCAGCTCGCAGGAATGGCAGAGAGTCAAGAAGCCAAGTTGTAGTCGGCAGCCAGTCCTCCTGTTTATCCACCCACTGTCCTTGCAAGGTGGAGACTTGGGGGTGGAGGTCCCTAAAATAGCCTCATAATTTGGTACCAACTGGCTCTGCAGTTAAGGAGCAAAGGAAAGAGGTCACATAAGCATAAGAGTGGTATCAGTGCCTTATATGGGCATAACTGTTACAGTCAGGGGTGGAGACTTGTTTCAAATGTTTCTTGTTTGCACGGTTGCTTGTCTTAAATTTGTGCAGTTTAGTTACGCCTGTCAGATAGGCTGTAACCTCTGGAGTACCCAGCCAATGGAGAAACAGGGGAGGGACTTGCATGTTAGGCTTAGGGAATAAATAGTGCTGTGTTCTGTTGTTCAGCAGACCAACCACATTTTGGTTGGGTGCCCATTCTTGCAAGATCGTGAATAAATTCTTTCCTTCTCCACAATCGGGTGAGCGTTTATTCCTTTTTAGGTATAGTGCTTGTTTCTCACATTATTAATCAAGTGTTGGAACTCCAACACACACTTGAAGATCTCTTGGCAAGAGTAGATGCAGTTAAGAAAGAAAATCTGAAGCTAAAATCGGAAAACCAAGTTCTTGGACAACATATAGAAAACCGCATGTCAACTTCTAGGGTTTTCCAAACAACTGACACAAAAAGCAAAAGAAAGTAAGGAGTTGATAGCCATTCTGCTTTATGGAATTGCTTGTGATTTTTTTCCTTTAAAATCTGAATAGATCACAAAAATTAGAGTACCTTTGTGGCTTCATTAAGTATTTATGAAAATAATGGCAGATCTAGGCAGAATTAAGAGCTATAAAAGTATAACTGGAGACTTCTATGAATTTGTATATTATCTTAGTCTATGAAAACATGTAAATGTATTGATTGCAGAGACTTTATAATTAGATTTGCATAAATTTATGAAAACTTGAAAATGAGTGTTTTATCAATTGGCTTTGATTTATAAGTTTAGCACTCTCTTTTATTATAGGCTTTGTAAAAGATGACACAAGAAAATAACTACTGTGTTGTAAAAAAAAAAAAAAGTCACCAAAATCATGTACTGAAAGACAGCCTTATGTACCCTGCCCCTTTTTCCATTTGCCTCTTCCTTCCCATTTCCCTTCCCCTAAGGAAAAACAGTTGGTTCCACATTTGCAAAAGTAATTTTAATAATAAATCATTTATGAAAATAACCTGAACTCATTGTTGAACTTAATCAAAATAAGAAAGTTTCTCAGCTAGGACCTGTCATTCGATATATTTAGTAACAAGATAGGACTGTTAGTTTCTCTTTGATAAAATGAAAACTGAGGCTATAAAAATGACGATTGTTCTTTGAAACTGTGAATTTTCAAATTAGGAAGATGTGTTGTTCAAAACTTCCTTCTGCACACAAAATGACCACTTGGTATTTGAAAAGATGAGCTCTGGTTGTGTGTGTGTGTTTAAAATAGAAAATCTCAGGAAACATAGAAATAGAATGGAAAAAGTACTCAATAGAGGATTTCGAGGAGGCGGGGCAAGATGGCAGACTGGTGAGCTGTAAGTTTTAGTTACTTCTCCAGGAAAGTAGGTAGAAAGCCAGGAACGGCATGGACTGGACACCACAGAGCAATCTGTCTTTGGGCATACTTCATACAACACTCATGAAAATGTTGAACTGCTGAGATCAGCGAAATCTGTAAGTTTTTGTGGCCAGGGGACCCGCGCCCCTCCCTGCCAGGCTCAGTCCCGTGGGAGGAGGGGCTGTCAGCTCCGGGAAGGAGAAGGGAGAACTGCAGTGGCAGCCCTTATCGGAAACTCATTCTACTGATCCAAACTCCAACCATAGATAGACTGAGACCAGACACCAGAGAATCTGAGAGCAGCCAGCCCAGCAGAGAGGAGACAGGCATAGAAAAAAAAAAACAACACGAAAAACTCCAAAATAAAAGCAGAGGATTTTTGGAGTTCTGGTGAACACAGAAAGGGGAAGGGCGGAGCTCAGGCCTTGAGGCGCATATGCAAATCCCGAAGAAAAGCTGATCTCTCTGCCCTGTGGACCTTTCCTTAATGGCCCTGGTTGCTTTGTCTATTAGCATTTCAATAACCCATTAGATCTCTGAGGAGGGCCCCTTTTTTTTTTTTTTTGTAATCCTTTTTTCTTTTTCTAAAACAATTACTCTAACAAGCCCAATACAGAAAGCTTCAAAGACTTTCAATTTGGGCACGTCAAGTCAAGAGCAGAACTAAGAGAGCTCTGAGACAAAAGGCAATAATCCAGTGGCTGAGAAAATTCACTAAACACCACAACTTCCCAAGAAAAGGGGGGTGTAGGCTCACAGCCACCCTCCTGGTGGACAGGAAACACTCCTGCCCATCACCAGCCCCATAGCCCAGAGCTGCCCCAGACAACCCAGTGTGACGGAAGTGCTTCAAATAACAGGCACACACCACAAAACTGGGCATGGACATTAGCCTTCCCTGCAACCTCAGCTGATTGTCTCAGAGTTGGGAAGGTGGAGCAGTGTGAATTAACAAAGCCCCATTCAGCCATCATTTGAGCAGACTGGGAGCCTCCCTACACAGCCCAGCAGCCCAGAACTGCCCTGGGGGGAAGGCACTCACCTGTGACATAGCACAGTCATCCCTCAACAGAGGACCCGGGGTGCACAGCCTGGAAGAGGGGCCCACTTGCAAGTCTCAGAAGCCATACGCCAATACCAAGGACTTGTGGGTCAGTGGCAGAGACAAACTGTGGCAGGACTGAACTGAAGGATTAGACTATTGCAGCAGCTTTAAAACTCTAGGATCACCAGGGAGATTTGATTGTTAGGGCCACCCCCCCTCCCCGACTGCCCAGAAACACGCCCCACATACAGGGCAGGCAACACCAACTACACACGCAAGCTTGGTACACCAATTGGGCCCCACAAGACTCACTCCCCCACTCACCAAAAAGGCTAAGCAGGGGAGAACTGGCTTGTGGAGAACAGGTGGCTCGTGGACGCCACCTGCTGGTTAGTTAGAGAAAGTGTACTCCACGAAGCTGTAGATCTGATAAATTAGAGATAAGGACTTCAATTGGTCTACAAATCCTAAAAGAACCCTATCAAGTTCAGCAAATGCCACGAGGCCAAAAACAACAGAAAATTATAAAGCATATGAAAAAAACAGACGATATGGATAACCCAAGCCCAAGCACCCAAATCAAAAGACCAGAAGAGACACAGCACCTAGAGCAGCTACTCAAAGAACTAAAGATGAACAATGAGACCATAGTACGGGAGACAAAGGAAATCAAGAAGACCCTAGAAGAGCATAAAGAAGACATTGCAAGACTAAATAAAAAAATGGATGATCTTATGGAAATTAAAGAAACTGTTGACCAAATTAAAAAGATTCTGGACACTCATAGTACAAGACTAGAGGAAGTTGAACAACAAATCAGTGACCTGGAAGATGACAGAATGGAAAATGAAAGCATAAAAGAGAGAATGGGGGAAAAAATTGAAAAAATCGAAATGGACCTCAGGGATATGATAGATAATATGAAACGTCCAAATATAAGACTCATTGGTGTCCCAGAAGGGGAAGAAAAGGGTAAAGGTCTAGGAAGAGTATTCAAAGAAATTGTTGGGGAAAACTTCCCAAATCTTCTAAACAACATAAATACACAAATCATAAATGCTCAGCGAACTCCAAATAGAATAAATCCAAATAAACCCACTCCGAGACATATACTGATCACACTGTCAAACACAGAAGAGAAGGAGCAAGTTCTGAAAGCAGCAAGAGAAAAGCAATTCACCACATACAAAGGAAACAGCATAAGACTAAGTAGTGACTACTCAGCAGCCACCATGGAGGCTAGAAGGCAGTGGCACGATATATTTAAAATTCTGAGTGAGAAAAATTTCCAGCCAAGAATACTTTATCCAGCAAAGCTCTCCTTCAAATTTGAGGGAGAGCTTAAATTTTTCACAGACAAACAAATACTGAGAGAATTTGCTAACAAGAGCCCTGCCCTACTGGAGATACTAAAGGGAGCCCTACAGACAGAGAAACAAAGACAGGACAGAGAGACTTGGAGAAAGGTTCAGTACTAAAGAGATTCGGTATGGGTACAATAAAGGATATTAATAGAGAGAGGGAAAAATATGGCAAACATAAACCAAAGGATAAGATGGCTGATTCAAGAAATGCCTTCACGGTTATAACGTTGAATGTAAATGGATTAAACACCCCAATTAAAAGATATAGATTCGCAGAATGGATCAAAAAAAATGAACCATCAATATGTTGCATACAAGAGACTCATCTTAGACACAGGGACACAAAGAAACTGAAAGTGAAAGGATGGAAAAAAATATTTCATGCAAGCTACAGCCAAAAGAAAGCAGGTGTAGCAATATTAATCTCAGATAAAATAGACTTCAAATGCAGGGATGTTTTGAGAGACAAAGAAGGCCACTACATACTAATAAAAGGGGCAATTCAGCAAGAAGAAATAACAATCGTAAATGTCTATGCACCCAATCAAGGTGCCACAAAATACATGAGAGAAACACTGGCAAAACTAAAGGAAGCAATTGATGTTTCCACAATAATTGTGGGAGACTTCAACACATCACTCTCTCCTATAGATAGATCAACCAGACAGAAGACCAATAAGGAAATTGAAAACCTAAACAATCTGATAAATGAATTAGATTTAACAGACATATACAGGACATTACATCCCAAATCACCAGGATACACATACTTTTCTAGTGCTCAAGGAACTTTCTCTAGAATAGATCATATGCTGGGACATAAAACAAGCCTCAATAAATTTAAAAAGATTGAAATTATTCAAAGCACATTCTCTGACCACAATGGAATACAATTAGAAGTCAATAACCATCAGAGACTTAGAAAATTCACAAATACCTGGAGGTTAAACAACACACTCCTAAACAATCAGTGGGTTAAAGAAGAAATAGCAAGAGAAATTGCTAAATATATAGAGACGAATGAAAATGAGAACACAACATACCAAAACCTATGGGATGCAGCAAAAGCAGTGCTAAGGGGGAAATTTATAGCACTAAACGCATATATTAAAAAGGAAGAAAGAGCCAAAATCAAAGAACTAATGGATCAACTGAAGAAGCTAGAAAATGAACAGCAAACCAATCCTAAACCAAGTAGAAGAAAAGAAATAACAAGGATTAAAGCAGAAATAAATGACATAGAGAACAAAAAAACAATAGAGAGGATAAATATCACCAAAAGTTGGTTCTTTGAGATCAACAAGATTGACAAGCCCCTAGCTAGACTGACAAAATCAAAAAGAGAGAAGACCCATATAAACAAAATAATAAATGAAAAAGGTGACATAACTGCAGATCCTGAAGAAATTAAAAAAATTATAAGAGGATATTATGAACAACTGTATGGCAACAAACTGGACAATGTAGAAGAAATGGACAATTTCCTGGAAACATATGAACAACCTAGACTGACCAGAGAAGAAATAGAAGACCTCAACCAACCCATCACAAGCAAAGAGATCCAATCAGTCATCAAAAATCTTCCCACAAATAAATGCCCAGGGCCAGATGGCTTCACAGGGGAATTCTACCAAACTTTCCAGAAAGAACTGACACCAATCTTACTCCAACTCTTTCAAAACATTGAAGAAAATGGAACACTACCTAACTCATTTTATGAAGCTAACATCAATCTAATACCAAAACCAGGCAAAGATGCTACAAAAAAGGAAAACTACCGGCCAATCTCCCTAATGAATATAGATGCAAAAATCCTCAACAAAATACTTGCAAATCGAATCCAAAGACACATTAAAAAAATCATACACCATGACCAAGTGGGGTTCATTCCAGGCATGCAAGGATGGTTCAACATAAGAAAAACAATCAATGTATTACAACACATTAAAAACTCGAAAGGGAAAAATCAATTGATCACCTCAATAGATGCTGAAAAAGCATTTGACAAAATCCAACATCCCTTTTTTGATAAAAACACTTCAAAAGGTAGGAATTGAAGGAAACTTCCTCAACATGATAAAGAGCATATATGAAAATCCCACAGCCAGCATAGTACTCAATGGTGAGAGACTGAAAGCCTTCCCTCTAAGATCAGGAACAAGACAAGGATGCCCGCTGTCACCACTGTTATTCAACATTGTGCTGGAAGTGCTAGCCAGGGCAATCCGGCAAGACAAAGAAATAAAAGGCATCCAAATTGGAAAAGAAGAAGTAAAACTGTCATTGTTTGCAGAAGATATGATCTTATATCTGGAAAACCCTGAGAAATCGACGATACAGCTACTAGAGCTAATAAACAAATTTAGCAAAGTAGCGGGATACAAGATTAATGCACATAAGTCAGTAATGTTTCTATATGCTAGAAATGAACAAACTGAAGAGACACTCAAGAAAAAGATACCATTTTCAATAGCAACTAAAAAAATCAAGTACCTAGGAATAAACTTAACCAAAGATGTAAAAGACCTATACAAAGAAAACTACATAACTCTACTAAAAGAAATAGAAGAGGACCTTAAAAGATGGAAAAATATTCCATGTTCATGGATAAGAAGGCTAAATGTCATTAAGATGTCAATTCTACCCAAACTCATCTACAGATTCAATGCAATCCCAATCAAAATTCCAACAACCTACTTTGCAGACTTGGAAAAGCTAATTATCAAATTTATTTGGAAAGGGAAGATGCCTCGAATTGCTAAAGACACTCTAAAAAAGAAAAACGAAGTGGGAGGACTTACACTCCCTGACTTTGAAGCTTATTATAAAGCCACAGTTGCCAAAACAGCATGGTACTGGCACAAAGATAGACATATAGATCAATGGAATCGAATTGAGAATTCAGAGATAGACCCTCAGATCTATGGCCGACTGATCTTTGATAAGGCCCCCAAAGTCACTGAACTGAGCCATAATGGTCTTTTCAACAAATGGGGCTGGGAGAGTTGGATATCCATATCCAAAAGAATGAAAAAGGACCCCTACCTCACCCCTTACACAAAAATTAACTCAAAATGGACCAAAGATCTCAATATAAAAGAAAGTACCATAAAACTCCTAGAAGATAATGTAGGAAAACATCTTCAAGACCTTGTATTAGGCGGCCACTTCCTAGACTTTACACCCAAAGCACAAGCAACAAAAGAGAAAATAGATAAATGGGAACTCCTCAAGCTTAGAAGTTTCTGCACCTCAAAGGAATTTCTCAAAAAGGTAAAGAGGCAGCCAACTCAATGGGAAAAAATTTTTGGAAACCATGTATCTGACAAAAGACTGATATCTTGCATATACAAAGAAATCCTACAACTCAATGACAATAGTACAGACAGCCCAATTATAAAATGGGCAAAAGATATGAAAAGACAGTTCTCTGAAGAGGAAATACAAATGGCCAAGAAACACATGAAAAAATGTTCAGCTTCACTAGCTATTAGAGAGATGCAAATTAAAACCACAATGAGATACCATCTAACACCAGTTAGAATGGCTGCCATTAAACAAACAGGAAACTACAAATGCTGGAGGGGATGTGGAGAAATTGGAAGTCTTATTCATTGTTGGTGGGACTGTATAATGGTTCAGCCACTCTGGAAGTCAGTCTGGCAGTTCCTTAGAAAACTAGATATAGAGCTACCATTTGATCCAGCGATTGCACTTCTCGGTATATACCCAGAAGATCGGAAAGCAGTGACACGAACAGATATCTGCACGCCAATGTTCATAGCAGCATTATTCACAATTGCCAAGAGATGGAAACAACCCAAATGTCCTTCAACAGATGAGTGGATAAATAAAATGTGGTATATACACACGATGGAATACTACGCGGCAGTAAGAAGGAACGATCTTGTGAAACATATGACAACATGGATGAACCTTGAAGACATAATGCTGAGCGAAATAAGCCAGGCACAAAAAGAGAAATATTATATGCTACCACTAATGTGAACTTTGAAAAATGTAAAACAAATGGTTTATAATGTAGAATGTAGGGGAACTAGCAGTAGAGAGCAATTAAGGAAGGGGGAACAATAATCCAAGAAGAACAGATAAGCTATTTAACGTTCTGGGGATGCCCAGAAATGACTATGGTCTGTTAATTTCTGATGGATATAGTAGGAACAAGTTCACAGAAAAGTTGCTATATTATGTAACTTTCTTGGGGTAAAGTAGGAACATGTTGGAAGTTAAGCAGTTATCTTAGGTTAGTTGTCTTTTTCTTACTCCCTTGTTATGGTCTCTTTGAAATGTTCTTTTATTGTATGTTTTTTTTTTTTTAACTTTTTTTTCATACAGTTGATTTAAAAAAGAAGGGAAAGTTAAAAAAAAAAAAAGAAAGAAAGAAAGAAAAACAAGGAAAAAAAAAAAAGATGTAGTGCCCCCTTGAGGAGCCTGTGGAGAATGCAGGGGTATTCGCCTACCCCACCTCCATGGTTGCTAACATGACCACAGACATAGGGGACTGGTGGTTTGATGGGTTGAGCCCTCTACCATAAGTTTTACCCTTGGGAAGACGGTTGCTGCAAAGGAGAGGCTAGGCCTCCCTATATTTGTGCCTAAGAGTCTCCTCCTGAATGCCTCTTTGTTGCTCAGATGTGGCCCTCTCTCTCTGGCTAAGCCAACTTTAAAGGTGAAATCACTGCCCTCCCCCCTACGTGGGATCAGACACCCAGGGGAGTGAATCTCCCTGGCAACGTAGAATATGACTCCCGGGGAGGAATGTAGACCCGGCATCGTGGGACGGAGAACATCTTGACCAAAAGGGGGATGTGAAAGGAAATGAAATAAGCTTCAGTGGCAGAGAGATTCCAAAAGGAGCCGAGAGGTCACTCTGGTGGGCACTCTTACGCACACTTTAGACAACCCTTTTTAGGTTCTAAAGAATTGGGGTAGCTGGTGGTGGATACCTGAAACTATCAAACTACAACCCAGAACCCATGAATCTTGAAGACAGTTGTATAAAAATGTAGCTTATGAGGGGTGACAATGGGATTGGGAAAGCTATAAGGACCACACTCCAGTTTGTCTAGTTTATGGATGGATGAGTAGAAAAATAGGGGAAGGAAACAAACAGACAAAGGTACCCAGTGTTCTTTTTTACTTCAATTGCTCTTTTTCACTTTAATTATTATTCTTGTTATTTTTGTGTGTGTGCTAATGAAGGTGTCAGGGATTGATTTAGGTGATGAATGTACAACTATGTAATGGTACTGTAAACAATCGAAAGTATGATTTGTTTTGTATGACTGCGTGGTATGTGAATATATCTCAATAAAATGATGATTAAAAAAAAAAAAAAGTACTCAATAAACAGTTACCAATTCCAAATGTTTTCACTCCAGGTTTGAGTCATCCCTGACATACATTAGGTCTTTGGGGGAATATATATGAAAGTGGATTAACTATGACTAATTTTATGTAAGCCACATACGGAAGAGAACAGGTACAAAGAGTTTGATTTATTTATGGTGCCCAGAAGATCAAGTTTGCAAAAACCTGTGTCTATTAGTATCAGAATCATGAATAAAATGGGAAGAGTTTACACATGTACTAATTGATTACCTTTCTCAGTATTTTATCTCACTAGTTCTTGAATTTTCTATAAATTCAACTACTTGATTTGTAGAGTTTGGGCACCATTTTACAAAAGAGTTTTTAAAAATTCAGTTGTAAATTCCATTTGGTAAGGGAATTTTGCAGAAGCAACGTTAAAATGCTAGTTATAATAGGAAGACAGATCCATTAACATAGCTTGTGGTTTTAGATTTGGGCCACTTTTAATCACGGAATAATAATCTTTTGTTTGGATTGGTGCAAGTAAAAGTCAATAAATGACTTTAGCCGTATGAATATATAATAGTCATACTGCAAACGTTTTGCATCCCTTCTGTGATCTAATTTACAAACATTTGAAAATTTTGTTGCAATTCTGCTTTGCTGTTTAATAAAACACCATTTCAGAAAAAAATAATAAAGCTCATTAAGTTATAATTATAACTGATGTGAAGCAGGACTGGAGAAGTAAATACAGCCAATAGCAAATGAAAGGACAGCGGATACAGCCCCCGTTCTCCGCAGGCATCGCAGCCCTTAACTTGTTGACCTGCCTCCAGTCTCCCAAGACACAAGACTAAGGCCAGAGAGGAAGCTAGAGAAAACTCAACCCACTTTCAGCACACCAGCTTTATTTTTCCTCCCATTCCATTCAGTCAGAAT
Organism: Choloepus didactylus; assembly: GCF_015220235.1. Lineage (NCBI taxonomy): Eukaryota > Metazoa > Chordata > Mammalia > Pilosa > Megalonychidae > Choloepus > Choloepus didactylus. The sequence continues at coordinate 17,484,735 of NC_051316.1, forward strand.
TTTTTTTTTATAAATTATAACAGAATACTAAAATACTAAATATAATACTAAATACCAAATACTGAAAAACTGAACACTAAAATTACCACTCCACAAACTGATAATCTTGCCATTCCACCCACTTAAAGGAACTGGGAATATTGTCACTGGAACCCCATGTGGTTAGGCATAAAAGACCCATAAAATAAGGATAAAGTAATTTCCATAACTTTAAACACCAGTCTGAGGCTTTTAAGGTAAAGGATTTTTACTTCCATTATTTTATACTATTTTGGCATCCTGCTGATCTTTAATAGCACACACATATTCGTAGACCCACATAATTTACTCCACAGAAGCTGAAGACGTAATTTTATAATGTATGCATAAGCTTGAAGGTATTTTAAAAATGGCACTTACCACCACCACATCCCACAAGTCAACTGGAACCAAAATCTAGATGGTGAATGGAAGCACAGGGTTGTTTCCCACTAGCTACATTACAGGCATGCCAAGTTTATGAAAAGGCCCTGGAAGCTACCTAACTGTGTAAGCTAGGGGAAATAGTCCAGTAAAAGGCATTTCCTTTTCCCATTTTTAAATTCCTGACTTCTCTGGTTCTGCGTGTTCCATTAGAATGGTCATGAGTAAACTGGCTGATTCATTGACCTTCTTCCTCTGTGCCTTGGAATTTAACTAGTCTCCCCTGGCTTATCTGGGAGAAGGAAGAACCACCATTAAATGAATAAGTCCCTGCTAGTAGAATGGACCTTATGAGAAGTAGCTTGACTTCAGTTCGTGGCCTCCCCCACCGCCCAAACCAATTCTGAATTGGGGACTGTCTTAGTTTCCTGGGTCCACCGTGACAACCTTGGTGGCTTAAAACAAATTAATTCTCTCAGAGTTCCTTGGCTCCAGGCTGTCTCACTCTGATCTCGACCTCCACCTTCACACGGTTGTCTCCCCTCTGTGTGTCTCTGTATCCAGATACCCTCTTTTTATAAGGTAACCAGTCATCGGATTTAGGTCAACCCTGATCCAGTATGACCTAATTTTAATTTGAGTGCATCTGCAAAGACCCTATTTCCAAATAAAGTGAGATTCACAGGTATACCAGGTGTTAGATTCAAACATCTCATTTTGGAGGACACAATTCAAGCCACCGAGGGCCCATATTTGAAAGCAGTGCCGTCTCCTCTGCCCACATGTCATAATCCATCCGGCCTGGGCATCCTAATCAGAGGTCTTCACTCAACCACACGTTCAGCTGCTCTGATGGAGGGCTGCCTCATCTCTAGAAGGCACCCCCACCCCAATGCGTTCCCCCCAAAAAACTTCACACACAGCACAATGTCTGTATTTTAACATACCCCAAACACTCACTGGAACATAGCTTAAAATACATCTAATCATTTTCTTATGTTGCAGCGACAAAAACTAGAAAAACAATTTAATTCTGACAGATCCCATCAGGAGAAAAAAATCTTGTGCTAATATTCACTTTCTGTTCCCAGCTACCTCTCTTTTAAATTTTTCTTACCGTTTCCTCATTTGGAAGCCACTTTACACTATTCATGCCATTTAATTACTTTCCTTATTCTTCTCCTAGATTAGACCTATTCTAAATTTGCTTCCTGTTTTCAGAAGAAAGAAGAAAGGTGTCTGCAAAACAAGACAGTAATGTTCCTAATGAAAAGTCTGAATCCCACAGCACCCTTCATCAGCAGAAATCATTTTGCCCAGGGTGCAAAACTGGAGGCAAAGGAATGTCTTCCAGGTCATGACTCCTTCCCTGAAATATCCTGGCAGGGGTGAGGCAGGACCACTTGGGGTTCCCTGGCTCTTTGGCCTCTGCCAATAGGAGCCCCCAAACTCATCCCACCCCAACCCTAAAACCCAAGGCAAGTTCAGGCAAGTTCCGCGACCAGCCTGGAGGCATCCCTGGGGAGACAGGCCCATTATTTCTTACACTAACCTTTCCTGGAAATATCTACACTGACACAAATCAAATATCAAAACCCATAATAGCTCCACATTCTCAGAGAGCTGAGATCAGCTCTAGAATTCCTAAGCACACTTGTGAGACATGCTTGTTCAAATTGCATTTGCAACATTTCACTCTTGACCTTGAAAGGATTCCTTTCCTTCACCCTTGAACACACATGGTCAACTGGCTTAAGCCTTATGGTAAGAAGCATTGGTTTGCCCAGGACCAAGCCAGCTTTAAAACCTGAAGTCCCACGTGTGAGAAACAAGCACTATTCCTAAAAGGAGTAAACATTCACCCAATTGTGGAGAAGAAAAGAATTTATTTATGATCTTGCAAGAACGGGCACCCAACCAAAATGTGGTGGGTTGGTGCACAGAACAATAGACCCAGCAGTATTTATTCCCTATGCCTAACTTGCAAGTCCCTCCTCTGTTTCTCCAGTGGCTGGATACTTCAAGGTTACATTCTATTGGACAAGCCTAACTAGCCCGTGCAAATTGGAAACATGCAGCCCGCCCAAATTGGGAACATTCAAAACAAGTCTCCTGTGCAAATTTGAAACATTTGAAAAGGTTGGAACAAGTCTCCACCCCTGACTATAATGGTTATGCCCAGGCCTCTTTCCTTTGTTCTTTAATTGCAGAGCCAGTCTGGGCTAGTTTGGTAACAAGCCATGACACTATTTTAGGAATTTCTACCCCCTTGAAAGGATAGTGGGCAGATAAACAGGGAGACCGACCGTGGACTACAGTTTGGCTTTTTAACCTTCTGCCAATTCCTGAACTGCCCCACCCCGCCAGGCACACCTCTGTGTGAAAGCTAGACTTAATCTCCTTCTCACACATGTCCCAGATACCCCTCTCAGTCCCAGGCAAAGTGGGACAGTTGCTCATTCTGCTTAGAGCCAACGAAGTATCTGATTAAAGCCAAAGCTCTGAGACTCTCAGAAGGCAGGCACAAAACAATACATATTGTAAGATTCAATCTATATAAAATTTTCAAAACAGGCAAAAGTAATCGATGCTGTTTGAAGCTGGGAGAATGATGACTCAAGGGAAGGGCTGGCAATTGAAAAGTGGCCTGAGGGGAGTTTTGGGGGGCCAGTAGTATTTTAGTTCTTGATCTAGGTGCTGGTTGCACAGGTGGGATCAGCATGTAAAAATTCCATGAACTGTTCACTTCTGATATGTGTACTTCTCTGCGAATATGATATACTTCAATACAAAATTAAAAGAAAGAGACTTGCAGCATCCTTAAGGATTTCTGCCAAGGTCTTCATTATATTCCATTTTTCAGATCTACTCTGTACCATGAGTATACTGAGAAAGGTCTTCCTCCCACCCTGTCCCCTGCCTCCCAGTTCCCTTCTGCAGAAGTAACCAGTACTTCTGGTGTCTTGCATATTGTTTTAGGGATACCCTGTGTAAATACAAAGGGTAGTATGTTATACCTATGACCTGCACCTGCAATTTTCACTTTCATCTTAGAAATGGCTCCATTTCAATATGGAAAGAGTTTCTTTGATATTTTTAGTAGAGACAATGTATACCATTGGTGAACATACCCTAATTTATTTAACCACTCCCCTGTGAAGGAACATTTTGTTTATTTCCAATCTTCCAAATAATTTTTGGATGGAAAACTTGCATATACACCATGTTCTAGTTTGCTAAAGCTACCAGAATGCATTGACTTTTGTAAAGGGGATTTATTAGGTTACATATTTACAGTTCTAAGGCCATAAAAGTGTCCAAACTAAGGCATCAACAAGAGGATACCTTCACTGAAGAAAGGCTGATGGCGTCCAGAACACCTCTGTCAGTTGGGAAGGCGTGTGGCTGGCATCTGCTGGTCTTTTGCTCCCAGGTTGCATTGCTTTCAGCTTCTGATTCAAGTGGCTTTCCCCTTAAGCATCTGTGGGTTCTCACTTAGCTTCTCCAGGGCAAACTCGGTTTCATCTCTTAGCATAGCATCTCCAAACGTCTTTCTGTCTGCATCTCCAAATCTCTGAGTCTGTGTCAGCTCTGAGCTCTCTCTCTCTCTCTCTCTCTCTCTCAATTCTCTTAAGGACTCCAGTTAACTAATTAAGACCCACCTTGAATGGTTGAGGTCACATCTCCACGGAAACAATCTAATCAAAATGTCCCAGCCACAGTTGGGTGGGTCATGTCTCCAATATGCTGCTCAAGTGCTTACACAAATAAACACTTCTGTTCAGAGCCAGGCTGTGAAGCAGGTGAGTGGCATCACCACCACCAAGCAGAGGTCCCAGGCCATTGCTCAAAATGTTATCTGTCAGCAGAATTTTGCAACTCAAAGACAGTCGAGGTATGACAATATATAGAATGCGAAAACATAGATCCTCCAAGGTCAGGTGTAAGCCCACCAAGGCCCATCTTTTCCTGGGACAGTCTCAGTGCTTCCTCTTTCACTGACCCAACATAGAGGCAAAGCAAACACTTCCTTCTACTCTGGATCCAGCTTGATTTTGTTAAACAAAGATGTGTTTCCACAGGATTTGCCATACTACAAATGCATGAATGATATATTGCATATTTAATTTACTCACTATCATCACATTTGTATTCATTCATTCTACAAATTTTTGTTGAATACCATGCACCCTGCTGTCCATTGGCTTCCAGCACCACCACCACCACCAACCCCCCCTTTTGTCAAAGGATCTGCAAGCCTGGAACCATATTTCCCAGCATCCCTTGCAGCAGGGTCCAGTTGATGTCCTGCCAGTGAAGGGATGTGCATGGAATCTAGAAGGACAGAAAATTAGTTCCTCATCCGGGGCATGATGGTGACAGACCAGTACAGGCTTCTGCACCTGTGCCAGTGGCTCCTGGCATTTTCTTCAGACCACACAGACCAGAGTAGGATGCAGCTGTTTCCTGATGTCTGAGTGCCACCCTCTAAGCCCCCTAACTTTCACTCCTTCAGCCTTTTCCAACCATTTCGTAAGTTCTCAATGCCCTGTTTTAAATTCCTATCTGTTTTGAAATGTGCAGAGTGGTTTCTTCGCAGGCACCTGTTTTGTACTAAGCAGTAGGGTATAGCAGTAAACCAAGCAGAAGAACATCCTTGACTTCGTGGAACTTATATTCTCATAGAAGAAAGAGAAAATAAACCAGATGAATAAGTAAAATATATAGTATGATAGGCATTGACAGATACTAATGAGAAAAATCAGTAAAGAGTGGAAATATGATGTGTAGGAGGCAGAGGAGTGGTGCAATTTTAGATTGGGTGTTTAGGAGTCCTGCTGAACAAGTCCATAGGAGCAGGTGAGGAAAAGAGACAGGTATATATGCCGGTGAAGAGCCTTCCAGGCAGATAGAATTGCAAACGCTAAGACCCTGAGGTGGAGACATTTAGCATATTCAAGGAATAACAAGGACACCAGTGTGACTGGGACAGAGAGAAGGAAGGAAGTGTGAAAAGACATGAAGTCAGAGGGTTAACAGGGTCAGACCATATAGGGTCTTTTAGGCCACAGAGAGGCTCTAGTTTCACTCTGGGTGAGATGAGAAGGCACTGGTTTTAAACAGAGATGGGATATGATCTGACTTCCATTTCAAGAGGCTCACCCCAGCTGCTGCATGGAGAACAGGTCAAAGGGGCAAATGCAGGAACAGGGAGTCCACCTAGAAGACTACTGCAATAATCCAGGCATGGGAACGTGGGACCAGGGCAGAAGCAGTGCTTGGGGAGAAGCGGGTTCTGGATGTATTTGAAGGCAGAACAACAGAATTTGCTCATAGATAGGATGTGAGTTATGGAAAAGGAATCAAGGATAACTCCTAGTTGCTGACCTGAGGAATTGGAAGGATGAAGTTTCCATTCATGACATGGGTAAGATTGTGGATAGAGCAGGCCAGGAAGGAATTGGTTTTGGACATACCAAGTTCAAGATATTAGAAAACAGCTTAGTTTTTCTGAACTGCTATCACAGATACCACAAACTGGTCTGGCTTGAATAACAGGAGTTGATTGGCTCATGGTATCTGAAGCTAGAAGCACAAAGTCAATGCATCGGCAAGACCATGCTTTCTCTCAGGAATCTGTGGCATCCTGGCACTGGCTTTCCAGCAATCCTTGGGTATCGTTGGCTTGTGTTTCACATGACAACATCCTCTCTTTTCTCTTCCAGGCTCCTGCCAACTTCTGACATCTCCCTGTGGCTTTCTCCTTATAAGGCTTCTGTAATCTAGATTAAGACCCACCATCATTCAGTTCACCATAACTAAAAAGAACATCTTCATGAGGTCCTATTTACAACCAGTTCACACCCACAGTAATGCAGATTAAGACCAAGAACCTGTGTTTGTTGGAGTACATAATTCAACCTACCTCTAAGTCCAAGGGGCTGTTTTGAGAAGACCATTGGATATGGGAATCTAGAATTCAAGGAAGAAGTAAGGACTAAGGATGTAAATTTGGGAATGGTCAGCATATCTGTGGTATTTAAAGCCATAAGATCAAGGGCACTGGGTGTGGGGAGAAAAGAGAAAAAAATCTGAATGTTGAGTTTGGGGGTACCCCCAACAGCTGGGGTTTGTAGAGATGAGAAGAAGTGGTGCTAAAAGCAGGAGAAAAAGAGAAGAAAGCCATCAACTCTTTCAAATGGGGCACAGTTAGAAATGAAATGGGATCATTGGATTGACCAATGGGAGTTCCTTGGTGACATAGATAAGGATAGGTGTGGTAGATTGGATTGGACTCAAGAGAGAATAGGAGGAGAGAACTTTTTCAAGGATATTTCCTACAAACTTTATAGTATAAAGCTAAGAAAAAATATTGTGTGACATGGTAGCCAGAAAGGGAGGTAGAATGAAGAAAGGAATTTATTTTTAAGAGGTGATAAGATGCATCTCCTCTCCATTGACCCTTCTAGGTTTGTCCTTTGAAATCTGTTTTGAAGATAGTGATTCAAGCCTTATAATTTAAGTCTTTCAATCATTCCATTGATTCAAAAATACACTCTGAGTATCTATTGTGGGGCCAACACCATCCTGAGACTAGAAATCAAAGGGAAAATGAAGCAGGTCCTCAGTCTTCAGTGTCTCTCAGTCTGGTGGGAGGCTGTCCTTCACTAAACTAACAAATATGTGGAGATTCCAATAGCATCACCAAGTTTACTAAGTATTGGGACATCTGTGGTACCAAGAGAGGGGGAAGAAGTATTTTTAAAGTTGCATTCAACAATAATCCACATTTCCAATGACTCCTTCCAATATTTATGTGTGGTAGAATTCTAGTACAAAGCAGAGTTCTGCATTCAATAATATGGGTAAAGCAGTAGGTCAAATTTTATTTCCATAAAGTATAGCCATTTAGTACAGATAAAGTCTGACAATGCGTATTTAAATGGAACTACTCTTCACCTAGTGCCTTGACGCTACAGATATGAAGAAGGGCAATGACCATTTTAATAACTGGTACTATACCACATTTCTAAAACAAATATCTTACTAAGCACCAACTACATACCTGGCTGTGTGCAAGATCCTAGGAATAAAATGATGAGCAAAGACTAATACAACACCTTCCAAAAAGCATTTTAGCAACTGGACCTTACCTTGTCTGGAGGACTGGGGAGGGTCCCTGAGGAAGTGATGTGGGAGCTGAGACCTCGGATGTGAAAGACTTAATTAACACTGTGGGGAAGTGGGAAAGGGGGTTCCTGGAAGAGGGAGCAGCATGTGCAAAGGCCCTGTGGCAAGGAGACTGGGGACATTGGGAGAACTGAAAAAGGCCAGCATGAGTAGAGAACAGAGAGAAGGGTGAGAGTAGAGCCAAGGCACCCTAGAGGGGTGGGCAGGACAAGCCATGCAAGGTTTTCTTGGGTGTGTGAAGTATTTATGTCTTGATCCTAAGGGCAGTGGGAAGCCTCTGGGAAGGCTTTTGAACAGATTAGCAAGGGATAACAGAGGATGCAAGGAGCCTAGCAGGAGGTGACTGCCATAGACCAGGGGGATTCATGGTGTCTGAGACCAGGGCATGAACATGGAAATGGAAAGAAGGGAGAGCTAAGGGGAGCTCAGCGGAGTGTCATGATTTGAAATGGGGAGAACTCATATTGACAGGGGTGCCAAGGTGACACCTGGATGTTGGCTTGCCTCACTGGATGAATGACCATGCCCTGCATCGAGATAAAGAGCACTGGGAGTGGACCAGATCCATTGCAGTAAAACAAAGACTCTGCTGCATAACAAAATAAAGGAGGGTTGGGGGGACTGTCAAGGGGCTCCATCAAATGCAGAACACTCCTTTGCTAAATGGACCCATTATTAAACAGACTCAGCTTGTTTACAGTTCCTGGCCCAAAACAAAACTACATGAAATATGAGCTAGTTGCTTCTTACACATTGTTTATCCTATGCTCCATATTCACACTCCCTCTCATTCCAAGTAGATATCACCAGATGGTGGGAAAATAGACTACAGCACTAAACCAGAGGTCTTGGAGACTTGAGTTTTACCATTGAAACTTAGGACTGTGATATGAAATGTATTCTTCCATGAGAACTTGTCAAGTATACTAGCTGCTCCTTTGAAATCTCAATCTTTAAATTTTTGGAAGACCTTGGAATTTGTTAGAATTAGGTCCCTCTGCAAATGACACAAAACACAACTCCAAATAGTTTTGGCTTAATCTAGGTGGACATTTACTTCTCTCACACATGAACCAAGCTCAGGGACCCAGGTTTCTTCTATCCTGTTGGGTGTGAGCTTGACCCTGTGATCCAAAGTGACAGTATCCACATTCCAGAGAACAAGAAGGAGAAATAATTTCAAATCTTAAGGAAGGCTCCCCGAAGCTGAATAGGTTTACATTTCACTGTAACATAGTCATATGACCACATCTAGCTGCAAGGGAAGCTGGGAAATGTAGTCTATATTCTGAACAGCCATGAATCCACTTAAAATTTGCATTACCATGGGGAAAACAGATTTTAAGGGACAACAAACCACAGACTTTACATCTCACCTTGTAATTTCACAATGTTTAAAACACATTACAAGGATAGCCTAATTAAAATTCTGGTGATGATTTAAATCATCTCCGTTTGCTGCTTGATTCATTTCAGCTGTTTCAAAATGTTTCCATAGTTTATAACCATCCACAATGAATTCTAAATAAGACTCTATATTTCATCTACCTCCACCCAAAATTCTCCAAGTTTAAAAATATTATCAACTAAAATAAAGAATATTGTGAACCAATCTTTGGTACTGAATTTGCTCATTTTTTATCAGATATATGTCAATTAAGAATGTTCAATGCACTAATTAATACACCACCATAGTGTTGAAAGTAATTCATTATAATTGTAAATGGCAGGGCTTTTTGAAATGTGGTTATTTTAGCCTTAATTCTGTTCCAAATTTCTACACCAGTAAGATCCTTTCCTCTCTGTAGCTCCATCTGCTAATTGAAAATTTGTTTTAAGAAACCATGGTAACACATGTTATGCCATAACACAGAGTAGAGGAATGAATTTCAAGCTCTTTGTGCAGAATCAAGCCTTCTGCAAAACGCAAAGGCAATAAAAATATTGGGAGTAATTTGTCTTCAGAAAACCATTCAGATATTCTGTGATTGATAGACTACCATGAAGGAGTGCTAACATGCTAGCATAACTTTATAAAATGCATTTTTTAACCTCAGGCAAAGTGAGTTGAGTTAATCACACTCCTCAGTTTGTACCATATAATTAGCATTAGTCTGTGCAAGAATCTTCTGTTATTTTGTTCTCCCCTTCAGAATTCCTCTCCACTCCATTTTTCTCTTCTCTTTCCCACCACAAGCACCCTATTAAAGTAGAAAATATTATTCTTAGCTATGCTTGTTTCTTTGTAATGTTGTTTTGTGCGTGTATGTGTTTCAGTTCCCATAAAACTGTGCTGTCTCTCTCTGGTTTTCCCCCTTTGACACCATGTTTTTAGTGCTATACTGTTATCCGTGTATTTGAGAACATGAGCCTACCCCATTTTAATCATCCATCCCCCACAATACCAACCATCTGGTTTTCTCCAACACCCTGCCACACCCACACCACCATGAACATAGATATTTATATCCCCCAGTTTGCCTGCATGGGAATTTCCTTGGGATGCTAACCCAATAGTGGATAAACCAGCAATGGCAATCCTCACCGTTAATTTCAGTCCATCATAGCAGCCAGTGTTCTCGCAAAAAATGGATAAAAAGTTATCTACAAGGATCATTTGAGAAGAGATAAAGAAATTACTCTAAAATGTGGCACAGGGAACCCACAAGAGCTCATGTGATAACCTAACATGGAGCCTGCAGAGCTGTCACCACGTATTTCCCTACAGTCCGAGGGGAGGGAGTGGTTGTCAGCACCCAGAAGGAGAGGCTTCTGTAGGGAAGGTCATCTTGATTGGAGCAGCGTCCATCAGCAGAGGGACTGTTATAAATCAAATCCTGTCCCTCACAAAGACATATTCAAGTCTTAATCCCTGGTCTTGCAGCTATGAACCCATTTGTAAGTGGGATCTTTAAGGATGCTATTAGTTAAGGTGAGACCAAATTGAAACAGGGTGGGCCTTCATCCAATATGACTGGTAGTCTTATAAACAGAGGAAATTTGGATGCAGGAAGAGAAGACAGATGGAGAGAGACACATCATGTGATGGAGTTAGGATGGCTGGTAAGCTACCACCAGAGCGCTGCAGACTGTAAAGAAAGCACGGGCCTGCCGACATCTTGATATTGGAACTTTGGCCTCCAAAACTGTGAGACAATAAATTCCTGTTGGTGAAGCCAGCCAGTTTTGTGGTGGTATTTGTTATAGCAGTCCTGGCAAACTAATACAGCCTGAAGCCACCTGCATCTCCCTCTCCTGCCTCTGCCTTCCAGTGCTCCCATTGGTAAACCCACCAGAGAGCAGAGGGCAGGATCCCAGGCAGCCTTTCAGGATGGAGAGTAGAAAAGGGTGGGGAAAGAATCTGGAGGAGCAAATGTAAGAGAGCAGGCACAGGCATGTTCTAAGCTATAGCAAATCCTATCATTATGAAATCAATTCACCAAAATTTGCAGTCAAGTGAGCTCCTGGGAGACTGACACTACTGAAAACTGAAAACAAATTTTTATAAGTCATAGGGTTGCAATCTAACATTCATGTTTCCAGGACCAGTGGAATGCTTCACTGGAAATCCAATTCTTAAAAATACATGTAAGAAATGTAAAACATTGCATCCCATTCTGGATTTGATGTTGTTTCTGCCACAAATTTGTGTTCATTGTTTTGAGGGTTTTGTTTTGTTTTGTGTTTAGTTTAAACAAAATAGTGATACCCAGACCTCACCTGTATTAGTCAGGATTCTCCAGAGAAACAGAACAAACAGAAGATAGACAGATAGATAGATAGATAGATAGATAGATAGATAGACAGATAGATAGATAGATAGATAATAGATAGAGGGAGAGAGAGAGATGATAGATACAGAAAGATGATAGAGAGAGATAAAGATAAGTGATAGACAGATGAAAGATGATGATGATGGATAGATAGATAGATAGATAGATAGATAGATAGATAGATAGATAGATAATTAGGTGAATTATAAGGAATTGGCTCATGACAAGTGTATGGGCTATCAAGTCCAAATTCCACATGGCTGTTTGGAAGCTGGAAATTTGGAGAAGAGTGATATCAAATCTTCAGTCTGAGTCTATTGGGGAGACTAGAGAGGAGTGGAGGGTGCATTCTTAAGGCAGAATTCCTTCTGATTCTTGAATCCCTCAGTTCTCCATTTTAAAACCTTCAACTGATTGGATAGGGCCCACTCACACTGCTCAGAGTAATCTCCTTTATTTAAGTCAATCCCTTGTAGGTACCCATCCATTTCACAAAATGCCTCCACAGTTATAACTGGGCCAGCTGTTGACCAAACAACTGGACACCATGACCTAACCAAGTTGACACATACAATTAACCTCACCACACCATCCCAATTACACCAGAATCTCTGGGGCTGAGACTCAGCATTGGTATTCATGTGAGTGTATGTGTGTGTTCATTTTTAAATCTTAAAGAAAAAAAATATGTAATTTCTAGAGGTGGTCAATGGCACCCAATTGCCACTGGAGAAGATGTGAAAAGAAGGAAGGGTTCTCCATCAGCTGAAGGTGGAGACTACAACAGCCACAGGATCAGGTGCTTTGTATGTCTTTGCTGGTTCAAGCTTCTACACTGTGGGTCCATGTTTAGTCCCCCTTTACAGATGAGAGGAGCAGGTTTCAATAAGAAGAAGGAGCTGCCTAGACAGCTATTAAGCAGCTTGAGATTCCAGGCATCTCTGCTATAGAGTGCTAGTGCCACCACCAAAGCCATCGCTGCCCCCCATGGAGAAGCCTTGGGGAAGTGGCCAGAAGGAGATGAAGACATTTTCAATTACTGTTCCAATGAAGTGTCCAATTAGGAGTCTGGCTCATTGCCAAGCTCAACTGTAGCTTCTGCCTCCAAGAAGGCTGGCCGCCCATGGAGGTAGCAGACTGGATTTTAAAACTGAAATCAATGATTTTAAATACAGTTTTAATGAGTTTTCTGAAGTGAGATTATTCACTTGATCTTTTTGAACTTGCTGCTTCTCAGCTAAGTCAAATTGCTTTTAAAATAAATATCCTTTCAAAAATCTGAAATCCAGGTTCTTCTCAACAAACTGGGCACATCCACCTCCACAATAATAACTTAAATTAGTGAGAGGTATACAGTTTTCAGAGGGTGCAAGCCTGAATCATTCTGCTCAGGTTTGAGATGCGCTTGTGGGGTGTCTTATCTGGGTTAGATGCCTTCCAAGAGTTGGCCTTGTAAATTCTCCTAACAACTCTGAGACTTGGACGGTATTACCACCTTGCAATTAAGTAAACAGAGAAGAGTGCATTCAGTACCTTGTCCTGAGGTCCTATGCATCCCTCCACCTACCCCACCCCACAACACCAAGGCTGGACCAGATTCCAGAACTTCCAGGCCAAGTCATGTGCTTTCTATAACCCCCACTCACCTTAATCCCTGTGGTCAGCTGAAAGCCCACCCGAATGCCCACTCCCTAATCCCCAGAAGCTGTGGAAATGCCACTTACATGGCAAATGTAATTAAAGGTCTGTACCTTGATGGGGGGAGATTATCCTGGATTAATTGGGTGGGTCCAATCTAATCACATGAGTCTTTAAGAGGGGAGAACTTTCCCCAACTGAGTGAGAGATACGATGTGAGATGGACTTGATCTGCCCAGGCTGGCTTTGAAAATGGAGGAAAGGGGCTGTTTTGGATTGAATCATGTTCCACACAAACACTATTAAAGCTAACAAACAAGTTCAGCAAGTTTGCAGAATACAAGATCAATATATAAAAATCAATTGTATATCTATACATTAGCAATGAAGAATCGAAAACTAAAATTAGAAAAAGAGTCCATTACAACAGCAGTAAAAGAATAAAATACAAAAGAAGTACAAGATTTGTACATTGAAAACTACAAAAAACATTGAAAAAAGAATCAAAGACCTAAATCATTGGGTAATATATCCAGTGTTCGTGGATTGCCAGTATCCCCAAAATGGATCTCCAATTTCAGCACAATCCCTATAAAAATTCTACCTGCCTTTTTGTTTTTTTTTGACAAGCTTATCCTAAAGTTCATATAGAAATGCAAGGGGCTTATAACAGGCAAACCAATCTTGAAAATGAATAACAAAGTTGTAGGACTAACATTTCCCCATTTAAAAATTTAATTCAAAGCTACAGTAATCAAGACTCTGTGGTACAGGAGTAAGGATAGGCAAACAGATCAATGGAATAGAATTGAGACTCCAGAAATAAAATATTTATGGTCAACAGGGATGTCAAGTCAATTCAGTGGAGGAAAGAATAGTCTTTTCAACAAATGGCGACAGGACAACTGGAAAGCCATATACACAGCAAGAATGAAGTTAGATCCCTACCTCACACCACATACAAAAAGTAACTCAAAATGGATCAAATAACTAAATATAAGAGCCAAAACTATAAAACTCTTAGAAGGAAATATAGGTGTAAATCTTCGTGACATTAGATTAGAGAATTGTTTTTTGGCATGACAAATTATCAGCAAGCAAAGAAAAAGTAGACAAATTGGTCTTCATCAAAATTGTGCTTCAAAGGATACTATCAAGAAAGTAAAAAAATAACTTACAGGATGGGAGAAAATATTTGCAAATCATCAATCTGATAAGCGTCTAGTGTCCAGAATGTATAAACACCTCTTAAAACTCAACAATAAAATGACAAATAACCCAATTTAAAAAAATGAACAATGGGTTTAGATCAACATTTCTCCATACAGATGACCAATAATCACATGAAAAGATGCTCAATGTTATTAGCGAATGTAGAAATGAAAATCAAAATAACAATGCAAAACCACTTCACACCTGCTATGATGCCTATAATCAAAAAGTCAAATAATAACAAGAGTTAGCAAGGATGTGGAGAAATCAGAACTCTTGTACATTGCTAGTGGGAATGGTGCAGCTGCTTTGGGAAAAAGTTTGGCAGTTCCTCAAAAAGTTAAACATATGACTCGGCAATTCACTCCTTGTTACATATTGAAGAGAACTAAAAACATACGTTCACATAGAAACATATACACAAAGAGCCAGTGTTCATCTTAGCATTACTCATACTGGCGAAAAAGTGGAAAAAATCAAATGTCCCTCAGTTGATGAATGGATAAACAAAATGTGGTATACCTGTACACTGAAATAGTATTCAGCCGTAAAATAACTGAAGTACTGATAATGCTAAGTCATGGATGAACCTTCAAAACACCACATTAAGTGAAAGAAACCTGTAACAAGAGACCACGTGTTTTATGATTCCATTCATATAAAAGTTCAAAATAGGGAAATCTATTGGTACAGAAAGTAGATCAGTGGTTGTCAGAAGCTGAAGAGAGGGAGAAATGAGTCATGACTGCTAATTGGTACAGGGTTTTTTGTTTGAAGGGGGGGGATTATGAAAATAGTCTGGAATTCCATAGTGGTGAAGGTTGTCTAACCTGTGAGTACACTAAAAACCACTAAATTGTACACTTTAAAAGGGTGAATTTTATGGTATGTGTTCTAGTTTGCTAATGCTGCTGGAATGCAAAACACCAGGAATGGATTGGCTTTTATAAAACGGGGTTTATTCGGTTACACAGCTATAGTCTCAAGGCCATAAAGTGTCCAAATTGGTTACCTTCACTGGAGGATGGCCAATGGTGTCCGGAAAACCTCTGTTAGCTGGGAAGGCACGTGGCTGGTGTCTGCTCCAAAGTTCTGGTTTCAAAATGGCTTTCTCCCAGGATGTTCTTCTCCACGCTGCAGTTCCTCAAAAATGTCACTGTTAGTTGCACTTGGGGTATTTGTCCTCTCTTAGCCTCTCCAGAGCAGGAGTCTCCTTTCAATGGCCGTCTTCAAAATGTCTTTTATCTGCAGCCCCTGTGCTTTCTTCTAAGTGTCCCTCTTGGCTGTAGCTCCTCTTCAAAATGTCACTCACAGCTGCACTGAGTTCCTTCTGTCTGTCAGAGCCCACCCTGAATGGGTGGGGCCATGCCTCCATGGAAATTATCTCATCAGAGTTATCACCTACAGTTGGGTGGGTCACATCTCCATGGAAACACTCAAAGGATTCCAATCTAATCAGCACTAAAACGTCTGCCCCACAAGATTGCATCAAAGTACGTGACTTTTTCTGGGGGACATAACACCTTCAAACTGGCACAGTATATGAATTATATATGAATTTAATTTCAGTTAAAAAAAGGAAAGATAAGGTTGTGCTAGCTCATGTATCAAATATTTAACTTGAAAATTGCAATATCACTTGATGACAGGGTGATACAGCTTATGCAACTGCAGATAATCTGTAAATATCTTTCATTTTAACCATCAGAGCTCCAGCACTTGCCACTTCTGACATACATGATACTTAACAGTGAGAGTGCACATTTCTTCCAGAGTAGTTTGTGTCCCAGCCAATATAAGAGTTGCCCATCCAGCAACCAGCCTCCCCATGACCTCTGTCTTTCCCTTCCATGCCTCAAGGGCCCATCTTGTATAAAACCCACTCACTCTTTACGGTGGTTTGAAGCTGTATATACCCCAGAAAAACATGTGCTTAAATCTAATCCATTCCTGTGGATGTGAACCCATGGTAAGTAGGACATTTTGATGAGGCTACGTCAGTTAAGTATGACCCACCTCCATCAGGATGGGTCTTAATCCTTTACTGCAGTCCCTTATAAGTACAATGAATACAGAGAGAGAGAGAGAGAGAGAGAGAGGGAGAGAGAGAGTGCCACGGAAGCAAGAAGCTAAAATCAATGAAACCTGGGAAGAGAAGGGAGAGACCAGCAAACACCACCATATGTCTTGTCGTATGGCCAAGGAGCCCAGGGAGACCTTCCTAGTCTTAGGGAAGGAAGCATTGCTTTGATGATGCTTTGGACATTTCACAGCTTCAAAACTTTAAGCTAATAAATGGTATTTTCTTAGAGCAACCTAGGAAACAAAAACACTCTTCTACATAAAACACACCCTTCTCCCAAATCAACATTTTTGCCCAATGCACTCTACACCTCTATGCTCCCAATGCAAACCTATTCCATGAATGAATGAAAACTAAGGAAGTCACAACTCTTTCTTAAGCAGATCAACATATCCTCTAACCCTCAAGCCAGAGGGGCAGTCCTTAATGCCATTCACATGGTAACATAATCATAAATAAATATGGTCAATAAGACATGGAAAAGTGGTGGAACTAATTAATAAACAGTTATGCAAATCAGAAAAGGTGATATCATGCTTCTCCCATAAAATTGGAAAAACATTTTTAATGGTGTTAACTATGTCTTTAATGATTTAACTATTTTTAATGGTGGATAAGAGTGCTGGAAAATGGGCAGTCTCCTGCTCTGCTCATGGGACTAAAAATCAGTCCAACCTTATGAGTGGTAATTTGTCACTTAATATCAAGTGCCTTGATAGTTATTCTATTTCTGTGAATTTATTCTAAGAAAATAGCCAAGTACAGGTATGTGCTTAAAGAGTTAGATTCAAGAATAATTGGAGACTTTTTTTTCAGAATAATGAAAACTTGGAAAAGACAGTGTTAGAAAATGGAAGGTTGGTTAAATAAATTATTGTTCATTCATATACTGAAATCTTGTGTAGCCATTAAAAATGATTAGATAAGAAATATTTAACATTGTGAGAAGTTGCCATACGGAAACAAAATAAGTTTTAAAATAAAAGGCTTGACACAATCTCATATTGGTTTAAAAGTGTGTGTGTGTGTGTGTATGTGTATGAGTGTGTGGCTGTGTCATGGGTGTAACTAGATGGAAGATGGGAAGATGGAGAAAAACTATCCCTACATCTTCCCTTATCATGACCTTATAAACCTTTTCCTTCTTAGGACCTTTTATCAACAAGCTCAGGATCTCTTTCACAATCTGCACATACAAACTCGATGTCCCAACCGATCTAAAGGAAGAAGCAATCCTGCTCTTCTCATCCTAGTGAGGGATGTGGAGAACTTTGAGTGGTAGGAGAAACCCTCGCTGCTCATCAGTTCAAAGGCTGGGAGGTCAGATCCCGAGGCTATTCCTAGCATCCTGGCTGACCAGTTAGCCCAGCCTCAGCACAATCACTGCCTCATCCACTTGTTTCATCAGCATTCGAGTTGGCTGGAAGACCTTGATGTCCATCAGACCCCAACCTCACCCTGCCTGCTCTGCTAGGTTGGCTCAGCTGCATCTCCGCTCATAGCCCTGACCAAGCCTTTCCCCATCTCTACCACCTTTGCCCCAAGGTGACTGAATGCTAAGAATATTCAAGAGCAAGAGCAAAATTGATTGTGGCAGTGAATTCAGAACTATATGACGATACTGTGTGTCATTGCTTGTATACTATGAATGGATTATATGTTATATGAGTACATCTCAAAAACAATTGCATTTAAAAAAATCCTCTAGTGAAAAGCTAAAATTCACTTTCAACTAATTACCGTTTCTGCTGTACTTGAATTAAGAATTAGGACTTCCTTATGGCAGAGACTGTTACCTAGCTGTCTCCACATCCCTCATCTTTAGCTGGGTTCATGGCTGCCTACAATAAAGACTACATTTCCCAGACTCCCTGGCAGTGAGGCGTGGCTGCATAGCAAAATTATGGCCACCGGGGCTAAATAGAAGTGTTACGTGGCCACTGACATTTGTTGAGTTCCTCTTACGTGCCAAGCCCATGGCAACACTTTCTAAGTATTATCTCTTTATCCTCACAAAAACACTGAAGGATACATAGAACCTTCATTTTATGGGCCAGGAAGTGGTAGCTCAGTGAAGTTTGATAAGATGCCCAAGGTCACATCACTAGGAAACATGTTTAAATCCAAGTCTGTCTGGTGAGGTAGAAAAAAGATCTGTGGAAGTACACTGCCATCCAGGCAGAACCAACAGTGTTAACCTTCTGTGGAAGAGTTTGTGAAATCTTAAATGGATCAAATTTGTGAGTCCTGAAAAAGTCTTTCTGTTTCACCTACAACTTTAATCAAGTTTCAATATGCACTGCTACCTAACTACCAGGAACTTCCACATGGAGCCAGTGGAAAAAGAGATCATAAAGACAGATGGAGCATTTGGATCCACAAGTGATTGTTGCCTCATGTTCTTTTATATGACCCTTGTAAAAATAGGTCCGCTTAGCTGCCTTACTCAGATGAAAATGTAATAAATGTTTACACAATTATAAAACAACAACAACAACAACAATGAGCAAAAGAAAGCCCAGCAGGCTATGCTTGGGTCTCCCAAGCGGCAGAAGGAGAGAGCAAGGAGAAAGGAAATTAACATTTATCAACTTCCTTCTATGATCCTACCACCAGTTATCTCATTTAATCTTCACAATAGCATAGAAAAGTTGGTATTATCATCCCTGTTTTAAAATTAAGAAATTTAAGCTCAGAGAGTTTTGTCTTTGTTTTTGTTTTTTTACTGAAAACAATTTAATTTGGAGGGAGATGGGGAAGGTATTTTTGTCCTTAGTGGTGTTTAAAAATGTCTGATGTTTTAAACTCACATGTGATTATGCTGCCAACACATGAAATAGTTCAATTCATTTGTTTTGCTTTTGATTTTTAGGGATTACTTTAAAAATAATTAATTTTATTTATTGATTATGTAAAATATTTACATGCTTCCAAAAACAAGGTACATTCTAACTTTCTGTCCAATTTCTTTCCTCACTATAGAGATACATTAAAAACCATATATGGTTTCTCCATCCACTGAAAATATATGAACACCACACACACACATTTTCCCTTTTTGTTTGATACTTGGTAACATACCATATATATTTTTTCCACCTTGCTTTATTCACTTACCTATATATTCAATGTATCACTTCAAAGCAAAATTGAGAGACATTTCTCATTCTTTTTGATAGCCCTGTAGCAATCCATAATGCAGATGTAACCTAGTTTTTACAACCAGTATCCTTCTGCTGGGCCTTTGGGCTATTCTAGTCTTTTGCTATTATAAATAGTGGCACTGAATTGCTGCTATGAACTTTTTTTTTATTCAGTTTTATTGAGATATATTCACATATCATACAATCATCCATGGTGTACAGTCAACTGTTTACAGTACCATCATACAGTTGTACATTCATCACTCCAATCTATTTTTTTTTGAGATTGTTCAGATACCATACAACTATCCAAAGATCCAAAGTGTACAATCAATTGCCCACAGCTCCACCATACAGCTGTGCATCCATCAATACAATTTTTTTTTCAATTTTTAGAACATTTTCCAGAAAAGAAACAAAGACAAAAAAAAGGAAACTCACATCTTCCCATACCCCTAACCACACCTCCTTCCTCCATTATTGATTCATAGTTTTGGTATAGTACATTTGTTACTGCTGATGAAAGAATGTTAAAATACTACTAACTGTAGTATATAGTTTGCAATAGGTATATATTTTTCCCTATATGCCTCTCTATTATTAACCTCTAGTTATAGTCACATACATTTGTTCTAGTTCGTGAGAGAGATTTCTAATATTTGTATAGTTAATCACGGACATTGTCCACCACAAGATTCACTGTTTTATACATTCCCATCTTTTAACCCCCAACTTTCTTTCTGGTGACATATGTGACTCTGAGCTTACCCTTTCCACCACCTTCACACACCTTTTAGCACTGTTAGTTATTCTCATTACATGCTACCATCACCCCTGTCCATTTCCAAATATTTAAGTTCACCATAGTTGAAATTCTGCTCATACTAAGCAACCGCTCCCCATTCTTTAGCCTCATTCTATATCCTGGTAGCTTATATTTCATGTCTATGAGTTTACATATTATAATTAGTTCATATCAGTGAGATCCTGCAATGTTTGCCTTTATGTGTCTGTCTTATTTCACTCAATATAGTGCCCTCAAGGAATAAAGAGTCAGACAACATCACTAATGCCTGGAGTCCCATACTCTTCCCCTATTCCCCACCCCCCCATATGCATTTAGCTTTGGTATATTGCTTTTGTTACATTAAAGGAAGCATATTACAATGTTTCTGTTAATTCTAGCTCCTATTTGCATTGATTGTATTTTTCCCCCAATCCCACCCTATTTTTAACACCTTGCAATGTTGACATTCATTTGTTCTACCTCATGTAAAAACATATTTGTACCTTTTATTACAATTGTTGAGCATCCTAGGTTTCCCTGAGTTACACAGTCCCAGTCTTTATCGTTCACCTTTTGTTCTGGTGTCCCACATGGTACCAACCTTCCTCTTTCAAACATATTCACAGTCGTCTTTGTTCAGTGTACTTACATTGCTGAGCTTCTATCTCCCAAAATTGTTTTCCAAACCTCTCACTCCTGTCTTTTCCCTTCTGTCTGCAGTGCTTCCTTTAGTGTTTCCTGTAGAACAGGTTTCTTGTTCACAATCTTGGCCATTGTCTGTTTGTCAGAGAATATTTTAAGCTTTCCCTCATATCTGAAGGACAGTTTTGCCAGATATAGGATCTGTGGTTGGTGGTTTTTCTCTTTCAGTATCTTAAATATATCACCCCACTGCCTTCTTGCCTCCATGGTTTCTATTGAGAAATCCACACCTAGTCTTACCAAGCTTCCTTTATATGTGATAGATTATTTCTCTCTTGCTGCTTTCAGGATTCTCTCTTCATCTTTGATGTTTGATAATCTGATTATTAAGTGTCTTGGCGTGGGCCTATTCAGATCTATTCTGTTTGGGGTACACTGCGCTTCTTGGATCCGTAATTTTATGTCTTTCATAAGAGATGGGAAATTTTCATTGATCATTTCCTCTATTATTTCTTCTGCCCCTTTTCCCTTCTCTTCTTCTGGGACACCAATGACACATAAAATCTTGCTTTTCGTTTTGTCTTTAAGTTCCCGGAGACGATGCTCGTATTTTTCCATTCTTTTCTCTATCTGTTCTTTTGTGCGTAGGCTTTCAGGTGCCTTGTTCTCCAGTCCCTGAGTGTTTTCTTCTGCCTTTTGAGATCTGCTGTTGTATGTTTCCAGTGTGTCTTTCATCTCTTGTGTTGTGCTTTTCATATCTATAGATTCTGCCAGTTGGTTTTTTGAACTTTCAATTTCTACCTTACGTACATCCTGTGTTTTCATTATATGGTTCATCTCTTTTGCCTTATCTTCCCTAAACTTTTTGAATTCTCTTATTATTAGTTGTTTCAATTCCTGCGTCAGAGTTGAAGTGCAAGTTTGTTCCCCTGACCGGGCCATAACCTCATTTTTCTTGGTGTAGGTTGCAGTTTTCTGTTGTCTAGGCATGGTTTCCTTGGTTACCCCAATCAGGTCTCCCCAGACCAGAATGGGCTAAGATCCCAGAAGGAAGAAATATCCAGTATCCAGTTTCCCTGAGGGTGTGTCTTAGAAAATTGGCACACCCTCTGAGCAGTCACTGTGCTTTTCTGCCCAGGAGGTGGCGCCTGTTAGCCTATAATTCTTGACTGGTGTAAGTTCTGAATGAAAGGCAGATAGTAGAGCTGGGCCCCACCCCTTTCCTCTTAGAGACCATAGATGCCCTAGGGGGATGTCATTAGCATTTCAGTGGTCTCTCTCTGCCTGTGCTATACCCTTGTCTGGGTCACAGAACTGGGAACTGAAAAAGGCTGAGGCTTTCTTCACTGAGTCGAAAAAGGAACAGAGCTAGTGCAAGGCAACCCTCTGGCCTTCCAAGGTCAGTCGTCACCCAAAGCCTCTGTCTACTTGTTGGGGATTTGTACCTCGTAGTGAGCAATTCACGCTCACTAATTAAAACCCCAGTTGGAGCTCAGCTGAGCTATATTTGCTTACTGGGAGAAAGCTTCTCTCTGGCACCACCAGGCTTTGTAGCTCAAGGGCTGTCGGGGAGGGGGCTCACAATTTGGATCTGCAGTTTTTACTTACAGATTTTATGCTGTGATCTTGGGCATTCCTCCCAATTCAGATTGGTGTATGTTGAGTGGATGGTCACATTTGTCCCACTGCAGTTATTCCGGATTATTTACTAGTTGTTTACTGGCTGTTCCTGGGGGGCTACTTAGCTTCCACTCCTCTCTATGCCGCCATCTTAGATCCCCCCAATCTATTTTTTGAACATTTTCCTTATACCAGAAAAAGCAAGAATAAGAATAAAAAATAAAATTAAAAAAAGAACACCCATATCATTCCCCCCCTCTATTTTTCACCCAGTTTTTGTCCCCGTTTTTCTATTCGTCCATCCATACAGTGCTTAAAGGGAGTATGATCCACAAGGTTTTCACAATCATGCTGTCACCCCTTGTAGACTACACTGTTATACAATCGTCTTCAAGAGTCAAGGTTACCGGGTTGCAGTTTGATAGTTCCAGGTATTTACTTCTAGCTATTCCAAATACACTAAAACCTAAAAAGGGATATTTATGTAGTGCACAAGAATGCCCACCAAACTGACTTCTCAACTCCATTTGAAATCTCTCAGCCACTAAAACTGTATTTTGTTTCATTTCACGTCCCCCTTTTGGTCAACAAGATGTTCTCAATCCCATGATGCTGGGTCCAGATTCATCATCAGGAGCCATGTCCTGTGTGGCCAGGAGATTTACACCCCTGGGAGTCAGGTCCCACGTAGGGGAGAAGGCAGTGAGTTCACCTGCTGAGTTGGCTTAGCTAGAGAGAGAGGGCCACATTTTTAAGCTCAGAGAGTCTTGCCCAACACATTGGAGAGTAAATCCCATAACTGGTATTCCAACCTGTTGCTCCTTCTTCTTGTGTTGCCTACAACTACACCAGTGATTCTATTTTTTACAAACTCATACACCTATATAAATGATAAGAGATTGAAGCAAAGAAACAGAAGGTTAGCTGGAAGGAAGAACATATTGACCCAAGATAGAGATTAAGCTAAATCAGTTCCGGAGAATCACGGGTGAGGGAATCAAATCAGCATGTGAAAGCTGATAATGGGTACAAGCCAAAGATAAACATCAAGAATCTGGAGTGAAAGAGTCAAAAAGGATATCAACCAGTGTGGAAAGCTAAGAGCATGGTAATGCCAGGTTAGGTCTTGGAAGGAGGAAGAAAGTGTTCATAAAAGCCAAATGTCTAGCAATTCTGAAATAATTACATTGACTCTGTGCTCAGAGTTGGGGAAGTAGGAGAGTGACCAAGGAAGGATGACCTGGAGCTGGAGGGAAATCAGAGAGAGAGGCAAACTTCTCCTTGATGGGCCACTGCTCTTTCAACTCAGGCACCATGATATAGGGAAGCCCAAGCTGCAACCTGAATTTGGCCTATGTGGAGAGGAACTAAGGCCCTAAACAAAAGCCCCAGGTGAGTTACCAGCCAACAGCTGCCACCAAAATGCCAGCCATGCAAGTGCACCCAATCTGCCCCAGTTGACACTGCATAGAACTGAGGTGAATCAGCTCTGTCCAGCCCTCCCCAAGTCCATATTCGGGAGCAAAATAAATGAAAAAAAATTACAGTATTGAAATATAATCTGGATTCATTTATTGGCTGTCAAATAAATGCTCTTTTAAAGAAGTTACTAATTAGAATATGGCAGCATCTTCTAAATGTTGTTGGCATATATATGAGCGGCATATTGTTTAATATAGATAGTTGTTTACATATTGTAGTTACTACCTTTTGGGGTGTCTCTCCATCCCATACTCTCTGAAGCTACCATTCATTCTCCATTCCCATTCCCGTTAGAATGAAAGATTCCTGAGGGCAGGGCCATTGCTTTGTTCACTCCTGTAGTCCTGTGTCTAAAACAGAAGTAGGCACTTGGGACGTCTTCCATAACTATTTGCTGAATTAATACTGTTAGTAGTGAGTTACCAGTAGTCAAGTGGTCTCATCCCTCTGACTACTAAGTCAATAAGTGGTCCATTTGGAACTGGAACCAAGAAAGAATAGAATTCTCTGTGTAGTTGACTAGACTTATAATGTGTACCCACAGGAGCTCTCTTTTCTGCCATGTGGATCCAAGAAGCAAAGGAAGCTTATATTCAAAAAAAAAAAGGACCAGATTCACAGGAAACAGCAAATAGAAGACAAAGTTCTAAAGCATTTAAGTCCCCAGTCCCAGCTGCTCTCTTACTCCCATGTTCCATGAAACAGCCATTTGTCTAGTTGGTTTCTGTTGCTTGCAACCAAATTCTAAGACCCCCCCACTTAGATCCTAAGGACTTCGAAAATGTACCTTGCCATTGAAATGAGATAATTAGTGACAAAAAAATTAACAGATAAATAGAAGGGAAAGAAGGATTGTCATTCTTGTAAGTTCTTCTCTGTGTTGGTTGCATTGGTCTGCCCCACAGCACATATACTAGCACTTTAGTGCATAGTCAATTGATTGAATTGAATTAAGTGTGAAATAAGTGATAATAAGCTCCCGCCAAATTAACCTAAGATAGAAGAAATGCTTTCCCTGAAAACTAGTGACTGTAATGTTGTAGTAACTGAGAGACTGAGCCGGGAAAAACATATTAACACATCTGCAAAGTTGGCACTACCATGGTAACTACTGATGTGTGGGTAAAATGGAAAAAAAAAAACAAAACAGCATTAATCTTTAATGACTGTATAGGTAGTTTAATCAGTCTTTGCCCAAATGCTAGACATTTTTACCAAAAAAAGTAAAAAGGAACAGTTTGAACAACACAAAGTTCTAATGAAGACACAATAAATTGCAGCAAAAATTCTGAAGTGGATTAAAACTAATATGTTTCAACCTTGAAATAAACCAGTAATGTGGACCCTGAAATTTACAAGCAAAAATCTTTTAAGGAAGGACTGACTCATATAGAACATTAATGATGCTATAAATGAGGACACAAATTGGAGGTTATTGATTAAATTAACGCTGTGTTTCAAGCTTGAAATGCACAAGACTAACTAATAATGTGGACCTTGAAGTAAGGAAAAAATGAAGAGATATTTTTTAAAAGTACCCCACTGCCCAATGCCCTCTACACACTCCTCCTCCCCCCCCAAAAAAAATTGCTTTAAGATGCCCCAGAAAGTTCTAAGATACTAGCAATTTTCGAATTCCTACGTTGAGTATTGGGAATGTGAGTGTTCATTTTATTATTCCTCTCTTAACTTTACACATACAAAATATGGTCTTTTGTATCTAAGATTTATTCATAATGAAATTTTAAAAAGAGTAGTAAGAGAAGTCTCTCTTAGGCTAACATAGAGCAGGGGAGAATAAGTTACACCTCATAGGGAAAAACATTCCACTAGACGCAGTGATTCCAAAACCTTGGTGAGCATCAAAATCACCAGGAAGGTGATTGAAACTCATACCCCCAGGGTTTCTGATGCAGCAGGTGTGGGGTAGGCCTGGGAGTGTGCATTTCTAACATCTCCCAGGTGATGCTGAGGGTGCTCTGGAAACCATATGCTGGGAACCTGTGCTCTAAAACATTCATTCGAACCTAAATCTGCCCCCAACATCTTTATGCATTCTACTATTTTAGTGAGCTAGTCCACACGGGTTAGATTCTACAATGGAGTGACTTCTGCTTTCAAAGGCAACGTGTTGTTTTGTGAGCAATAACATTAACAACTTCTTTTCCCTTTTGCTCTAATCGTATTCCCTAAATCTACATTTAAAATTTTATTTTTGTTTAGGTTTCACAAGCAACCAGTTTATAGGGTCAAATCATCAGAAAACCAAGCAACTAAAAGATAAAACCAAAAACCTTTTCACCAGCATGTATTATTTATATTGCAATAATAAATATATTGAATTAAACAGATGTTTAAATTCAAATAGGAATTAAACATATGTTCCATTCTCTGAAGTTCTTCTGTGGATTCAGCTACTTCTTGAGCCGTTAAAACCAAATCTGAAATAAACGTAAGTATGACAAGACAATGCTGCATTTTATTAGAAATTGATTTTAAGAATACATGTCTCAAACTATTTAGAAGTACTATTTACTATTATGTGTCTTTTGCACTGGAGTAAAGAAAAATATTCTCTTACTTTCTGCTTTTCCTGCCTGTTAGCTATTTTTTTCAATTTTACTCGTTAGTTTAGAAGGTATAAGTGAGAAGAGCAAACATTTCAGGATAAAAGTTTTCCAATTATATGCTCCTTGTCACAGCTCTATGCCCTGAGAGTGTCCTGTTACTTTCTTCCACCATCCCCAGCTTACTACCTGCTCCAGGTATACCATGAAACTGGCTCTGCCTGGCTCTCCCCACGGTTAAATTTTTAGAAATCTTGGGAGCCCGTTGTTAACCAGATGGGAGCTTGAAATATGACACGGGGGTAGTATTTACAGCAAGAAAACGGCAATCGCTGCAAAACTAGGGCTTCCTCCATCCCCCTAGAGCAAAAACAAAAACAAAAACATCAAGAAATCTCTTTAAAACCACCTCTTAAAAACGATTGTAGCAGCAAGCCCTCTGCTGACTGTTGTCGGAATTGCAGAGGATGAGAGCATAAGCTAAAAAAGATCAAGATTGAATCCCAAGCATATTTTATGTAAGACTTGAGAATGATTGTGTCGAAATTGATCAACATCACCTGCCTCTAAGCAGGGCTTTCCTCAAACCATCCTGGGAATGCCACCTACGTATTTCTTTCTTAAGTGTTGTAAATACTTTTTATTAAGTGTAGCCATTTCTTTGTATTAGGATGGCAAGTACCGTATTCTTTCTTTTTAAGAGCATGCATTTTCTTTGTGTTGCTGTGGGCACAGCACAGGAAAGTTCATGTGCCTTGAAACAGCCTGGGTTCCTTAGCAGTGCAATCAACCAACAAAGCTCAAAAAAAAAAGGCCACTTCTCCATGGGGCCTTTTCTAGGCACCTGCTCTAAAATTGAGGCCCTGACCATACAGCTGTATGTCTTTTACATTGCCTGGCTTTGTTTGCTTCAGAGCACTCATCTCTTCCTGAAATTGCCCTGGTCTGTTTATGTTTTGTTGTCTGGCATGTCCAAAAGAATATAGCTCAGTTTGGGAAAGGTCTTGTGTGTCTTATTCACAATGTTTTCCCAATGCTTGCCCAGCACCTGGCATGAATCGCTGAGAAGACTATAGACTTGGGAGGCCTCCCCACTGGCCACTGTCTGGGTGTATGGTAACCAATTTGCCCCAGTCTCTCTGTGACTGTCCCAGTTTTAGCACTGCAAGTCCACATCCAGGGAAACTGCTCTGCATTGGGCAAAACCAGAATGGTTGGTTAGCCTATAACTGGGTGATAAACATCTAGAATTTCCTTCTAGAATGATTTTTTAAAATAACTTAAATGATACTGATTTTCTTAACTAAGTTTCCTCTGAATAACAGTATTAAATTTGCAGTTATCCTTTGGCACTCTGTGAAAAGAAAAGTTGTTTGAATTAGAAGAGTTAACCACAACCGATCTTAGCATCAACATTTGTATATGTCTCAGCACACAAAATATACATGCAAACATATTGTTTTTATTTTTTTTAAAAAAAGGTATCATATTGCATTTTACAGGTAATGTTTTTAATTTTAAATGTCATTACAGAAATAACGTGTTACAAACAATGCACGCATGTTTCATTTCTGGTAGAGTTAGAAACTTCCCACTTGAAGTCACTTTGATTCCTAAAATAATTTTATTTATGTATTCCTTTTATGTTTCACCTTCCTGACAAAAACAACCAAAAATTTGAGTTTTTCATGTTTTGGTTTCAAAAGAAATATTCTTTGGCATTCTTGTTTCTCCCTGAAACTGGAGGGAAAACCCCTAGTAAAAGAAGTTATCATACTAATGACATTAGCCAAAGTCATGTAAGTTAGAGAGGGATACATTGACCTGTTCTTTTACATTTATTACAATGACTCATGGAAGGCATCAAACATTTCATAAATGTTTAGATGGTGTCTTATTATACAACCAAGGATGAAACCATCCACAGTGTACAGAAGAGTCTGTGCTGATTATCATGTTGCTGGAAACATGTTCGAGACCAGCAAAATATTTCTTGTCATTGCTTGCATTTTCCCCTGGGCAAAAATAGGACTGGCAAAGGCAGATACTGTTGCCAACGGCCGTGGAGGACATGAATAAACATCATTTTACCTGTTCTTTCTAATCCTCTTTCTCATCCTTGCCAGGATGTTGGTTGACCTGTCCTCTGAAATTCTTAAAGAGCTAGCAGGGAAGAAAGGGACCCATGGGGCAATATTTAAAGCTTTACAAGACTATGCTGACAGTTGACATTGGAGAGGGAAGCTGCAGATTTCCCTATTTCCTCATTTCCCTTCCCTATCTACTGTTGGTCATATTCCAAGGCCAAGAAGAGATTTGTAAGACTAACATCTTGAGTACCAATCTACAAAATCACCCTCTTGGCTCACACCCATTTCTCAAAGTGTGATCCAGTGAACACCCTCACCCCAAAATTACATGGGGTGCTTATAAAGAATGCAGGTTGCTAGGCTCTACTAAATCACAAGCTCTGGGAGTGAGGTTCAGGAAATCACACTTTTTTATTGTGGTAACATATATATAACATAAAATTTGCCATTTTAACCATTTTTAAGCATACAATTCAATGGTATTAATCCATAATCTATGCTGTCTCTATGAATTTGCTTATTCTAGATATTTCATGTAAGTGGAATTTTACAATATATGTCCACTTGTGCCTGGCTTACTTCACTTAGCAAAATGTTTTCAAGGTTCATCCATGTTGTAACATGTATCAGAACTTCATTCCTTTTTATTGCTGAATAATATTGCATTGTAGAGATATACTACACTTTGTTCAGCCATTTATTTGTTTATGGACATTTGGGCTATTGTGAATAATGCTGCTATGAACATTGATGTACAAGTATCTGTTTTACTCCCTGGTTTCAATCCCTTGGGGTATATACCGAGGAGTGGAATTGCTGGGTCATATGGTAATTTTATCCTTAACTTTTTGAAGAACCACCAAACCATTTTCAACTGCAGCTGCATAAGAACCTGCACTTTTAACAAATCATGGATGATTCTAATGTATATTAGATTTGAGCCTTATGGACTCAGAGCCTTCAAAGCTCCCAAAGAAATCTTTCCAGACAAATTACCATCCCAGTCAAACCTATGAGGAGTGCTCTTTCCTGACATCTTTCTCTGTGGAAAAATATCCATGAAACTGGATGTGCTGTTTGGATGTATTATGTCCCCCAAAATGCCACATTCTTTAATGCAATCTTGCAGGGGCAGATGTATTACTATTGATTAGGTTGGAATCTTCTGATTAGGTTGTTTCCATGGAGATGAGACCCACATAACCGTGGGTAATACCTTTGATTATATTATTTCCATGGAGTGTGGCCCCACCCATTCAATGTGGGTCTTGATTAGTTTACTGGAGCCTTATAAGAGCTGACAGAAGGAGCTCAGTGCTGAAGCATGAGAGAGACATTTTGGAGATGGCCATTGAAAGCAGACTTTTGCTGATGCTCTGGAGATACTAGCCCATAGTTTGTCCCGAGAAGCTAAACCAAGAGACATTTTGGAGAATGCCATTTTGAAACACAACCTGGGAGCAAGCAGACTCCAGCCATGTGCCTTCCCAGCTAACAGAGGTTTTCTGGCCACCAACAGCCTTTCTCCAGTGAAGGTATACTCATGTTTAAGCCTTGGTTTGGGCACTTTTATGGATGTAGAACTGTAAATTTGTAACCAAATAAACCCCCTTTATAAAAGCCAATCCATTTCTGATATTTTGCATAATGACAGCATTAGGAAACCTGAACACCTGAGGATTTGAAATTAAGTGCATACAAAAGTGGCTTCATCACCTCATCTCCTAAAAAACAAAGAACAAACCATCTTGCAAATGACCTTCACATGTAAAATAGCACACATCTGTCCTCTCTGTGGAACTTGGGCTTGGAATTTGAACTTTGCCTTTTTCTTGAGCTTGGTTTTCTTCTGACAGATGACGAGCAGGTTTGGAATCCCATGCCTTGGGCACTAACTCTCCAATTCCACAGACTCTCTGTGAACCTGCTGTTCTTATACCCTTGTCAGTATTCTTCACTTCAGCAATATCCTGGTAAGTATTTTTAGAATGTAAAGCTCTAGTGAAGACGCAGAAAGAGTAAATCATTAAAGCATAATGAAGTAAATTAACAATAACTAATTTACCATGTGTAACTATAGCCCAGAATAATGCCACACCCATTGGCATATTATGGAATGATGGAATTTAAAACCCAAATATGGATTTAGATAGAAGGAGTGCCTAAAAGCAAAAAAAAAAAAAAAAAATTTAATGTATGTCATTTAAAACACTATATAATGATTACAGATATGAATTAAGGTATTGTCTCTATGAGTAATTTTTACTTTCTCTTTTTCCTGGTTACCAGGATCATGGTTTGGACCAGTCCATTTTCAATTATCTCCAAATGCTGTAACCACTACTTGTAAAGCATGACAAACTAAAACTATAAAACAATAAAAATTACCTAGGATGGGAGATGGTCCTAGGCTGAAATCAAAAGTTGTCCCGCCTACCTCCATGACTCTCACACAACTGATTTGCCATTGCCACTATCTGGGAAAGGGTCATCTCCTTCAAGGGTCAGTCCAAAGAGAGAGCCCCCCTCCCTGCATTGTACCTCTCCTGCCCAGCTGCTCATTACAACACACTCAGGCCCAAACTGGCTCACTACACTTCCAGAGAATCTCATGGTGCAAGTGCCAACAATATCCCACCTATCTGGAAGGTTCTAGTCTTGCAAGTCCCAACAAATCAGCATGCTGGTAGAAATTCAGAGTAAAGGGCACTGGATAGTGAAAATAAATAGCATGAAATTCCTGGGTCTAAAGTCCTGCAAAACCTTATTCAGAAGACAGCCACTCTATTTACCTGGTTTTCCGTAGCCTTTTCAGATCACACGTGGCATGTCAGATGAGAAAGCACAGATAAGGACAGAGATAACCAACTAAATGACAGACAAATGAATTTGGCAATGATAAGGCAAAGGAAAAACATATTAGTTAATACAACTAGAAGCTATCCAGGCATGGTGCTGGCCCTGGAGAGACAAAAATTAATAAGACCCTGTCTTTGCCCTCATGATATACATAATCTGTATGTTAAGACAAATGCATAAATCATTAATATAATGAAAAGTAAGTATCAGTTACAGTTATAATAATTATGGTACAGGCAACAGAACTGACTCAGCCTCATCTAAGCAAAGAAAGAATTTGTTGGAAGGGTATTGGGTAACTCAGGAAACTGGTGGCCAATCTCAACAACCAGGCTTCAAGAGGGACAGAAATGAGATGATGGCAAGCCCCCAAATGTCAGTAATAAGAATTCACACCCTTCCACCTGGGTGGCTGTCATCTGATGATTCAGTTCCAACTGCCTCCCACCTCTGGGTATCTCTATTCAAGCTTCACCTTCCTGCAAGAAAAGATATTGTTGGATAATTTGACTTATCAATCCCTGTGGTCGGGAGGGCAGAGTTCCATGAATTGGCAACCTAAGAATCACCTGGAGTGAGGACCGAAGTCAGGTAATCCCTTGCTTGCCAGCACACATACAAAACCTTCCTCCCATACAGATAATCCCAAGAGGCCTCTGACTAACATAATGCAAATACTCCACTGAAAACTACCAATACATTCCCTGTTCCCCAGTGCAACACAACCCAAAATGGCATCCAGCAACTGCCTCCAGATGCAAGATATGGTGCAAAATTGCAGCTACAGATTAGATTATGTTGCTGATACTGAGTACTTTGTTGTGGCCAGATGAATTTTATAAACAGAAGTCCACATTTTGTGTCCAAGATAGCTGAAGAATCTTTGAATAATTGGTCACCTAGTCCACCTAATTGTTAAGAGTCTCTGCTGTACTAAGGACTTCTGGTTAATACTCACAGTGAGCACAAATTTTCTTGGATCTGGATCTACTTCAAGCAATTTAGTCACATATCCCTTCCCCATGTCTTCCTGCCATCAAATCTCCAATTCTGGTAATTCTAATACCTGACCATTTACAAGACTGGTATAGAAAGATTGAAAAAAAAAAAAAAAAAAACATGGTAGAGGGTTCCTAGTTTTCTCCTTGCCTTCTACCTTTGCCTCTTTTCTTTCTTTTTTGCTATCTCTCTTGCCTCTCCTGTGAACTTTGACTAGTCAGTAAACCACAGGGCTTGCAAAAAGGGTAATTAGTAAACACTGTTCTGATGGCTATCAGGACTGTATCAACAGCCCCAAAGAAGGGGTATGAAAACAGGAAGACCTACAGCAAGTGTTAGCTAAAAAGAAAACTGCTGCCTAGGCCAAAACTGTGAGGACTTGTACTCAACTTTCCCCACCCCATAAAAACCCTAATCCTGCTTCAATCAGGGACTCTCATGGTACACATCAACTGAATGAATCCTTTAACCTTTATTTAGTCACTTAACTCATTTTCTTTTGACATCGGGAATAGGGACAGACATGAAGCTCAGGCCATCTTGGCTTGCAGGCAAAGTGGACATTGAAACGTTCTACTCAAAATTACACCTACATTGAGGACATTTTCCTTCTCTGTTGTCCTTCAGAACCACCTAAATTGGATGTGATGCCTCAGTTGTCCACTTCTTTTAGGTGCTGCTATATCCCCACACCAAGCTCCTTTATTTTTCCTTTTCAATTCTCAGTCAGTTGGTGCATTAGTTAGGGTTCTCTAGGGAAACAGAATCAATGGGAGATATCTATAAATATAAGATTTATAAAAGTGTCCCATGCAACTGTGGGTATGCATAAGTCCAAATTCCATAGGGCAGGCAGCAGACAGGCAACTCCAATGAAGATGTCTGATGAACTCCTCAGGCAGCAAACTGGCAACTCTGATGAACGTGTTCGATGAACTCCTCAGGAAACGAACTGACAACTTCGAGGAACTCCTCAGGAAATGCTTCGCTGGTCAGCCGAAGAGGAAGTGAAGGTCCTCTATCTGTCTCACTTAAAGGTCTTCAACTGATTGGATTAAACCCAGCTGACTGCATTCTCTCATTGTGGAAGACATGCCTTTTGTTGATGTAATCAGTCACGCCTGCAGCCAACTGACTGATGATTTAACAAACCAGCCTTCTGGTTTATTAAGCAGCCAAAAACTTCCTTGCAGGAATGGTTAGGCCAGTGCTTGCTTGACCAGATATCTGGGTACCATCATCCGGCCAAGTTGACACATGAACCTGACCATCACAGTTGGTCATAGGGCTCTCTGCATTTGGTCATATGTGTGGGTTGAGGGAGAGAAGGAAGAATCTCAATGTCTGCATCCTGAGAGTGTAAGCAGTGTCATCCGATGACATCCAGACATCTAATTGTGTTTGGAGGGACTTAGAAGGCCTTATTCAATATTTACCCCTTCTACATGATGAAGCAGAATTCCCATGCAAACCCAACTTCATGGCTAGGTGTGGTAGTTTGCTGCTGTATGTACCCCAGAAAAATGTGTTCTTAAATCCAATCCATTCCTGTGGGTGTGAATACATTGTAAGTAGGACCTTTTGATGAGGCTACTTCAGTTAAGGTGTGACCCACCTCAATCAGGATAGGTCTTAATCCTCTTACTGGAGTCCTTTATAAATGGAATGAATACAGACATGAGAGAGAAAAAGCCACAGGAACCTGGAAGAGCAGGGAGAATTTTTATCTCTACTTCAGCCAGCCAGCTTCTCCTGGAGAATTCATTGAAAACCTTCATCAGAGTTCCCAGCTTGTGGTCTGCCCTATGGAATTTGGACTTGCCCAGTTGTGTGAGCTAATTCCTATTTTAAAAACTCACAAAATTTACTATCCCCTGTCTCTAAAGAATCCTAGCTAATACAACAGGTAAATCAACTAGCACCCAATTCATGATGGGTAGCTTGGACCATTTGAGTCCATGATCATAGGTGAAGCCTACATCCATAATAGATGCATATCTTCATGCCTTCATTCCAGTGTTTTCAAATTCCTTCCTCTACCTTTTATGCCAAGATTTGCTTGAGCCAGCACTTGGTCTAGGTTTGCATTAGCCAACCCAGCAAACTGCCAGAATTATAACTAGCTGCAATCTAGCAAGTTGAATGAAGAATCTCTTGTGATTTGTATTTGTGAGGACATCCAAATAAACAAAGTCAGCTCTATCCAAAGGTAGGTTTTGCCTTCCTTAGTCTATCATCCTCAAAATATATCTCCTCAAATATAAATTAGTGAATTCTTCTGTAATATACAATCACACACACACACACACACACACACACACACACACACACACAGGTTCAATTCAAATCCTGGTTACTTAGTTGCATGGAAGGAATGATTAGAGCAGAAGGATAATATTTGACTTTTTCTACAATAAAGGACAGCTTCTCCAAGATAGGGAAACACAGAAAGTGGGGGGAGGTATATGAGAGCAGCTTTGGAATTTGGAGTTCGAATCTTCTGATTTTGTCGATATAATACCACACCAATTTCAGGAACACATCCTTTCTGAGTAAGTGTTGCAACTTTCACTTAAAAGCCTGGGGAGATGGTGAATTCAACTGGCTCTTTACTTCAGAAATCTGCAAAATCAATCTCTGTGACTGGGTTTTCAGAGATGGCAAGGCCCGGAGCTCCAAGGATTCTCTCAAGACACCAAGGAATGACCCTGAGATTTATTTCATGCCTCACAGGAGAATTGCAATTTGCAGTGTTCTTTTCTCATTTTAAATCAGCTCATGAATCTGACACAATCACAGCACCCTGTGATCTCTACAATTTTCATCCCCTTTAAACTGGTCCATGCAACAATCAGCTGGGACCCTAAGCTCTCCTCCAGTGGAATCACAGTATCAGAGAATAACAGACAATAACTTGATTAGCTGGTTCACCACTGCGCACACTGATAGACTTCTTTCACATCCCAGAATATGAAAGGGTATCTCACAGCCTGTCTCCCCACTTCAGTCAAGTAAACAATTTCAAGCATCCTGTATTTCCTTTAGTGATTTTTTTTTTTAATCATTACAATTCCATGGAACTAGAGCTAAAAAGGAAACTACCGCTGAGTTACTCACGGGATCAGAGATAAAACTGAATGACTAGTCCTCAAGAATAAGAATAAGGGCAGTTTCAGGGATCTCAGGAGAAGGAAAGTCATGGCCTATTTCTTTGGAAACTGCCATTGGATCACTTAGCTTCAACTGCTTTCATTCCCTTCATCACTCTCAGTATTCAGATGTCCAGAAGAGAGACCCAAACTTGTCTAGACTCTGTCACGTGCTCTCCCATGTGGTTGAGCATTAGCTCCCAGGTTGGAAACCAACTTGAGTCAAATGGGCAGCTCCCCAAAGGAAAGGACGCTGGGAAGTAAAAAATGAAAGATGCCTATTATAGGGCTACTATGGGGGTGAGTGGAAAGTGCTAAGGAAAGAGAGAGGAGGGAATAATTCAATCTCAATTGGAGTAAAGGGATGAGTACCCAAAGAAAACTTCGTGGAGAAGGTAATTGTACATCTGGAACTTCCAGAGGGAAGAGTGGGAATTTGCCAAAATGGAAGGGAATTCCAAACCAATGTAGCCCTCAAAAAACTCAAAACAGCATAATAATCTTGGGGCCATGAGAAATAGACCTCAACTGACCAGAACCAGTTTTGTGCAAAAGCTCATTCCCCATGATTGTCTAGACTGATGAGTAAACATGGATTCATGGACCCAACCCAGTTTGACATGAGGTTACGTGTCGCTAAAACTTTCACGTCAGCTCTGGTTCTCCTTCCTTAGATAAGCCCTAGCCTTGGCCAGAGTCAGAGTCAAAGCATTTCTTGCAGCAAGCTTGGACACCCACTGAAATGAGGGCGGCACAATCTGGGGCTTTCGTAATTACAAAGCACTCAGCTGAGGAAAATGGGCATCAAAGGGTTACTAATGATCCAGCATGGGAGGTGGCAGGGGTCTTTCCAGATACAGGAATGACCGTGGCCGAGACCATCCTGTCCTATGGCCAACCCGTTTCTGATTAGATTTGAAGTGCTCTGAGGAAGCGGAAAGATTTGGTTGAGTTCCACCTTCAAGTAAAAAAAAAAAAAGAGAGAAGAAGCGCAGCAGAATTTTTCAGCTCCCATTTCTGACGGAAGACGAGGCCTATAGCACAGGAGCTTGTCCACATTATATGGCTAACAAGGGCCAGGGCTGAGAGCAGAACCCTGGTTTCCTGACTCCCAGGAGAGTTTAAAGGTTAAACTTTTATTTTTATCAAACTGTGCTTAAACGTATAATTCGTATAACTCATAATGATTTTCAAACATGTTTCATTTTGAAATAATTTCAAATTTACAGAAAAGTTGCAAGAATGGTACCAAGAATTCCTGTATAGCTTTACCCCAATTTCACCAATTTTTAACAGTTTTTCATATTTGTTTCTCTCTCTCTCTCTCTTTCTATACACACACACACACATATGTGTATATATGTAAAAGAATGTCCTTGTTCTTGGGACATACACTATATGTATATGTCTCTATACACATATAGTATAATATAAATACATATATCATGTGATAAATACATATTTTTTTACCTAAGGACATCCTTTTACCAAGTTTCAGTGTACTTACCAAATTCAGAAAATTTAATATTGACACAATACACAATACTTTATATAATCTACCATCCTTTAAATGTCTCAGAAATGTACTTCACAGAATTAATTAATTCATTCTTTCTTTCTTTCTTTCTTTCTTTCTTTCTTTCTTTCTTTCTGTTTCTTTCTTCTTTCTTTCTTTCTTTTTGCTGGTACAGGATCACACATTGCATTTAGTTATGTCCCTTTTGTCTCCCTTAATCTGTAACTGTCCCTCAGTCTTTGCCTTTCATATTATTGACATTAAAAAAAAAACTATGATTAATTTATTTTAGAGACAATCCCTCCATTTCTGTGTGATGGCTCTTCATGATTAGGTTTATGTTTGCACCTTCAGCTGGAATACGACTTAAGTGTCAGTGTGATCGTCTTGGGGTTGCATCACTAAAGACACGTTTCCAATGTTTCTATAGTGCGTGTTAACTTTGATCACTTGGTTAAGACGTTGTCCAGTTTCTCCTCCATAATTTCGAGTTTTCCCTTTGTGAATAATAAGGACTTTGTGAGAATTGTTGCACGGTTTACCAAACCATCAGATCAAGATAAAGAGAAACTTTCCCCATGAAACTTGGCATGCAAAAATTACTACCCTGAATGGTTTACAGAATCAGAAATGGAAACATTGTGGTATCCAAGTCGTGGATCCCCAGAGGCGAGATTCTGCAGCTCTCTGTACTTTCCTGGTACCTTGTAAAGTTCAGACAAATGAACAACGTCCTTGTTTCCAAAGAAGTGAAGAGTACCACCAGCCTGTTTCCCACAACCACCATATGAAAAAAAGAAAAATCTCTTTATTTCTTTGTTTTTTAGTGCTCTCAAATAGAAAAACAATTCTAAAAAAAAAAAGAAGCAATTGTAACCTGAGTCAATTCTTCAATAGATATTTGATACTACAACAGAATTGTTATCAACATTTACTGTTTGTCTGCTGTATGCCAGACTCTACGGAGCATGTGATAGTAGTCATTTCATTTCCTCTTCATGACAACTCTGTAAATTAAGAACAGTTATTATCCCCATATGAAGAGGCTGAAGCTTCATAAAGTTGGTCACAAGGCTGGTAAACGCTGCAGGTGGGCCTCAGAACCAGAGCTGACTCCAAAACCCATGCTCTTGACTCTACCAGGGCTGTCCTCAATTTACAAATGGGATCATTTTCCAGAAGTAGGTTTTTACATTGTTAGCTAGTAACTCAGACTGTATTTTTCCCAGAAGATTTGTCATAAATCAGTGTTTCTCCGCTTTAATAAATAGAGACCCGATTAAAAGGAAATATTAATTATTGGGATGCCTAGAAATGCCTGCCTGCATCCCTGCAATTGTCCCCAGTTTCAGAAACACAAACTCTAAGTCTTAGTCTATACAAATATCTTATAGGTTCAAATGATCCCTCTAAGAGATTTTAGTCTTTTTAACACATCAATCGATGCCTATATTTTAGATTATCATAAAAATGAACACAGAACACTAAAACAATTCTCACAGATCTCTCAAACTCTCATGAATATATCCGTGGACTTCAGGTGTCAGGGGACCCCAGTGTGGGAAAACACTGGTTTACATGGGTCTTACTTTGCCAGGATTATCAGTTAATCACAGACACCCGCTTATAGACACTGATTTTCCTCATTTAACAAAAAACCAGAAAGTGGTCAGTCCAGGGCTGGTGCGGGGGCTCCAGGATGTTTCCCAGGCTGCCATTCTTGATGGATGACTTTCAGAATTGCAAAATGTCTGCCTACATCCAAGCATTGCATCCATGTTCCAGGTAGAGACAGAGGAAGAAAGTCTATGTTCAAAAGGCTTTGTGATTTTATTCCAAAACAAAATTCCTCCCATGAAATGTTTCACTGGGTTCCTCCTATACACCACCACCAAGAACCAACACGTGCCCATCCCCAGCTGCTGTATAGGCCGGCGAGTTGAGCAGTTTAATTTGCAGCCTCTAAAATAGCAGAAGGCCAGGAAAACAGCAGGCTAACCCAATAAAATCTCATTAGCCCCAGGGTTCTTACCAATTTTTTGCCATGGATCCCTTTGGCTGTCTAGTGAAGCCTATGAACCCTTCACTAGAAAAAAAAAAAGGTATTTTAAATGCATAAAATGAATGTGTATTCAAAAAAAAACCAATTATATTATTACATTGAAATCGAATTATTGAAATATTTTTTAAAAAAGCATGTGATATGGTAATATTTGTGCTTCTTTAATGGATTAAGTAACAAGAGCTATCAAAGAGTCTATTAATTACTGTAATTCGGAAATAGTGACCACTGCAAATGATATTTCAAGATACCTGCAAGAACTATAATACAGCTAATACACTGTGGTTTGTCCCCAACTTTCATAATTGAAGAAAATGCTAAGTTTCAGTTAGAGGTTAGTGAAAATAAAAAGGGAATTTTTTTCTCTCTTCAAAGGCATGGATTCCTTGAATTCTATCCATATACTCCTTGGGGGATCCTCAGAGCCCAGACTAAGGACCCCCTTATTTTAAACGATAAGGAAAATGCCTTACAAAACTAATAGCACTCACCTAAGTTCCACGGGGATAGAAAGTGCAATAAAGGGGAAAGAGAAGATAGTAAAGGCAAATGTTTTTGTAAAAGAAGTTTGTTTTCAACCCTTTTTTCTTCACTTTCTCAACTACTATAAAATGTAGTAACATGTCACCTTCCCAGCATCTCACTGGTCCTTCCTGCACTGACACTGTCACATTGGCAGTACCGTAAATGTGTTCTTTCTTTCTGTTTATGTAGATCTTCTCTTGTTTTCTTCATGAGGATCTTGTGCATTTGTTATTAGGATAAGTCACAGATACACAAATTGTAGCAGTGTTTCCAATAGTTTTTGCATCATGGCTCACGTGGTAAATGCTCATATATGGACTTGGAGATAGTTGGCAACCGTGGATTTATTCCCCATCTTAAAGAGGATATGTCTAAAGTTTCTGCATTAAATATGTGTTTGGAATGTAGCCTGTAGAAAAGAAAATTTCTGTCTGTTCTGACCATTTTTATCGTAAATCAGGGCTCAACTTTATTGGATGCTTTTTCTACATCTATTGACATATTTCTTTATCCTTTTGTCTAGTAACATGAATTACATGGATAGATTAGCTCACTGCTGCTAAACTCACTGCCACTGAGATACTGAGACAAATCCTACTTGACCACAATGGAATTGTTAATACAACGTTGCATTCAGTTAGCTAAATTCACATCCACACTTAAAATCAAAATGACCCTGTAGTTCTCCTTTTCTTTACTATTGCTCTTCTCTTATTCTGGCTTAAAGATTATACTAGCCTCATAAAATAAGCTGCACTGTTGTTCCTTTTTATTTTTCCCCCAATTATCTAGACCAACTTGCTTAAAAATTGATTTAATCTAGGTTTTCAGATTAGGTATATAGTTGAAAATTGCCTCTTGTTCACGGTGTATTCCAACTGCCTTCAACTACAGATATTGGAAACCT
The DNA here is from genome assembly GCF_015220235.1 of Choloepus didactylus. Lineage (NCBI taxonomy): Eukaryota > Metazoa > Chordata > Mammalia > Pilosa > Megalonychidae > Choloepus > Choloepus didactylus. The sequence continues at coordinate 17,525,382 of NC_051316.1, forward strand.
AATCACATTGCATGGATTTCCTTGCCACCATGATTCCTGATGTCATTAAATTTTTCCCGACCAGATATGTTTCTATGGGACTCGAATTCAGAAAAAAGAAAAGAGGGGAGAGTATCAGGTATCTTTTTGCTGCATAATAAATTAACACACCCCCCCCATTAGTGACTTAAAACAATGATTTATTCTTGCTTATGCTTCTGAGGGTTAGTTGGCCAGCTCCCTTCCTCATTTCGCTTGGTTTCTCTCAGGAGCTGCGTGCAGCAGGATGGCCCCGTCAGTTTGGCAGCTGGTGCTAACTCATGGCTAAGCACCTCAGTTCGCCATGTGATCTCCTTACGTGAGGATCACAGGGCAGCATTCCAAGAGGAAGAAGGCAGAGACAGCAATGTTCTGCCTGGCCTCAGTCATCACATAAGGCCACTTCAACCACTTTCTACTGGTCAGAGCAAGTCCTGAGACCAGACCAAGGGTGGGGAAATAGACGGCACCTGTTGCTGGAAGGAGTGGTGACATCAATCACAAAGGAGCTTGCCTACTTGGAGGGGAGGTATCCATGACCGTAATTTATACTCTACTCCAAGGAGGGATGTGGAACTTGAAGCATCTATTTTTATGATTACTGATGGAAGCAGGAACAGATTGTAGCCAAAGGTTCTGATGATGGCTTCCTAGCCTCGTTCAACGTCCTAAATTGATCAACAGCTGAGAAGATAAGTGCCTGAGCTTGCTCACTTTCTTCTGGTCTTCACTATTCTAGCCATGTTGGTTTTGAAGTTAACAACTTTTTTTTTTTTTTTTTTGGAATCATTGCTTTTTTCAGACAATGATAAATTCACTAGGTTACTTACTGCTCTGGTTTGCTGATGATGCCATTTTGCAAAATACGAGAAATGGATTGGCTTTTATAAAGGGGGTTTATTTGGTTATAAAGTTACAGTGTTAAGGCCATAAAGCGTCCAAGGTAAGGCACCAACAATCGGGTACCTTCACTGGAAGATGGCCAATGGTGTCCCAAAAACCTCTGTTAGCTAGGAAGGCACGTGGCTGGCATCTGCTCCAGGGTTCTGATTTCAAGATGGCTTCCTCCCAGGACATTTCTCTCTAGGTGTCTGGGAGTATTCTCTTACTTTCTTCCAAGCAATCTCCAGACTAGCAAAAGTCTACTTTCAATGGCATCTCCAAAATGACTCTCTTGGCTACAGCAGCACTGAGTTCCTTCTGTTTGTCAGCTCTTTAATATGGCTCCAGTGATTTAATTAAGATCCACCCTGAGTGGGCGGGGTAACACCTTCATGGAAATTATCCAATCAAAGGTCTTCCCCACAGTTGATTGAGTCACATCTCCATGGAAACACTCAATCAAAGGACTCCAACCCAATCAACACTAATACATCTGCCCCCACAAGATTGCGTCAAAGAACATGACATTTTGGGGGACATAATACATCCAAACTGGCACACTTACTTTCCTTTACTTCCAGTACATTTTGAATTGTGGTCTTGAATTTATTTCTACTCTTTCATTAGACGCTTTGTGAACAGTGACCCGTTTTCCTCTTGAATCCACTGCTGCTTTGGAGTTCTCCATTATAAACTTCATTCTTGTTGCTTTATAGATGACCTACAATTTCTCCCTGGAAGCTTTTAGAATTCTCCTTTGTCTTTGATGTTCTTCAATTGTGCTATAACAAGTCTACGGTTATGCTTTTCTTATCTACACTGTTTGGCACTCTATAGGCCTTTTCAATCTGAAGTCTTTTATCTTTCTTTAAAACTGAGGACTTTGTAGCCATTATTTGTGCCAGTATTTCCTCCCCTCTGTTTATTTTTTTTTTCCTCACCCTTTGGGACTCTTCTTGTAATGACAGCTATTTCTACATTTAGCCTCTATGTTTTTTTATTTCATATTTTCCATCCCTTTAACCTCCTCTGATGCTTTCTGGGACTGTGACTCAACCCAATCTTCTAGCTCACTAATTTGTTCTTCATTTGTATCCTCTAGGCATTCAGTTTACCTATTAAACTTTTATTTCAACCCTTTAGTTTTTTGTAATAGTTCCATTGGACTCTTAAGACTTCAGTTACTAATATCCTATAATCTCTTTTATGATGTTTATAATTTATAATCATAATAATAAAAGAATTATTAATCAAATATAAAAATTAAAAATCCTTAACGTATTTGATAAAATACAATGCCTTGTAGCTTCTGAGGGGTGACAATGGGATTGGGAAAGCCATAAGGACCACACTCCACTTCGTCTAGTTTATGGATGGATGAATAGAAAAATAGGGAAAGGAAACAAACAGACAAAGGTACCTAGTGTTCTTTTTTACTTCAATTGCTCTTTTTCACTCTAATTATTATTCTTGTTATTTTTGTGTGTGTGCTAATGAAGGTGTCAGGGATTGATTTAGGTGATGAATGTACAACTATGTAATGGTACTGTAAACAATCGAAAGTACGATTTGTTTTGTATGACTGCGTGGTATGTGAATATATCTCAATAAAACGAAGATTAAAAAAAATACAATGCCTGCTTACGATAAAAATTTAGCAAACTAGGAATTAAAGAGTATATCCTTAAAATGATAAAAGGTATCTGGAAAAAAAACAAGCTCTAGCAAATATCATACTGGACTATTATATCCCACTGGTCAGTATGTCTGTCCAGTACCTTATTATCTTAATTTCCACAAGTCAGTTTTTATGGTTTGCTAATGCTGCCCTTTTGCAAAACACCAGAAATGGATTGGCTTTTGTAAAGGGGGCTTATTTGGTTACACAGTTAAAGTCTTAAGGCCATAAAGTGTGCAAGATAATGCATCAACAATCGGGTACCTTCACTGGAGAAAGGCCATTGGCATCCAGAAAACCTCTGTTAGCTGAGAAGGCATGTGGCTGGCATCTGCTTGCTCCTAGATTGTGTTTCAGCTCCTCTCTCAGCTTCTGTGCATTCTTCAAACTGTCCCTTGTGGCTGCAGCTGCATCTGGGTCTGTGTGGCTCTTTTGGAAGTACTCCAATGATCCAATCAAGACTCACCCTGAAAGGGTGGGGCAACACCTCCATGGAAATAATCCAGTGAAAGGTCTTGCCCACAGTTGACTGAGTCACATCTCCATGGAAACATCCAATCAAAAGTTTCCAACCTAATCAACACTAATACGTTTTCTGCCCACACAAGGTTGCATTAGAGATAATGGCGTTTGGGGGGACATAATACATCCAAACCAGCACACCAGTGCCACACTATATTAATTACTATGGCTTCTTAATAAATCATGTTCTCTGGTAGAGACAGTTAAAATGTCTGCACCAGTTTGGATATAGTATGTCCCCTAAGAAAAAGCCATGGTCTTTTAATCCAATATCCTGGGATATTGGGATTAGGTTGTTTCCATGGAGATGTGACCCACCCTACTGTGAGTGACACCTTTCGTTAGGGTGTGACCTCTGAATGTTTCCATGGAGGTGTGGCCCCATCCATTCAGCATGACCCTTGATTAGTTCACTGGAGTCTTATAAAGGGGCTCACAAACATAAGGACCTCAAGAGCTGCAGTCGAGATAGACATTTTGGAGACAGCCATTGAAAGCAGACTTTTGCTAGTCCAGAGTTTGCCTGGGAGAAGCAAGAATACCACCCTGAGACACCTAGAGAGAAATGTCCTGGGAGAATGCCATTTTGAAATGCAACCTAGGAACAAACAGATGCCAGCCACATGCCTTCCCAGCTAACAGAGGTTTTCTGGACACCACTGGTCATCCTTCAGTGAGGGTATATTTGTGTTGATGCCTTCATTTGGACATTTTCATGGCCTTCAGACTGTAACTTTGTAACCAAATAAACCCCCTTTATAGAAGCCAATCCATTTCTGGTATTTTGCATTCTGACAGCATTAGCAAGCTAGAACATGTGGGAATGAAAAGGATCAAGAATGGCAATAAGGCATTGCTCTGGTTTGCTAATGCTGCCAGAATGCAAAACACCAGAAAGGGATGGCTTCTATAAAGGGGGTTTATTTGGTTACAAAGTTACAGTCTGAAGGCTATAAAGTGTCCAAGGTAATGCATTAACAATTGGGTACCTTCACTGGAGGATGGCCAATGATGTCCGGAAAACCTCTCTTAGCTGGGAAGGCATGTGGCTGATGTCTGCTCCAAAGTTCTGGCTTCAAAATGGCTTTCTCCCAGGATGTTCCTCTCTCAGGTCCTGTGCATTCTCCAAAGTGTCCCTCTTGGCTGTAGCAAGCTCGCTCCTTCTTTCTGAGCTTATATAGTGCTCCAGTAAACTAATCAAGGCCCACGCTGAATGGGCGGGGCTGCACCTCCATGGAACTATCCAAGCAGAGTTATCACCTACAGCTGCGTGGGTCACATCTCCATAGAAACACTCAAAGAATTACAATCTGCCCACACAAGATTGCATCAAAGATAATGGCATTTTGGGAGACATAATACATTCAAACTGACACACCACATATATTTTAGAGTCAGTTAAATAAGTTCTTTGAATATTGTATTTTTATTGCAGGTGTATTGAATATGTTGATCAATTTAAAGAAAATTTATCTTTCCCCTTTTAAGTCTTCCTAAGCATGAACATGTATCTCTCTTCATTTATTCAAGTCTTCTTTTCTGTCTCTCAATGAATTTTATAATATATCTTGTAGGGACTTTGTGTACCATTTGTTAAATTTATTCCTTAGTACTAGACATTTCAGGCTAATGCATAGTATTTTTCTTTGAAATATGTTTTATTGCTATTTGTTGCTACTGTGTGATAGTTTGAAGCTGTATTTACCCTAGAAAAACTTAATCCATTTAATCTTAAATTGAAACCATTCCTGAGGGTGTAAACCCTTTGTAAGTAGGACCATTTGATAAGGCTACTTCAATTAAGGTGTGACCCATGTCTTCAGAATGAAGACATCATTCGTTATCCTATCACTGGAGTCCTATATAAATGGGAGGGGGGGAGGGAGGGAGGGACAGAGAGGGAGAGAGAGAGAGAGAGAAAGAGAGTGAGAGACAACACCACTGAAGCAAGAAGCTGAAATCAACAAAACCCAGAAGAGAAGAGAGAGATCAGCAGCAGCCCCATGTGCCTTGCCATGTGACAGAGGAGCCAAGGATCACCAGCAGCTGGTCTTCAGGAAGAAAGCATGGCCTCAATGATGCCTTGATTTGTTCATTTTGCTGGCCTCAAAACTGTGAGCAAATAAATTCCCATTGTTTAACCTGACTTGTTTCATGGTATTTGCTTTGAACAGCCTAGGAAACTTAAACCTGGTATATAGGAATGCAAGTGACTTTTGTATATTGATCTCACATCCAACTGTATGGACAATGATATCAGTTGCAAATGACAGTTTTATTTCTCTTTCCAATTACTAAGCCTTTAATTTCTTGTCATTACTTTTGTGCTGGCTAGAACTTCTAGTACATTGTTCAATATAATTGGCAATGATAAGAAATTTTAAAGAGAATGCTTCTGTTTCCCCATAAGAATTATGTTAACTGTATGTTTTTTATAGATACCTGTATCAAGTTAACAAAGTCCTAATTACTAAGAGTGGTATCATCAGTAAGTGGTGGATTTATTAAGTGTTTATTATAAATGAGTGATGAATTTTTTTCTGCATCTATCAAGATGATCATTTTTTCTCCTTTATACTGTTAATGTGGTGAATTACATTAATAGATTTTCTAATATTCAACTAACCTTGCATAAGTAAGATAGTATCATCTTTAAAAATATACAATTAGATTGCATTGGCCAACATTTTATTTAGGATCTTTGCATCTATATGTTTGTGTGAAATTGGTACACAATTCCCTTTCTCATCCTATTTTTATTTGGTTTTTGAATCAACATTATTCTTGTCTCTAAGAATGAGCTGGGGAGGGGTTTCTTCTTTTTCTAGTCTGTTCTGGAAAAGTTTAAGAAATAAACTCTTAGTAAAACTTGAAAGTTTGGTAAAACTCCCCTGTAAAACTATTGAGCCCAGACTTGGGAAATGACTTTTAATCACTGCTTTAATTTAATAGATTTGGGAAACTTCAATCTTTCTATGGTTTCTTGAGCCAGTTTCAGTAAGTTATGTTTTTCTAGGAATTTTTCCATTTCATCTCTTTGCAAACTCATTGGCATGAAGTTTGATGATGGTGTTGCTTTATTATTTTTTTAATCCCTGTTGGTTTTTGTCAGTAGTTTTGTCCCCATTCTCATTCATAGTGTTTATTTTTGTCTAGTACATTTTTTTAATGATGCCAGAGGTTTGTAATTTTTCTAAGTCTTTTCAAAAAATCAACTAATGCTTTTGCTCTTATTCCCTAATGTATCTTTGTTTTCTATATCACTGTTTTCTACTTTTATTTTTAATCTCCTTGCCTTTACACTCTTAGAGTTTGTTATCTATTCTCAGTTCAATATTTGTCTTGTTAACTTCTATTACTGGTATTTACAACTACAATTTTTCTCAAAGTACCACTTTTGCTGCGTCCCATAAGTATTGATAAGTATCTTCATTCTGATTCAGTTCTAAGTATTTAAAAATTTTCCAGTGTGATTTTTATTTTGTTTGACTCAATGAGCTATTCAGAAGTATATTTTTAAATTTCAACTACATGTGAACTGTTTAATTTAGTATTTTCTTAGAAACTTCCAGTTTACTGTGTTGTAATCAGAAAACATGCCAAACTTTATCTAAAATGTTTTGAGACCTGCTTTATGGCATAGTTATAATTTTTTTTAATGTTCCATGTATGTTTGAGAGTAACATTGTGTTCTCTTATTGTTGGATGAAAAATTTTATATATGTTCACAAAGCACAAGCTTCCTGTGTGGTTCCGTATCCTTGCTGACTACGTGTCTATATATTCACAACTGCCACATCTTTATGAGTTGGACCTTTTATCATTATGTAACATGTACTTGTCCTTTACGTTTGTCTCTTGTAAATACCATAGTTTGATTTTTTAAAAATTTCATTTGACAATCTTTTAACAGGTGAGTTAAATTTACTGTGATTATTGATAATTCCTACCATCTTTATTTTGAGTTGTGCTACCTTTTGTTTCATTATCATCTTTTCTTACCTTCTTCCAAAAACAAAAAGCCACCTGAATTTTCATTTATATTTTTCTTTATCAAAACAAAAAGAATGTTAGTATACTCTCATGGTTTCCAGGTAAGCCCCTACCATACTCTCCATTATATTGATATTGTACATAATTATAATTCTGGGTTATTGTTGGAATGCTTTCTCTTTTTTTAAATCTTAGTTCTATTTTGTTTAGAGAACAACAATCTTTACCAATATGCAGAACTCTCATTTCACATATCACTTCAGAATAAAATGTTCTGGATTTGTTTCTTCTTTATTTAATTTTTACCTCTGAGGCTTCCTATACCCAAGAATATTTGAATGACATATTTTTAAATTTCTATTTCTTTATCCTCCACTGCTTCCTTCTGAAAACATTCTTCAATTTGATCTCCCATTCATTTTGTTGTATCCATTCTACTATTTATCCCATCTATTATGCTTATTTCAACCAGCCGTTTCATTGCTAATATAAACACTTGATTTTTGTGAAATTTATTGTTCTTTTTATCGTATTGCCAATATCTTTCCTGATCTGTTTTGGTATGACTACCATGTTGTTGTTTTTTTTTTTAATTCTTGGTCCATCTGTTCTAATACCTGTGCTTCCAATGGTATCCACTACACATTTCCTTTTGAAACAGTTGTGCTCCTCAGTTGTGCTTGTTATTTTGGCCTGTGAACTCATATTCCACTGGTGTGACTGGCTATTCCGTAGAGTAATACATATCAGGGAAGGTGTTTGATCTTGGTCCAAATCAACCCTGATGGGCTCAAGCAGAAGGAAAGGTGTGTGTCTTAGGGGACTGAGTTCCATGTTCCAACTATAGCCACTTTTTTTTTTAATCACCCATCCAAGAAATGCGTGGTCAGGGTTTCACATTCAGTCTGGGGCAATTTCATCTTATTACTCACTACTCCTCTACTCCAGCTGCAGCAATCTCTTTGCCCGCCTTGAATATGCTCCTGCCTTCCATACATATTTTTTCATGGAAGTTATTTTTATGTATGGAATAAGTGAAAGATACAATTCTAAATAACATTTATTAAACAACACATCCTTTCCTTAGTGATTTTGCATGCCTACTTTATCATAATTTAACTCTATGCATACTTAGATCCATTTCTGGACTCCTTTTTTATCTCTCCCAGTGATTTACATGTTTATTCCTGGAGCAACACTACACTGTTTTTTTAATTGCAATAACTTGGTACAATGTTTTAATATGTGGGAAAACAAATCAAGTCCCTTTTCATGATATTTTTTCAAAAATTTCTTGTCTGTTCTTATCTTTTTATCTTTCCAGAGGAAATGTAGTATTAGTGGGCATTAGGTTTATATTATATAAGCATACATGCATACATGTTAATATAGAGATTTAACATGTTTAAATTATTCCCCATTTGGACTTTCAATTGAATTATTGAAGTTTTACAAAACTTCATCTATTCAATCATTAGTCCCTGCTCCTGACAGTCTCTCCCCCATTCCTCTTCCCGGGAATGCTGAATTGTCAAAGCCCCACTGCTTGCAACTTGAAAGAATTTAGGAAATATAGAGACCTTGTGGGCTTATGAGTGGAGAAAGAATTTATTCTTTGGATGTTATTATTGATTGCCCTGGCAGATAAAATTAATTCCAGCAAATATGTAGAAGAAATGAATAATACAATCAGTAAAATTGAGTCTAATGGACATTGTAGTAGTTTGCATCCAACAGTTCCAAAATGTACATGTTTTCCCAAGCAAATGGGCAATATTTACAAAACTTGATTAGGTACTGTTTTAGTTTCCTAGGCCACTCAAGCAAATACCATGGAATGGATGAAATGGGTGAGGTTAAATTATAGGAATTTATTGGCTCACATTTTGAGGCTAGGAAAAAGTCCAAATCAAGGCATCATCAAGTGGTGCTTTCTTCCTAAAGACTGGTGTTCCAGGACTGGCTGCTGGCAGTCCTCGGCTCCTCTGTCATGTGGCAAGGAAAATGGCAATGTCTTCTGGTCCCTTCCTTCTCTTCTGGGTTCTCTTGCTTCCTGTGGCTTTCCCCTCTTTGTCTGAATTTCATTACTTTTATAAAAGACTCAAGTAATAGGAATAAGTCCCTTCCTGATAAAGGCTGCCACACTCTAACCAAAGGAACGGCATCAAAAGGTCCTACTTACAATGGGTTCATATCCACAGCAATAGATTAGGTTTAAGAACATCTTTTCTGGGGTACATACAGCTTCAAACCACCACAAGTACCATGTCCTAAAGCAAATCTTATAATCTTTCAAAGATAGATATTACAAAGTCCTCACTCTTGGACCGTGCTTGTTTTGGTTTGCTAAAAGTGATGAAATGCAATATACCAGAAATGGACTGGCTTTTGCAATGGGGATTTATTAGCTTTCAAATTCCCAGCTCTAAAACCTTGACAATGTCCCAATTAAGGCATCAACAGGAGGGTAACTTCTCTGAAGACTGGTTACCTGGAGCTTGGGCTCCTTCAGATAGCAAGGCACATGGTATCATCTGCTGATCCTTCTTCCCCAGGTTTTGTTGCCGCAGCTTCTGGCTTCAGTAGCTACCTCTCAGCTTCTCTGGGGCTTTTTCTGTGAGCTTTTCTTAATTTCATCTCTTAGTTTCTGTATGTGTTTTATCCTCTTATAAAGGACTCCAGTAAGAGGATTAAGACCCATTTTGAATGAGGCAGGTCACATCTCAATTGAAATAACCTAATTAAAAGGTCCCACCCACAATAGGTCTACACCCACAGGAATGGGTTAAAAGAATGCGGTCTTTTCTGGGTTATATAACAGCTTCAAACCAGCACAATGCTTTTTGTTAAATTAGCAAAAGGACAAATTAAAAATGCTCATATATAGGGAAAATAGAACAGTTCACTTCCAAATAACTTATAGGTCACAGAAATAATGAACATTTTAAAAGACTTTATGTTATAGGGAAACTGCAAATAATGCCACTACTTTTTTCTAAAAGAAATACTTGGAACCAAATGAATATGAAAACATTGCATATCACAGCATGTTATAAGAGGGTGTGACACCAATGTTCATAGTGGCATTGTTCACAATTGCCAAGAGATGGAAACAATCCAAGGTGTCCTTTCAACAGAGAAGTGGATAAACAAAATGTGGTATATACATATGATGGAATACTATGCAGCAATAAGAAGGAACGAGGTCGTGAAACATATAACAACATGGATGAACCTTCAAGACATAATGCTGAGTGAAATAAGCCAGCCACAAAAGGAGAGATATTGTATGTTACCACTAATGTGAACTTGCTGAACAATGTAAAATTAACCTCTTATAATATAGAATATAGGAGACCTAGAAATATACAGAAGTTAGTGAAGGGGGAATGATAACCTAATATGTACAGACATGATCATGAGGGTGAACTTAAAGGTATGGGAATGGACAGGGGTGATGATGGTTCATTAACGGGATTATAATTATCAGTGCCACACCGAAGGTGAACATGATTGAAAGTGGTTGTTTAAAGGCATGTAACCCAAAGATTAGCACTACAAATATAAATAATTGTTTGCATGATATACTTCTTAGGTATGACACTGGTACAAAGCATTAACAACAGAGTGGTATATCTAAAAACTACCCATTGCATATTATAGACAATATTTAATAGGAATACCTTACCAGCACTACACTAATACTAGGGATGAATAATTAGTGGCTGATAAAACTCTGGGATGTTTTGTGTAATGATGATTGTTTAAAATTGAGAGTGATGATTTTACAACTAAGTGAAGATAATGTGAGACACTGATTGTTTATCTTGGACAGAATGCTATGTGAAATTAGGAATCCCCTGTTTGATAAGTCAAGCCCTCAATCTTGAGGCTTGCTCTTGTGAAACCTAGGGCTGTAAATGGGGGGCTAAGCCTTCCTATAATTAAGCCTAAGAGACACCTGTAGAGAACCTCTTTTTTTGCTCAGATGTAGCCTTTCTCTCTGTAAGCCCAACTCGGCAAATAAATTCATTAACCTCCCCTCTATGTGGGACATGACTCCCCAGGGAGTGAGTCTCCCTGGTGATGTGGGACATGACTCCCAGGAATGAGCCTGGCCCTGGCATTAAGGGATTGAAAATGCCTTCTTGAACAAAAGGGGGAAAGGAAAGTTAACAAAATAAGGTTACAACGATTAAGAGATTTCACAAAGTTGAAAGGCTATCCTGGAGGTTACTCTTATGCAAGCTCCAGCTAGATATCCCAAATGGCTACAGTACACCAAGCCCTAACTAACAGTGGTCCCAAAATACCTAGGTCCCATCCAAGACTCTAAAAAAATTTCACTCACTAAGTTAATCTTTCAGAAACTTAAATCTACCAGTGTTCCCATGCCAGACAATTCCTAAAACCCAGAGGCAACAGCCTCTTTAAGAACAACAACTAGATGTAGCCTCCTTCCCCATATTGTCAACACCTCTTTTTAATATGAACAAGTTACGGTGGTCACTGCCTAGACACCCCTGAAGATCAAGAAAGTGATTAAACAAGAGGAAGGGGTAGCAACAGACAAGATAGGATTTAACAAAAGATTACAAATACTGAATCTTTATATAAAGATTCTTTTTTAGATGCAAGGGTACTAGAATAGCTAGAAGGAAATAACTGAAATGGTGGAAATATAACCCATAACATTCTTTGAAATTTGCTAACTACCTGTTAAACCATACTTTGAGAGTTTTCACTGTTATGTATAGATGCTGAATTTCACAATAAAAAAATGTATTAAAAAAAAAAGAGGGTACGATATTGCAAGTGATTTGGACCTGGATGGTAGTGGTGGAAGTGAGATGGTCAGACTCCTGTTATGATGTTAGAGCCAAAGGAAATTCTTCATGTATTGCATGTGGACTGTGGAAAGAAGACTTAAAGATGACTCTAAGGATTCTGGTCTGAACAACTGGAAGAATGGAATTATCATTTCCTGACAAGGGAAAGATTAGAAGAGAACATTTGGGCTTGGGGGTGGTAATTGGGATTTAAGGCTTGCTTTGGAGACATAGTGAGTTTGAAGATGCTTATGAGATATTCAGGTAAAGCTAAAGTTTTGGAGTTCCGGGAATGTGCCAGTTTGGATGTATTACATACCCCAAAACACCATGTTCTTTGATGCAGTCTTGTGGGGGCAGGTATATTAGTGTTGATTAGGTTGGAACCTATTGAGTGTTTCCATGGAGATGTGACTCAATCAAGTCACAATCAAGTGGGCAAGACCTCTGATTGGATAATTTCCATGGAGGTGTTACTCCACCCATTTAGGGTGGGTGTTCTGGTTTGCTAATGATGCCAGGATGCAAAACACCAGAAATGGATTGGCTTTTATAAAAGGGGGTTTATTTGGTTACACAGTTGCAGTCTTAAGGCCATAAAGTGTCTAAAGTAATGCATCAACAGTTGGGTACCTTCACTGGAAGATGGCCAATGGTGTCCAGAAAACCTCTGTTAGCTGGGAAGGCGCATGGCTGGCATCTGTTCCAGACTTCTGGTTTCAGAATGGCTTTCTCCCAGGATGTCCCTCTCTCAGCTGCTGTGCATTCTTCAAAGTGTCCCTCTTGGCTGTAGCAAGCTCGCTCCTTCTGTCTGAACTTACATAGTGCTCTAGTAAACTAATCAAGGCCCAGGCTGAATGGGCGGGATCACACCTCCATGGAAATTATCTATCAGAGGTCACACACTAACCAAAGGTGTCAGCCACAGTTGGGTGGGTCACATCTCCATGGAAACAACCTAATCCCAATATCCCACAAGATTGGATTAAAGAATATGCCTTTTTCTGGGGGACATAATATATACCAACCAGTACAGTGAGTATGAAATAAATCACTGGAGCCATATAAAAAGCTGACAAACAGATGGAACTTGGAGCAGCTGAGAGTGAGCTGCAACTTAGAGAGACATTTTGAAGATGGACATTGAAAGCAGAGTTTTGCTCTGGAGAAGCTAAGAGAGGACAAAACGCCCCAAGAGCAACATATTGAAGAATGCACAGGAGCTGAGAGAGAAGCTGGAATACAATCCAGGATCAGCAGATGCCAGCCACGTGCCTTCCTAGCTTACAGAGGTTTTCTGGATGCCAATGGTCTTTCTTCAGTGACCTTGGACGCTTTGTGGCCTTAAGACTGTAACTCTGTAAGCAAATAAACTCCCTTTATAAAAGCCAATCCATTTTCTGGTATTTTGCAAATGGCAGCATTAGCAAACCAGAACAGGGAAGAAGATGGAGCTGGAGATATTTGGAAGCCAAAGACATATTCATGATATTTAAAACCCTGGAACTGAATGAAATCATCCAGAAATAAGTACAGAGAAAAGAAACTTAGGAAAGATCAGTATCTTCTCCTTACCACCTAAACACCAATCAAAACCTAAATTTCCTATAAGGCACACTTCAAAAAAGGAGAGAAATCCAATTCCTATTGGTTCCCGCCTCAAAAATTTCAGATCTGTCATAGTTGAGCTCTTCATTATGCACCTCATCAAGGGCAATCACTTTCTAATAGAGATCCTCCTGTTAATTCCAGTCCATCCTCCTCATTTCTCAGTTACTTTATCACTTCTGAGCTGATGGTGCCACTCCCTTGCTAAGACTATCAGATGGGTCCAAGAATCCCTTTCCAATCTGGCCCAACCCCCTGTGTTAGTTTCTTATTGCAGTTTCAACTAATTAGCACAAACTTAGTGGCTTAAAATAACACAAATGTATTAACCTACAATTATGGAGGTGAGAAGTCCAAAATGGGCCTTACTGGGGTATAGTCAAGGCATAGGCAGTGCTCTGTTCCTTCTGAAAGCTCTAGGGAGAATCTCTACCTTGCCCTTCTAGCTTCTAGAGGCTGCCTGCATTCCTTGGCTTGTGGTCACATCACTCAGACTTCTGCTTCTCTGCTTCCACTACATCTCCTTCTCTGATCCTCCTGCCTCCCTCTTACAAGGACCTTTGGGATTACACTGAGCCCACTCCAATAACCCAAGTTCCTTAATTTAATCCTGGTTTCCTAGGGTTGTCACAACAAAATTCCAGACTGGGTGACTTAAAACAACAGAGATTTATTCTCTCACAATTCTGGACGCTAGAAGTCTGAAATGAACACGTCAACAGGGCTGGGCTCCCTCTGAAGCCTGTAGGGGAGGATCCTTCCTTGCCTCTTCCAGCTTCTGATGGTTGCCAACATTCCTTGGTATTCCTTGGCTTGCAGCACATCATCCCAGTCTCTGCCTCCGTTGTCACATGGCCTCCTCCCTCTGTTGTCTCCAAATTTCTCTCTTCTTATAGGGACACCCATTATTGGTTTAGGACCCACCCTAACCCAGTATGACCTCATTTTAACTTGATGACATCTGAAAAGACCCTATTTTCAAATAAGGTCACATTCAGGTACTGGGCATTAGGGTTAAACATATCTATTTGGGAGCACAATTCAATCCACACCATCATGTAAGTCACAGGTTCTCGGGATCAGGACATGGACATCTTTGAGGTCTAGTCCATCCACCCCCCCAGGTTCACTTCCTGCCATGTTCCTGTCCAGGAGCTCTATACTCACAGCCAAACCCATTCAGCATTCTCTGGACACACTATGCTGCCTGATGTCTTCACAAATGCCAATCCCTCTCCTAGAAAGGCCCTTTGCCCTCCTGGTTTCTAGCTGTAGAATTCAAAGAAACCGTACAAAAGTGATTAAGAGGCCTAAGTCTGGAGTCAGACAGCTTGCACTCAAAACTGAGTCTGCCACTTACTAGCTGTATGGTTTTGGGCAAACAGGTTTTTTTTGTTGTTGTTTGTTTGTTTTCAAACTGAGATCTATATACCAGATTACAGGAAATACAGAGAATGAAATAACTTAAATTCCACCACAAGGAAGCAACCACCCAAAACCAGACTGTGGGACATTCCACAGGACAAAGATCCAGCTTCTACGACAAGCACTATTTTAAAAGGTAGCAAGAGTGGGGGTTATGGGTGGGGGGTTGTTGTAGGTTAAAGAAGCTGGAGAGAGAAAGTAACAAAAGCAATGTGTAGAGACAAATTTGGATGTGGATTCAAACACCCAACTGTAAAAAGACATTTATGAGACAGTCAGGGAAACCTAAATATAAACCTGCAAAGAAATTCAGGAATTTTAAGGGTACTAATAACATGGCTAAATATTTTTAAAAATTTTCTCGAGATGCTATAAGTACAGAGGTGTACACAAAAGTATAATTCACGAGTGAAATGACGTTATATTGGGAATCTCTTTAAAGATACTCTACAGAAAGAGGAAGAAGGAATCGATGAAACAAGATTGGCAAAGTGTTGATAATGTGATAGGCACATGGATGTTGATTACACTTTTCTACTTTCCTGTGTGTTTGAAATTTTCTACAATGTCTTTTTTAAAATGTCTCCTAGAAAGCTTTTCTTTCCTAGGTTCTGCCAGAAAGTTAGCACTTTCCTTATCCATCTCTCATAATAGTCTATTTAAATTTTCATCACAGTACATTTCTATGCCTAATTATTTAGGCATATACTACATTATACCTAAAATACTTAAATTTCATCCAGCCTTACCAGCGTTAGGGACTCGGCCATGTGCTAGTAGAGTGAACAAACCAGACATGCCCTCTCCATTGGTTTCAAACAATACCTAAGCAAATGGATTTACAGTTAATGAATACTGGGAAGGAAACTCACAGGACAATATGGACAGAGAACAATGGGGAAAGCAACAGGCTTCCTTTTAGATAGGCGGTTAAGGAAGACTTTTCCCAAGGGGGACTCTTTAAATTGAAACCTGAGAGATAAAGAGCCAATTTTGTGCAAGAGAGAGGCAGTGGGGGCACATTTATGCTCCTAGTCTGTACTGTGCCAGAATTAACTTTTGTATAAAGCTGAATTTAATATAAAAATGACACATGTTCACTGTGGAAAATATGACAAAGAACACTTTTAATTTTGTCATCTAGAAATAATCACTAT